>NC_088379.1:109747500-110493125 GCF_037993035.2 Macaca fascicularis
GACTGAATTATTGGGCCAGCTGCCTGCATCACCTGGTGGGGCTGGAACAATGTTCCCTAGGATGCAGTACATGTTGTAAATCAGTTAACTATATTTGGCTTTGTTTCTCCAATGGCAAATACTCATAACTCAGGAAAAAGGGGCTAAAGTTGAGGGCTATTCACTCACTCTCATCCCTAGTAAATGAATATCATTGAAACTTGCACTTTCTGTCCTCATGTCTTTGGGCTCTGCTGCTTGATGAGTCTTAGTTCCCTCCCAAGGGATGACTACTTCCACCAGGGAGCATGATAATTGTTTCATTAAACTTGAAGTTGAGATTGCCATTTGGCCACTTTAAGATTCTCATGACAGTAAATCCACTGGCGAAGAGGGTTACTGTACTCTCTTGGAAAATTGACCCTGACTCTTAAGGAGAAATTAAGTTGCCACTATAGAATAAGGAGACATATGCCTGGAATGAAGTAGATACCCTGGATGTTCTCATGTTCTCTATACAGCGAATGGATACATACAACTCAATTAAAGCAGGACTGCTAAAGACCAGACCTTTCGGCCGGGCGCGGTGGCTCAAGCCTGTAATCCCAGCACTTTGGGAGGCCGAGACGGGCGGATCACGAGGTCAGCAGATCGAGACCATCCTGGCTAACATGGTGAAACCCCGTCTTTACTTAAAAAATACAAAACAAAACAAAACAAAACAAAAAAAACCACTAGCCGGGCGAGGTGGCGGGCGCCTGTAGTCCCAGCTACTCGGGAGGCTGAGGCAGGAGAATGGCGTAAACCCGGGAGGCGGAGCTTGCAGTGAGCTGAGATCCGGCCACTGCACGCCAGCCTGGGCCACAGAGCGAGACTCCGTCTCAAAAAAAAAAAAAAAAAAAAAAAAAAAAGACCAGACCTTTCAAAAATGAAGATTTGTGTCATCCTCCTAGGCAAGAAACCATGACCTACTAAGGAGCTGGCTGAGAATAAAGAAAATATGGAAGTGTCAAATTATACACATTGGCTATGCCTTAGTTCCTATGAGTATTTCTTCCTCATTTTAATATGAATATGTATGCGTGAGTCACCAATTTCTTTTTTAAAATCCTGTACTCCTGCAATAAGTATAGCATATATACTGTTGACAGTACTTAACCTTTTTCAACATTTAAAGTGTTCCTCACATAGATGTGGACATTCAAAAGTATTAAAGAGTCCAACCAACATTACCAGAGCTGCCTACCTGATGCATTGCTGGCCGTAGATATAAGAATAAACTCAACAGAACTCAAAAGAGCCACCTGATACATAGACTTCTGAGTGCTAAAAACTGGTTGTTCTTTTAAGTCACTCAGTGTTGAAGTGGTTTATTCATCCCAATAGCTAACTGGTAAGAAATCCAGCAATGGACAGTGTTAAGGAGGAGTGTATACAGAGGAGGGTGATTGACTGATTGACCTGGCAAGAGGTCCAGAAATCAAGCTGTATAGAATAGATTGAAAGGATAAGTACATTTGTCATAGAAAGAGGGAATTTTAGGAAGGACATACTGGCTTTCTCAACATAATTGATGAGCTGTCAGTAAAACGGGGCTATATTCACCCAGCATAAATTCAGAAGGCAAAATGGTAAACGCTAGTAGATATTAGATGACGGGACATACTGGAATAGAACTATATAAATTGCAGAACTAGCTCAAATTTATATATCAAGGATCGTGCTTTACAATGCAGTCAGTTTTTTGCCACTGGAAATGTTCACACATAGAAGGGATGACCTTTCGACAGTGCTGTTTTGAAAGGAAATTTCTAATTTGGTTTAGAGTTTTGACTAGGTGACATATAAGATGGCTTCTAACTTCAAAATCTTATGTTTGATGAGAATTTATCTTAGCCTTTTTAAATTAAATATATCTTTCATAATTATCAGTATTCAAAAAATGTATATTACTTAAATATCAAGTATATAATTGTTTGGTCCTTTATTTATTTGATTTGAATTGATGACATTGCCCACACTCTGAGTAAAATAGCTTGAAAAGCTATCCACTGCCTTACCAGCAATATAGCTCTTTGAGAAAATGTGTTGTGTCCCAAAAATTTTACTTTAAAAGAAACTTCTGAAATAATCGATTTAGAAACCTATGGCAATTACACTTCATGAACAGATAAGGATAATAAGATAAATTTATTATTTTTATTTTATTGAAAAAGTATCTACTGATTTTCTATTTGTTGGGTCCTGTTCTAAGTACCAAAGATGTTTAAGTAAACAAGTGAAAGCTTATCTTCCAAAGAGGAGGAAAACAATCAACAAATATTAATGCCATGTAATATAAGAGAGTGATGGTGCTAAACAGAAAAATAAAGCAGGGTAAAGGGAGATAGATTAATCTCCTAGGTTTGTAATTAGGGAAATGCTCTGGGGTAAATTCTCTGTGTTGATATTAAATGCCATATAAACAACAGGAGAGATGGTTTACTAGACAGATGAAAAATCTCTTGGGAAAGAAGCTTTACTAGGTATGTTCAAAGAAAGCAAGAAAGACAATGTGGTGTAATTAAATAAGGAAAATAAAAGAAAACATTATAGTAGGCAGTGGCTAGATCACACAAAGATTATAGTTCATGGTAAGGACTTTGTGTTGTATTTAGAGTATGCTGTAAAGCCGCTGGAAAGTTGAAACTAGGTGGTTGGCATGGTGTGTAGCATATTTCACAATACCTACTGTTTTGTCTTTGGGGACAATAAGCTATGGCAGGAATAGAGTAAGGGAGTGGAGCTCATTGGCCTTGACCCTATTGCTCTCATGTACATTTCTCTCCTTTCCCAAGTTCTATTGTCTATCATTAGAGGAAGATGAACCTTTAGTACTGCATTTCCCAGCCTCTCTTATGAAATAGCTGCGTGAAATAGTGGCATAAACCTGACAGGTGGATGGAAGAGAGAAGCCAGGCCATGTTTTATCTTATTTATTTCTGTCTTTTCATTGATTCTGAGCCTGAGAGACTTAAACTGTGGCTCTGCTTTCACTGGACATCAGCATCAAGTATAGTTCTGGGCTCTGGTTGTTTCCTGTCTTTAAACTTTCAGTTTATGAGTGAGGAATTCTCTAGAGTGATTTCTGTTGGTCTAGTTGGAGCCTGACCAAAACAGGGGTCAAAAGCAGAAGCAGGGATATTGTCACGGGTCCATGGCAGTAATCTAAACGACAGAAGAGGGTAATTGGACAAGTTACCATAACAGCAATGGGCAAGGTAAAAAGCGATACCACTTGGGGTCTCCTGGATGAAAAACCAACAGGGCATGTTAAAGGATTTGATGAGTGTTGTGATAGAAGAAAATAAATGAAAAGTTTTAAAGATGTAGTTTAAAAAATTAGATTAATGGCAATACCATTGGTAGAAGATAAAGGAAAGTTAAGTATACAAATGCAGAGTTTAGGGGAGCACTTCATTTAGAGACATATTGGATGGGTGAGTAGGATTATTGGTAGTAAAGTTATAGAATTTGGAGAGATTACTTGGGAACTGACTATAGAGAAGAAGCAGTATCTGAAGACTAAGCCCTAATGCATTCCAATATTTAGAAATTGGAGAGAGAGAGAGAAAGAGAGAGAGAGAGAGAAACTATCACATAAACTAAAAAGGCACAACCATGAAGTAAGAGGGAAAAGAAAAGAGTAGTTTTTAGAAGTCAAGTGAAGAAAGCTTTTCAAGATGTGATATCCAGTGCATTCATGTGTCATTTATGTCATGTCATTTCATCCGCCATTCCTTCTTTCCTTCCTTTCTTTCCTCTCTTCCTTCTTGCTGCCCTCCTTCCCTTCCTGACTCTCTCTCTCCCTTCCTTTCTTGTTGTTTTCCTTGTTTCATTCAGTCATTTAACCAATATTTATTGAAAGGCTGATAGGGATACTATACTAGTTAATTCTAGTCTTAGATATAGAAAGCCTTCAATAAAATCTCTCTCTCTCTCTCTTTTTTTCTTGAGAGGCAGTTTCACTATTGTTGCCCAGGCTGGAGTCCAACGGCATGATCTTGGCTCACTACAACCTCCGCCTCCTGGGTTCAAGTGATTCTCCTGCCTCAGCCTCCACAGTAGCCGGGATTACAGGCATGTGCCACCACACCTGGCTAATTTTGTATTTTTAGTAGAGACAGGGTTTCTCCATGTTGGTCAGGCTAGTCTCCACCTCAGGTGATCCACTCACCTCGGCCTCCCGAAGTGCTGGGATTACAGATGTGAGCCACCGCACCTAAGATCTCTTAATAGTAGCCCATTGGAAAAGACCCAATTTTCCCAGACTGTTCCTTTTTATAAAGAATCATAAAGTTCATGTTTAGAAAACAATGCATGTTAACCTGGAAAACAAATCCATTATTCTACATTTTAGTAAAATAATGAGTTTTACACTTTATTTCAAACTTTATGTACACTTACACAAACAAGTAATAAGCATATATGCATAAATATGTTGCATTCAATTTTACCATATTTATTTAAAATATTTTACAATGAGAATTTTAAAAATATGTTTTCTCATGTAGCAATTTGTCATTTTATTTTTCTGCTTGAAAGTGGCAAATGCAATAAAATCTTTAGAGCCTCTTATTTCTTTCTGCATGTAAATACATTCCAAAGGTTAAATTTAAAAAATTAGCTCCTTGCCGTTGGTTTAGAATAATGCTAAACCTATACCCTCCATACATTTCTTTCACAGACTGTTTTGCTTTTCCCTCTTTTAGGACTGAACATGTGGTCTGCATTTTTCTCATTCACAGCCAAGATTCACCACTAAAGTAGAAAAATATCCAGAATATGAGTTGAGGCTAATTCTTCTTAAATTCAAAGATAGTTAAGCTGCAAGGTTAAAATTGGTAAGCTCAAGAAATCCTAAGTGTAAACATCACCTTTCAATCACCTACAAATCATCTCACGCTCCTTTTTCTCTGAAATGCAGGATTGCAGCCTCACTGCAATTTTTCTTTCTAAATTAAGCAGCACATTTCAGGTATCTAAGAAGCAGCTGAGTGAGGCAAGGGATTTTAAACTGGATTCCACTCAAATTTGCTACCGGTTTATCATTACATTTTCACAAGTAGGGGTGAGAATTTCAGAGTTTAATGAAGGTCATGAAAACAAGAAACTGTAGCAGCAAAGTAGAACTTTAGGTTTTGGAGTAAAAATGAGAAGAATTAAAAAATAAAATATACTATTAAAATTCTACATTTTAAATTTCTATTTTCCTCAGCATAATTATAAACTTTAATTGTCAAATGAGATATAAGAAGCAGACTGAGTTCTGTAATATAATTGTATTTAACTACACAGCTTAATATAGACTTTTCATCTTCAACCTTATTCTAACCTTTAAAAGCTTATATTTGTAATTTTATACTCTGTAGTCACTAGGATTTGGATTTTAAAGCAGCAGAAAAGACAAGAATCTGGCCCTAGTATTAACCTACAATTAGTTCATAGGAACAGCCAAACCTCCTGAATAAAATACTAAATGTATATATATATATTTTTTTTTTTTTTTTTTTTTTTTTTTTGAGACGGAGTCTGCTCTGTCGCCCAGGCTGGAGTGCAGTGGCCGGATCTCAGCTCACTGCAAGCTCCACCTCCCGGGTTTACGCCATTCTCCTGCCTCAGCCTCCCGAGTAGCTGGGACTACAGGCGCCCGCCACCTCGCCCAGCTAGTTTTTTGTATTTTTTTTAGTAGAGACGGGGTTTCACCGTGTTAGCCAGGATGGTCTCGATCTCCTGACCTCGTGATCCGCCCGTCTCGGCCTCCCAAAGTGCTGGGATTACAGGCTTGAGCCACCGCGCCCGGCCTTAAATGTATATTTTAGGATTTCATTTCGTTTTTACTTTTTCTGTGGACTAAATTATGACATGTATTTTAGTCTTTTAATAACAATAATTTCTACTGTGGCTAAATGTATTTCTACAGTATGTGTACCTAGATTGTGGGTAGAAAAATTCAATCTGTAGAATATTTTAGTCACCTCAGATTAAAAAACAAAAACAAAAATTGTGATGGCTATATTTAGCTAGGTTGAAAAAAATATCAGCCAAAAAATGAATCTTCCCCCTAATTCCTTTATTAAATATCATATCTACCAGAAAACAAGAAGATGTTTTGTAAGGCTTTCCATCTGCTTCATTTACCAAGGTAGTAATGATTTATGTTAAATGACCTCTAATGAAGTTCAAAGAGCAAAGAATCAAGATTAAGCTATGATGGAGGGAAAACAAGGAGGGCAAGGAATAGAAAACACAAAGTCTCATAAATACCTGGAAAAATGAGATAAACACATTCATATTGCTACCCTATATTAAGAAATTAATGCATTCTGAGATGACATGGATATGCCTATTCAGTATGCTCTGAGGTTTGAAATCCAGCCACAATGTGAGAGTTACCTATCTTCTACCCTCGGAACCCGGTGGTTTTTACCCACTCATTATGCCCAAACACTGGAGAAGAAAATTAGCTGCTTTCAGATGTTTAAGGGGAAAGGGAAACATACATGTTAGCACTTAGTGTCTAACTGGGCACACTCAAAGATGGCTCCCAGTATCCTGCTTCCTTTGATTCACGCCTTTGTGTAATCATTTGCCTTGAGGTGGCAGGATTTGGTGACTGACTTCTAGTGAATTGAACACAGCAGAGGTGATGGGATGTCAATTCAATGACCATGTCCTGCAATAGATTCTGCTTCTGTGTTGGTTTTTTTCTCTCCAAATTCACTCTGTGGGGGAAGCCAACTACCATGAGGCGAGTAGCCCTATGAAGAAGGCCTCAATGCAAAGAGCTGAAATCCCCAGCCATCAGCTAGTGAGTACCTGAGACCTGCGAACAGCCACCTGAGTGAACTTCAAAGTGGATTCCCCTCCAGTTGAGAATTAAGATGACTGCAGTCACAGGTAACACCATGATCAAAGCCTCGTAAGAGACTCTAAGAAGAAAACACTCATCTAAGCCACACCTGGATTCTTGACTCACAGAATTTGTAGCTGCTTGTTTTCAGGTAATTTTTTACACAGCAATGCATAATAACTTTAATGTCTTTTCAGATTCTCCATATAGAATTTCCCATCCTACTCTTATTTGATAAAATGTGGTATCTACCTCCATTAACCCACAATTATGTAAGATAATTATTATCTTACATAAATGTTGTTTATGAATTATTGCTTACTTGAAACAGTAACTCATTCATTTCTTAGGCACTTTTTAAAAACTTTCTGTTAAAGAACTCTATGAAAACAAGTATTTGTTTATGATTTCTGGGTCCCATTTTCTTCCTTTTAAATCTACCTAATCGAGCAATCCAGGGAAGTCATTGAATTCAACTGTCAAGTAACATATATTTGTGTTTTTTTTAAAGTTGAAATCTGATTTCTTTATTAGCAATGGGAGTTTATGATGAAAATATTTTTCCATTAAAGTAAGGAAATGTGATACAAAATGTGATGAAATGATCTCAGGTAAAGATATTAGAATATTTTTGAATAGAATACGCCTCAGCAAATATAGTTCTTCCTTCTTTATTTTTGAAATCTATGATATTATTTGTTACTTATTTGGGATATTACTATTTATCTCAGAAAGAGATATTCCTTAGATACTTAAGCCGAATTTCCTGGTGACAGAAAACGTTGATTAGTGTGATAGAAAATGAGGATTATTTTCTAACTTCTTTTCAATTGTGTAGATGTAAAAATCTTTTCAATGGAAGAGGATAATTATTCATTATGGTGGCAAATTTGCTCAGATGAGAAAATATTTTATCAGCAGACAAACTGGCTCATGGCATAATCCTCTAACTACAGGGTACCCCAGAGGGGAGGATAGAGGCACGTTACATCAGAATTTGGCATCCAACTATATAATGGCTGTATATCACCTCTCTATTATTTTTAGTTTCCTCATCCTATGGCTTTTCCTTAATCTTTTTAAATTGAAAATTATTCCTATGTTAAAAAAACAAAATGTTCCATAATACAGGAAGGAAAATATATTACTGAATTAGACAATAAATGGCAGTTTTAACTACAATCTAAGTAACTCGGATTTATTGAGCAGCTACAGACAGACACAATGTATTAAGCCATTCAGTCCTACAACATTCGGAGGCTTTGACAGGTAAAGCGCTTTGTCAATACTACACAGTTATAAAATATAAGAGTCAGTATTCAATTCTGGTGAATTTGGCAAAATCTAAATCTAGATTGTTTGGTGAAATCTAAATCCTATATTCTTTCCAGAATACAATATTTCATATTTTGCCTTGTGTGTACTTTAAACATTTACTCTAAAAATCTTTCAACCAATATTATCAGGGTCTTTTTAGTAAAAGAGATATTCGTTTTGCTCTAAAACTATTTTTGCTAAGGGATAGAAATATGGAGTTTAGTAAGGTCTAGAATAAAATAGTAACATTACCAAATTATCTGAGTTTTTCCACAATATTTTACCAGATATTTAAAATAGCTGTATAATTAAACTAGAGACTTCTCAGCTCATGAAATAATTTGTTTTCTGAATAACCATGGTCCTTAATTGAATAATATGATAAATGAAAATTGATACTCTGAATTTTATATAGTTGTACTATCATCCCTACATCTTTGCCCTCCAGACACTTGGTCTCCTAAGATAGCCAGCTAATTACCAGGTCTCCTTGTGGTGCCTTATCCAGCCTAGTCTTCCTTGAAAATTACCTCTTCCTCTCAACCTTTCCCATACTCTTCCATGCAATAGTGTTCTCTGGACAATTTCTGCAACTGCAACATGATCTGAGAGACAAACTTTTGGTTCGATATTAATATGTAACCCCTGATTAATTGAGAAGTGTATTATTCTCCTGAGAATATTGGCATTTGAGCAGAGAATACTGAGGATACAATGTGCAATCTAAGAATGGCTGTCTAATTAGGCAACCTATAAGAAGTTTCTTTCTTTTCTTGCAGAAAGACCTTTTTTGCACCTGTACCGCAAATCAAATAATGTAGAATGTTTAAAAGTAAAGATAAAATGACCCTTTTATATTATTTAGTTCAATTCTCTTAGTGCACAAAGGGGAAAATATGTCCAAAGTCCCACACTTAGTGATCATTCCAGCACTTGAGTTTTGATTAGAAACTCTGTGTTTTTCCCAGTACAAAACTTCCCCTGTATCTTGTTCCATTTATTTGTAATGCCGATCCACATTTCAATTTCTGCTAATTGCTGGTCCTTCTTTGAGACTGGTTTCCAGAGATTTTTAAAATAGATCTGGTAGTATACGATTATAATACTTCTAGGAAAATGAGTAAGTAACACAATGTAACCCTGACAATCAAGAAAATGCTACTCTAATTGATCACTACCCTCTTTCTACCAACTTTGTTCAATGTATTTTGTCGTCAATCTTCCCACATATAAAAGGGTGGATTAATGGTTCCTTATTATGATTTGGAAGTCTAATAGCCTTGCCCACTTCAGCCTCTGTATACCTCTGTCTCTGGCAGCTGGACTGACCTAATCCATACCTACAGGGAGCTTAATAAAGACCCGGGGACCAGCCTTGACCCCAGGTTATGAGAACGGAGAAATGTAATTTAAGGGTGCTTATGTCAGCAGATAGATGCTGAATTATCCAGCCAATCTTGTTATGATTTTGCTCTAAATTTGAACCCCTTTGGCCAAGTTTTCTGCCTTAATCAAAAATCATCAGATGATGGGTCTTCAACCTACTTGCATACAGGCAAGTGGTCCAGCATTGTGATTGTTCGCAAAATCCTGCCCAATCTTTAAATATGTGGTATTAAGTTGTTTCTTGAAAGGGAAGTGACCGCTCTGTGTCAACCTGAAGCAAAAAAATTAGTATACTAAATTTTCCTCAAATCTATTATTTAGAACTCTTATCCCACAACATGCTCTATGGGAGATATATTTCTTGTTCAAAATATTTGGGGTAATACCTGCTTTTTTCCTTTCCTACCTTTGGAGATTCCTAATATATATTGAACTCTCAAAGAAGTCTTGAAATAATAAAATGTGCATAAATGTTTTACTCTAATGTGTGTTTTTGTTTTGTTTGATTTATCCGAGAACACAATAATATTGTCATATAACAATGGTGAATTGTTACTCTTGAGGAAGCAGCACTGCTGGATTTATCTATGGGAGAATTTGCATAGTTGGTATAGGACATGAGTAGCACATACACCAGATTTGGCCCTTGGCCCTAAACCTCCCTGGGCAACCTTCCAGCACTGAGTATTCTGTCCATAGGTCTTTTTATTTCTCTGACCTCAAGATAGAAAGTTCAGTTTCATTCATATTTTTATATCTGATTTAGAAATTAAAGGGAAAATGCCCACTTATTTTATACATAGTTTATGCCCGATACTATGCTAAAGGCTTGTCATATATAATCTTTTAAAAATAAAATTTTGTTAGTAAAAAGCAAGTAACACAGGGTAAAAAGTTTTGTTTTTTTTCTAATAGAAATCAGACTTCAAATACTAACTCTACCAGCTAAAAACTAAAACATAAGTCAGTCACTTTATCTTCTTGAGGTTTTGATTTTCCAAAACCTCAAATTTTTTGTCTTAGGTTTTTTTTTTGTCTTAAATTTTTATTTTAAATTTATGTGTGTGTGTGTAAGAGAGATACAAAAAAAAAAAAAAAAAAAAAGGTAGGGGCTGACAGATAGTGGGTATACCAGGCTTCCATTCATGTCAAAACTTGAGTATAAGTACTACTTGTATATACCAAAATTTTCTGAGCTCTCAAAGAAAGTAACATAGTGTTCTCTATACTTATCATTTTATAGCTGGTGTTACATAACTCAGCTCACCTATAGATGAAGTATATGCTCCATTTGAATTAGTTGAGCTTAAAGTTTATGAAGAGATAAGCAGTCTGATGATGTAATTGTGCCTTCCTTCCTCCAATTCCACCTCCTGTGGTACAGACAGGTGTTCCATCTAGAGTGCTGCCATTCATACTTAGTCAGATTCAATTCCTTTTAACCATTTTCTCAATGAAACAAACCTGTAATGACTGTTCAAATATCTTAACCAGCAATATTGTTATTCCTCCTATGAATGTTGGTCATATTTTCTTTCCTTCATTTCTCTTTCTTGAATCCTTTTGATCCCATTTAATCTCAGAAGTTATACACATTAATTCTTAGATCTTAATGTCTCTTCTACTTTCTCTTGTGGGCAGCTTTCAGGTTAACATAATAGCCAAGATTTTTGATGCAATGAAGAATAAGAAATTCTAAAAATATACTGGATATGTTTTCTAACTTCAGATGACCTGAGGAGTCAATAGGAAAAATGGTTGGCTGTTCAATTATCCAATATTATTATCACTATAGATTTTATTTATCATATTCTGTGAGGTAATATAGCTTAACCATTAAGTTAAGTAAGTATGGATTTGTGTTCCATTTTATTACTCATTGTGTGATATTGAATAACTTAGCAAGTCTCTCTAACCCTTAGTTTTCTCATGCAAAAAATGTACACGGTTGTCGTGAGAACTGAAAACCCATTACTACACCCATTTTCTACATTACTTTTTCCAAAGTATTTATCTAAATTACTGTATGTTTTTCTCATTTGAGTACTATCCACAGTTAATATTTCATCAGAATAGTTATTTTTGTTTGTTTATCCTCTATACTCCAGAATCTAGGACAATGCCTAACAAATAGAAAGAACTTCGTAAAAAGTTGTAAATGAATGAATAAAATATATGAATGTAGTTTTAATACACAAATTCAGGATATTATCGTTAGCATGAAAATAATTAACAATCCTCCCCAAAACCTTATTATTCTCATGTTAGTAATAAGGAAACTGAGGCTCAGAGAGGTCACATGGCAAGAACTGGTAGAATAATGACTCATTTCATCCCTTGCTTAGTTCAGACACCAATGCATACCTATATTTTTAAATTTGGTAAATAAACATCTGTAGAGAAGGGCCTTAGGTCAGCTGCCTGAGAGGTGCTGCCTGAGAGGTGGAGCCTAAGATACGTAATTTTGTACAAGCACTCCTGGAGTGCTCTCAGTGAAAACCTTTAAGGAAGTAAATCGAAGTGAGATGAGGCAGGCCAAGGAGCTAAGCAAAAATATGGTTTCACTGAATCTAGAGAAGTGTGATCCCATGAAGAGCTCTGGAGTGTGAATGGCACCACAGAGTTGACCTGGCTTGAAGTGAGAGGCTTGGGGGCTGGGATATCTTATCCTGAATCAGTCAGTGATTGCTAGATTTTGCCTTCTCCAGAGAGTGTTTAAATTCTCATGCATCTTCTGGTGAGATAACTTCTGTAAGCCAAGGGCAATTTTCCACAGAGGGGTGTAATTGTACCTATTTACAACTGATACTCATAACCAATAGGTGATAGGTGCATTGGCTTCATAAAGGGAATCCAGGCAAAGCACCAACAGCCACTATCAAAAGGGAACTGGTAAACCTGAGTCGAATCATGATTTTTCTCCTGGCTACCATACATTCATTTTAGTCTAGCAGTTTACATCCTTACTTCCTTATTATCCTAAGGTAAACTTATACATCAGATTTTCATTTTGAGCAGTGGTGAATTAAATAAGAGAAGTGAAGGGAAATTAAGGAAACATTGTGACAGTAGCCACTTTGTCATCAACAGTAATATTTTACTGTTGAACATATGTCATAGTCACCAGTCACTGGACTTAAGCCCCTCTCCTATTATTATACGGTAACTGATAACCAGAATTATCCCATGTTTTGGACTTGTTGGTTCTCCAATTCAAGTCTGCTCTATGATTGTCCACCTGTATCTTTTTGTTTAGAACTTTTACTGAACATCTACACTGTGGAACTTACCCAGTTGTGCTTACAACTTTGAACGATTTCCTCTGTTTGGAATGCTTCTCTCCCTGACCAATGATAATGTATCGCCTCTAGTCTCAGAGACATCATCCAATTCTTCAGATCAGCCTGACTTTAAGTGCAAGCTCCCTAAGTCCTGTGGCCAGTAGCTCCCAGTGATGACAACATATTTCTTTCCAGAATCCTGATCACAGTGGCTTTCTTATGGAAAAGATACTAATTTACATTTTTCAAATAATCATAAAATATTCTGCAATGGAAAGTATGTAATTATACAAAGGAGGTTAATGCTAAAATTGTAAACCCCTTAGGGACTTTTTTTCCTGCCCATTGCAACCCTCCTAAATGTCAATAAAATCACAATCTGTAAATTAGAAAGTGAGAAACCACCTTCGAAGATAGCTGAGGTTTGGATGAACCACAAGGAAATGACTTTTGCCTGGAGGCCAAGTAATCTTGGTTAAAGGGCAGGGAACTCTGGTGAGCATTATTTTGATTTGTTGAAAGGGATCATGGGTTTCATAGATATAAATCTTTTACTTTCTAATATACTGTACTGAAGACACTGGTGTTACTTATATTTGAAAAATTTCGATGTAAACTTGCATTTGGATTTTCTAACAGAGAATAGTAATAACAACAGCAATGAGACAATAACAGTAACAACAAAATCTAGTTGTAATAATAATAATATGGTGAAGAAGAAGATGGAGGAGGGGAAGGTGAAGGAAAAGAAGAAACTACTGCTGCTGCTATCACCACCAGATAAACTTTTCTTGAAATAGATGACCAAAATAAATAAATGAATAACAATGACAATAATACAAACAAACCAGGAGGAGAAGAAGGAGAAATAAGAGAATGAGGAAGAAAAAGAGGAGGCGAGGAAAATAAACAGGAGATAGCATAACTTCCTGTCATCTGTTGGAATCTTTTAACCTATGAATTTAACCTGGGAGTGCCAGTGCACTCCTATGTGAAAAGAGCCTACTGTGTGTTAACTAATGTTCTATATACTGGAATCATGCATAGAAAAAATTAATGAGACATTTTTCCTGCTACTATTGGGCTTTGAGTTAATATGGGGAGGTGAAACATGTGAAAAATTACCTGTTATCCTGTTATAAAGGGTTACATGTGTTATATTTTAGCCCCCCATAGCAGAATAGAGTGAAAACATGAAGACAAGAATTCTACGTGTTTCAAGGTAGGGAAAATTTTCATTGAGCAGGTATTTCAAGGTGAATCTTGAATCTCTTTCTTCCTGTTCACTCAGATTTTGATTATGTAAAGTAATTAATGATTGCTACGGTTACCTTTCTCTGTTGACCCCTGAGAGAAGAAATACAAGTAAGTCCTGTCTAGAGTTAAAACAAAAAAAGTAAAAGACAAGGCATAAGAATGGATAAATATGATATGAGGGTGGTGGCAGTATTTCAGGAGGTGGAACAAAATGTAGAGTTTTTGAGAGGAGATGAAGTATCATCTCACAAATTGTATATCAGGGAAGGCATAAGAATGCTCCCCCTCAGCAAGATGGCAGGGTCGCTGACTAGAAGAAGATATTCCTAAAGTTGTTAGTCTTGATAATAGCAGTGCAATTAGGACCAAAATACAAAATTGCTAATTAGTTTTCTTTTCAAAGTTATTCAAAAATATATTACTGTCTATAATACATATAGGAAAATAACCCATTATGGCCTAAGAAGAGTATGGACTTTTTAAAAAGCTGAACCAACACTTTCATCAGACTGATAAAGTCCCTTTTGTTCAGAGTTTACTATGAACTCCACAGTAAAGGAGACACAATTAAAAATTATACAAACATATACTCACACAGATACGCCTATGTGAGTTGTCTGTTGACATATGACTTATGCTTAAACTCATAAAGAATATCTTAATGGAGACATTATCATGTGCGTAGAACAGCCATATTCTGTGTAGACTATAAAAAATAAATTAGAAATAGATTCCACTCCCTAAGATACATTGGTTCAATAAGAACAATAGGGCATCTAACTAAGAAATAATAATTTACATGTATAGATGTTAAGTGCCATAAGAATGTAGATTATTCTGCAGTAAGATTCCTGAAGATAAACAGATTACATTTTGGTGAAAGGAGTTATCCACCGTGATGAAGAAATTGACAAACTATTGAAATTTTGAATGGAAGTTCATAGTTTGGATATATGCATAATGGCATGCATATAAAAGGCAAGGGGTGAATAGGCAGTGTTATATTGCTGGCACTGCCATAACAAAACTCTACAGATTGAGTGGCTTATCCAATAGAAGTTACTTTCTCACAGTTCTGGGGGTTAGAATTTTGATATCAAGGTGTTGGCTGGATTGGTTCCTTCTGAAGGCCATGAGGTACAGATCTATTCCAGGCCTCTCTTTGGTTTGTAAAAGATTGTCTTCACATTGTCTTCTCTTCGTATATGCCTGTGTCCACATTTTTACTCTTCTAATAGGAACAGCAATCATCTTGGATTAGAGCAAACTCACATGGCCTTGTTTTAACTTAATTATATTTGTCTCCAAATATGTTCGCATTGTGGGATACAAGGGGTTAGCATGTCAACATAAGAGTGAGTGGACCACAAGTCAGCACATAACAGACAGTGAGACAGAGGCAGAGAATTTTAATAGATATATAAAAAGAATTGTAAATTTTAGTTTGACTAGAATTTAGCTACATTAACATAGAAAACAGCCTGGACAAAAGACTGAAGCCAGATTGTATAGATCTTGAATGTCAAAATGGAGAGTTTGGATTTTATTTCTCAAGTATTAGGAAACCAGAAATGAATCTGAGAAGAGGAGCAACATAATACATTCAAAATTATTGTATTCATACAGTGTGCCAGAAACCATGCCAAATGGTATACCTCAACATCTAATTCTATCATCATATCATTTTAATCTTTGCAGCAATATATTTAACTATGACTTATTAGTCCTCTTTTACAGAGAAGCAAACTAAGGTTTAAAAAAGTTGTTATAGCTTATGAATATTAGAGCAGAAAATCTAATTTAAGTCTTCAAAATCTGGCATCACATCAACTGTATTTCTCATTCCAGACATTGTAGACAGCTCTTAAATTTCTATTTGGTTTTTTTTTGTTATATCTTCAATGTCAATGTCTCTACTTCAATTTTTGAACATATGGGATAGAGTTATAATAAGTTTTTATGTCTTTGTGTGATACTTTTCATATCTGTGTTAGTTCTAGGACAGTTTCAATTGATTGATTTTTCTTCTTATCATGGCTCTTATATTCCTTTTTCTTTGTATGCACAATAATCCTTGATTGAACAGCAGACATTGTCGATTTTTCTTGTAAGATACTGGATAAGTTTTATTTTTATAAATATTCTTGACCTTTGTTCTAGAATGCATTCATATTACTTAGAAACAATGCAATCATTTTTTGAGTCTTGGTTTTTTGCTTTGGTAGATGAGAGTGGAGCAGAGCTCAGACTGGTTCTATTCTCCACTTCTGAGACAAGATCCTCTGTATCTTGCCTCACCTATTTTAAAATTTTCCAATCAGACCAATGGCAGCAGGCACTATTCCCCTCTCTGTGTGTGAGTTGGGCACTGTTACATCTGATAATCTCTGGTGGTTCTTTCCCTAAACTGAGGTAGTGTCCTTAAATGTATGTGCTGATTAGTATACTGCTGACTAGTCAATGGGCCCCTCTACAGATCTCTGGATTTCTTTCTGTTTGCAGTTTTTTGTTTTTGTTTTTGTTTTTATTTTGTTTGTTTGTTTGCTTTCCAGTATTGCATCCTACAAACTCTAAGCACTTTGTTCTTTTGAAATCTTAAGTCTGTCTCCTCAACTCAAGGTGTGCTCTGGACTTCACCTCAATTCCTCCCCCTTGTGCCATGGTCTGGAAACTCTCTAAGACATTAAGCTGACACACTTGTATGTCTCAGATCATTTGTTTCTAATACCTCAGGAATCACCATCTTTCATTTTCTGATGTCCAATGCATTGAAAACTATGAATTATATATTTTGCATGGGTTTTGGCTGTTTCAGACAGGTAAATTTATTTCCTTTCATTAGATCATGATCTGAAATAAATGTCAACCTAGGTATTTTAATATTAAAACATTGTTTTCCACATCTATTTAGAATGGAATGTAGGAGAGTTAAGTGGGTAGTGAAGTCCTAAAATTTAAACATGTTTAAGACAAACCCACAGGATAAATGTGATGTTATGCAATTAGTGTGACTAATAGTGGAACTAGTTAGGAAGACAGACTTTCACGATCTCTTCTCAGGAAGCGGAGAATGAAGCAAAGGGCTACTTTGCTATTATTGCTGGTGAATAATGAGACTTACCTTGCTGGTATTGATGGTGAACAGTGAGACTTCTAGGACATTGGGAATCCCATTCTGCTCTAGAACTCGCCCTCCAAGGAGGAACCCTTCTTTCTTTTTCTACCTTTTTCTTCCCTTCCCTATCAGAGCACAGGTTGGTCTGATTACTGTGCCACCCTCATCTTCTCCCTCTTCTTTGTAGTGCAAACACCATTCATAATGGGCAGGGCATCCAGTATTATGCTAATGGCTATTTAATGATACTCCATATCATCATCTTCCTGTTGTTAATGTGCTAAAATGAATTTAAGTATCTCTTTGATATGTACTAGAGACCAACTTGTGAATACAATACTTGTTGAGCGCCATCACAGAAATTTGGTGAGGATATTCTTAACATGGTTGAAGAATGAACTTCACAGACACAGTCCTAAAGAATGACACGTAAATCTTTTTAAAAAATTGAATTATATTTTTAATATATTAGCTTATTATTTTTAAATATCATTTCAACATTTGATTATGTATAGTGAATGTATCTGACCTCACTTTGAAGAAAGTTACCTTTGTGTATTTTAGTGTTTCTTGTCTGTCTGCCCCTCCCCCAACCCAAAATGTGTACTATATTTTTTATAGTAATTTTTATAATAAAGTTAGATTCATCTAGGTGAAACTGCCTACCTCTCTATCTGATATAATCTATAAACATTCTAATGGGAACAATTATTTGAATTATAACTAACATTCTGGACTGGATTTTGTTTTACTTTTTAATTGAGTGATGTCATATTGAATGAGAACTCCATCTTGTTCAACCACATGATAATAATTTCTCTGAGCATGTCACATGTAAATCGTGTAAACACACAAAGGTACCAACTTGATAGCCCAAATAATGAAATGTGGGAATAACATTTTATTTTACTTGGGGGAAGTTTTCATCCCACTCATCAGATACAGAATTAATTGATTTCTAAAATATACAGCTATTAAAGAGCAGAACTAGTTGAGTTATAAGATATAGAGTTATTAATATATAATTGATAGATACTTATAAAATATATTTGAATTTACTTTATATATTTAATCTTTATTGTGTTAATAGGAGAGTTTTGATAGATATCAATATTTGAGTGATTAAAATAAACACTATTGGACTTTATACAATCTTCCTCCATCATTGATTTTTTTGTATTCTGCCCTATTAATAGAATTTCTGAAGTCTTTGGAATTTTGTTTTGTTTTCATTTCATTTTCTAGAGATGAGCTTTTGCTTTGTTGCCCAGCTGGCCTCAAACTCCTAGGTTCAAGTGATGTTCCCATGTCTGCCTCCAGTTTAACTTAGACTACATCACCATGCCACTGCACCTGGTTTAGGCTACTATTTTATAACAATGCTTCTTTTACATAATATGAAAAGTTTTGGTGTCTTGCTTTAGTGTATATATTATACTTGAAATTGGACAAACAAGTCTTGTTCACACAAATGATATCAAATGTTAAAAAAATTTTCCGTCGGATTATATATGTTTATATTTCTGAAGGCCAGGTTAACTGTGGTATGTTGACAAAATAAAAGCTTACAATAAAAGCTTTATTCTTTTGTTATCAATGTTTTCAAATGCTATGCCCCAGACAAAGATGTGTGTTATGAAAGTAATCCTGTGTGTACTCTCCTAAATAGAAACTGAAGCAAGTGTACTCTGCTTGCTTATGTGTTCATTCTTCCCTTGCCTGACTTGTCTGTCCTTCTTGAAAATGAATGATTGAATAGAATGGCCTAGACATAGGGTCCATTTCTCTTTGTGCACTGTTCAATGTGAAGATCCTACAGCCTGAAGCAATATCTCCTTTAGAAAACAGGGACTTATTTAGAGAGTGCATGCATCCTGTGATTGCAAGGGACGATTCCAGGGTTTTGTAAAGGCAAAAATAATGCTTTCAAATCCACATAGATGCCATTCAAGGCACAAAGCTAAGTGAGGAAGAAAAAAGAAAGCAGCCAGGACTTTTAGATTCTGGGCTGAAAGATGCTATATAGGATGAAATTTGCATTTTCATTACCTAGTTAATAGTCATTCAAACTAATAAAATATAGCATATAAAAGAGTAAAAAAAGTAGATGTGATTTTTATTCCTACTAATTAATAGCTGAGACAGAAGAAAGCTGCAAAAATGTGAATAATTCTATAAAGCTAAAATATTAACTTGTGCCTATTTAGGGAATAGGAAATCCATTGATTTTTCATCATCAAACTTTCTTTCTTCAGTCCATGTTTTCATTTCATATTACCGAATTTTTGAAACGCCATCATTAAACTAGTAAATTTTGCTATGGCTTTAATGGTTCATTCTATTTCCTTAAGTTAAATGTAAGGTTTCCTAGGCCTTGAATGTATACAAACATATCATAATTGAAAAACTGATTTAGTAGAACTGTTTCAAATAGGGAAATAGCATATTTCCTACAGATTTGGGAAGCAGGTATGAGGTATGAGAATTATATGCTATATAACATTCAGTCACAGTCTTAGTATACTGGCACTAAAAGCTATTTACATTTATAG
Organism: Macaca fascicularis; assembly: GCF_037993035.2. NCBI lineage: Eukaryota > Metazoa > Chordata > Mammalia > Primates > Cercopithecidae > Macaca > Macaca fascicularis. Next base: position 109,767,280 of record NC_088379.1, read on the forward strand.
GCATTAGGAAAACCATTCCAGGCAAGAAGAAGTTGTTTTATTACAAAACCAGAGGGCAATTAGGCTAGATCGCTAAAGAGAAAAAGAAATTGAAGTTAGAAAGGAGAAATGTTGGGGGAAGTATGGAAAAGAAAATGTCAAAGAGGAAGGGTAAGGGGATGGATTGGAAAAATAACTCTTTCCAAAGAAATCATCCTGAAGATCAGTAGTTTCTTTAAATATTGATGTTTATAAAAAGAAAAGTGCATAATGAATGATTCAAACTGTACTTGAAACTCAGGTACATATTTTAAAATCAGGCAGGAAAAAAAGGTAGAATCTTGAGCAAGGAAAACATTTTTATATAAAAAAAATAAGGTTTGTCCATGAGGCAGATTTCTTTAAGCTCTCCGAGTTCACTGCACATCCTCAGCAATTTAGTGGGCTATGCTGCAGAATCATCATAAATCAATGAGAGGATGTCTTGAGCCGTGGGGAATTAGCTGACTCGCTTATGTATGATGCGATTCACAGCACTTCCATTCGGAAACCTTTTATGAGACCACATGCTTGCTTGGCTCAGACACACCTATGTCTAGGCAGGGATAGCTTTGGCCAGATCATATTTGTTTTCCTGTGTTTTCTTCTGCCTGAGGGAAGGAAACATTTTTTTCCAGCCAAATCCTGTGTCCTCTTTGGGTGGGGACTTCCAAATTAATTCTTAGTTGTCTGGACCAGAATCAGTATTATAGATTAAAATTAATATTATCAGCCTCAGAAACACACAAGAATTCAAATTTGACAAACAACAGGGAGTGGAAGAGAAGATCTATTTTGGAAATAATAGACATAATCAGAAATTCTCTGCTGGAATCCACCAGGGGGCAGACCCCTCCTGATACGCTCCCAGTATTGGCCTCAGAGCCTGCAGCCTGTCAGAAGTGTTCTGAGAGACAACCCCTGTTCCTGTCATGCTTCAATCCAATCTAACCCATCAGAAATCCTGCCTCCAATTCTTGTATTATGCAGCATCACATGTACCAGTGGAAAATCTAAAAGGAAAGTAAATGGGAATCTTAGAAGAATTTTATTATTAAGAAACATAGTGTTTTTAAAAGGCCAACCAAATGCTTAGTTATTTAAAACACAAACCAAAGAAGTAGACTCTTTTGCTAGATATTTTTTGTTTGTTTTATTTCTCAAAAAGAACTAACATTGCTAAGCAAGTGAAGCGCTTCAAAGGCAAGTTACAATGGAAATAAACAAAAACCTGGAAAAGGAGACTTTTTACCTGAAGGTTAGTTGTCACAAAAAGAACAGTGACTGTCTCACATGCTGCTAAATATTTCTCATTTAGCAATAGATAACTTAAAAGTTTGCTGGAATAATGCACTAAAAGGGAAAGAGAGTAGTGAAAGGAATTGTAGACTGCACCATTATAAGAAATCAGAAAGCCAAAACAGAAGCAAAATAACTAGTTTTATATCTAAATACTTTAACAATACCCCTTATATTTATGCTATAATTTATTTTATAGTAATAAATCACATTACACTATTTCATACCAACTATGCTTCTACATCTGATGTATAATGACAGTGAATAAAACTTGCTCTTCCATTAAGAAACTTATGCATCCTGAAAAGGCCTTTAGAATACACCCTTCATTATCTGCAACTCCTGTGCTGTCAAAAGTTCTTACTTTGTAAATGTACAAATACATGGTACAAATTCTCAGCAAGCTGTTGAGAGGGATATAAGAGAGGATGGGGTGAAGAAATGCCTGAAAGTTTCTTCAAATTAACAAAATTTTAGTCAGTACTGTCTGATATCATTAATGAGTGGCAAACATTTTTGGACAAGCATAAAAATTATTTTTGTCATATCACTTCTATTTTACAAAGTAATAATTATATTTAGCACATATCTCAGTTACCAGAGCTTTAGCCTGAAACAAACTGTTGACAAATCTGATTCTAAAATGCTACTGACACTTACTAGGCTACTGAGGAAAAAACACAAGAATGACCATGCTCAAACATCCTAAAAACTTTATGAGAAATCACATTCTTCACAGTATTAAAATTAAGGAGTTCTTATCTTTTCCAGAGTATCTTCATCAAAAGTTACATTAGGATGTAGTGTAAGCCACAGTAGCAAGGTATCCTAAAGTGTATTGACTGAAACAAGATTAACATTAATTTCTTTGTGATGAAACTCTTCTGGCAGGTGGTTTAGGGTTGATAAGTTGCCCTAGAGGGGTCAGGGACACAAAACACTTTCATTCCTTTTGTTCTGCCATCTCTAGGCTCTTACTTCATCAGCTTGCTTGAAATTAGTTAGTATCTACCTTACAGCCTGTGGGAAGGGTAAAACAAGAAGAAAATACTTTGTATGCTCCTTTTGAGGGCAAGATTCGGAGGTTGCACACTTCAACTTTTCTCATATACCATTGGCCAGAATTGGTCATGTGACCCTACCTGGCAAGAATAGTGACTGGAAATTTCATGATTTGTTGCCATACATTCAATTATAATGCCTATTTTTTAATAGAAGAAACGGGTAATGAATATTGGTAAGGCAATTAGCAATCTCTGCCACAAAAGTGTACACAGATTGAAAGTATACAAATATTAAGCAGACATAGCATCTCTAAGGTTTTCTTTCAATAACTGCATTATTCTAATTTATTTTATAAATTTATGGTTTTTCAATTTATAATTTATTTGTAATCAATTATATTAACTTCATTATTTTTATAATACTAAGAATTTGAAACCAATTTAAGGAACAAATATTGGGGAATTATTATAACCAACTATATGTTCAATAATAATAATAGAGAAAAGAATTACATCTCATCAAATGTACTTGTAAAACCAGACAGGTTTTTGAGTACTAGTTCTTTGAAAATTTCATCATGCTAAGTGAAATAATCCAGGAACAGAAGAACAAATACCATATGATTAAGTGGAATCTAAAACTATCGAAGTCAGAAGCAGAGAATAGACTGATGGTTACCAGAGGCTAGGAGGTGGGGAAATGGCAAGATGTTGGTATAAAGTTTCAGTTAGGAGGGATAAGTTTTTTGACATCTATTCCACAGCTTGGTGATCACAGTTAGTAATAATGTATAGTATACTTCAAATGGCTAAAAGATAAGTTTAAAATTTTCTCACCACAAAAATGACAACTATTTGAAATGATGAATATGTTAATTGGCTTGATTTATTCCTTCCACACTGTATACATATATCATAACATCACCACGTACCCCATATATATACAACTATAATTTGTCAGTTTATAATTAAAAAATGCTCAAACACTGAACAATACTAATGCTGTATAAACTATTGCAAAGTATACAAAAAGAAGAAAATCTCAAATAGATGCCAGATTTGTTTTACAAAACAAGTTCCTCACACATGTCTTGTTCCTTTTGTATACTCCTATCCTTCCTGTCTTAAATATAAACTTCATAAGTTTTTCTATCAACTATATTTAAGACAAGAAGGATAGGAGTATACAAAAGGAACAAGACATGTGTGAGGAACTGATGTAAATGACGAGTTGATGGGTGCTGACGAGTTGATGGGTGCAGCACACCAACATGGCACAAGTATACATATGTAACAAACCTGCACGTTATGCACATGTACCCTAGAACTTAAAGTATAATAATAATAATAAATAAATAAATAAAAATTAAAAAAAAAACTTCAATGATCTGAATGCCATTGATCATGTTAATAACTTTTTTGTTCATACTTTAAAAATTATTTTCAAAATCAAAAAGGAGAGGGCTGCTACATTTTTTCTATCCAAATGTTTATTTTATTGATAAATAATAGTTATACATACTTATAGGGCATATGTGATATTTTGATATACTCATACAATGTGTAATGATTAAATCAGGGAAATTCAGATATATATCACCTGAAACATTTATCATTTATTTGTGCTAGGAACATTCCAAAGTCTCTCTGATAATTATTTTGAAATATACAATGCATAATAATTAACAGTAGTTGCTCTACAATGCTATCAAATGCTAGGACATATTTCTTCTATGTAACTATACCCTCTTATTTACTGAGAAACAACCCCAACCTAGTGATTCAGAATCAAACAACTATTTACAGTCCAAAAATTACTGTTTAGGCTTTATACAGTCAAAATTAATTTCCAAGGAGATAAAGATGTTTATCATTTTATCAACGACAAACTTATAATTAACTAATATTAAAACAAAACACAAGAGAAAATCTATAGAAGAAGTAGATTGTTCCTACTTATAAGATTTCTCATAAGTTTATATTCTTATACAGTCAATGTCCCATTGAAACATCTGTGCTTAAACCTGGCTTCTACTCACTACTCTGCTAAGAGCCACAATGTTCTAATCTAACCCTGATCTACCTTATCCTGATTAGCAGAACATTCTGTCTACTTTATCAAAAACCAACTGAGTAGGCCATGTCTCTGAAACAAATACTTCTTTTAGTTATTAGATATTTTTCAGTCTACCATCTTTGAGCTTAATTTGGGGATTAGAGTTTTCTGTCTGGTAATCATGAGAATTAATATTCTCTTATTAGTTAGAGTAAATCTCCCATTTGTCTTACTTTGACTCAGGGTGTTCTTCATCTGAAATCATGTTAGTATTCCTCAGCTAATGTTACTTCTTTTATAGTTTATTCGAGGACTTATAATTTCTTTTTAAAGAAATAAAATGAATTAATTATTAACTCACACAAGCTTAATACAACATTTTATGAGAAGAAAATCCATTTAAAATTAATGTATATTTATTTTATATTTCTTATAACTTCTTTTTTTTATTATACTTTAATGTCTGGGATACATGTACAGAATGTGCAGGTTTGTTACACAAGTATACATGTGCCATGGTGGTTTGCTGCACCCATCAACCCGTCATCTACGTTAGGTATTTCTCCTAATGCTATCCCTTCCCTTGTGCCCCACCCCCTGACAGGCCCCAATGTGTGATATTCCCCTCCCTGTGCCCATAGGTTCTCTTTGTTCAACTCCCACTTATAAGTGAGAACATGCAGTGTCTGGTTTTCTGTTCCTGTGTTAGTTTGCTGAGAATGATGGTTTCCAGTGTAATCTATGTCCCTGTAAAGCACATGAACTCATCCTTTTTTATGGCTGCATAGTATTCCATGGTGTATATGTGCCACATATTCTTTATGCAGTCTATCATTGATGGGCATTGGGGTTGGTTCCAAGTCTTTGCTATTGTGAATAGTGTCGCAATAAACATATGCGTGCGTATGTCTTTATAGTAGAATGATTTATAAACCTTTGGGCATACAAAGTAATGGGACTGCTCGGTCAAATAATATTCTAGTTCTAGATCCTTGAGGAATCACCACACTGTCTTCAACAGTGGTTGAACTAATTTACACTCCTACCAACAGCGTAAAAGCATTCCTGTCTCTCCACATCCTATCCAGCATCTTTTGTTTCCTAACTTTTTAATGATCACCATTCTAACTGGCATGAGATGGTATCTCATTGTGGTTTTGATTTGCATTTTGCTAATGACTACTGTGATGAGCTTTTCTTGATATGTTTGTTGGCCACATAAATATCTTCTTTTGAGAATTGTCTGTTCATATCCTTTGCCCACTTTTTGATGGGGTTCTTTGTTTTTTTCTTGTAAAGTTGTTTAAGTTCCTTATAGATTCTCCATTTAGCCCTTTGTCAAATACAGATTGCAAAAATTTTCTCCCATTCTGTAGGTTGCCTGTTCACTCTGGTGCTAGTTTCTTTTGCTGTGCAGAAGCTCTTTAGTTTAATTAGATCCCATTTGTCTATTTTGACTTTTGTTGCCATCACTTTTGGTGTTTTAGTCATGAAGTATTTGCCCATGCCTATGTCCTGAATGGTATTGTCTAGGGTTTCTTCTAGGATTTTTATGGTTTCAGGTCTTACATTTAAGTCTTTAATCTATCCTGAGATTTTTGTATAAGGTGTCAGGAAGGGGCCCAGTTTCCGTTTTCTGCATATGGCTAGCAAGTTTTCCCAAAAGCATTTATTAAATAGGGAATCCTTTCCCCATTTCTTGTTTTTGTCAGGTTTATCAAAGATCAGATGGTTGTAGATGTGTGGTGCTATTTCTGAGGCCTCTGTTTTGTGCCCAGTACCATGCTGTTTTGGTTACTGTAGCCTTGTAGCATAGTTTGAAGTCAGGTAGCGTGATGCCTCCAGCTTTGTCCTTTTTGCTTAGGATTGTCTTTGCTATATAGGCTCTTTTTTGGTTCCATATGAAATTTAAAGTAGTTTTTTTCTAATTCTGTGAAAAAGTCAATCATAGCTTGATGGGAATAGCAGTGAATCTATCTTTGGGCAGTACGGGCATTTTCACAATATTGATTCTTCCTATTCATGAGCATGTAATGTTTTACCATTTGTTTGTGTCCTCTCTTATTTCCTTGAGCAGTGGTTTGTAGTTCTCCTTGAAGAGGTCCTTCACATCCCTTGTAAGTTGGATTCCTAGGTATTTTATTCTCTTTATAGCAATTGTGAATAGGGATTCACTCATGATTTGGCTCTCTATTATTGGTGTATAGGAATGCGTGTGATTTTTGCACATTGATTTTGTATCCTGAGATTTTGCTGAAGTTTTTTTATCAGCTTAAGGAGTTTTTGGGCTGGGACGATGGGATTTTCTAAATATACAACCATGTCATCTGCAAACAGAGACAATTTGACTTCCTCTCTTCCTATTGTTCTTATTTGAATACCCTTTATTTCTTTCTCAGATAAAACCCTTTCAATGATCTATATTATTATTCTCTTATAACAACAATAACAACATAAGAAAGCAGTCAAAGAAAATATGTATTGCTCTTTCTTTGGAAATAAAGTATTTGAGGCACAACAAATTTAATAACAGGGCCAAGATTCCTGAATAATTAAAGAAAGTACTGCTATTAGAACATAGGTATTCATGCTGTAAGAACTAAATATCTAATTCAGTCTTTATCCTTAACATATGCGTATTTACTTATTTAAAACTTATATGCAGGCACAATTACTTACGTTAAGTCAGTATATGCATTTTGTTTAAAAATAAAATAAATGCGAAGAATAAGATAAAAGTAAAAAAAAAAAAACTTTCAAATTTTTAAAAATATATACCAGTGGGTCATAAACTCTTCCTTCTAGGTAATCTCCTTCAATGTCATTTGCAGTCTTGTCCTCTCTCTCATGTTGATATAAGACATTTCAAGTATAAACTACTCATACAGCTTACTGATATCGGAAATAGCAGATAAGAAAGTGAATATCCATTATTATGAAAATGTATTTTTCCTTTGTTTGCCTCTCTTTGGCACCTCTTCATTTATTTCTTCATTTTCATTATAATAGGATATAGTCATATATTCCCATAGGCATTGAGAGTAACAAATACCTAAGAAACAGCTGGAAAATGTGTTCTCATGGCCCATTTCCTAATGCTTTTTCCTCCAACTCACCTTGCTCTGAAATATCTTGTTGATGTTTCTGATTCTCTGAGATCAAAAAAGGGAGTGCTTTTCTTTGCCCAGAAGTCGCGGAGTGGGGAGTTCATCTAATGATAAGTGAATATCTCAGCACAGCAGAAGGACAACTGAGCATTAGGCAGCTGCTATTGCACTGTGCAGCCTCCTCACTTTCAAGCAAAAGTGCTTACATGAACAACTGTCCAAAGTGCTGGATGAGGCCATTAGCGGCTAGCTTGTGTAGTATGAAATGAATGTATTTCACTGCATTTAAGCCAAGAAAGGTTTGGAGCTTCCGTGATGTAAATTGGGCTCCATTATCACTTAGCAGTTCTTTGGGAATTCCATATCCAGTGAATAGTCTTTTAGTTCAGACTGGATAGAGAGAATTTTATAATCGCGGCCATTTACAGGAGATAATAAGAGTACTAATGACTACATATATAGTTTAGGAAAAACCACTTTTCATCCCTCTGATATTTGTTTAGTTAATTTAGAGTTTTAAATATATTTATGTAATATCTATACTATAGTAGAAAATATTATTTAGTGGATATTATGTAGAAATCAGTCCTGATGTAATTATAGCTCTAAGCAATTGTGTATGTCTTTTTTTCTTAGATCTCTCAATAATCTTTTGTAAGCCTGTCAAACTATCACCCTCACACTCTTCAGTGGATAGTTAGCATGATTCAAATAATATCAAATATTCTATACAAATGTCTGTCATATTTGGTGTGAAAGGTAATATAACACTTAAGTTTTCTAATTACCTCTATGCATTATATTACAGAATCATAATGGTAAAGAAAATCCTCCAAAGTCATATTTTTAGATTTTTCTACATGCAAATTCAAGTATAACTAAACAAGAACGTTCTCTTCACTTCGGAATGTATCAGTTCCAAAACCTCTACATAAGATCTCAAATATTTTATTAAACAATTCTAAATTTTTATGCATATCAACATGTATTTCCCTTGAGAAACTAAAAAAGTCAAACAGTAAATTTATGTCAGGTAACTTCCAAGAAATACAATAAACAATATTTTTTTTCTTGGAAAGATTCTGTCATTGGTTTTCAAAACATATATACACATCATTACTAGTGGCATATTGAGTATAATTTCCACATTTCATCTTTCTTTGCCCTTTAGTTCCCATTTCCTATAATCTCTTACTGATCTTTATAATACCCTTGTGTTCTAACGAATAAATTTCGATTTTTATGAGTACTTGCAATCTTCAATATTTTCTTGCACGTAAGTTATCTGGATTCAATCCTTTAACCTTTAGGTTTTACTCTCAAGTTTTCTGTCTCTTCCATGATATTCCTTTTATACAACAAGATGTTGCTTTCCATTATGTCATACATTTTCAGCAAAGTTTACATGCACATTAATTTTATGAGGTGGACATCTAAAATTTAAAGTACATCTCTGCATTGGACATGTTGGAACAAAAAAATATGTACTACTCTATAAAAATAATTCCATATTTCTTCACAGCTACAAATTTCCTCCATGAAGAGATATTTAGATTATTTGTTGCTTTTGTCCATTTTGTTGGAACACATATACATGTTTAAAGTCACATAAGACCTCTTGCTATGACTGGGGAGACTGACAAATACTCTCCCTAAAAAGCAATTATACACTGAAGAAAAACTGACTGAAAATACCACTGCATTGCTCTGCAATTTAAGCAAGGCATAGAAAAACTGGAAAAGTCTTTATACCTGAAAAAATCCTGAACTTCAGAAAAAAGCAGCGTGAGTCTTCATCATTCTGGCTGGGGCTGCTCCTATTCTTCCCCAGGTCAGTGTGATACTAATGTCAGAACTCAAAAGATGGAGAATCAGTAACCTTTGTATGTGGAGTGTTGGGTAATATCCACACCCATCAGTATTACTGGTGGAAATGGCTTCCTGAAGTCAGGCAAACAGGTTAGACCTGGCTGCTTGGCTCTATGAGCCTTAGGTAGTGGATGTGATTAGGACAAACATTTCTGGCTGAGGTTATGCTTGCATCCAAGAGACACTAACGAAGGCCAAAGATATTCAAACATTCCTGGTTGACCCTGACTACATGTATATTCATAGGAATCTTAAAAGAGAGCATAGGAAAGTTAATTTGGTGCATCTTGGAAAGGACCTGAACATTGAATGCGTTAAATGTGTTTTCCTTCTCCCCCAGTACACGCGGGCGCGCGCGCGCACACACACACACACACACACACACACACACACACACACACACACACACAACTTCTCTGCAGAAGACAGAAATCTGACTGGCTTAAAGTTTTGAGCACAACCCATGTGTAATCACTGGATGGACACTAAGTTACGCAGATGCAGAAGTATTTCCTAGGAAACCAAGCTAAAAATAAATAAATAAAAAATAAAGAATTTTAACAATCTGAGCACAGACATGACTGGTCATGAGCCACAGTGGAGACTGATGTCACAAGTTATATCCAGGCAACTTACAAAACCAAGAATAAAGAAAGAAACAAACACCTGAGAAGCATCATCAGGATCAAAATATCAAGATAAAGAGTTGATACCAAATATTATCAAAAATGTCCAGTTTTTCAATAAAATGTCTGAAAGATAAAAAGAGACTGGAAGTTTTAATACATTGCCAGAAAAAAACACAGTCAATAGATAGAAACTGTCCTTAGGTATCCACCAACTTTGGATTTAGCAGAAAAAAAGACTCAAGTGTGCTTTTTAAAATATGTTAAAAGAAATATGGGAATCAGGTTAAAAATGAAAGGAAAGTATGGTGACAAAGAATCAACAAAATTATCAATATAATATAGGAGTTACAAAAAATGATCAAATAACAATTCTGGAATTGAATAGTATAACCACTGAAGTTAAAATGGCAGTGTAGCTACTCAACAGTGTATTCCAGATGACAGAAAAAAGAATCAGTGAAAAAAGTACAGCCAAGACTTCTCAAACATGATGGAAAATATTAATAAACAAATATAAATAGGACAAATATTAAAATAGGCATACTTAGGCACATTATGATCTATCTGTTAAAGGCCAAATACAAAGAGGAAGTATTGAAAGCAACAAGACAAAAATGACTTATCCAATAGAGTTTAGAAGGCAGTGGAATGGAATATTAAAAGTGCTAAAACAGGAAACAAAATATAAACCAAATACAAACTGTTAATTAAGAATTCTATATCTAGCAGCATTATTCTTTCAGATGTGGCAGCATAAAGATATTCCAGTAAAGTAAAAACAGGGAATTTGTTGCTAACATGCCGCTTTACAGTAAATTCTGAAGGAAGTTCTTCAGGCTGAAAAGAAATGACACCTAAGGGTAAGTAGAATCCACAGGACGAAATAGAGACTGTTAATGGTAACTGTTAACTAATATAAAATATCTTATAAATACATGTTTATCAGTGTTTTCTTAATTTTAAAAGAACATCATATTATATAAAGCAATACTAATAGCTCTGTATTTTGTTTACAACATATATAGATCTAATACTTGACAATAATGGTGCGAATAAGGGGATGGATCCACACTGTGGCAAATTGTGTATAATTTACTAGAATTATGCTAGTATTAATCTGAAGTAGAATGTATAAATTAGAAAGTGTATTGTAATCCCCAGAGCAACTACTAAGAAAATATATATATATATGAAAAAAATCAAAGGAAGAATTAAAATGATACACAAAGGTATTTATTTAGCACTAAAGAAACTAGTGTGAGAGAAACAGAGGAACAAAAGACAGGATATATACAGAAAACAAATAATAAAATGTTAAATAAAAATATAATTACATAAGCATTAAATTAAATATAAATAGCCTAAAACCAGAGATTATAGACTGTATTTAAAAGTAAAATTTCAACTATATGTTTTCTAAATATGTATATAATTTTATTGAATTATTGAACAAATGTGTGTTTTGTGATTACTCTATACATATGAATAACATTTAGAATAGTAAGCATAAAACCCACTATATATAGCATATATATTATTGTATAATAGTATCTATACCATATATATATACACACTATATAAACAAAATGTTTGTATGGTCTATATGTGTGTGTGTATTATTATAACATTGAAACTAGAGTGCTTATATTAATATCAGGCAAAACATATATTAGATATGTATATATATATCATAGAAACAAAAACCATAATGAAACTGGAGTGCTTATATTAATATCTGGCAAAATATATATTGGAACAATACATTTTTCTAAGATAAACAGGTATACTTCATAATAATAAAAGGGTTAGGAAACCAGAATGGTGTAACAATTGTAAATGTGTATATACCTAACAGAGTCCAAAAATGCATGACACAAAACCTTACAGAATTGACGAAAGAAATAAACAAGAAAACAATAATAATTTGGTAATGTAGTACTTCATTCTCAATAACTGATAGATCAATAGACAGAAAAGTAGCAGGGTATATCACACTTGACATATACAGAACATTCCCAATCTAAGACTGCAGAAAACACATTTTTTCAAATGCACGTAAGCATTCTCAAGGAAAGAATACATGGCAGCTTACAAAAGGCCATGAAACATTATTTATCAAAGTAAAAAATATTGAAATCATATAAACTTTGTTCTCTGACTACAGCAGAATTAAATTAGAAATCAAAAACAGAAATAAATCTGGAAAATTCCCATCCTCAAATACCTGGAACTTAAACAATGCATGTCTAAATAACCCTTAAGTAACAGAAGAAACCTCAAGGGAAAATAGAACGCATTTGAAAGAAATAAAAACAGAAGTAAAACCTATGCAAATTATGAGATGCAACTTAAGTAGTTTTAGAAGAAAATGCATGTATTTAAATGCCTATACCACAAAACACCAAAACTATACCTAATCCTGTACCTTTAAAAATTAGGAAAAAAAAACTAAAGCTGAATAATTGAATAAAAAGTAATAAAGTTTAGAGCAACAAACAAGAAAATAATAGAAAAAATTACAGCACAAGATACCTTTAGAAAGAACGTGAGAAAATAAGAAAACTAGCAATGAACAACCTGAAAATGATGGTTTCTTTTGCTGTGCAGAAGCTTTTTAGTTTAATTCAGTCCCATCTATTCATCTTTGTTTTTGTTGCATTTGCTTTTGGGTTCTTGGTCATGAAGTCTTTGCCTAAGCCAATGCCTAAAAGGGTTTTTCCGATGTTATCTTCTAGAGCCTTCATGGTTTCAGGTCTTAGATTTAAGTCTTTGATTCATCTTGAGTTGATTTTTGTATAAGGTGAGAGATGAGGATCCAGTTTCATTCTCTGACATGTGGCTAGCCAATTATCCCAGCACCATTTGTTGATAGGGCATCCTTTCCCAACTTTATGTTTTTGTTTGCTTTGTCAAATATCAGATGGCTGTAAGTACTTGGCTGTATTTCTGGGTTCTTTATTCTGTTTCATTGGTCTATGTGCCTATTTTTATGCCAGTACCAGGTTGTTTTGGTGACCATGGTCTTATAGTACAGTTTGAAGTCAGGTAATATGATGCCTCCAGATGTGTTCTTTTTGCTTAGTCTTGCCTTGGCTATGTGGGCTCTTTTTTTGGTTCCATATTAATTTTAGAATTGTTTTTTTTCTAGAAATAATCATCAGAGTTAACAGACAACCCACATAGTGGGAGAAAATCTTCACAATCTATACATCCAACAAAGGATTAATATACAGAATCTACAAAAAACTCAAATCAGTAAGACAAATAAATCCCATCAAAAAGTGGGCAAAAGACATGAATAGACAAATCTTAAAAGAGAATATACAAATGACCAACAAACATATGAAAAAATGCTCAACATCACTAATGATCAGAGAAATGCAAATCAAAACCACAATGCATATTGCCTTGTTCCTGCAAAAATACCCATAACCAAAAAATCAAAAAAGAATAGATGGTTTGTGTGGATGTGGTGAAAAGGGAACACTTTCACACTGCTGGTAGGAATGTAAACAAGTACAATCACTATGGAAAACAGCGGGGAGATTCCTTAAAGAACTAAAAGTAGATCTACCACTTGATCCGCAATCCCACTACTAGGTATCTACCCAGAGGAAAAGAAGTCATTATTTGAAAAAGATACTTGCACACACATATGTCTAGCAGCACAATTTGCAAAGGAAAAATATGGAACCGGTCCAAATGCCAATCAATCAACGAGTGGATAAGGAAATGTAATATATATATATATATATACACATACACACAAATCACATATATACATAAATGGAATTTATGTATAAATATATATAATCACATAATCACATGTAGATATGTAAATATATACATAATACATATATTTAGATATGTAAATATATATACATAAATCACATTTAGATATATAAGTATATATATACACATACATATACACACCATTGAATACTACTCAGACATTAGATATATAAGTATATAGATATATACACATATACACACTGTTAAATATTACTCAGCCATTAAAAGGAACAAAATAATGGCATTCGCACCAACCTTGATTGAATTAGAGACTATTATTCTAAGTGAAGTAACTCAGGGATGAAAAACCAAACATCGTATGTTCTCACTTACATGTGGGAGCTAAGTTTTGAGGACATAAAGGTGTAAGAATGATACATTAGACGTTGGGGACTTGGGAGAAAGGGTGGTGGCATGTGGCAAAGGATAAAAGACTACACATTGAGTACCATGTACACTGCTTGGGTGATGGGTAGACCAAAATCACCACTAAAGAGCTTATTTATGTAACCACACACTACCTGTTCCCCAAAAACCTATTGAAATAAAAAAATTAAAAAAGAAAAAAGAAAAGAAATTAAACAATTATATTTAAAAATAAATATAAAAATAACACAGAAATAAATTTAACAAAGTAGTTAAACACTTGTGCACTGACAGCTACAAATATTGCTTGGGAAATCAAAGAAGTTTTAATTAAATGGAGAGAGAGCATGTGTTCATGTATTAAAATAGTCAATATTGCCAAGAGGTCAGTTCCCACAAAATTAATCTATAGATACCTTGTAATTTCTATCAAAAGCTCTACAGGCACTTTGTAAAATTAGTAGCTGATCCTAAAATGTACACATGAAAATATAAAAAAGCTAATATAGTCAAAACAATTTTGAAAAAGAAAGACACATTTGGAGGACTTACCACTACTCAATTTCAAAATGTACTATATGGCCACAATAATCATTGTGGTATTAGTGCAAAGATAAGTACATGAGTCAATAGAATAGAATTGAGATTCCATAAGTGAATGCTATTGATTGTCAATTAATTTTTGACAAAGGTGCTAAGACAACTTATTGAAAAGTACAGTGCATGCAAAAAATGGTGCTGAAACAACTGGCTAATTTTTGTCACTATGTATAATTTTATTAAATTATTGAACAAATCCTTATTTAGTGTTTACCATTCTAAATGTTTCAAAAATATTAATGCCTTTTTTCTTAAGCAATAATCCCATGAATTCCATGCTATTATTATTCTCCTTTACAAATGAGGAAACTGAGGCACAATCAAGCTAAGTAACTTGTCCAAAGCCACACAGCTAAGTGGCAGACCTAGGGCTTGAACACTGTTCTCTTGACCCTTAGCCTCTGTACAATAATTCACTGGGTGAATTGGTTCCCTCTCTTGGCATCTGTTCCCTCATCTGTATAAGAACAGAGAGGACTTCAAGATTTTAAATATCTACACTTTGAGTGTTTAATATGTGCTGAGCACTTTCACATATTTTCTCATCACAACAAAAATAATCTGGAGAGGAAAGCTTAGCCTCATTTTACATTGGAACAAACTAAGGCTTTGACAAGTAAGTTACATGCCCAAGTTTATACAGCTACAACATGAAGAAACCAGGAGGATTTGAACCCAGTCTGTCCCACTCCAGTGAACCACTCTATGTTTCTACCTTCTCTCAAAGATCTCTTTTAATGCTAATTTTGTATAAGTTGATTACTTCATTTGTGAAACACATATTCTGCCCTCTCTCTGTACCAGGACCTGACTGAGTGCTGAAGGGCTATAGAATGAACTAGACTAAATACTTCTATTAAGAATAATATTATTTGCAAACATGTCTCATCTCCCCCTGATTTCATTCATTTAGATAGAGTGAAATACAACATGTGAGCAGTTCAGTGACAAGGAAAGGTTCAGACCATAGTGATGGAGCTCAAAAGGACTATCTTCCTGGTGGGAAGTTGAGGGAAGACATCCCTGAGAAAGCAGTACTCCCTACTGGTTATCAAATGCAAAGAAAACAAATGAACTTAGTTCATTTATTACAACACATCATACAGCAAAATTAACTCAAAATGAGTCAAAGAACTAAATGTAAGGCCTACAAATATATAACTTCTAGCAGAAAACATACAGGAAAACCTTTATTGACCTTGAATTGAGCAAAGTGTTTTAAGATACAAGACCAAAAGCATGGTTCATAAAAATAAATTAAAAGGAAACCTGATATATTGGATTTGATTAAAATTTAATACTTTTGAACTTAGAAAAATATTATTAAGGAAATAAAAAGATAAGCCATAGACTGGAAGGAAATTTTTCAGACTGTATATCTAGTAAAGGGCTTATACCCAGAATATATTAATAACTTACAACGTAACAATAAACAGAATAAAATGACCAATTAAATGGTACTTCCCCAAATATATACAAATGACTAATAAGCATGGGAAAAGATATTCAACCTATTAGTTATTAGGGAAATTGAAATTCTAATCACAATAGGATATTACTTTCCACTCACAAGAATAGCTATTACTAAAAAAAAAAAAAAAAAAAAAAAAAAAAAAAAAAGACAATGCCTAGTGTTTATGAGAATGTGGAGAAACTGGAACCCTCCTGCATTGCTTTTGAGATTCTAAAATGATACACTTTCTCTGGAAAATTTTTGCCAGTTTCTTAAAAAGTTACACATCTACTTATCATATGATGCAACAATTCTAGGAACCCTTGAAATGATGATTATTTTAGGAATAAGAATATGTGTGCTCGCAAATACATGCACACAAATGTTCACAGCAACATTATTCAAATAACACAAAACTTCAAATAATCTTGATGTCCATCACCTGGCAAATGGGTAGGCAAAATATGAAACATCCTTACAATTAAATATTATTCAGCCATGAAAAGACACAAAATACTAACATGTTACTACAAATATGAAACCTAAAAAGCATTATAAGTGAAAGAGATGGATGAGCCTGGAAGACATTATTTTAAGTGAAATAAGTTAGACATGAAAAGACAAATATCACATGTTCTAACTTATATGTGGGAGCTAAAAATGTTGATCTCATTGAGGTAGAGAATAGAATGGTGGCTACTAAACCTTGGGACTAATAGGAAAAAATAAGGGCTGAAGAGAGGTTGGTTAATGTATACAAAAATATGATTAGATGGAAAGAATAAGTTCTAATGTTTGATAGCACAGTAGGGTAATATTTCAAAAAGAGAAAATTTTGAAATAATCCCAAGACAAAGAAATGATACACGTTTGAGGTGATGGGAATCCCTGTTGTCCTGGTTAGGTCATTACCCATGTATGCATGTATCAAAATATTATATGTATGCCATAAATATGTACAACTATTATGTATCAATAAAAAAGAGAGGAACCAAAAACAAAAAACCACACAGGATATGATTTATACATATGAAAAGTCCAGAAAAGGCAAATTCATAGAAGCAGAAAGTAAATCATGGCTACTTGCTTGAGAGGATAGATCCACCACATAATTCAGCAATCCTACTGCTGGGTATATATACAAAAGAAAGAAAATCAGTATAACAAAAATATATCTGCCCTCCCATATTTATTGCAGCACTATTAACAGTAGCCAGGATATAGAATAAACCTATGTCCATCAACAGATGAATGGATAAAGAAAATGTGGTATATTTATACAATGGAATATTATTCAGATATAAAAAAAAGAATAAAGTGCTGTCATTTGTGGCAAGATAGATGGAACTGGAGGTCATTAAGTGAAATAAACCAGGCACAGAAAGACAAATCTCACATATTCTCATTCATATGTGGAAGCTAAGAAAGTTGATCTTATGGAGATAGAGTTGACTGATAGTTATCAAAGGCTAGGAAAAGCAGGAAAAGAAAGGTTGGGGCCGAGGCGGGCGGATCACGAGGCCAGGAGATCGAGACCATCCTGCCTAACATGGTGAAACTCCGTCTCTACTAAAAATACAAAAAATTAGCCAGGTGTGGTGGTGTGCACCTGTAGTCCCAGCTACTTGGAGGCTGAGGCAAGAGAATGGCGTGAACCAGGGAGGCGGAGCTTGCAGTGAACCGAGATCGTGCCACTGCACTCCAGCCAGGCCGACAAAGTGAGGCTCCGTCTCGAAAAAAAGAAAGGTTGGTTAATAGTTACAAAATATAATTAGAAGAAATAAGATTGAGTGTTCAATAGTATAGTAGGGTAACTATAGTTTGCAATAATTTATGTATAGTTCAACATAGCTGAAGAAAATGAATTGAAATGTTCCCAACCTAAAGAAGGGGTAAATATTTGGCTTGATGTATGTCTCAATTGTCCTGGATCATTACACCTTGTATGCATGTGTCAAAATAAGACATGTGACTCCCATATATGTATAACTATTGTGTATCGATAAAAAATAAGAGTTAGTTTAATCGGGAATGGACACAAGAGAAAATTTTGGGTGTGTAACAAATATTCTAAGTTTAGATTGTGCTGATATTAACTAAAATAATTGAACACTTAAAATGTGTTAATTTAATGTAATGTAAATTTTACTTCCGTACACGTTTTCTAAAAGTCAGTTAAATAAAACTATGCACGATGGTCACATGAAACGATGCATAGTTTAATATGTATTTTCTCTGTCTAGTACTGCAATAGTCACCTATCTTTATATTTGCTTCTCTTATTTTTTTAAATAATTTTCTTCATCTCCAATATTTACATAAGGATTTTCCAATTTACTTTCTTGATAATTATAGTAATTTATAATCTTGTTAATAATAAAATATTGAAAATTAAGGCTGTGGCATTTTTGTTAGAAATAGAAAAATGTAATTCTCATGTAAGATATTTATCTGATACCTTTTATATTTTAAAAATAAAACTATGACAAATATAAAATTATTTTATATAAAATATACAGGCGAAATAATTTGTTTTTTTTTTTTTTTTTTTTTTTTTTTTTTGAGACGGAGTCTCGCTGTGTCGCCCAGGCTGGAGTGCAGTGGCCGGATCTCAGCTCACTGCAAGCTCTGCCTCCCGGGTTTTTACGCCATTCTCCTGCCTCAGCCTCCTGAGTAGCCGGGACTACAGGCGCCCGCCACCTCGCCCGGCTAGTTTTTTGTATTTTTTAGTAGAGACGGGGTTTCACCGTGTTAGCCAGGATGGTCTCGAACTCCTGACCTCGTGATCCGCCTGTCTCGGCCTCCCAAAGTGCTGGGTTTACAGGCTTGAGCCACCGCGCCCGGCCCATAATTTGATATTTTAATTACAATATTTGAAACCTTAAGGTCTCTAGGATTCAGTTGCTGGTTAATAACAGTTTGGATAATACACATCTAAGGAGAGGGTCAATATTTTGTAGATGCCGTCCATATTTTGAATACAAACATTGTTTTGATATAGTTGAACATATTAATTAATTTATGTTCTTAGGTGTATACATACTCTTATTGCTATATGTTGGGTGACTAGATTTAAAAGGATTTACAAAAAGTTTAAGTTTGATAGGGTATATTTTCCATTGATGAGTTCTTTAAGTTTTCAGTTATAGAAATAGTGAGAGTAACAAAGCTACATAGCAATATATTGGCAAAATTGTTGTTGCACATTTATTGTAATCTATACAGCAAACCTTGCATAATTTTGATAAACAACTTAAAATTTTAGGTTTTCATTTGTGATTTTCCAATTAATAACATTTTTGTTGATCGATTTTGCTTGTTAATTTTTAAGTAATTGTAATAATGTAAAGTAATTCTTCAAATTATGTTAATAGAACACTAGAAATTTATTATTTTCTTTCTGTACTCTTAACCTTTGTTTTAAATTGGTAATATAAAATATGGAAATATAAAATTAATTTGTGATTATAGATGATCTATGAGATTTGCAGTTGATACAAGTCTTCTTAAATCTTGTTTTCCACAAAAAATAATTGATATCAACATCAAGAAACTGAAAAAAAAAATTGGCACTAATAATGTGTATTTAAAAGTTTTTAAACTTTTCAATAATACTTCATTTTTAGGTTTGTAAGAAAATGGAGCAGAAAGTACAGAGAGTTTCCATATGACCCTCTGCTCATTCTATACAGTTTCCTTTAATATTAACATCTTGCATTATTGGGGTACATTTGTTATGAGTGACCAGCCAATATTGATACGCTGTTATTAACGTATGCCCCTAGTTTGCCTTAATGTTCTCTCTGTGTCATATAATTCTGTGAGGTTTTCAATTTTTTAATTTTTAATTTTTTTTAAATTTTATTTTATTTTTATTTTTTCTTCTTGAGATGGAGTTTTGCTCTTGTCTTCCAGGCTAGAGTGCAACGGCGAGATCTCGGCTCATTGCAAACTCCTCCTCCCAAGTTCAAGCGATTCTCCTGCCTCACCCTCTTGAGTAGTTGGGATTACAGGGGCCCACCACCACGCCTAGCTAATTTCTTTTGTATTTTTAGTAGAGATGGGGCTGCTCCAAGTTGGCCAGGCTTACCTCGAACTCCTGATCTCAAGTGATTAGCCCACCTCAGCCTCCCAAAGTGCTGGGATTAGAGGCATGAGTCACACCATGCCTGGCCAATTCTTTTGAGTTTTGATCAGTACATAATGCCATGTATCCACCATTACAGTATCATATAGAATAATTTAATTGCACTAAAAATCTCATATGTCCCCAAAATTCACCCCTTTCCCCTCCCCTTGAACCACTGGCAACCAGTGATATTTTCATTATCTTCACAATTTTTTTTCATAATGTTGTGTCCTTGGAATTATATAGTATGTACCCCTTTCAGACTGGCTTCTTTCACTTTGCAATATGCATTTAAGTTTCCTCCCATCCTTTTATTTGTAACAATATTTTATTGTTTGGATGTACCACAGTTTGTTTATCCATATGCCTACCTATTGAAGAACATCTTGATTGTTTTCAAGTGTTGGCAATTATGAATAAAGCAACTCTAAACAGTTGTGTGCAGATTTGGGGGATGGTGGCAGACATTCTCAATTCATTCAGATAAATACCAAGGAGTGTGATCGCTGGATCTTATGGTAAGACTGTGTTTGCTTTGTAAGAACAAAGATGGAGGCATCATGCTACCTGGCTTCAAATTATATTACAAGGCTACAGTAACCAAAACAGCATGGTACTGATGCCAAAACAGAGATCTAGACCAATGGAACAAAACAGAGGCCTCAGAAACACCACCACACATCTACAACCATCTGATCTTTGACAAATCTGACAAAGGCAAGAAATGGGGAAAGGATTCCCTATTTCATACATGGTCCTGGGAAAACTGGCTAGCCATATGTAGAAAGCTGAAACCAATCACTTCCTTACATCTTACACAAAAATTGGCTCAAGATGGATTAAAGACTTAAATGTAAAACCTAAAATGATAAAAACTGTAGAAGAAAACCTAGGCAATACCATTGAGGACGTAGTCATGGGCAAAGACTTTATGACTAAAACACAAAAAACAAAAGCCAAAATAGACAAATGGGATCTAATTAAACTAAAGAGCTTCTGCACAGCAAAAGAAACTATCATCAGAGTGAACAGGCAACCTCCAGAATGGGAGAAAATTTTTGCAATTTACGTATATGAGAAAGGGCTACTATCCAGAATCTAAAAAGAACTTAAACAAATTTACAAGAAAAAAACAAACAACCCCATCAAAAATTGGGCAAAGTATATGAACAGACACTTCTCAAAAGAAGAAGTGCAGCCAACAGATATATGAAAAAATGTTCATCATCACTGGTCATCAGAAAAATGCAAATCAAAGCCACAATGAGATAACATCTCATGCCAGTTAGAATGGCAATCATTAAAAAGTCAGGAAACAACAGATGCTGGAGAGGATGTGGAGAAATACGAGCACTTTTACACTGTTGGTGGGAGTGTAAATTAGTTCAACCATTGTGGAAGACAGTGTGGTGATTCCTCATGGATCTAGAATGAGAAATACCATTTGACCCAGCAATCCCATTACTGGGTATATACCCAAAGGATTATAAATCACGCTGCTATCAAGACACATGCACACTTATGTTTATTCCAGCACTATTCACAATAGCAAAGTCTTGGAATCAACCCGAATGTCCATCAATAATAGACGGAATAAAGAAAATGTGGCACAGATATGCCATGGAATACTATGCAGCCATAAAAAAGGATGAGTTCATGTCCTTTGCAGGGACATGGATGAAGCTGGAAACCATCATTCTCAACAAAATACCACAAGGACAGAAAACTAAACACCGCATGTTCTCACTCATAAGTAGGAGTTGAACAATGAGAACACATGGACAAAGGGAGGGGACTATCACACACCAGGGCCTGTTGCAGAGTGGGGGACTGGGGGAGGGACAGCGTTAGGAGAAATACCTAATGTAAATGACGAGTTGATGGGTGCAGCAAACCAACATGGCACATGTATACCTATGTAACAAACCTGCACGTTGTGCACATGTACCCTAGAACTAGGAGAAGGAGAAGGAGAGGGAGAGGGAGAGGGAGAGGGAGAAGGAGAAGGAGAAGAAGAAAGAAGGAGAAAGAAGGAGAAAGAAGGAGAAAGAAGGAGAAAGAAGGAGAAAGAAGGAGAAAGAAGGAGAAAGAAGGAGAAAGAAGGAGAAAGAAGGAGAAAGAAGGAGAAAGAAGGAGAAAGAAGGAAGAAGAAAGAAGAAAGAAGAAAGAAGAAAGAAGAAGAAGAAGAAGAAGAAGAAGAAGAAGAAGAAGAAGAAGAAGAAGGAGAAAGAAGAAGAAGAAAGAAAGAAAAAGAAGAAACTTCCAGGCTGTCTTTCAAAGCGGCTGTACCATTCTGAATTCCTAACAGCAACAGGTGAGCGTTACTTTTGCTCCACATCTCACTAGCGTCTGGAGTTTACAGTGGTTGGAATTTATTCATTTTAAATATGTGCAGTGGTATCTTATCTTTTTAAAAAACTTGCATTTCCCTAATGACAGATGATGTTGAGCATCTTTTCAAATGTAACTTGCCATCTCTTTGCCATCTTTGGTGATAATAGTGTATGTTTAATAACCAATTTTGTTTACTTTTCTTCAAAGGATTTCTTAATCTCCTCAAAAGTTTGATAGCTTGAATTTTAGGTTTTAACTTCTTTTACAAAACAGGTTTTTCTTAAAATATTGTAAGAATTAGTACTGAGTGAATAAATTTAAAAGTGAATATTTGCAAACATACATTGCTTTGTACTCTAGAATAAAATCTCTTTCTTCTACAATAAAACATAGTAATTCATGTTATAAAGACTTTCTAAAACAACAGTGTATACTGCCTTAAATTGAGTTTTAGTAATGATATAATCAAGTTGATTTTCCCATTGACTTGAAGACAAACAGTAGTTAGTTACCTCCAGTAACATAAAAATTTTGTTGCCAAAACAGATTCCTGCCACACCATTCACTACTATCTTTATAATATGTAACAAACTGTAATCCCAGCACTTTGGGAGGCTGAGGAGGGCAGATCACGAGGTCAGGAGATTGAGACCATCCTGGCTAACACAGTGAAACACCATCTCTACTAAAAAATGCACACACACACACACAAAATTAGCCAGGCATGGTGGCAGGTGCCTATAGTTCCAGCTACTCGGGAGGCTGAGGCAGGAAAATGGCATGAACCCAGGAGGCAGAGTTTGCAGTAAGCCAGGATTGCACTACTGCACTCCACCCTGAGTGAGAAAGTGAGACTCAGTCTCAAAAAAAAAAAAAAGAAAAAAAGTAACAAATAATGATACCAGTAAATTTTAACCATAGTTAATTTTTGAATGTCCAAAAATTCCATAAAAAGTAATCACATAATTGTTGTGATATAATTTGTGGTTCATTGAAAAGTGAAATTTAATTATTTTCAGGTAATATTGACTCTGGAAATTATCAATGATAATAATATAATTATGAATGTAATAATCAATGGTAAAAGTAATTTGTGTCATAAGATAACCTGGAACATAACACTACCATTCTGGTAGAGCAAACTAAGTTAACCATTACTTGAAAATCTATGAAAGTTTGTTTTTGTTCTTCTTTTAAAAATACCTTTATATTAAACCATATACTAATATAAAAAAGCACTTTCTTGTTTAAAAATATAAGTCTATTTATTATTCACATATCAATTTTTTGACTAACAAGTTATTTTATTAATTTTTTGTTATAGCAGTGAGGTATACATCTATTCAATTTAAAACAAGACACTTTTTTTCAACTGCAGAAAATTTGTCCTAATAAATATACAAACCATCCATCTTTAGATTAAGAAAATTAAAGATAAATCAAAATAATGAAGATATCTCATAGACATACAATACCCAACTTGCACATTCTTACTCAGCAGTTGCGTTAATATCTAATTTAATTCCTATATATGTTAATTAAGCATGTATATCTTCTACCTTATATAAAAGAGAAAAGCTTGAGAAGAGTTTGTGTATTACAAAACAATTCTTGATATCACACCTTTCTTTTTCTCTTATATATTGTCATATGGCCATGGGTAAAACCATCTTCTTGGAAAACTTTTTAATGATTTTTCTTTATTTCTTTCTTTTATTCTTACCTTATTTTATTTATTTTATTTTTTCTTTGCTGTAATTACTTGAAAGAAAATGAGGCAAGACCTACTTTCTATAGATTTAATTCAAGGTTAAAAAAATTATTTCAAGTTCTACATATATTATAAGCACAACCCAAAAAGAATTATAAGACGTGTTTCTTTGGTTGTAACTTCACGAGTATTTTATTAAATTGTTTTTGGATTCTGTCAGTTTGTTTTAAGTGTTCCATGTGGATTCAGGAAGACCTGAGCCTGTTTTTTAGTTTTACAACTTTTTTGCTAACTGAACTTCATTATACAGTAATTCAAGCTCTTTGGTTTCATTGATTCCCGTATTTGTAAAATAATAATAATACTGCCAATTTCACAAAGTGACTTGGGTTTTTACACACACACACATTTACTACAGCAGTGTCTGGTATTCAGTAAGTGCTCAATAAATTAGTTTTCTTCTTTTCTTCTTTCTGAGAGTAATTTGTTCTCTCTCAGGCAGAGTTCCACCAGTAAGGAAAAGAGAAAACTATTCAGCTTTTTACTTGCTGCTCAACAGTTTCAGGTCTGCTCAGGATGTGGGTAAAAATATGCAATATATCTTGAGTTTTTTTTTAATTTAGGTTTTTAGCAAAAATAGGTTTAGATACTCAAAGACTGCAATGTTTTGAATTGCTCATTATAGAATATAAAGAACTAGTCAAAAACTTTTAAAAACAACAGATTCATACATAAAAATAAATTTAAATATAAGATTTTTGTAAGAAATAGACTGATTTGAAAGAAAAAAACTCCTAGAAATATATATATATATATATTTATGTAGTTATTGTCTTTCAACTACATATGTTTCCCCTCAGTTTTACTAAGTTTTAATTGATAAATAAAAGTTGCATACATTCAAGATGTATAGAATAATGTTTTGATATCCATTGTGAAATTATTACTACAATCAAGTTAATTAACATATCCATTGCCTGACGGTTAGCATTTGTGTATGTGTGGTGAGAACATTTCAGACATACTGCTCACAAAATTTCAAGTATACAATGCATAATTATTAACTTAAGTCACCATACTGTACAGTAGATCTCCAGATCTTATTTACCTTGTAACTGAAAATTTGTACCTTCTAACCAAGATTGCGCCATTCCCTGCCACCCCCAGCCCCTGGCAACCACTCTCTGTTTCTTTGAGTTTTACTTCTTTAGATTCCACATATAAGTGAGATTATACAGTATTTATCTTTCTATGTCTGGCTTATTTCACTTAGCAAATGTCCTCTAGGTTCAGTATTTTTAAATCAGAATACATTGTCTCCAATGCTAAAGAAAATCCTTATTAAAGAAAGAAAAAAGGCATGCAATTAGAAAAACTATTTTTCTGATCAAATATGCTGCAGAAATTTTCATTTTACATATCTAAATTTAGATTTTTTATGAATTTTTTGTACAAATTCATCTTCTTATAGTTGCGATGTTATTACAAAAGTTTGGATATCTTAAAAATCCCTAATGTTTTAAAGTTTCATATTTATTGACCTGAAACAAATATCTTTATTGATCATTTTGTTAAGATGGATTCCCTGTTACGTCTCCCCACTCCCCAACACCACCAACTGTTTCTGTAGCAAAACATACATGGAGACTAGTGCTGTATAGTGATGTCAGGATCTCTAGAAGCTAAACTTATCAACTACTTGAAGCATAATATATAGTGAGATAGATTTTTCTTTAGGATTCCAACCTCCATTTGAATATGTTTTTAACCATCCTCCAGTCTGAAAGAAAAGGTAGAATTACTTGACCTTGATGATGTTGACTTAGAGAACATTGTGTAAACTATTTTCTTTGTTGCTAGTCTAATACAATCACTCAGCCTAAGAAAAATAGATAACGAGTAAGTACTGCACCCTGGGAAAAGTCATCACTTCGAAATTTTAAGCTGCAAGCAGGAGAGCAAAGGCAGGTTATGCAGTTTCTCTTGAATATCTGTTTTCAGGGTTATAGGAAGCAAGTGATGGGGAAAATAACATCACCTTATTTCAAGTCTCCTTTTCTCTGATTTTAATTTAGAAGAAATGGGTAACATTTATAATAAGGAGAGGTGCAGGAATCCATATTGTCAAAATGTTCATACTGGGTCAACTTTACTGTAAGAGCTGAAATTTCTTCCAGTGCAAGAAGCAGTTTAAATGTTAAAGACACTATAAGAGACTTCAAGGTATCATGGGAATGGCATAGCTGTACTAATCCATATAATAAATTCAAATCACAAGATTTATCACTATTGTGAACCTGGGCACATCACTTGCTGATCTGGGGTACAAGTTTCTTCACCTATAAGAATGAGACTAACGTAATCCACTTTGTATGGATATTGTGAGAATTAGGTGATACAGTTAGGCAACACACACTGGATTGGAGTTGTCACAGGTAGTGCTGACTTGACTGATGTAAATATACAATTGACTTTCACACCAGAGAGAAAAATTAAACCATCCATTTCTGAGGCTAAAAAAATTGTATTTTGCCAACTCTAGAAAATGATTGTGAATAGCTATCATAACCAGTAGCAGAGTGACTTCAGTTAGGAGAAAAGGTATTTATACTATAAATATTGTGGAATATTGTTGCAACATATAAGTGTGCATGTATGTGTGTATATACATGTGTATGCACGTGTGTGTGTGCATGTGTGTGTATCACTTATGTAACTAGGGCTGGCTACATATTATACAGGGCCCAGTTCAAAAATCAGGGGGAAAAAGTACTAAAACATAAGCCTTTTCCTTTAGAGATATTCTATTACTTATGTAATAAGAGCAATAGCAACACATGAGCAACAGAATAAAATCATATATTGTGAGAAATGTTATTTTTGTGTCAGAATTTTATGTAGTACAGTAAATAAAATACTTTATTAACATGATAACTTCAGTAATTGTAAGAGTTTTCTGGTTCGCTTATCTGAAAATGTATTTATTAGGTCATACACATTTATACTGTGAGCAACTTTATTTTTTTTTTTTATTTTTTGTGAAAGAATATCGCTCTGCTGCCCAGACTGGAGTGCAGTGGCGTGATCCAGGCTCACTGCAACCTCAACACCCTGGGCTCAAATGATCCTCCCAACTCAGGCTCCCCAAGTAGCTGGGACTATAGGTGCATGCCACCATGGCCACTAATTTTTGTATTTTTTTTTGTAGAGACAGGGTTTTGCTGTGTTGCCTAGGCTGGTATGGAACTGCTGAGCTCAAACAATTCTCCTGTCTCAGCCTCCCAAAGTGCTGAGATACAGGCGTGAGCCCCTGAGCCTGGCCAAGCAGTTCTATTTTTAATCAATATAATTGGAAATGCCATTATAAGCTCTTGGTAAATGCAAATCACAAATAATTTTTGATAATTTTTAATTTTGAAAAAGAATTCTGCTGTTGTCACTGTTACTGTAGCTGTTAAGAGTGTTTGCATTCTTTATTAAAACAATAGGATAATATCTGATATTATTTCAAAATATAAATGTTAGTACCTCTTGAGCTGATGATTCTCACAGAATCATTTTTCTAAAAAGATTTAACTCTTTCTGAAAATTAGTTTCAGGTAATTCCGAATTCAGTTTATATAATGGCCTTTTAATATTTCCTCTGACATTTCTTATAACCATTGGATGCTGTACAGGACATCAAAAGTGGCTTTGTGATTTATATATAATTCAAAATGCCTTGGTATTTATCCTATTGCTGTATCTTTAATTGAAAAAATGAATTTTGAAATTATTTTCCTCATAAATAATTAGTTCATTTGAAGTTTCATATGAAGATAGTACTCTTTTTCATCTTATATAAAGATCTTTAAATTTAACTTTTATTTTGAAGCCTTTCAATATTGCTTTGCAGTGTTGCACAGTTTTCAAACCGAGACTGTAAATGCTTTTAAAAATTCTTTAACTCTTTAACATATGCTTTTGCAATATCCATATTAAGCTTTTATTTTGTAATAGTTTGTTGAACGTTTACTGCCTGAGCATTGGCAGTTGCTGTG
This sequence comes from Macaca fascicularis, assembly GCF_037993035.2. NCBI lineage: Eukaryota > Metazoa > Chordata > Mammalia > Primates > Cercopithecidae > Macaca > Macaca fascicularis. The sequence goes on from NC_088379.1 coordinate 109,795,687, forward strand.
CTTTTGATGAGACTGTAGCGTTGATACTTGTGCAGAAGCTGCAAAGACAGGGCTTAAGGAAAGATGGGAAAATCACACTAGGTTTCAGCACTTCCCTGTGCAATGCCTCTTCATTTTTGTGTGATGGCTACAGCTGCTGCTTCTGCTGCTACTGCCATCATTGCTAACAGCAGTCTGGGCCCAGGTCTTGATGTGGCATCCTTAGGGTCTTATCATTACCCAACTGCACTAAGCATGCACTTGCATGATGAACAATCAGGGTAATTGCTCAGCACCTGCCCTGCCATCTGATTAAATGTCACATGCAAGACCTACTGTCCTATTACAGTTCACTTGCAAAACAAGTTCCAGGATAAAATTATTTAAAAATTTTAAGATAGCAACAGTAGAGCATTAAATCAAGAATGGGACCTTTTTAATAATAGAGCCTTACTCCATCATCAGAAATATCAGAAATAGTTAATACGCAATTCTTTCTCCTGCCCCTTGAGTATGAGCTAGTTTTAGTGACTTGCTTCAAAATACTAGAATATGGAAGGGGAGGAATAATAATAAATTTATAGTGGATAATCCGGGCAAATACTACCTTGACCACGATAGTGATAAGTCAAGCTTACAGTATGTATCTTTGCTATAATGTGATTAAAATTACACATTACCTCTGTGGTCTTCTTTCTGCAAACATATAGCTTAATTTAATCATAAAAAATAAGACAAACCCAAATCAGGTATTCTAACAAATGCCTAATCAACATTTCTCAATCTATCATGGTCTTGATAAACAGGGAAAGATTGAGAAAATATAGACTAGACAACCCTGGGGAAACATGCAAACTAAGTGCAATTTGGCACCTTGGACTGGATTGTGAAGCAGAAAAATGACATTAATGAGAAAAATGTTAAAACCCAAATAAAGTCTGGAGTTTAGATAGCAGTAACTTATCAATGTTGGTTTCTTAGTTTTTTTCAAATGTCCCATGATAATGTAATATATTGACAACAAAGGAAACTGAGCAAAGAATATACAGGGATTATATACAATCTTTATAACTTTTTAGAAATTAAACTTATTCCAAAATAAAAATGATATTAAAAAGATTTTAGTGCACCAACGAGGTTTTGTTTATGTGCATTATATCTATTGAGAACTTTTTGGGGGTGGCCAAGACAGCCAGCTAGAAACAGCTAGTGTGCCTGGCTCTTATAGAGAGGAACAAAAGGGGAGAGTAAATACAGCACCTTCAACTGAAACATCCAGGTACTTGCCTTGGGACTAATCAAGTAAACAACTTAACCTATGAAAAATGAAGAAAAGCAAGACAGGACAACAGCCCACCCGGGCATGACATGGAGCCAGGGGAACCTCCCCCACCCAGGGAAGTGATAAGTGAATGTGCAAACCTGGGAACTCACACTTCTCTCATAGATCTTTGCAATTCTTAGGTCAGACAATCTCTTTGTGAACCCACTCCACCAGGGCCTTCAGTCTAACAGACAGAACTTAAGTATTATCTCCACAGAGCAGCCACTCAGGCACTTGTGGAGTCCCAGGAGCCTTAAAGTAGCTGGGCTTTGTGGCTAAAGTAACTGTAACTCTGGCAAAGTGGTAGGTTAGATCCCTGTACATACCTTTAGGAAAGGGGCTAAATCCAGGGGACTGAGAAGTCATAGCCTGCAGGCCCCACTTCCATGGCACCTTGCAGGATAAGGCCCACTGGCTTGGAATTCCAGTCAATGACCCACAGTAGTGCTATTTCACCTCCCTGAGATGAAGGGGTAGGTGGCTTCTTTGGGGGAGGGCTGAGCAGCCGTCTTATCTTTACCATTTGGGCAACTTTACAGCTCCAGCTTTTAGGTTTTGGAGTTGAAGCTGACTGGAGGCAGAGGGGATCCCCCAGCACAGCATAGCTGCTCTACCCAAATGTGGCCATGCTGCTTTTATAAGTGGATCCCAATCTCATACCCACTCACTGGGCAGGACCTCACAACCGGGGTCTCAAACCACCTCCTACAGGTGTGTTTATGCTAGTAAGAGGCCCGTACCTCTCTGAGATAAAGCTCCCAGAGAGATGGGCAGGTGGTCATCTTTGCTGTTTTGCAGCATTCACTGATGATACCTCCAGGTACTGGAAAATCAAAGGTGACTAGAAACTGGAGCGGGACCCCAGCACACCAGCCCTACAAAAAAGTAACCAGTCTGTTACATGGGTGTCTGTTCTGATATCTACTCACTGGGCAGGTCCTCCAGGCCTGGGCATCCAGCCACCCCTTGCCAGAGTTGTCGAGCCAAAAGCAACTGACCAGTCTACCAACTGACCAATAAGCCTAAGTGTCACCTTGTATATCAAACCCCAAAGCTTCAACACCAAAAATACCTCACTAACATATCCCCCTCTAAAACCAGAGACAAGGCAGCTGCAAATAAAGACCCTGCAGAAAGCCCCAGCACAGTGAAAACATTCATAAAAGAAGTCTATTGACTGTACTCAATCTACACTGAAGTAAAAGGAACACCTTCACATAGAGATGAGAAAGAACCGACAAAAGAACTCCAGTAACTCAAATGGCCAGAGTGTTGTATGTCCTCCAAATGACTGTACCTGTTCTCCAACAAGTGTTCTTAACCAGGTTGAACTGTCTAGAATGACAGGAATAGAATTTAGAATTCAGGAACAAAGACCGCCAAGATTCAGGAGATGGCAAAACCCAACCCAAGGAAAATAAGGATCCAATAAATCTGTACAAGAGCTGAAGGATGAAATAGCTCATATATAAAAGAACCTAAAGTGTCTGACAAAGCTGAATAACACAATATAAGAATTTCACAATGCAATCACAAGTATTAACAGCAGAAAAAAACAAGCTTAGGAAAGGATCTGAGAACTTGAACACTGGCTGCTGAAATAAGACAGTCAGACAAAAAATACAATAAAAAGGAATGGTAATGAACAAAACCTCTGAGGATGGGATTATGTAAAGAGGACAAATTTATAAATCACTGGGATTCCTAAAAGGCAGAGGGAGAAAGCAAACAACTTATTTCAGGATGTTATCTATGAAAACTTTCCAACTTTGCTAGAGTGGCCAACAGTCAAATTAAGGAAATACAGAAAACTCCGGCAAGATTCTATACAAGAGGATCATCCCCAAGACACATAATTGTCAGACTTTCTAAGGGCAAAATAAAATAAAAAGTGTTAAAGGCAGCTAGAGAGAAAGGAAAAATTACCTACATGAGAACCCCCTCAGGCTAACAGTGAATTTCTCAGCTGAAACACTACAAGCCAGAAGAGATTGGGAGCTTATATTCAACATTCTTAAAGAAAATAATTTCCGACCAAGAATTTCATATCCAGTCAAACTAACCTTACTAAGTGAAATAGAAATAAGATCCTTTTCAGATAAGCAAATGTTGAGGAAATGCATTACCTTCAGATCATCCTTACAAAAGATCTTGAAAGGAGAACTAAATGTAGAAAGGAAAGACTGCTACCAGCTAATAGAGAAACACAATCAAACATACAGAACAGTGTCACTGGAAAGCAATCACACAAAGTCAACATAATAACCAGCTAACAGCATAATGACAGTATCAAATCTACACATCAATACTAACTTTGAATGTAAAAGGCTAAATGTCCCACTTAAAAGGCACATAGTGGCAAGCTGGATAAAAAAGCAAGACCCAATGATATGATGTCTTCAAGAGACCCATCTCACATGTAATGACACTCATAGGCTGAAAATAAAGAGATGGCGGAAAATCTAGCAAGGAAATGGAAAACAGGAAAAAGCAGGGGTTGTAATCCTAACTTCAGACAAAAGAGATTTCAAACCAAATAAAAAAAGACAAAGAAGGGCATTATATTCTAGTCTAATGGTTCAATTCAACAAGAAGATCTAACTATCCTAAATATATATGCAACGAACACAGGAGCATCCACATTCATAAAGCAAGTTCTTAGAGACTTGCGAAGAGACATCAACTCTCACACAATAATAGTGGGAGATGTCAACACTCTATTGACACTATTAGACAATCATTGAGGTAGAAAATTAACAGAGTTTTCAGGACCTAAACTCAACATTGAACCAAATGAATCTGATTGAACTTTACAGAACTCTCCATCCGAAAACAACAGAATATACACTCTTTTCATTGCCACATGGTATGTACTCTAAAATTGACCACATAACCACAATCCTCAACAAATGTGTAAGAACCAAAATCATACCAAACACACTCTTGGACTACAGCACAATAAAAATGGAAGCCAAGACTTTGAAAACTACTGAAAACCATACAATTACATGGAAATTAAACAATATGCTCCCGAATGACTTTTGGGTAAATAATAAAATTAAGGCAGAATTCAAGAACTTCTTTGAAAATAATGAGAACAATGATACAACATACTGGAATCTCTGGTACACATCTAAGGCAGCATGAAGAGGAAAATTTATAGCACTAAATGCCCACATCAAAATGTTAGAAAATCTCAAATTAACATTCAAAATTCACAAATGAAAGAATTAAATAATCAGGAACAAATCAACCCCAAAGCTGGCAGAAGACAAGAAATAACAAAAATCAGAGCTGACCTGAAGGAGATCAAGACATGAAAATCATTCAAAAGATCAAAGACTCCAGGAACTTGTTTTTTGAAAAAATTAATAAATTAGGCCACTAGTTAGACTAATAAAGTAGAAAAGAAAGAAGATCCAAAAAACACAATGAGAATTGACAAAGGAATTTTTCCTACTTACCACACAGAAATAAAAACAACCATCAGAAACTACTATAAGCATCTCTAACCACACAAACTAGAAGGCCTAGAAGAGATGGATAAATTCCTGTATGTATACATCCTCCCAAGACTGAGCCAGGAAGAAATTTATTTCCTGTACAGACCAATAACAAGCTTCAAAATTGAATCAGTAATAAATAATCTACCAACCGAAAAGTGCCTGGGACCTGATGGATTCACAGCCAAATTCTACCAGATATACAAAGAAGAGTGGGTAGCATTCCTACTGCAACTATTCCAAAAAGTAGAGGAGAAGGGATGCCTCCCCATCTCATTCTCTGAGGCCAGCATCATCTTGATACCAAAAACCTGGCAGAGACACATCAAATAAAGAAAACTTCAAGTCAATAACTTTGATAAAAATTGAAGCAAAAATTCTCAGCAAAATGCTTGCAAACCAAATTCAGCATGACATCAAAAAGCGAATCCACCATGATCAAGTAGGCTTCATCCTGGGATGCAAAGTTGCTTCAACGTATGCAAATAAGTAAATATGCTTTATTACACAAACAGAACTAAAGACAAAAATACATGATTATCTCAATAGATGCAGAAAAGGCTTTTGATGAAATTCAATATTGTCTCATGTTTAAAAATTCTCAATAAAGTAAGTTGAAGGAACATACCTCAGGATAATAACAGCCATCTACAACAAACTCACAGCCAATATTATACTGAATAGGCAAGAGCTGGAAGCCTTCCCCTTGAAAACTGGCAGAAGATAAGACTGCCCACTCTCACCACTTGTATTCAACATAGTATTGGAAATCCTAGCCAGTGCAATTAGGCAAGAGAAAGAAAGGGCGTCCAGATAGGAAGAGAGAAAGTCAAATTATTTCTGTTTGCAGATGACATGATTCTATACCTAGAAAAACCCATAGTCTCCACCCAAAAGCTACTTCAGCTGATAAACAGCTTCAGCAAATCTGCAGTATACAAAATTAATGTACAAAAATTACTACCATTCCTATATGCCAAAAAGAGCAAAACAAAGAGCCAAGTCAGAAAGGTAATCCTATTCAAAATTGCCACAAAAGGATAAAATACCTAGAAATACCTAGAAAGAGCTCTACAATGAGAATAACAAAACACTGCTCAAATAAATCAGAGAAGATACAAACAAATGGAAAAACATCTCATGCTCATGGATAGGAAAAGTCAATATCAATAAAATGGCTATACTGCCCAAAGCAGTTAACAGATTCAATGCCATTATTATCAAACTACCAATCACATTGTTCACAGAACTGGAAAGTGTATTTTAAAATTCATACGAAACAAAAAGACCCAAATAACCAAGGCAATCCTAAACAAGAAGAACAAAGCTAGGAGCATTATATTACTCAACTTCAAACTATACTACCAGGCTACAGTAACCAAAACAACATGGTATGGTACAAAAACAGGCACATAGACCAACAGTATAGAATAGAAATCCACAAAATAAGGCCACACATGTACAACCATCTGATTTTCAAGAAAGTTGACAAAAGCAATGGGGAAAGGACTTTCTATCCAGTAAATGGTTTAGGGATAATGGGTTAGCCATGTGCAGAGGATTTAAGCTGGACTCCATTCTTAGGCCATACACAAAAATCAACTCAAGATAGATTAAAGAGTTAAGTGTAAAATCCAAAACTGTAAACACTCCTGAAGACAACCTAGGCAACACAGTCCTTGACATAGCAACAGGCAAAGACTTTATGATAAAGACGCCAAAAGCAATGGCAGCAAAAGCAAACATTGATAGGTGGAATCTAATTAAATTTAAGAGTTTCTGCACAGCAGAAGAAACTACCAATAAACAGTCAACCTACAAAATAGGAGAAAATTTTTGCAAACTATACATTTGACAAAGGTCTAATATTCAGCATCTATGAAGAACTTAAACAAATTTACAAGAGAAAAACAGCCTCATTAAAAGGTGGGCGAAGAATATGAACAGACACATTTCAAAAGGAGACATACATGCAGCCAACAACCACATGAAAAAAAGCTCAACATCACTAATCATTAGAAAAATGCAAATCAAAACCACACTGAGATGCCACCTCACACCAGTCAGAATGGCTATATTAAAAAGTATAAACTAAAAAATGCTGGTAAGGTTGAAGAAAAAAGGGAACACTTATACTCTGTTGATGTGAGTGCAAATTAGTTCAGCCATTGTGGAAAACAGTATGGCGATTGATATAGTTGGCTGGGTCCGTACCTAAATCTTGAATTATAGCTCCTATAATCCCCATGTGTTTTTGGAGGGATCCAGTGGAAGGTAATTGAATCATGGGGGCAGGTCTTTCCCATGTTATTCTTGTTACAGTGAATAAGTCTCACAAGATTTGATGGTTGTATAAATGGGAGTATCCCTGCACATGCTCTCCCTTGCCCACTGTCATGTAAGATGTGACTTTGCTCTCTTACTTGTTTTCTGCCATGATTTTGAGGCCTCCTCAGCCATGTGGAACTGTCAACTAAGTAAACCCCTTTTCTTAATAAATTACACAGTCTCAGGTATGTCTTTATTAGCCTCCTGAGAACAGATTAATACAGTAAATTGGTACTGGTAGAGTGGGGTGCTGCTGTAAAGATACAATGTGGAAGTGACTTTGGAACCGGGTAACAGCCAGAGATTGGAACAGTTTGGAGGGCTCAGTAGAAGTAGAAATATGTGGGAAAGTTTGGAACTTCCTAGAGACTCGAGAATGAATGACTTTGACCAAAATGCTAATAGTGATATGGACAATAAAGTCCAGGTTAAGGTGGAGATGAGGAACATGTTGGGAAGTGGAAATAAGGTGACTCTTGCTATTTTTTTTTAACAAAGAGAATGGTGGTATCTTGCCCATCCTAGAGATTTGGGGAACTTTGAACTTGAGAGAGATGATTTAGGGCATCTGGCATAAGAAATTTCTAAGCAGCAAAGCATTCAAGAGGCGACTTACATACCATTAAAAGCAGTCAGTTTTATGTACTCACAAAGACATGGTTTGGAATTTGAACTTACGTTTCAAAGGAAAGAGGAACATAAAGGTTATGACAATATGCAGTCTCACAATGAGATAGAAAAGAAAAACTCATTTTCTGAGATGAAATTCAAGCCTGCTGCAGAAATTTGCATAAGTAACAAGGAGCCAAATGTTAATCTCCAAGACAATGGAGAAAATGTCTCCAGGGCATGTCAGAGATCTTTGTGGTAGCCCCTCCCATCATAGGCCTGCAGGCTTAGGAGGAAAAAATGGTTTCCTGAGCTAAGCCCAGGGACCCCCTGCTGCATGCAGCCTAGGAACTTGATGCCCTGCTTCCCTTATGTGGTGTGGAGCCTGTGGTTGCACAGAAGTCAAGAATTAAGGTTTGGGAACTTCTGCTTAGATTTCAGAGGATGTATGGAAATGCCTGGATATCCATGCAAAAGTTTGCTGCAGGGATGAGCTGTCATGGAGAACTTCAGCTAGGGTAGTGAAGAAGGGAAATGTGAAGTGTGAGCCCCCACACAGAGTCCACACTAGGGTGCTGCCTAGTGGAGATGTGAAAAGAGGGCCACCATCCTCCAGATCCCAGAATGGTAGATCCACCGACAGCTTGCACTGTTCACCTGGAAAAGCTGCAGGCACTCAACACAAGCCCATGAAAGCAGCCCAGAGGGATGCTGTATCCTGCAAATCCACAGGGCCAGGGATGCCCAAGATGATGGGAACCCACATATTACATTAGTATCACATGGATGTGAGACATAGAGTCAAAGGAGATCATTTTGGAGCTTTAAGGTTTGAGTGCCCTGCTGGATTTTGGACTCGCTTGGGGCCTGTAGCCCCTTCATTTTGGCCAATTTCTTCCATTTGGAATGGGTGTATTTACCCAATGCCTATTTACCCACTGTATCTTTTGCTTTTGATTTTTACAGACTCATAGGTGAAAGAAACTTGCCTTGCCTCAGATGAGAGTTTGGACTATGAACTTTTGAGTTAATCCTGAAATGAGTTAAGTTTTTGGGGGACTGGCTGGGTGTGGTGGCTCATGCCTGTAATCCAAGCACTTTGGGAGGCTGAAGTGGACAGATCACTTGAGGTCAGGAGTTCAAGACCAGTCAGGCCAACATGCAAAACCCCATTTCTACTAATAATACAAAAACTATCCTAGTGTGTTGGTGCAGGCCTGCAATCTCAGCTATTTTAAAGGCTGAGGCCCGAGAATTACTTGAAGTTGGGAGGTGAAGATTGCAGTGAACTTAGATCATGCCACTGCACTCCAGCCTCAGCAACAGAGTAAAACTGTCTCCAAAAAAAAAAAAAAAAAAAAAAAGGCTTTGGGGGACTGTTGGGAAGGCATGGTTGGTTTTGAAATGTGAGGACATGATATTTGGGAGGAGCCAGAGGTAGAATAACATGGTTTAGCTGTGACCCCACATACATCTCAGGTTGTAGCTCCCATAATTCTCACCTCTCTTGGAAGGGACCTGGTGGGAGCTAATTGAATCATGGGGATGAGTCTTTCCTGTGCTGTTCTCATGATAGTGAATAAGTGCAATGAGATCTGGTTTTGTACAGGGTATTTTCCCTGCACATGCTGTCTCTTGCCTGCCACCGTGTGAAACATAACTTTGCTCTGCATCCCCATTCTGCTATGATTGTGAGGCATTCTCAACTGTGTGGAACTGTGAGTCAATTACAGCTATTTCCTTATAATTTACCCAGTCTCAATTATATCTTTACCCGCAGCAGGAGAACAGATTAATACAGCAATTCTTAAAGAGCTAAAAGCAGAACTCCCACTTGACCCAGCAGTCCCATTGCTGGGTATATACCCAAAAGAATATAAATTATTCAACAATAAAGACACATGCACATGAGTGTTCATTGCAGCACTGTTTACAATAGCAAAAACATGGAATCAACCTAAATGCCCAGAAATGCCAGACTGCATAAAGAAAATGTAGTATATATGTACCATAGACTACTATGTAGCCATAGTATATATAATATGCTATATACTATATACTATAACATACAATACTAGGTAAAAAAGAATGAGATCATGTCTTTTGCAGGAACATGGATGGAGCTGGAGACCCTTATCCTTAGCAAACTAATGCAAGAACAGAAAACCAAATATCACATGTTCTCATTTATAACTGGGAGCTAAATAGTAAGAACTTATGAATACAAAGAAGAAAATGACAGACAGTGGAGTCTACCTGAAGGGGGAGAATGGGAGGGAGGAGAGAAGTAGAAATGATAACTATTGAGTACTGGGTTGAATACATAGGTGATGAAATAATTTATGCAACAAACCCCCATGACACGAGTTTACCCATGTAACAAACTTGCATGTGTACCCTGAATCTAAAATAAAATTTAAAGGAAAGAAAAACACTGGAGAAATATATACTTATCAGAGGCATTATCTTGTATCTCCCCCTTAATGTGTCCTGTCTCAAGATAATCACCCAACTGATTTGTAAATATTCTCCAAATCTCTTTATGTGGGCTCATTTATATTTTAAAACATGACATATGTATATCCTTATCAAAATATATATTCTTCAAAAATCAGTTCACATTGATGTCTCAATGTTTTTGATTAGATTTCTTTAGTTTTTGGTGTGGTTAAGCAATTTTACATGTGTTGACTGCCATTTTTTAAATTACTTATTTGTACATATGTACACAACTCTTTTAGCTAGTTAGGTTTTCTTTTATATTAGGTATATTAATTGTGTCTGTAAATTATAATGCAAATGTGTTGTTTCCAATGCAGACTCTCCCTGTGGTTTCCTACTGTATGGATGCTGTCCTGGAAATGAGTGGTTTGTTATCCATGCTAGACTTATCATTGCTGAGCTAAACGGTCTCTTCTGCCTTCAGGGAGGTGGCATACACTGACACTCACTGCTTATTCCTGAGGTCCTGGCCACTGCCCTAGGAGTATTATATCTTATATACATTGCAGCCTCTTTGCTCTGACCCTGGGCAGTTTTCTCTCCCTGCTCTTTCAGCACAGAGTTATAGCCACCTAAAAATGGTAACACTTAATATGAATTATATATTTTAAATTAAGAAAGATGAAACTAGCCATTTCAATATAATGGTATTTATTATTTATCAAAAAGATTTCATAATCAGTATTTGAAAATAGCATTTTTGAGGTTTATTCATTTTGCCAAATTAATACATCAAGATATTAAGAATGGCCTACTGACACTCTCACCACAAGAAGAAGATATTCATTATAAATAATTTGATGTATATCCTCTTGATTTTTGAATGTCTTAATGAAATGCACAGATATTTTAGGAAAAATAAAATTTTTTGTTAGCTATTTATATTTGAAAACTATGTATAATAATTGATTTAAACATGATACAATTACTATATTTTAACATAAATATATTTGATTAGGAATAATTATAATTTAAATATAAAAAATAGAAGAGGGACATTTGTTTACTTATTTTTTTTTACTAGGATAAACAGAAAAGGCCTCTTTTAGAAATGACATTAAAGCTAAGTTCTGAGAAAAAAAGAGAAGTAGTCTTAGCATGTAAAAATAAAAATGCATATTACAGGGGTGCCATAAACATAAATACAGAGAATGGATAATTAAGCTATAAATTATAAAAAATTAAATATAAGCTATTTTACTAAAAAATCTGAAATATTATCTGAATATCAATTTTAAAGTGTATTAATTACTGAAAAACATTAAAAACACAAAATTACACACAATTCTAGTTCTAACTTTTTCAATTTAATAGATTAAAAAAAAGAAAAATACCCAAGTATCTAAAATGAGACAATTTACTTACAAATCTACAAAACGCAAAAGGCTTCTGTCAGACTTTACACATAAAAATTGATTTTATATAGAATTATTTTTAAATAGGATTAAGGAAGGACTGTGAAGACAAAATTCTAAACCTAGCCAAATTGTCATTAATAACTATATGTAACTTACAGAAAGGTATTGGAAAATATGGCAAAGCACAGAATATATAGTCCTTGTGTTTTTTTAATAAAATATTAAAGGATATACCTACAAATGATCAATAAAAATTAAGAACTCATGATAGCAGGGGCATTGTAGAATAAGAATTAGTGTTGAGTGCTAATGCTAGTTAACCACTTTGACATGTAAAAATTATTGCTGTACTTCAGCAATTATTAAAATTACATGCAAAAGCCTGAAGTAATTATGTAAATACATATATCTCTTAGATTTTACTAATATCATCATAACAATAATTTAGATTTGCTTTCCAGAGCAAGTTAAGAAAGCCTGAAAATCCGGGAGTAGTGAGTTTTAATTATTCCTTTTCCATAGTAAAGAGTGAGGAAAGCTTAAAGTTACTTTTCAAAATACAACAAAATATCTTTGCACTCCCACTAGTCCAGGAGATTTAAAATTGTTATTCAATACCAAGTGGCATGGTTCCAGATAAAAAATATTATATAATTTTTCCCAAATATCTCTTCAGACCACAGTGGAATAAAACCAGAAATCAACTCCAAAAGAAAGGCCCCAAACTATATAAATACATGGAAATTAAATAATCTGCTCCTGAATTATTTTTGAGTACATGAAATCAAGATGGAAATTAAAGTTCTTCATAGTTAATAATAATGCTGACACAAATTATTCAAACCTGTGGGATACAGCTAAAGCAGTTATAAGAGGAAAATTTGCAGCGTTAAATGCCTTCATCCAAAAGTCTGAAAGATCACAAATTGAAAACTTAACATCACAAATCAAGGAACTAAAGAAACAAGAAAAAATCAAACCCAAAGCTAGCAGAAGAAAAGAAATATCAAAGATCAGAGCAAAACTAAATGAAATTGAAACAAAAAATACAAAAGATCAATAAAACAAAGAGTTGATTTTTTGAAAATGAATAAGAAATAGACCAATAGCTAGACTGACAAAGAAAAGAAGAGATATTTGAATAAGCTCAATTAGACATGAAAATGGAAACATTACAACCAACACCACAGATATATAAAAGATCATTCAAGGCTACTATGAATACTTCTATGCACACAAACTAGAAAATCTAGGGGAAATGCATAAATTCCTTGAAACATACAACCCTCCTATCTAGATTAGGAAGAAATAGAAACTCTGAACAGATCAATTACAAGAGAGACATTGAACCAGTACTTTAAAAATTGCCAACAACAAAAAAAAAGCCTAGGCCCAGATGAAATCAAAGCCAGATTCCACCACACAAAGAATTGGTATCAATCCTATTAAAACTATTTTAAAAGACCGGGAAAGAGGGAATCCTCCCAAACTCATTTTATGAAGCCAGTATCACTCTAATACCAAAGCCTGGAAAGAACATAACAAAAAAAAAGAAAGCTACAAGCCAATGTCCCTGATGAACATATATGGAAAAATCCTCAACAACAACAAAAATGCTATCAAACTGAAACCAACAGCACATAAAAAAAAAAAAAAATCACCACGATCAAATGGGTTTCATCCCAGGGATGGAAGAATGGTTTAATATATGCAAGTCAACAAATGTGGTGCACCACATAAACAGACTCAAAAACAAAAACCATGATTGCCTAAATAAACACAGAAAAAAACATTTGATAAAATCCAACATCTCTTCATGATAAAAACCCTCAATAAAATAGGCAGAGAAAAAACATACCTCAAAATAATAAAAGCCATTTTGCCAAACCAATGGCCAGAATAATATTAAATGGGGAAAAATTGAAATCATTCCCCCTAAGAACTGGAACAACACAAAGATACCCATTTTCGCCACTTCTATTCAACAAAATACTGAAGGTGCTAGTAAGAGTGATCAGGCAAGAGAAAAAAATGAACAGCATCCAAAAAAAGAGGAAGTCAAACTATCTCTTTGCCAATTATATGATTATATACCTAGAGAACCTAAATACTCCTTCCTAAAGACTCCCAGATTTGATAAATTAATTCAATAATGTTTTCAGGTTACAAAATCAATGTACCAAATCAGTAGCAGAATATACACCAACAATAACCAAGATGAGAATCAAATCAAGAACTCAATCTCTTTTACAATAGCTGCAAACCACTAAAATACCTACAAATATTCTTAATGAAGGAGGTGATTAAGTTCTCTACAAAAAGAACTATAAGACACTACTTAAAGAAAACACAGATGACTTAAACAATTGGAAATACATCTCATGCTCATGGTTTGAAAGATTTAATATTATCAAAATGACCGTACTACCAGATGTGGTTTGGCAATGTGTCCTCACCCAAATGTCATGTCAAATTGTAATTCCCATTGTTGGGGGAAGGACCTGGTGGAAAGTAACTGGATAATATGGACGGATATCCCCCTCTCTGTTCTCATGATACTGAGTGAGTTCTCAAAGGATCTGGTTGTTTAAAAGTATGTGGCACTTTCTCCTTTGCTCTCTCTCCTGCCTGGCCACATGAATATGTCCTTGCTTGTCCTTCACCTTCTGCCATAATTGTGAGTTTCCTGAGGCCTCCTAGCTATGCTTCCTGTATGCCTGTGGAACTATGAATCAATTAAATCTCCTTTCTTCATAAATAACCCAGTCTCGAGTAGTTCTTTATAGCAGTGTGAGAACAGAATAATACAGAAAATTGGTACTAGAGAAGTGGGGCATTGCTATGAAAGATATCTGAAAATGTAAAAGTGACTTTGGAACTGGGTAATGAGTAGAGGTTGGAAGTTTGAAGGTATCAGAAGAAGACAAGAGGATAAGGGAAAGTTTGGAACTTCCTAGAGAATTGTGGAATGGTTGTGATCAAAATGCACATACCGATATGGACAGAAAAGTCCATGCTGAGGTGGTCTCAGATGGAGATGAGGACCTTACTGGGAACTAGAGTAAAGGTCACGCTTGCTGTGGTATAGCAAAGATACTGGCAGCATTGTGTCCCACTCTAGAGATCTGGAGAACTTTGAGGTTTATTCCACACACTGGTAAGTGTTTAGTGGTACATACTTTGGGTAATGCAGGTCCAAAAGTATGAACAATTTTAGCTATCAGAGCTCTTTTATAATCTATTATTCCCATATATGTTAAAAATATCAAACACAAGCTTTGTGTTTTAATCACTTACAAGTAAATTTTGGATTATGATATTTAGACAGCAAGACTTCACTTACTTGTGGGACACTGGGTGGGCATATCAATGAGTTAATTTCTAATTTACGGATTGCTTTGAATGTAAAACTTATCCAAATGCTACATAATGAAAATTACCCTGAAAATACTCATTCTAACAACCGTGAAAATACTTTCTAAACTCCCTGACAATGAAGCCTGCTAAAAAGGATGCTTTTCTCTCAAGAATGGCAAAAATAAAATAAAATGGAAGCTAAACATAAATAAAATAGCTAGAAATGCTACCACCCATAGTGAAGAGTCTTCTTTTCCAAAATGTGTAGCTAGAATCATAAAGCCCTACAAAATTGCACAGCAATTCTGTCACTGTATTGACAAAAAAGTGAAAAAAGCAAACCAACAATTGTGGTGCACAGCTACGGTAAGAGATGGAAAAAAATCTGAGATAATTGCAAAACGATATCTGGTTTATGATTTCAAGGTCTCTGCTGAAAAGTACTCCAAGTTATGATAGCTACAAAATTCAGAATAACCCTGAAAACTAGAAAAAAATTTCACAAGTACAGAAATTTGAAGGGCTGAATCCACCTAAATAGATTCTATAACATCCTATGTTAATGTCACCAGTACCTCCCATTCCTTGAAGCAAATATTATGGGTTCCATCCTTTCCTTAGTGGTCAACAAGCTTTGCTTTCTCTATACCTAATACATGAGAGTAATAATTTCCACAAACATTTTGGTCATATTATAGAATTATAGCAGTCAGGGGAAAATGCGGAGTAATCTCAAATCATGAGATTCCAGAACTATATAGATTGGGCAATTGCCTTGATCCATTTCTTGAGAAATGCTAGCAGAAAAAAATAAATGCAAATTCCATCATGACAGGGGTGAAGTTAGGGATGGGGATGTGAGGATTCAACTGGTATATGGATATCCATGTAATATTTTTGTGTGTGAGGAAATTACCATATCTTTGGGTGTGTATTTTAAAGACTATGGACTGGCATCAAGAGTCTGGGTGCCTAATGCTCCTGTATTCTTTAGGACCTGTGTGATCTACTTTATAAGATGTAAAAGAAAGATATAGAAATAATTGGAGAAAGGGCTGCTATTTATAATATACAAATAGTGCAAGTTTCCCCTCACCTAATTCCATTTATTTAAAGTAACTTTGAACTGCAAAAAACTCTTGCCAAGATGCTTTAGGATTGAAGGAGAAAAAGTTCTTATTGAGAAACATCTAATAATAAAACAGCAAAAATTTATTTTTAAATATTCTTTTATTATAAAGTTTTCTTTTTGTAAAGATAGGTCAGAAAAACAAGCAAGACAAAGTTAGCATATGTAGAAAAAAATCGAATTTCCTAGAAACCAACTTTACCATTTTTATTCTATCAAGTTCACTGCATATTTTAAAATGTAAATTAGGAAAATCCACGAATTTGCTTCTTTGAAAAGAATCAGTCCCAAATACTTTTATCCTTTGGAGAAAATACACATGTCAGCTGGTTTGATATGTATTTAGTGAATCTACCAGACACCTTCCGTTCACTGTAGTATGGAAGGTCTTTAGGGTTCTGGTCAACCTAAAACAGGTTTTTTTTGTTTTTTGTTTTTTTTGTTTTTGTTTTTTTTCTTGAAACAGGGTCTCATTTTCATTGCCCAGGCTGGCTCACTGCAGCCTCGACTTCCTGAGCTCAGATGATCCTCCTGCTTCAGCCTCCTGAGTTGCTGGAACTTCAGGCGCATGCCACCATGCATGGCTAATTTTTCATATATATATATATATATATATATTTGTGTGTGTGTGTGTAGAGACGGGGTTTTCCTGTGTTGTCCAGGTTGATCTTGAACTGCTGGGCTCAAGTGATCCACCCTCTGCAGCCTCCCAAAGTGCTGGGATTACAGGTGCCTTGTACTCCTAGCAGGGGCGGATTGGTTGTAATCCAGGAGCCATTGCTCCCTGCAGGG
Source organism: Macaca fascicularis (assembly GCF_037993035.2). Classification (NCBI taxonomy): domain Eukaryota; kingdom Metazoa; phylum Chordata; class Mammalia; order Primates; family Cercopithecidae; genus Macaca; species Macaca fascicularis. The sequence goes on from NC_088379.1 coordinate 109,812,568, forward strand.
TTTCATTCTTACCAGATCATACACTCAATGGACTTTAAAAAAATTCTTAAATCTCTTTTGAATAGTCCTCAGATCCAAGCCCTCTGTCACATTTCAAATCCCTGTAGTACCATGTGCCCACACATAATAATTTACTTTAAAATAATAATTTCCCCAATTTTTTCAGTCTATCTTTTAAAAAAACTTTAGAAGCCTTAATGTGGATAGCTTCAGCTCAACAAGTTTCTCAGTGCCACTTCCACATAGTATATATGTCCAATTTTCTAACTTTCAGGACGATCTCTTCTTCCTTTTTAAAAATAATCTTAAATTTCACTTCATCCACATGACTTTCTTCTGTCTTGAAAGCTGCCTACCTTTATTATTGCTTGCCATCAGTTTATTTCTTTCTAAATTAAATGTAAACATTGTTCTTATCTCTTCAATGAACTGGATTTTTATTTCTTTATTTTAAGGTAAAGCAATTTTAGGCAGTCATCTTGCCAAGAAAGAATTATGCCTGTGATGGGAGAGGAAAACTTTGCTTATTAAGCCAATTTTCATAGTCATGACAAAAACATAGACATTTTAAACATTTATCTCCTTAAAAAAATCATGTCAAATTTTTTAATCATATCGATGAGCAAGAATGTGTTGGTGTATCCTTGTAGCTGCAGTTAATGATTATTCTTTGCTATTTTCTCTGTTCAAACCATCAAGCATACTACAGAAAGCATATTGCCTCATTTCTATAGACCACAAGTCTATCATAGGCATTGCACTTATCATTTACACACACTAGCTGAAATTTCTGCAGCTGCCCTCTTGGGCACCTTCAATGAGGATATTAGGATGCCCAGGAAATGTTATAATATGCTGTTTTCAAAAATCAGTTTTCTCCAGCTGTATTACTCAGAATTCTTTAGAGGGACAGAACTAATAACATAGATGTATATGTGAAGGGGAGTTTATTAAGGAGTATTGATTGATTCACATGATCATAAGGTGAAGTCCCACAATAGACCATCTGCAAGCTGAGGAGCAAGGAAGCCAGTCTGAATCCCAAAACCTCAAAAGTAAGAAAGCCAACGGTGCAGCGTCTGTGGCTGAAGGCCCGAGGGCCCGTGGAAAGGCACTGGGGTGTATGTCCAAGAGTCCAAAAATCTGATGTTTTAGAGCAGGAAGCATCCAGCATGAAAAAAAAGATGAAGGCCTGAAGACTCAGCAAGTCTGCTCTTTCTACCTTCTTCTCCCTGCTTTATTCTAATCTTACTGGCAGCTGATTAGATGGTGTCCACCCAGATTGAAGGTGGGTCTGCCTCTTCCAGTCCACTGACTCAAATGTTAATCTCCTTTGGCAACACCCTCACAGACACACCCAGAAACAATAATTTGCATCATTCGATCCAATCAAATTGACACATATATTAGTCCATTCTCATGTTGCTAATAAAGACAGACCTGAGACTGGGTAATTTATAAGGAAGAGACATTTAATGAACTCACAGTTCCATATGGTTGGGAGGCCTCACAATCATGGCAGAAGGCAAATAAGAAGCAAAGGCACATTTTACATGGCAGCAGGCAAGAGAGCTTGTGCAGGGGAACTCCCGCTTATAAAACCATCATATCTTGTGAGAGTTATTCACTATCATGAGAGCAGTATGGGAGAAAATGCCCCCATGATTCAATTAGCTCCACCTGGCCTCGCCCTGGACACATGGGGATTTTTACAATTTAAGGTGAGATTTAGGTAGGGACATAGAGCCAAATAATATAATTTCACCCCGGGCCACTCCCAAATCTCATATCCTCATATTTCAAAACACAATCATGCCCTTCCAACAGTCTCCCAAAGTCTTAATTCATTCCATCATTAATCCAAAAGTCCAAGTCCAAAGTCTCATCTGAGACAAGGCAAGTCCATTCCACCTACGAATCTGTAAAATCAAAAGCAAGTTAGTTATTTCCTAGATACAATGGGGGTACAGGCATTGGGTAAATACACCCATTCCAAATGGGAGAAATTGGCCAAAAATGAAGGGGCTACAGGTCCCATGCATGTCCAAAATTCAGTGGGGCAGGCACATCTTAAAGCTCCAAAACGATCTCCTTTGACTCCATGCCTCACATCCCAGTCGCGATGGTGCAAGAGGTGGGTTCCTATGGTCTTGGGCAGCTTTACCCCTGTGACTTTGCACGGTATATCCTGTCTCCAACCTGTTTTCATGGGCTGACATTGAGTGTCTACAGCTTTTCCTGGCACATGGTGCAAGCTGTCAGTTGATCTACCATTCTGGGGTCTGGAGGATGGTGGCCCTCTTCTCACACCTCCACTAGGCAGTGCCGCACTGGGGACTCTGTGTGGGGGGTCACACCCCACATTTCCCTTCCCCACTGCCCTAGCAGAGGTTATCCACGAGGGCTTTGCCCTGCAGCAAACTTTTGCTTTGTGTCCAGATGTTTTCATACCTCCTCTGAAACCTAGGCGGAGGTTCCTAAACCTCAATTCTTGACTTCTCTACAACCACAGGGTCAACACCATATGAAGCTACCAAGACTTGGGACTTGCTCTCTCTGAGGCCACAGTCTGAGCTGAACCTTGGCACCTTTAAGCCGTGACTGGAGCAGCTGGGACACAGGGTACAAAGTCCAGAGGCTCCACTGAGCAGGGTCAGCCTGAGCTTGGCCCAGGGAAAACCATTTTTTTCCTCCTAGGCCTTGGGACCTGGTTATGAGAAGGGCAGCTGCTCTAACTTGCCCTGGAGACATTTTCCCCATTGTCTTCGTGATTAACATTCCACTTGTTGTTACTTATGCAAATTTCTGCAGCATGCTTGAATTTCTCCTAAGAAAATGAGTTTTTCTTTTCTATTGCATCATCAAGCTCTGCAAATTTTCTGAACTTTTATGGTCTTCTTCCCTTTGAATACTTTATTGCTTAGAGATTTCTTCCAGCAGATACCCTAAAATATCTCTGTTAAATTCAAAGTTCCACAGATATCTAGGTCAGGGGCAAAATGCTGCCAGTCTCTTTTTACAGCAAGATTGACCTTTACTCCAGTTCCTAACAAGTTCCTCATCTCCATCTGAGATCACCTCAGCCTGCACCTTATTGTCCGTATTACTATCAGTATTTTGGTCAAAACAATTCAACAAGTCTCTAGGAAGTTCCAAACTTTCCCACATTTTCCTATCTTCTTCTGAGCCCTCCAAACTATTCCAGCCTCTGCCTGCTACTGAGTTCCAAAGTCACTTCCACATTTTTGGGTATCTTTACAGCAATGCCTTACTATCTGGTACCAATTCACTGTATTAGACCATTCTCAAGCTGCTAATAAAGACAGACCCAAGACTGGGTAATTTATAAAGGAAAGAGGTTTAATGGACTCATATTTCCACAGGGCTGGGGAGGCCTCACAATCATGGTGGAAGGCAAAGAAAAATCAAAGGCACATCATACATGATGGCAAGCAAGAGAGCTTGTACAGAAGAACTCCCATTTATAAAACCATCAGATCTCGTGAGACTTATTCACTCTCATGAGAACAGTATGGAAAAAAACACCCCTATGGTTCAATTGTCTTCACCTGGCCCCACTCTTGACATGTGAGATTATTACAATTCAGGGTGGGATTTGGGTGGGAATACAGAACTAAGCCATATCAACACTCAATATTAACCATCACACTGGTCTTCATAATAATTTTGTCTTGATCATTTTACCTCTCTATTGTATAGTGGAAGAAAACTCAACTGGAAATTAGGGAACATACATTCCAAACTTGACTGTACAAACTAATTCTACAACTTTAAAAAAGTCTCTTATCACATAATTATTTTCAAAAATTGAAAGAAGTTGGACACCTTTCTTGTCCATGAATCTATTCTTGGTTTTCTCTCTCCCAAAGGGTAGGCAGATTCTCATGATCCTGTATTTAATTCACACAGTCACAGCTTTTTAAATGTCTCCTTGTTGTGTCTCAATTTGTTAATTCAGATTATGATAGCTCTAGAACAAATTATTTTTATTACTATTTAGACTCCTATCCAAGTGCCACATGAATTAAAACCATCTTTAAAAAATTTTGGAATCAGGATTCCAATTGGTCAAAATGAGTTAATAAACAGTGATGTAAACTACACATCAATAAAAATTAACTTTGAACATTTGTACATCCATAACAAAAAAAGATAGCATTGGAGATATTGGGACAGATTTGATCTCAGTCTCTGCATTTGGTCCCTTCACTTCTGTATGATACCTATTTCCTACATGTTAGAGGTAATTCCACAAAAATTTATAAGCTTAAAACTGTCATATCTCATAATCTCATGGAAAATTATGTTTTTTAAATAATAACATTAATGGTTGCCTGTAGTTGACTTGTGTTCTCTGTTTGTAGCAGCAGACAGAAAAGCTTTGGTTAAGATGAGAAGTTTTAGATTAATGACTCCAAAACTCTAAGTGACATTACATATAAAAGAAAGAATTCCAAAGCTTCATTTAAAAATGAAAGTGGAATTTCACTTTAATACACAGCAAGACTTTACCAGCTGGCTGCAGTGCATATACTTGGCTGCTGGTTGCTAAGTTTATTAGATATTTTATAGTCCGGGAAACTAAAGATTATGGAGCCAGTTCCCACATGCTACATCAACAGGAATTGGGAGTCAGTCAAACTAGAGATATAAGAAGAAGTGAATGAATAAGCCAGTGCACTGAGGATAAAATGAATTAACCTGAAGCTATTAAAGAAGCTTTGTCAGGTACTTAGTATGGTCATGTTTCAATTCCTTATGCCTATTCTCCTCAGTTGCAATTCTCTTTCGAAAAATTTATAAAGAAATTTTTTCACTTTGGATTATTTTTCCTATACCAATTGGTCAAATTCATATTGGCCTTTATCCACTCCCATCCAATCTCCGCTTTAATAATTAGGAAATAGACTACTACAAATTTTCACATTATTTTTATCCCAAACACCATTTACTACTTCATCAAAATATTAGGTTATACAATATTGATGATAACTTTTAGATCGTAAATAGTTAAGGGATTTCATACGGTTCAACCTCTTATTAGGGTACTCCCACAATATTGTGTATCTAATAAGCCTGTAAAATGGACAATAACAACATATACTGTATAGCAATCAAAGAGCTTTTAGAGTATCAATAACATGCATTTATAAAGAGATGCTGCTTCTGATCTGGTAAGTAATCTATAGGAATTATCTAATATTATCCAATGCATGGTCCATATTCATACCCCCAAATACTTACAACAACATTTGCACTACTCCAAACTGTATACTAACGGTGACCAACAGAGCCTAGAAACATTCCTACGACCAGTTTGGGTATTCTCTAGGAGTATGTTTCGGGGTAAAACTCTGTAGCCTCTTCATTAGATTTCTTCCTCTGTAAGATTGGGTGATTGGAAAATAGTTATTATACATGAGCATTAATATTTTTAAATATTTTCTGTCACAGCTAACATATGATTTCTAGTGAAATATCACCTTGAATATTTGAGGATGCAGTCACAAGAATAATAGAAACAACGTTAAAATCACTAAATCAATCCCCAAATTTTTAGGTTGGATGATATGAGGCCTTAAATCCATCTCAACATTTTTATGTTGGATACTCTGGGGCCTGTTTGTGCCACTGTGCAAGAAAAATGGCTTAGTTTGGCATGTGGGATGAGGGGGAGAAAAGCATCCAAGAAGAGAAATTGGATAAAGTTAGATGTTTTGTGATTGTAGCTACTGAACATGTTTTAGACTGGCAGAATATGCTCTATGATATTGGAATATCATCAAAATTCATTTAAATCATGCCAGAGAAATGTTAAATGGTGATGAGAAGGCTGAGATTTAAGCTGATAAATGTAGTAAAGACCTACCCACATTGACAAATTTGATGAGGGGTTCTGACCTAGCAGATCACTCAAGGAATGGAAGTCCTTATGCGATTCACAAGGGTGGGAAAAAGCTATTCCCATCCCTACCTCCAACTCATTTGCTGGAATATTTTATAGTCCAATTACATCCAAAGGAAGAACCAATCTGATTTATAACCCATAGGACACATGGAGATAATTGTATATATTTGTGTGATTACTAATGGAAATGTTGGCTTTTGTATTTAGGTGATGAATATTTTGTCTCCAAAAATATAATAGTAAATAATTTACCAGAAGTATTTTTTTTCTCTTTTTGTAAACTTAATGAATAAGGCAGAGAGGGGATACGTGGGAAAGAAGAGAGAAAGAAGAAGAAGTGAAGATAGAAGAATAAAGTCATAAAGTGAGACATGGTGAAAAAGGATGAAGTAAGTAACGAGAGTAGAAAAAAAGGAGACAGAAGAAACCCTTCACCTAATTAAAAAAAGAAGGAAAGACAGAAAGAAGAGAGTAGCCAATGAAGGTGGAAGACAAGCAGGCAAACTAGCTTTCAGTTCTATATGTAAACATAATGCTACATTATGGAAAATTATCAGGAGGCCAAATGAAGGTGATTATTAAAAAAAAAAAAAACACCAAACTGTCTGCAATTATATGCACTTTCTAAAAGGAATATCATAATTTAGATTACTGAAAATTCTCATAATGCTTTCTTCTTTTTATTTTATTTCCAATGGAAATAGGTGGCCCAATTTAGATCAGTGAAAGTTCTCATAATGCTTTCTTCTTTTTATTTAATTTTATTTCCAGTGAAAATAGGTGGCCCATATATAGTGGAGCCAACTCCACTACATGGATTTGGAAAGACAAGGCACAAAATGAAGTATGTGATAGGAAAATCAAAATGTTCTATACAAGTCAATGGACTAGGAGGACTGGCCAACATAGTAAAAGACTGACGTGCAAACTGTGAAAAAGGTCTAGGATTTTTTTTTTCTTTCTTATATTAGGGTTGTCTCTGATTTTAACTGGTTTGTAGTACTGTGGCAAATATTTATTTGCTCAGAATTTCAGTAAGCCTATTAGTTGAAGCTATATGTGTGAGTGCTTTATGGAGTCAAGGAAAGTGCTTGAGAAACATGTAGTTTAGTGCAGTTTAATGAGTGACAACATATTTAAGTTAGTGAAATTGTATATGTCAAATGAACAAACTCAATGGAATCCAGCAGAACTTAGGAGGTGAAATTCAGACAAAATTAGTAAAAACTGGAGGACAGTCACAAAATACTAAGTAGAGCCTTAAAGTACTCTAATAGATCTCTAGGAACAGAGACCCAGTTAATTTTGAATCCTACTTTAAAGTTTTGTTCAGGATTATCTAAACTCTGGAACAATACCCAGATGCAGCTTGAATTAAATCGATCCCCCCCACATCAGCCAGGAATCATTCCCAGCCTGACTCCCAAATAATTGATTGATAGAGCAAGAAACATGACAGTGTAAATTGCTCTGGGTTGTCTATGATGGCACTGAAAACATCTCCTCATAATAGGAAAAAAATTTTAGAAACCACTCAGAAACAGATCCTAAGACCATTCAAAGCTTCAGCAAATGAGACTGGGTGATCCATCCAGAAATTCAGATGTGTGTAATATTGTAAATTTACTAGTATTCCCTCATAAAGTATCAAAAAAGGTATAACTCAGTCACAATAGATATAGTAAAATATTTAATAAAATTTAACATCCCTTCATGACAAAAACTGTAAACAAGGTATAGAAGAAACATATCTCAATGCAATAAAGGCCATATAATACAGCTAAAATCATACGGATCAGGGAACAGTTGAAATATTTTTTCTTTAAGATCTGGAATGAGACAAAGATGCTCCCTTTCTACCACTTTCACTCAACGTAGTTCTGGAAGTCCTAGCCTAAGTATTTAAGCAAGACAAAGAAATAAAGTATATGCAAATTGAAAAGAAGAAAGTCAAATTGTCCCTGTTTGTAGATGTCATGACTTTACATCATTTTGATACAGAAAACTCTATACACTGTACTGTTGGAACTAATGAACAAATTCAGTCAAGTTGCAGAATTACAAAATAGACATACAATAATAGGTAGCATTTCTTTATGCCAACAGCAAAATATTTTTTTTTAAAAAAAGAAGGCAAGCCCATTTACAATAGCTACCAAGAAAAAAAAAAAAAAAAAAAAAAAAAAAACCAGAAGTAAATTTAACCAAGGAGGTCAAATATTTCTATAATGAAAACTGTAAAACATTGATGAAAGAAATTATGGACAACAATAAATGAAAACATATCTCATGTTCATGGATTGGAAGAATTAATATTGTTAAAATGTCCATACAACCCAAAGCGATCTATACGTTCAATGAAATCCCTATAAAATCACCAATGAAATTCTTCACAGAAATGAAAAAAAGTCAGTCCTGAAATTTGTACGGAACCACAAAATACTTGAAGTACCAAAACAATCATGAACAAAATATAAAAAAGAAAACAGAGCAAAAACCAAAACTGGAGGCATCACAATGCCTGACTTTAGAAAGCAATAATAACCAAAACAGCATGGTTCTGGCATAAAAACAGATATGTAGACCAATGGAAAAGAACAGAGAACCTAGGTATAATTTAATGCATTCACGCCCAACTGATTTTCGTTAAAGGTGCCAAGAATGCACATTGAAGGAAGGACTGTCTCATCAATAAAACTTTCTGGAAAAACGAGATATCCATATGCAGAAACATGAAACAAGACCCCTATCTCTCACCAGTTACAAAAATCAACTCAAAATGGATGAAAGACTTAAATATAAGACCTGAAACTATGAAATTACTAGAAATTACTAGAACTAGGTGAAATATTTTATGACATTGATCCAGGCAAGGATTTTTGTTTGTTTTACTTTGTTATTGTTATACAATAGATGTTATTTTGTACCTTAGAAAAGCATAGCATAATATCTGCCTTGTAGATTTGGCAATCATTACTAAGTGGGCAAGTATTTTTTGGATAAGTCCTCAAAAGCACAAGTAACAAAAGCAAAATAGATAAATGGGATTACATAAAACTAAAACTTCTGTCCAGAAAAGACAACAATCAACAGAGTAAAGGAACAACCTACAGTTTGGGAGACAAAATTCACAAACTTTGCATCTGACAAGGAATTAATCCCAAGAATATGTAAGGAACTCAATTCAAAACAACAAACCAAATAAGCCAATTTAAAAATGAGCAAAGGATTTGAATAGACCCTTATCAGAGAAAGACAAATGGCTAAGAAGCATATGAGAAAATGCTCAATATCACTAATCATCAGGGAACACAAATTAAAAACAATGAAATACCACCTCATCCCTCATAGAATGGATACTATCAAAAAGATAAAAATATAATAAATGCTGGTGAGGTTGTGGAGAAAGAGGAGCTCATATAAAAATAGAATTATCATTTGATTGACAATTCCACTACTGAGAATATACCCAAAGAAAATGAAATCAATATGTTGAACAGATATGTGCATACTATGTTCATTGCAGCACTATTCACAACAGGCAAAACATGAAATCAACCTAAGTGTCCATCAATAGATGAATAAAGTTAAAATGTTATATATATACACACATACACATAGAATAGAATACTATTTAATCATAAAAATAAATGAAATTCTGTCATTAGTGACCCCTTGGAGGGACCTAGAGGACATTATGTTAAATGAAATAAGCCAAGTACAAAAGAAAAAATACTGCATGATCTCACTCATATGTGAAATCTAGAAAAGTTGATCTAATAGAAATAAAGAGTAGAATAGTGGTTACCAGAGGCTGAGGAGAATAGGGGGTGTGGAGGATGATAAGATGTTAGTCAATGAGTATAAAGTTGCAGTTAGATTGAAGGAACAAGTCCTAGTGTTCTACAGCACAGTATGGTGACTATAGTTAGCAACAATGTACTTTATGTTACAAAACAGCTAGAAGAGAGGATTTTGCATGTTCTCAAAACAAAGAAATGACAAATGTTTGAGGTGATAGATTTGTTATTTACAAGTAACAAATTTGATCAAAATACAATGTATACATGGATCAAAACATCACACTGTATTCTATAAATACGTACAATTATAATCCATCAAATAAAACTAAAATAAAAGCGAAAAGTGACAACACTGGAAATTATGAGTGAATCCAGGGCTGGATTCTGTTATGGAAGAGAAATGACAGTAAGAGATACACGTTTGGAATAGTCGATAGCTTTTGCCTTATTTTTGGGGGGCCTCTAATACAGTAGAAATGTACTCAGTGGGGGCAGTGCCAGAAACAAGAGGAAGAGATTTATGAATTTTACTAGGAAGATGCCCATGAAATTTTATGGGAAAATAAGATCTCAGAAAAAAAGAAAGAGGCTTAGAAATTATATGAGTATTAGGAGTTATATGTATTTTCTTTTTTTAGCTTTTATTTTAAGTTCAGGGGTACATGTGCAGGTTTGTTATATAGGCAATGTGTGTCCATCCATTCCTTGCAAAGGACATGATCTCTTTTTTTTTATGATTGCATGCTATCCTATGGTATATATGTACCACATTTGTCTTTAATCAGTCTGTCATTGATAGGCATTTAGGTTGATTCTATGGCTTTGCTATTGCGAATAGTGCTGCAATGAACATATGCATTCATGTTTCTTTATAACAGAATGATTTACATTCCTTTGGGTATATACACAGTAATGGGATTGCTGGGTCAAAAGGTATTTCTGTCTTTAGGTCTTTGAGGAATTGCCACACTGTCTTCCACAATGGTTGAACTAATTTGCACTCCCATCAAGAGTGTATAAGCATTCCTTTTTCTCCACAATCTCACCAGCATCTGTTATTTCTTGACTTGTTAATAATAGCCATTCTGATTTGTGTAAGGCAGTATCTCATTGTGGTTTTGATTTGCATTTCTCTAATGATCAGTGAAAAACACTCCTCCACAAATGCAAAAGAACTGAATCATAATAAACAGTCTCTCAGACCACGGCACAATCAAATTAGAACTCAAGACTAAGAAATTCACTTAAAACCATATGATTACATGGAAATCGAATAACCTGCCCCCGAATGGCTTTTGGGTAAATAATGAAATTAAGGCAGAAATCAAGAAGTTCTTTGAAACTAATAAGAACTAGATACAACATACCTGAATCTCTTGGACACAGCAAAGGCCATTCTATGAGGGAGATTATAGCTCTAAATGCCCACAGTTATAAAGATCTCAAGTTAATAACCTAGCATTATAGCTAAAAGAACTAGAGAACCGAGAGCAAACAAAACCGAAAACTAGAAGAAGACAAGAAATAATCAAAATCAGAGCTAAAATGGATGAGGTAGAGACACGAAAAATCACTTGAAAGTTCAATAAATTCAGATTTTTTTTGGTAAAAAATTATAAAATAGATTAGACCACTAGCCAGACTAATAAATAAAAGAGGGAATATTTAAATAAACACAATCAGAAATGAGAAGGGGGATTTTACCACTGATGCCACAGAAATGCAAACAACCATCAGAGAATAATATAAATATTTTTATGCACATGAACTAGAAAATCTAGAAGAAACTGATACATTTCTGGACACATAAACCCTCCCAAGACTGAACCAGGAAAAAGTTGAATCCCTGAACAGACCAATAATGAGTTCTGAAATTGAGGCAGTAATAAATAGCCTACCAACCAAAAAAAGCCCAGGACCAGATGGATTCACAACTGAATTCTACCAGCTGTACAAAGAAGAGCTGATGCCATTCCTAATGAAACTATTCCAAAAAATCATAAAGGAGGGACTCCTCCCTAACTCATTCTATGAGGCTAGCATCATCCTAATTTCAAAACCTGAGCGAGACACAACAAACAAGAAAACTTCAGGCTGATATTCTTGATTAAAATGCATGCAAAAATCCTCAATGAATACTGGAAATATTGGAAAATGAAATCCAGCACCACATCAAAAATCCTATCCACTGAGATCAAGCAGGCTTCATGCCCAGGATGCAAGGTTGGTTCAACATACACAAATCGATAAATGCGATTCATCACATAAAGAGAATCAAAGACAAAAACAACTTGATTATCTCAATAGAGGCAGAAAAGGCTTTTGACAAAATTCAACATTCCTTCACCTTAAAAACTCTCAATAAACTGTATATTAAAGGAACATACCTCAAAATAATAAGAGCCATATTTGACAAACCCACAGCCAACATCATACTGAATGGGAAAAGCTGGAAACATTCTCCTTGAAAATTGGCACAAGACAAGGATGCTTTCCCTCACCACTCCTACTCAACATACAATTTCAAAAGCCACAAGTGATTCAATGTGTATATCTAGCTTTTGAATTGATAAATAGTGAAGGTAAGTTGGGAAGAATAAATAAATTTTTTTATATTTGAGAAGATAGAAGTATTTCAGGATTTGCAATGTTTTTTTCAAAGAAGAGTATAGAAAGACATTCTTGATAAAGTTACACTGGACTACAAGTTATTAGTCATGGTCTCTATAGTGAAATTTATCTGAAAAGAAAATGCCCTGCTGGGAAATAACAAATGGTGATGAGGATGTAGAGAAAAGGAAACCCTTGTACACTGTGGGAATGTAAATTAGTACAACCACTATGGAGAACGGCTTCGAGTTTCTCAAAAAACTAAAACATGAGCTATAATATGATCCAAATATCCCACTGCTGGACATATACTCAAAAGAAAGGAAATCAGTATACAGAGATATTTGCATGCCTATGTTTGTTGCAGCACTGTTTACAATAGTTAAGATTTGGAAGCAACCTAAGTGTCCATCCACAGATGAATGAATAAAAACAATGTGATACATATACACAATGGAGTACTATTCAGCCATAAAAAGAATGAGATCCAGTCATTTGCAACAGCATAGATGGAACTGGAGATCATCACGTTAGGTGAAATAAGCCAGGAACAGAAAGACAAATATCGCATGTTCTCACTTATTTGTGGGATCTAAAAATCAAAACAATTGAACTCGGACATGGAGAATAGAAGGATGGTTACCAGGGGCTGATAAGAGTGGGGGTTGTGGGGGAGTTGTGGACGGTTAATGAGTGAAGAAAGTAGAAAAAATGAATAAGGCCTACTATTTGATAGCACAACAGGATGACTGTAGTCAAAATCACTTAATTTTACATTTTAAAGGAACTTAAAGAATGTAATTGGATTGTTTGTAACTCAAAGGATAAATGCTTGAGGGGATGGATACCTCATTTTTCATGATGTTCTTATTTTACATTACATGCCTGTAAGAAAACATCTCATGTACTTCATTAATATATACACCTAATGTGTACCAACAAGAAGTTTAATACATAATAAAAAATTAAGAAAAAGAAATAGCCTGCTGAAGGAAACTGAATAGTTTATCAAACTGTTCTTGTTAGTAAATGTAACTTGAAGAAATAATAGAGCAAGCTAACATTATTTGTTCTTAGGAATCAAGACAGAACAGCAAAGTAGAGCAGAAATAAGACTGGAAATTTTGGGTAAAATTTGAAGAGTGGTCTCAAACAAATTTTTTTAAAGAGTGGGAATAGAGTTGAGTATGATTCCAATATGTAAGTTGAAGTCTTTACCAACTCAAAATCCTAGGAAATTGGGATAAGCCAGTCTCATCAATTTGCTCTTGGTACATATAAAATGACTATTATAGAATATATGTGACCCATCTATCAATTAAACCACAGTGATTGAGAAAAACTGCAGTTTTTAGGGGTGGTCTGGTAAAATAAAACTGTACTGTAGACATTCATGTCTCCAGGGATACAGGAACATGGAGCATAGAAAAGATACCTAAGGATTCCCTTTAAAATGGAAGAAGTGCTTCCCTGCTCTCAATGAAACTATAGGGCAGAATCACAGACTCTATTAAAACACTAATGACTGTTCTATTGCATTATGATCATTGGTAGAGTATTTTAAACAGACATACCTTGTTAGAATCTGACTTTCTTGGGTAGAGACTAGGTCAACGAACATAAAGCCAAACTCAGTAAACCACTCTGAGCCCTTGGGAAAATAAATTCACACCATTTTTTCTCTTCCTTGTAAGAGGTCAAGATTTTAGAGAGAGAAGCTGGAGGCAACCTGATCTCCTCCCAAAGATTCTGCTCTAATGTGTGGGGCTCAGAAACCCATAAAGAGCCACACATCTAAAGGGCAAGAGAACATGGCCAGGATGTAAGCTAATTTCTTGTCCATATTAAACTTTTATATTGTACATTTGAGGCAAGGGTTGTTGTGTCCCACTCAAATTTCAGAGATGAGAGAGACTCAGAATAGAAAGGTGGCAGGTTGGAGGAGAGGACAAGGAGTAATTAATTGTTTCAAGTTATCTAGTTAATAGAACAGAACTGGGAAGAATTTCTGCAAACAGAAATTGAGACACTAAAGAATTTTGTAAAATGCAAATGGTACTGAGAAGTCAGTTGAAGAAAATAGGATCAACTAAAAATGGGAGACAAAGACTTCGTCCTTCAAGATGATAATCTAAATGCAAGACCTTGTGAACCATGTAGTCAATCCAAAGAGGTGCTAAAATAACCAAATACTGCAATACTATCAGAGATGTAAAAAAATTTGAAGTTTCTAGAAGACAAGGACAAAAACAGTCATTTATGCCAGTTATAATAATAAATGTAAGTGACTAGACTCTAGGGAAAGGCAGTGTTTGTCAGACTGCATGCAATTTATTACTAGGAAGAGAAAATCTTTGTCACAGTTGATATGTTCTCTAATATAGAAAACCCCAAAGAAGAAACTGAGTAATTATTAGAATCTTAAAGGGTGTTGTGTGTTTGCTGGATATAAGATGAATGTGTGAACATAAATTGTGTTTTTATGTGTTCTTCAAAAATTATAAAATATGCTCTAAGTTATTTTTAATTAAAACAAAAAAATGCCTAGGAATAAATCTGGCAAAATATGTGAAGATCTTCATGCAGAAAATATTTTAAACTATTAAAACGAATTAATTAAGACCTATGTAAATGGGGGGATTGAGTTTGGTCATGGATAAGATTTGATGCCGTAAGATACGCAATTATTCCCAAAGTGGTATATTGATTCAATGAATTGTAATAAAAATCCAAATAAACTTTTTGTCCTTAAGACTTGGCATGCTGATTTTAAGATCTATATGGAATATCAAAAAGTTATGAGTAGCTAAAAATTCGTAAGAAAAAATAGAGATGTGAGAAGGCTTACTCTAGATATCAAGAATTATAAGGTGAAAGCGATTAAGATGTCAATGTTATGGCACAAGAATGTAAAATATGATCAATGAAACACAACCAGGGGCCTAAAACCATATCATCCATATACTGACATTTAAAATATTATACATTTTTGTTCAATTGTTTGTTTGTTTTGGAAGTTAAATAGAGAAAAGTTGCAGAATTTAATTAATAGTATTGACGAAATAAATTTACTATATGAAAAAAAAATAGAGAAAGGAATTCCCTAAATTATCTATTTACAAAAAAACAATTAATGAGATCACACATCATAGCACATACAGCTATTATTCCCAGATTAAGTTTCCATGAGTTTGAGACTAGACCCATGGAACCTGGGACAGTTAATTTTATGAGTCCACTTGACTAGGCCACAGGGTCCGAGATAGTTCCTCAAAGTAGTCTGGGTATTTCTGTGAGGGCGTTTTTGATGAGATTAACATTTAAAGTTATAGACTGAGTAAAGAAGATTGCCCATAATGTGTGTAGGCCCCGTCCAATCACTTGAAAGCCTAAATAGAGCAAAAAGCTGACCATTCTCCAAGTAAGAGAATTCTCCTGCCTGACAGCCTTCAAACTGCAGCACTGGCTCTTCCTGGTTCTACGGAAGCTACTAGTTTTGCAGCTAGAACTGAGACATTGACTGTGTGGATCTTGGACTTGCTAATCTCCACAATTACGTGAACCAATTCCTTATAATAAATATCTTTATCATCTGTATCTATAGCTCCTATTAGTTCTGTATCTAGGGAGAATTATGAATACTATAAGAGCTTATATAATGCTTTCAAAAGATTTAAACCTAAGCTTAACATAGGAAATTGATTTGATGTTTTAATGATTGCCATCAAAATTGTCCCAGTTACAAAGCATGGATTCTAGTAAAAAGAGTGTGTAAGCAAGAATTTAGTGTTTGTGGTATTGATAAGATTCCATGCATGGTTTACAATTGGAAGGAATCCAAAAGTTTTCTATGAAATACTCTTCATGCGTCTTCAGGTCAGTCTACAAACCGAGTCCTACTGCTTTGTGTTCATGAGCCATGTATTCAAGAACACAGGGAAAAACAACATTGTACCACAGTGTTGACATTAAAGGGCTTAAGTATATCTGCTACTAAGAAGTATTAAATGAACACCCTACAGACATAAAAATGAGGGAAGAATTCTCCCTTTGGGTAATACTCCTTCAGTTTCAATTAGGACATTTTGGGAGAATCTGCATTGTTAATAATACTTTGCTGATGATTTTAACATATAGTAAAGAATGACTAGCCCAAGGGGGAAAAGCTAAAATCTAACTTAAGACAACTGATCCAAAAGGCAAACAACTGTGGAGGATGGGAAGAAAGGGCGTAAATATCCCACAGTGTTATGACTAAGGGTTAGTGAGTGTTTCTGTGCTCCTGTGTGTACTGAGAGCCTGTAACAGCTGGGGGAGGAATTAATCATTAACTTTCACCAGACTAAAATAGGTTAAAAATGAAGGGAAAAACCTCAGCATAAACTGAGAGTCTGGGAAAAGGCCAAAGGCTGAAAAAGCATTGCTGTATTTTAGAATATGCTTTTCAAATTAAAAAGTGGATGAAGAAATACAAGAATCATTAAGTAGGGGAAAGGTCAGAGAAAGCAAACTGATAACAGAGTTGGGCAAGATTAATTAATTTCCAACTTGCTTCCTTTCAAAAAGGACAACAATCTGTATATGAAAATGATGGAAAAAAAAAAGTGTCGTCATAGAAGAAAAGAGCTGAATAGGAGATAATAAAAGTTCACTTCAGGATCACTGAAGAGGTTCCTGCCTGCCACTCCATGCACATATACGCCTGGGACAGCAGCACTGTGCCATTGCAAGGCATGAAATCACCCATGCTCCTTCACACCTCTTTGACAAGCTGGAAAACTAAGGCCATATTTCTACCAAGAACTAGCCTTTACATCTTGCAAACTCCACTTTTTCTGCTAGATCAATATTTTCTTTTGCTGAATAAAGATTTTGCTGAAGCACCACCACCTCTAAAAACCCCCACATTGTGTTGAGATAATTTTCTACCAATTGCCTCATACCATGTGTATATCTGTATTATTGTACATACTCATTTTGTAATATTTCTATTGTTAGTTTATCTCTACCTTGAACCTTAAATTCCTAGAACATAAAAGTAATGTCTCTCTTCTTTATATCCTAGGTCAACAGAAGAGTGCAGGGAATGAAACACATGTTAAATATACATATAAACATATAAACACACACACACACACACACACACACACACACACACACACACACACTGAATTAGTTTTCTAGGATCGCCATAACAAAATACCATATACAAGGTCATCAGAATTTTAAGCATCAGAATTTTATTTTCTCATAGTACTGGAAACTAGAATTCCAAGATAAAGTAGGTTTGGCTTCTTCTGAGGCCTCTCTTCTTGGTGTGCAGATGGTCGCCTTCTCACTTTGTCCTCATAGGGTCTTTCTTCTGTGCACACACATCCTTGATGTCTCTTTGTGTGTTCTAGCTTCCTTTTCTTGTAAGAACACCAATGAATTGGATTAGGATCCACCCTCAAGACCTCATTTTAACTTAACAACCAATCTGAGGATCCATCTTCAAATACAGTCACATTTTGAGGTACTGGAGATGAGGACTTCAACATAGGAATTTTGGAGAAACAATTCAACTCGTGATAAGTAGGTAGGTAGACAGACAGACAGAGAGGGATAGATGATAGTATCAAATGAAGCAACAAATTAATTGGTTATATTCCAATTCAATAACTTGTGACTGTGACAAAAGTTAATAATTAATAAAAAATGAATTTGTAAGTATGCTTGTGATGTGCAAATGTGCCAATAATGTTCTAAACTTGTGGGGCAAGGAAGGTTGATTATGACAGCTGTAGATGGAAAAACTACAAGGGTTTGCACAGTGCTTCATGTTGTGACTCAGTTTGTCATTTCAGCCTCTTATTTTCCCTACCTGTATACTCTCTTCACTCCAACTATACCAAACATTCTCATTCTGGTTATAGTTCATATTTCCTTTGCTTGTGTTTTTTCAAATGTTACTTTATTTCTACTAAACTCTCTTCCTCCCCAGTGAAGTTATCCTTCACAACTTTGCTTGAATATTTACTTTTACTTTTTCTATGACATATTCGTTAAGTCATTGTCCCCTCACACACAAACAGTCTGGGTTACATACATCATGAAATTTTGTCTGCAATTGGACTTATTACATTATAATTGTCTTCTTGTCAGTCATACCAACCAGACTCATAACTCTAGAAAAGAAGCTGTGTTTTCCTCGTTTGAACATTTTTTTCTCATGACATGGTAAACTACATAAAATACAGCAGTTATCAATTAATATTTGTAAAACAAATAAACCTAAAATGTAGATAGGAAAATGGAAGGGTTGACACTAATACCAATAAAGGTTCACAGAGAACAAATCATGTGGAAGTAACTTCATTTCTGTTTTCACAGGATTAGATGGCTAGTGGAACACGAAGGGTGTTTTCAGCAATTTGAAAAGCAAAATATCCATTTATTTACACTTGTGTTAAAGGTATAGAAATACCAGATGGTAGCACAATTATCTGATGTTATGACAAGTTTAGAGATTAAGAGTTATGTCAATCTAAAGAGAGCACCATTTGTAATAAGTCACAGAGTTTCTTCAATAAACTCTGTGGAATGTTTCTAACAATTAAGGTATAGAAAAGGTGCTTGTTACATAGGAATGGTTAATCTATCAGATAACAAATTCAATGCTAATAATGATTTTAGGAAAATGAAAGAGTTGTCATCGTTTGGCAATTATAAGATTGAAATGCTAAGGATTGAATTTAGTATAAAATCAGTTGTATAAGCAAAATATGAAAAAGATCTCTATGTACCTGGAAACTAAACATAGAAAGCCATATAATATAGCTGTACATTTTACTTGAATCTAGGCAAATAATTAATTCATTTTAGAAACAATAATAATAGGTTGTGGCTTTTAAATATATTTATACAACAGTACTATAATAGGTGTTTTATATATATTATATGATTTAATTTACTCAATAACTCTAAAAGTAAGTTTTATAGCTATTAATATTTCAACACTCAGAAATCTGTGATTTAAAAGTATAATTTATTCATTCAAAGTTACACAGGTAAGATGTTGTAGAAATAATTGAATGGGCAAAAACTGGAAGCATTCCCTTTGAAAACTGGCACAAGACAGGGATGCCCTCTCTCACCACTCCTATTCAACATAGTGTTGGAAGTTCTGGCTAGGGCAATCAGGCAAGAGAAAGAAATCAAGGGTATTCAGTTAGGAAAAGAAGAAGTCAAATTGTCTCTGTTTGCAGATGACATGGTTGTATATTTAGAAAACCCCATCATCTCAGCCCCAAATCTCCTTAAGCTGATAAGCAACTTCAGGAAAGTCTCAGGATACAAAATTAACCAGCAAAAATCACAAGCATTCTTATATGCCACTGACAGACAGAGAGCCAAATCATGAATGAACTTCCATTCACAACTGCTTCAAAGAGAATAAAATACCTAGGAATCTAACTTACAAGGGATGTAAAGGACCTCTTCAAGGAGAACTACAAACCACTGCTTAGTGAAATAAAAGAGGACACAAACAAATAGAAGAACATTCCATGCCAATGGAAAGGAAGAATAAATATCATGAAAATGGCCATACTGCCCAAGGTAATTTATAGATTCAATGCCATCCCCATCAAGCTACCAATGACTTTCTTCACAGAATTGGAAAAAACTGTTTTAAAGTTCATATAGAACCAAAAAAGAGCCCGCATTGCCAAGACAGTCCTAAGTCAAAAGAACAAAGCTGGAGGGATCATGCTACCTGACTTCAAACTATACTACAAGGCTACAGTAACCAAAACAGCATGGTACTGGTACCAAAACAGAGATATAGAACAATGGAACAGAACAGAGTCCTCAGAAATAATACTACACATCTACAGCCATCCGATCTTTGACAAACCTGAGAAAAACAAGAAATGGGGAAAGGATTCCCTATTGAATAAATGGTGCTGGGAAAACTGGCCAGCCATAAATAGAAAGCTGAAACTGGATCCTTTCCTTACTCCTTATACAAAAATTAATTCAAGATGGATTAGAGACTTAAATGTTAGACCTAATATCATAAAAACCCTAGAAGAAAACCTAGGCAATACCATTCAGGACATAGTCATGGGCAAGAACTTCATGACTCAAACACCAAAAGTAACGGCAACAAAAGCCAAAATAAACAAATGGGATCTAATTAAACTGAAGAACTTCTGCACAGCAAAAGAAACTACCATCAGAGTGGGCAGGTAACCTACAGAATGGGAGAAAATTTTTGCAATCTACTCATCTGACAAAGAGCTAATATCCAGAACCTACAAAGAACTCAAACAAATTTACAAGAATAAAACAAACAACCTTATCAAAAAGTGGGCAAAGGATATGAACAGACATTTCTCAAAAGAAGACATTCATACAGCCAACAGACACATGAAAAAATGCTCATCATCACTGGCCATCAGAGAAATGCAAATCAAAACCACAATGAGATACCATCTCACACCAGTTAGAATGGCGATCATTTAAAAGTTAGGAAACAACAGGTGCTGGAGAGGATGTGGAGAAATAGGAACAATTTTACACTGTTGGTGGGATTTTAAACTACTTCGATCATTGTGGAAAACAGTGAGGCGATTCCTCAACGATCTAGAACTACAAATACCATTTGACCCAGCCATCTCATTATTGGGTATATATCCAAAGGATTATAAATCATGCTGCTATAAAGACACATGCTACAAAGACTGCTGTCATCCATGCCATAATAAACACTGACGTTTAACAATATTCCATTACTAAGTGAAAGAAAAAGATTTTAAATACATAGTTGAGTTGAACCACAATTACAAGTTTATTCGCTGCTTAAGTCTTCTTTGAAATTAATACAGACAAGAATAACAACAGTACTTTCTGAAAGCTTGAGATTCACAAAATCAACATAATTTTTTCATTAACAAAACATAGCTTAAAATTTAAGGGGCAGGTTAATTTCCTGGCATTAATGAGTAGTCTTTGTAGGATGCAAATTAGAATGCCATGCTGTCAATATATACAAACAGCATGGATGACGTTTCTCTACCATAAGTGACTAATTTAAAAGAATTTTGAAAACTATTTTTTTTAGGTTTATACTGAACTACAATTCAAAACTCTTTATTCTGTTTTAAGGTATAAAACAATGGAATTTAAATGGTGATGTGTGTCACTTCCAGTCTAACGGATATATAGTGTAATTTACTTTCTTTTTAGAATTCCCAACACTCAAAATGCCAACTATTTCAGCAATCCAAATTTTGGCCACAATGGTGTAAATATCAATTAAAATTCAAAATTAAATTTGCAAAGGCAATCTCTTTTGCTGTTTTTGTTTCCAGTGCTAGCCAAATTGTACATGTGTATTTTGGGGTGCTTACCCATAAATTGGTTGGAAAGAAATAAGTATTTAATTGAGAAGAAATGTGTTAAAAGGGATAAATAGAATCATTAGAATCAAGTTGGAAAATTATTATATGAATCCAAGTAAAGGGAATAAGTCCAGAAGAAAGTGCTGCATTTCTCTTTAGCAAAATGTATAGCCCTTAGTCCAAAATTACAAAGATAATCAGGACAATGAGTTTGCCTTCTTTGTACTTTTAAAGTTTTTATTTATCAATTTATTTTATCTTACTATAATTATTTTGTTTACTGACTTGATTTTTTGTTTTGTTTGGGGTAGTGAATTTAGTGACTAAATGGCTCAATTAAGTTGATATATTAGGTCAGTGATAATTGAGAATTACCAAGTCAATCTTTGTTGCTGAATCCATATTAGATAAAAAGGATTTCAGTTAACTCTCTAGGTATCTTGGAAGCATGCAGGGCTGAACGCTAAAAGATCAGGAAAGAAGAATGTGAGAGGAAAAAGAGATGGTCCCTGATGTTTGTTGACAGTGTGCATAGTTACAGGATAATGGTGAGTTATGGGAGAACTGAGGATTTCAGAAAACTTAGAGATAATGGAAGATTGTACAATTTAGCTTTATGGTAGAGTATAAGATAGAAAATTTAATTATTAAATTGATTTTAGTCATACCTATTTTTATTTATAATTTTATATTGTTTTTAGTTTTATTATATTTGAGTAACAGAAATTTCCTCCTTTGGTGAAATGAGAATCCAAAGATAGAAATTAAATAAATTAGATTAATAATAATTTATTAAAACAGTAGGAAATATTTATTTACATTTATACAATTATAGGTATTTTGAACCCAATTAAAACTACTATTCCTAAAACTAGAATATTCTTACCATGTTACAAGTGTTTTCATATATGAGACTGTATCTTCTAGGCTCAGTGAGGGTGCAGCTGGTTAACTGCTTTAGAAAAAATAAAAACAAAATGAAAATGAACAGCAACAAGGCAGCAGAATGAGTTTTTAGTCTGCTTAAAAACATACAAACTAGTTATTGCTTTGGCATTCAAAATTTGGAAGTACAATGTGTTTACCACACTCACTCTTCTGCCTTTAAAGAAACAGACCTCTGGAAACAAAGAAAATATTTCTAAATGTGCTAAAATATTTAAGAAATTAGCTGTTAAATGAAGTCATAATCATGTTTCTTCAGATTACAGCATCCCAAATTCCAGCTGAGAAAAATTGAGGGTGCTTATAATAGAAATCTGCCTTGGATTCCAGAGCAATAAACTAGAACGTATAGTGTGTGTATTTAGTTGTGAAATTAAACTGTATTTAAAATTATGGAGTATTTAAAATTGTGAAGTTAAGAAACAGAAAGGCATAAATTCAGAATTCTTTTTTTTTTCTTTTTTTATTATACTTTAAGTTCTAGGGTACATGTGCACAACGTGCAGGTTTGTTACATATGTATACTTGTGCCATGTTGGTGTGCTGCACCCATCAACTCGTCAGCACCCATCAACTCATCATTTACATCAGGTATAACTCCCAGTGCCATCCCTTCCTCCTCACCCCTCCCCATAATAGGCCCCAGTGTGTGATGTTCCCCTTCCCGAGTCCAAGTGATCTCATTGTTCAGTTCCCACCTATGAGTGAGAATATGCGGTGTTTGGTTTTCTGTTCTTGGCGATAGTTTGCTGAGAATGATGGTTTCCAGCTGCATCCATGTCCCTACAAAGGAC
Source organism: Macaca fascicularis (assembly GCF_037993035.2). Classification (NCBI taxonomy): domain Eukaryota; kingdom Metazoa; phylum Chordata; class Mammalia; order Primates; family Cercopithecidae; genus Macaca; species Macaca fascicularis. The sequence continues at coordinate 109,836,035 of NC_088379.1, forward strand.
ACAAACTCATCCGTTTTATGGCTGCGTAGTAGTCCATGGTGTATATGTGCCACATTTTCTTAATACAGTCTGTCACTGATGGACATTTGGGTTGGTTCCAAGTCTTTGCTATTGTGAATAGTGCCACAATAAACATGTGTGCATGTGTCTTTATAGCAGCATGATTTATAATCCTTTGGGTATATACCCAGTAATGGGATGGCTGGGTCATATGGTATTTCTAGTTCTAGATCCTTGAAGAATTGCCATACTGTTTTCCACAATGGTTGAACTAGTTTACAATCCCACCAATGGTGTAAAAGTGTTCCTATTCCTCCACATCCCCTCTAGCACCTGTTGTTTCCTGACTTTTTAATGATTGCCATTCTAACTGGTGTGAGATGGTATCTCATTGTGGTTTTGATTTGCATTTCTCTGATGGCCAGTGATGATGAGCATTTTTTCGTGTGTCTGTTGGCTGTATGAATGTCTTCTTTTGAGAAATGTCTGTTCATATCCTTTGCCCACTTTTTGATAAGGCTGTTTGTTTTATTCTTGTAAATTTGTTTGAGTTCTTTGTAGGTTCTGGATATTAGCCCTTTGTCAGATGAGTAGATTGCAAAAATTTTCTCCCATTCTGTAGGTTGCCGGTTCACTCTGATGGTATTTTCTCTTGCTGTGCAGAAGGTCTTTATTTTAATTAGATCCTATTTGTCAATTTTGGCTTTTGTTGCCGTTGCTTTTGGTGTTTTAGACACGAAGTCCTTGCCATGCAATGCTTCCAGTTTTTGCCCATTCAGTATGATATTGGCTGTGGATTTGTCATAAATAGCTCTTATTATTTTGAGATACGTCCAATCAATACTGAATTTATTGAGAGTTTTTAGCATGAAGGGCTACTGAATTTTGTCAATGGCCTTTTCTGCATCTATTGAAATAATCATTTGTTTTTTGTCTTTGGTTCTGTTTATATGCTGGATTACGTTTATTGATTTGTGTATTGTTGAACCAGTCTTGCATCCCAGGGATGAAGCCAACTTGATCATGATGGTTAAGCTTTGTAATGTGCTGCTGGATTTGGTTTGCCAGTATTTTATTGAGCATCAATGTTCATCAGGGATATTGGTCTAAAATTCTCTTTTTTTGTTGTTGTGTCTCTGCCAGCCTTTGGTATCAGGATGATGTTGGCCTCATAAAACGAGTTAGGGAGGATTCTCTCTTTTTCTATTGATTGGAATAGCTTCAGAAGGAATGGTACAAACTCCTCTTTGAACCTCTAGTAGAATTTGGCTGTGAATCCATCTGGTCCTGGACTTTTTTTGGTTGGTAGGCTATTAATAATTGCCTCAATTTCAGAGCCTGCTATTGGTCTATTCAGGGATTCAACTTCTTCCTGGTCTAGTCTTTGGAGTGTGTATGTGTTCAGGAATTTATTCATTTCTTCTAGATTTTCTAGTTTATTTGCATAGAGGTGTTTATAGTATTGTCTGATGGTAGTTTGTATTTCTGTGGGATCAGTGGTGATATACCCTTTATCACATTTTATTGCGTCGATTTGGTTCTTCTCTTTTCTTCTTTATTAGTCTTGCTGGAGGTCTATCAATTTTGTTGATCTTTTCAAAAAACCAGCTCTTGAATTCATTGATTTTTTGAAGGGTTTTTTTGTGTCCCTATCTCCTTCAGTTCTGCTCTGATCTTGGTTATTTCTTGCCTTCTGCTAGCTTTTGAACGTGTTTGCTCTTGCTTTTCTAGTTCTTTTAATTGTGATGTTAGGGTGTCAATTTTAGATTTTTCCTGCTTTCCCTTATAGGCATTTAGTGCTATAAGTTTCCTTCTACACATTGCTTTAAATGTTTCCCAGAGATTCTTGTATGTGGTGTCTTTGTTCTCATTGGTTTCAAAGAACATCTTTATTTCTGCCTTCATTTTGTTATGTACCCAGTAGTCATTCAGGAGCAGGTTGTTCAGTTTCCATATAGTTGAGTGGTTTTGAGTGAGTTGCTTTTATTATTATTATTATTATTATTATTATTATTATACTTTAAGTTCTAGGGTACATGTGCATAACGTGCAGGTTTGTTACATATGTATACTTGTGCCATGTTGGCGTGCTGCACCCATCAACTCGTCAGCACCCATCAACTCGTCATTTACATCAGGTATAACTCCTAATGCAATCCCTCCCCCCTACCCCCTCCCCATGATAGTAAAGACTTGGAACCAACCCAAATGTCCATCAGTGACAGACTGTATTAAGAAAATGTGGCACATATACACCATGGAATACTACGCAGCCATAAAAAAGGATTAGTTTGTGTCCTTTGTAGGGACATGGATGCAGCTGGAAACCATCATTCTCAGCAAACTATTGCAAGAACAGAAAACCAAACACCGCATGTTCTCACTCACAGGTGGGAACTGAACAATGAGATCACTTGGACTCGGGAAGGGGAACATCATACACCGGGGCCTACCATTATGGAAAACAGTATGGCGATTCCTCGAGGATCTAGAACTAGAAGTACCATATGACCCAGCCATCCCATTACTGGGTATATACCCAAAGGATTGAGTGAGTTTCTTAATCCTGAGTTGTAGTTTGATTGCACTGTGGTCTGAGAGACAGTTTGTTATAAGTTCTGTTCTTTTACATTTGCTGAGGAGTGGTTTACTTCCAACTATGTGGTCAATTTTGGAATAAGTGTGATGTGGTGCAGAGAAGAATGTATATTCTGTTGATTTGGGGTGGAGAGTTCTGTAGATGTCTATTAGGTCTGCTTGGTGCAGAGCTGAGTTCAATTCTTGGACATCCTTGTTAACTTTCTGTCTCGTTGATCTGTTTAATGTTGACAGTGGGGTGTTAAAGTCTCCCATTATTATTGTGTGGAAGTCTAAGTCTCTTTGCAGGTCTCTAAGGACTTGCTTTATGTATCTGGGTGCTCCTGTATTGGGTGCATATATATTTAGGATAGCTTGCAAATGACGAGTTAAGGGGTTCAGCACAGCAACATGGCACATGTATACATATGTAACAAACCTGCACATTGTGCACATGTACCCTAGAAGTTAAAGTATAATTAAAAAAAGAAATATATAATATTTATCCATTTTGAATTAAAGCATCTAAGTTTATTTCTATCAAGCTTTAAAGTTCTTACATAAGGGTATAAGAACAGTTTTCTCACATAGTATCTTGATTGCTGTAAAAGATTTCTAACCTTTGAAGCAAACTGTGGTTATACTAAACTTTCATAGGAAAATTATATAATTTAAAATATGTTATTTCATTAAAACCAATGCTTTTATTGGCTAAGAAATGATTTATCTTGTATCGCCAACACTAGAGAAACTCCATATCACCAACTAATGAAACTTCAGAGAAATATAAATGTGGTATTTATAAAGGTAATGGCAATACCTCAAGCCTATAACCAACATAACTCTGCTATGCTCATGAATTACCAGAGTCACTTAGAGTAAGGGAAAGATGTGTTTGTTTACAGCGGGCAGTCATGAATACCTTGCTGTGGCTGATTACCATTCTGACTACTAGAAAATGGAACTGTTACACACAACAGCATCTGCCGTGCTGGAATACAGTAATGCCCAGATTGCCTATTACAAAATTCCAGAGACTATTTGCCAGCAATAGACTTCATTTTGCCAATGGGCAATTTGCAATTTGCTGTGTCATCAGAATCTGAACATGTAGCATCTTTCCCTCATCACGGCCAATCCAATGGCAAAGTGCTATTAAAGCAGCTGTCAAGAATGAAACAAACAAACAAACAAACAAACAAAAATCTATACAGGAAGAACAAAGTGACAGCAGACTCCATGCAAATCAGCAGTGGACACAAAATATGCACTCACAGAAGCAATAATGTATAGATCTATGTAGTTCCTGACACTGTATAATGTGGAAACAATACTATTCTGCAGTAGATGAAATTTCACAGGTAGAGAAATAAAAGACTCTGTGAAGAATGAGGAAGAGGTTGTAAAGAGAAACAGTAAAATTTGGAACATTGAAAGTTATATTGTAAAATATAATCTGTACACTGAATGGAAATCACAAAACATATTTTGGTAATTACTTTAGGAAAAAAACAACAGAAAATGTGTGTGCCACGTCTAAAATTTATAATTGTTCATCATTATAAGAACGTTTTATTAATTAGATGATGTAGATAGTGCTAAATGTTAGTCAAAATGTGAATGTAATTCCTGAATACTCATGAACTAAAACTAAAGGATAATGACAATACCTCCAGCCTACAGACAACAGAACTCTGCCATGCTCATGAGTCACTAGAATCATTTGGCGTAAGGGAGGATCTGTTTGTTTACAGTGGGCAGTCATGAACATGACATCAAATGATTTATTGTCTATACATTTCTGTTATTTGAAATTTACCTTAATTTTTTCATATAAATTATTGAAATATAAATACTACCCAGTATAATTGCTAAATTATAAAACTTTAAATTGTCGGAAACTTAAGAAGTTAGATTTTTACAAGAATCTGTTCCTCACGGAAAAAGCCCTTTATAACATCTTTAGCAAATGGTCATTTGCCATCCTTGTGGACATTTGAGTAGTGAAGAACTCAGTCTCTTGAGCCTACTCAAGAGGCAGTGAGTCTTTTGGCAGCACTTATAATCAGCCAATATCGTAAGTTAAGCCAAAATATTCTAGCCTATGACTTTTATGTGCTGGTCACAGAGACAAGATGTCTCCGGTGTTTCTTTTACACTCTTCATTCTCACTCATCCCCCAAGTCCAACCAGTCCTATCAGTTCTACCTCTAATAATTGTGTTTGCACCTGTTCGCTGATTCTCTCCTTTCTTATGCCACTTCCTTAATTTTACACTTCCCAGCTCTGTTAGAATTAGTTTAATACCTTCCTTAGTAGTTTCCCTACTTTTAGCTAATTGTCTCAACAGTCTGACCCTGATATCAGAGCCAGCCTTCTTCTGCAATACTGTTTGAGTTTGTTTCCTGTAAGGCATTCAGTAGACTATCAGAATAAAGTTGAAATTGCTTTTATTACTAGGTAGGGTAACCAAGAACACAGGCTTCCATCTTTTGGCAGTATCTTCTGCTAGGACTTCAGAATCCTTTTCTCTTTGGCCAAGAACTGGGAAAAAGATGGTAAAGAAAGCTTTTATTTTGGTGACCATGCTAGACTGGAAGTGACACACATCACCCTTCAAATTCCATTGTTAAGAACCAGTCATATGGCCTCACTTAGATGCAAACTGGTCAAAAAAAATAAAGTCTCTGCTTTAGCAGATACTTACCCAAGTCAATCCTGTAACATGGAATGAGACTGAAAATGTTTGTGAACAATTGGCATACATTTCTGACAACTAAGAAAATCCTACATCTAAAAAACCCATAACTATGTCTTCTCAATCTCACATTTCAGCTTCAATTTACCCTCCATCATTCACAGTCATTAAACTCCATTCACCACATTACCTATTTTCCCCTTAAGAAACACCAAAAGCAACGGCAGCAAAAGCCAAAATTGACAATTGGATCTAATTAAACTAAAGAGCTTCTGCACAGCAAAAGAAACTACCATCAGAGTGAACAGGCAACCTACAGAATGGGAGAAAATTTTTGCAATCTACTCATCTGACAAAGGGCTAATATCCAGAACCTACAAAGAACTCAAACAAATTTACAAGAATAAAACAAACAACCTTATCAAAAAGTGGGCAAAGGATATGAACAGACATTTCTCAAAAGAAGACATTCATACAGCCAACAGACACATGAAAAAATGCTCATCATCACTGGCCATCAGAGAAATGCAAATCAAAACCACAATGAGATACCATCTCACACCAGTTAGAATGGCGATCATTAAAAAGTCAGGAAACAACAGGTGCTGGAGAGGATGTTGAGAAATAGGAACACTTTTACACTGTTGGTGGGATTGTAAACTAGTCCAACCATTATGGAAAACAGTATGGCGATTCCTCAAGGATCTAGAACTAGATGTACCATATGACCCAGTCATCCCATTACTGGGTATTTACCCAGAGGATTATAAATCATGCTTCTATAAAGACACATGCACACGTATGTTTATTGTGGCACTATTCACAATAGCAAAGACTTGGAATCAACCCAAATGTTCATCAGTGACAGACTGGATTAAGAAAATGTGGCACATATACACCATGGAATACTATGCAGCCATCAAAAAGGATGAGTTTGTGTCCTTTGTAGGGACATGGATGCAGCTGGAAACCATCATTCTTAGCAAACTATCACAAGAACAGAAAACCAAACACCGCATATTCTCACTCACAGGTGGGAACTGAACAATGAGATCACTTGGACTCTGGAAGGGGAACATCACACACTGGGGCCTATGATGGGGAAGGGGAGGGGGGAGGGATTGCATTGGGAGTTATACCTGATGTAAATGACGAGTTGATGGGTGCTGACGAGTTGATGGGTGCAGCACACCAACATGGCACAAGTATACATATGTAACAAACCTGCACGTTGTGCACATGTACCCTAGAATTTAAAGTATTAAAAAAAAAAAAAAAAAGAATATCTTTCACTGAGATAGCCCTGTCTTGTCTTGGAAAGTTTTCTTTTATTCACCTCACTTCTATCAACTATTGAATCCCTATTCAAATTTCAAGTTTTAGGTCAAACTATGTTCTTCTCTAAAATCTTTGTTAAAAATCCCACGGGAATGAGCTCCTTTCAAATTATTCGTCTTCAGTTTCTTTCATCAGTGTTTTACAGTTCTCTTTAAAAGATTTTTCTTCTTTAGTTCAGTTAATTCCTTGGTATTTAGTTTTATGTGTGGCTATTGTAAATGGGATTACTTTTTGATTTTTTTTCAGATCTTTCACTGTTGGCATATAGAAATGCTACTTATTTTTGTATGTTGACTTCGTATCTTGCAACTTTGCTGAATTTGTTTATCAGTTCTAATTTTAGTGGAGTCTTTGGGTTTTTCAGAATATAAGAATATATTGTCTGCAAACAAGGATACTTCAATTTCTTCCTTTCCAATTTGGATGTCCTTTGTTTTTTTCTCTTGTCTGTTTGCTCTAGCTAGGACTTTCAGCATTATGTTGAATAACAGTGGTGAAAATGGGCATCCTTGTCATGTTCCAGATCTTAGAGGAAAGACTTTCAGCTTTTACCCACTCAGTATAATACAAATTGTGGGTCTGTCATATATGGCTTTTATTATGTTGAAGTATATTGCTTCAATATCCAGTTTTTTGAGGATTTTATCATGAAAGAATGTTAAATATTATTACATGTTTTTCCATCATCAATTGAAATGGTCATATGGCTTTTGTCCTTCATTCTGTTGATATGATGCCTCAAATTTATTGATTTGTATATGATGGATCATCCTTGAATCCCAGGAATAAGTCCCACTTGGTCACAATGAATTATCTTTTAAATGTATTGTTGAATTCAATTTGCTAGCATTTTGTTGAGAATTTTTGCAGCAATATTAATCAGAGATGTTGGCCTATCATTTTCTTTCCTTTGTTGTGTCTCTCTCTGGTTTTGGCATCAGGGTAATACAGGTGTCATATAATGAGTTTGGAAGAATTGCGTCCTCCTCTATTTTGTGGATTCATTTAAGTAAGAATGGAGTTAGTTCTTGTTTAAATGTCTGACATAATTCATCAGTGAATTATGCCAGTGAATTCTTCAGCTCCTAGACTTTTCTTTACTGGGGAGACTTTTTATTGTGGCTTTGATCTCATTACTTGCTATTGGTCTATTCAGGTTTTAGATTTCTTCATGGTTCAATTTTGGTAGGTTGTATTTGTCTAGAAATTTGTCCATTTCTTCTAGATTTTCGAATTTATTGGCATATAGTTTTGTGTAGTAGCCACTAATAATCTTTGAATTTCTGTGGTATCACTTGTAATGTCTCCTTTTTCATCTGTGATTTATTTGAATTTTCTCTTTTTTTTTCTTAGTCTGGCTAAAGGTTTGTCAATTTCGTTTAATTATTCATAAAACCAACTTTTTGTTTCATTGATCTTCTCTATTGTTTGCTTAATTTTAATTTCATTTATTTCTCCCATGATCTAATTTTGGGTTTGGCTTGCTCTTCCTTTTCAAGGGCTTTGTTGTGGTTGCTGTTGTTGTTTTGTTGTTTTTGAGACAGGGTCTCACTCTGTCACCCAGGCTGGAGTGCAGCTGCATGATCTTGGCTCACTGCAACCTCTGCCTCCCGGGTTCAAGCAATTCTCATGCCTCAGCTTCCTGAGTAGTTGGGATTACAGGCTCATGCCACCACACCTGGCTAATTTCTGTATTTTTAGTAGAGATAGGGTTTCACCATGTTGCCCAGGTTGGTCTTGAACTCTTGGCCTCAAGTGATCCGCTCACTTCAGCCTCCCAAAGTGCTGGAATTACAGGTGTGAGCCGCCACCCTGGGCTCTTTTTCAAGTTCTTTAAGATGCATCATTAGGTTGCTTACTGGAAGTTTTTTCTTCTTTATTGATGTAGGTACTTATAGCTATAAACTTCCCTCTTAGTACTTAGTACTGCCTTTGCTGTATCCATAGGTTTAGGTATGTTGTGTTTCCATTATCATTTGTTTCAATTTCCTTCTTAATTTCTTTATGAACCCACTGGTCACTCAGAAACCTATTGTTCAATTTCCATGTATTTGCATAGTTTCCAAAATTACTCTTGTTATTGATTTATAACTTTATTCCATTGTGGTGAGAGAAGATGCTTTATATTATTTCAATTTTTTGAATGTTTTGAGACTTGTTTTGTGACATAGCATATGGTCTATCTTTGGGAGTGATCCATATGCTGAGATAAAGAAAATGTATTCTGCAGCCATTGGACAACATGTTCTGTAAGTATCTATTAGCTCCATTTGGTCTATAGTGTAGATAAAGTTCAAAGTTTCTTTGTTGATTTTCTGCCTGGAAGATCTGTTCATTGCTGAAAGCAGGGTATTGAAATCTTCACCTGTTATAGTATTTGAATCTATTTCTCTCTCTAGCTCTAATAATATTTGCCTTTTTATCTGAGTGCTCCAATGTTGGGTGCATATATTTTTTAAATTATCATATTCTCTTGCTGAATTGACCCTCTTATTATTATGTATTGACCTTCTTTGTCTCTTCTTATAGTTCTTGTCTTGAAATATATTTTGTCTGATATAAATATAGTAACTCCTGCTCTTTTTTGGTTTCCATTGGCATGGGGTATCTTTTTCCATCCTTTATTTTCAGTCAATTGTCTTTACAGGTGAAGTGTGTTTCTTACAGGCAACACATGATTCAGTGTTTATTTATCCATTAAGCAACTGTTTGTTGATTGGAGAGTTTAGTCTATTTACATTCCATGTTATTATTAATAAGTAAGGACTTACTACCTTACTTATTAAGTAAGGTATTTTGTTATTTGTTTTCTGTTTGTTTTGTGGTCCTCTCTTCCTTCCTTCTTTCCTTCCTGCCTTCCTTTTAGAGAGGGTGATTTTCTCTGGTGATATGCTTTAGTATCTTCCTTTTTGTTTTTTTGTGTATCCATTATATGTTTTTGGGTTTGAGGTTATCATGAGGCTTGTAAATATCATCTTATAACCCACTATTTTAACCTGATAACAACTTAACACGGTTTGCATATAAAACAAACTAATCAACAAACAAAAATAACGAATAAAAACTCTACACTGTAGCTTCATCCCCATGCTTTTCAATTGTTTGTTGTTTCTATTTACACTTTTTCTTTTCTTTTCTTTTCTTTTTTTATTTTTTCCTTCCTTCCTTCCTTCTCCTTCTCCTTCTCCTTCTCCTTCTTTTTTCTTTTGCTCTGTCACCCAGGCTGGAATGTAGTGGCAGGATCTTACCTCACTGCAACCTCCACCTCCTGGGTTCAAGTGATTCTCCTGCCTCAATCTCCTGAGTAGCTAGGACTATAGGCACGTGCCACCATGCCCAGCTATTTTTTTTTTTTTTTTTATCAGAATTGGGGTTTCACCATGTTGGCCAGGCTGGTCTTGAGCTCCTGACCTCAAGTGATCTGCCTGCCTCCACCTCTCAAAGTGTTAAGATTATAGGTGTGAGCCATCATGCCTGGTCTGTTTCTAATTTATATCATATTTTACTATGTCTTGAAAAATTACTGTAGTTATAATTTTTTATTGGTTTTAGCTATTCTAGAGCCTGTGCCTTTGCAGTGCAGAATAAGCTAGTCTACAAAGTAACTGTACTGTGATTTAGATAAAATTGCCATAAAGGAATTAGATAAATTTAGGATAATTGACATCTTTATTACATTCAATCTTTTCAATATAAACACACTATCTCTATTTAGTTTTAAAAATTCCGTCATTAGCATTTTCTGATTTTGAGCATATAATTCCTATATATGATTTGTTAAGTGTACACATAAATATTTCATTTTTTGGAGCAATAGTAAATGGAATTATGTTTTTAATTTTGGTTTGCATATGTTCCTTTTTAGTAGCTAGATATTAGATTATTTTTTACCTGTTGATCTTCTATCATTTGACCTTGATGAACTTAACTCTTCCATTCTTGGTGGGTTTTTTTTTTCTTAAATCCCAAAAGGTTTCTTGGGATTTACTGTGTAGACAATCATGTCATCTGCAAATACTGACTATTTTTTCCTACTTTTAGTCTGTATTATTTTATATTTTTTACTGCTTTATTTTACTAGCTAGAACTACTATGTTGAATAAAACTGGTGGGTGAACAGATTTATCCTATTCCAAATCTTAGGGAAACACATTCAATCTTTTGCTATTAAATAAGATGTTAGCTGAGAGCACATTAAATGAATCAAGTTGTGGAGATTCCCCTCACTTTTAACTTTTTGATCATTTTTATCATAAATATATTTTGGAATTTTTAAACACTTTTTTTGCAGTAATCATTATAACCATACAATTTTTTTTCAGTTTATTAATATGGTAATATAATAACTTGATTTTTAGTAATTTTTATTAAACTATTAAACTTTTGTAGATTCCAAAGGTACACATGCAGTTCTGTTAGATGATTTTATCATATAATAGTGAGGTTTGAGTTTCAAATGTGCTTATCACTGGGATAGTGAACATTGTATAGAATAGGTAACTTTTCAACCCTCACCTCCCTTTTGAAGTCCCCAGTGTCTATTATTTTCTTCTGTATGTCCATGTGTACCCATTGCTTAACTCCTACTTGTAAGTGAGAATATGGGGTTTGGGACTTTCTGTTTCTAAGTTATTTTACTTATGATATGGAGTCCAGTTCCATTCATGTTTCTGCAAAAGACACTTTTTTATGGCTGCATAGTATTCCATGGTATATATACCATATTTTTTTTCTTTATTCAGTCATCCTTTAATGGATACTTCAGTTGATTCCATGACTTTGTTATTCTAAATAGTGAGTAATAAGCATACTACTGCACAGGTATTTTTGCTGTAATTCTATATTTTCCTCTGGGTACATACCCAGTAGTGGGATTCTTGGGTTTAATGGCAGTTCTCTTTTTAGTCCTTTAAGAAATCTCCATACTGTTTTCCATAGAGGTTGTACTAATTTGCATCTCCACCAATAATATATAAGCATTCTCTTTTATCTGCATCCTTGTCAACATCTGTTTTTTTTTTTGATTTTAGTAATAGCTATTCTAACTAGTGTGAGATGGTATTTCCTTGTGGTTTTAATTTGCATTTCTCTTGTGATTAGTGATAACTGAACTTTTTTTAATGTTTATTGGCTGCTTGTACGTCTTCTTTTGGGAAATATCTGTTCATGTCCTTTCCCTATGTTTTAATGGAATTATCTTTTTTTTTTTTTCTTGTGTTAAGTTACTTATAGGTTCTGAAGATTAGTCATCTGTCAGATGAAGGGTTTGCAAATGTTTTCTCACGTTCTGTAGGTTGTCTGTTTGCTCTGTTTATTGTTTCTTCTGCTGTGCAGATACTCTTTAATTTAGTTAAGTCCCATGTGTCTATTTTTGTTTTTGTTGTATTTGCTTTTAAGGTCTTAGTCATAATTTCTTTGCCTAAGCCAATATACAGAAGATTTTTCCCTAGGTTTCCTTCTGGGATTTTAATAGTTTGAGTTCTTACATTTAAGCCTTTAATCCACCTTGAGATAATTTTTGTATATGGTGAGGGATAGGGGCACAGTTTCATTCTTATGTATTTGACTATCCAATTTTCCCAGCACCATTTATTGAATAGGGGGTCCTTTCCCAACTGCATACTTTTGTCAACTTTGTCAGTGATCAGTTGTTTGTAGGTATATAACTTTAATTTTGCATTATTCATTATGTTTTATTTACCTATGTGTCTATTTTTGCACCAGCACTATGCAATTTTTGGTTACTATAGCCTTGTGGCATAATTTCAAGTCAGGTAATGTGATACCTCCAGCTTTGTTATTTTTGCTCAGTATTGCTTTGACCCACTGTCACCACTCCTATTCAACATAGTATCAGAAGTCCTAGCCAGAGTAATCAGGCAAAATAAAGAAATAAAAAGTGACTAAATTGGAAAAGAGGAAGTCAATTTTTCTCTGTTCATAGATGACATGATCTTATATCTAGAAAACCTTAAAGACTACTCCAAAGACTCTTACTTCAAAGACTCCTAGACCTGATAAATAACTTCAGTAAAGTTTCAGGATACAAAATCAATGTACAAAATTTAGTAGCATTTCTATAAACCAATAATGTTCAAGCTGAGAATCAAATCAAGGACTCAATCCCATTTACAGTAGCCACAAAACAATAAAATACTTAAGAGTACATTTAATCAAACAGATGAAAGATATCTTCAAGGAAAACTACAAAACACGGATGAAAGAAATCATAGATGACACAAACAAATGGAAATAAAATCTCATGCTCTTGGGTTGGAAGAATCAATATCATTAAAATGACCGTACTGCCCAAAGCAATATACAGATTTAATGCAATTTCTATCAAATTATCAATGACATTTTTCATAGAATTAGAAAAATATCCTAAAATTCATATGGAATGAAAAAAGAGCCTGAATAGTCCATTTAAACATAGTAATTCTAAAGAAAAGGTTTTATTTTTTGGAGAAGTTTATGTTCACAGCAAAATTGAGCAGAGAGTACAGAGATTTCCCAGGTACCTGCCCCACCTCCAGCCCTGAATGCATAGCCTCCTCATTATTAACAATCCCCACCAGAGTGATACATTTGTTGTAACTGATAATTCTACATTGATATATCACTATCACCCAAAGTCCATGGTTTACATTAGAATTTACTCTAACTCCTCCCTAATCCTTGGTAATCACTTATCTATTTCCTGTTTTTATAGTTTTGCCTTTCCCAGAATGTCATATACTGGGAATGATCCAGTACATAGCCTTTTCAGATTGGCTTCACTCACTTAGTAATATGGCTTTAAGGTTCCTCCTTGTCTTTTCATGGCTTACTACCTCGTTTCTTTTTATCACTCAATACTATTCCATTGTCTAGATTACAACAGTTTATTCAACTACTGAAAGATATCTTGGTTATTTGCAAATTTTGGCAATTATGCATTAAGCTGCCATAAATATACATGTGCCTGATTTTGTGTGTGGACATCAATTTTGAACTCATTTGGGTAAATACCAAGGTTTACAATTACTGGATCACATAGTAAGTTATGTTTAGTTTTGTAAAAACACTAACAAGCTGATTCAATGTGGGTGTACCATTTTGCATTCCATCAGTAATGTATGAGAGATCCTGCTGTTTCATATTCATATTCTACCCAACATTTAGGGTTGTCAGTGTTCTGGATTTTGGCAGATTTATTTTAATATATTTCATAACTAGTGAAAATTCCACTAGGTTATAGAACATAATTTGCTTTACATAATGTTGGATTCAGTTTGCAAATATGTTGAGAAATTTGCATCTAAGTTCATGAGATATAATGTTCAGTAGTTATCTTCTTACTGTACTCTCTTTGTTAGATTTTTGATATCAGAGTGATAACAGGCTCATAAATTGAATCGGAACATATTCCCTTTTATTATGAAAGAAATTATATAAAATTGATGTTAATCTTTAAATGTTTGGTAGAATTTTCTAATGAAATTATTTGGGCCTGGAAATTTATCTTTCAGAGGTGTTTAATAATGAGTCAATTTCTCTATAATTATAGTTCTATTTGATTATCAATTCCATCTTGGTTAAGCTTTGGCTGTTTGTATTTTTTGGGGAAATGCTTAAGTTAGTTAAGTTGTCAAAGTTCTTAGTATAAAGCTGTTCATAATATTCCCTTATTATTTTTTTAGTGGCTGCAGTCTTCAGTGAAATCTTCTGTTACATTCCTTCCATTGGTGATTTGTGTCTTCTCTCTTTTTTCAATTTGTGTCTTGGTAGTGTTTTATCAATTTTATTTTATTTTTTCAGAGAACAAACTTTTTGTATCACTGACTGTTGTCTAATGTTTTCTGTTTTCATTTTTATTGATTATTGCACTTGTTTTCAATATCTCTTTTCTTCTTCTTACTCTAGCTTTATTTTACTCTCATTATTTTTGTTGCATGAGATAGAAATTGAGATTATTAGTTTGATATCTCTCATATTTTCCCATAAAAGCATTTAGTGTCATGTATTTCCATTTAAACACTACTTTGACTTCATCTCACATATTTAAATATGTTGTATTATCAATTTAGTTCAATTCTATTTATGTTTTTATTATCTTCAAGTTTTTCTCTTGGATCCTTAGGTATATAGAAGTGTGTTATCTGATTTTTACATGTTTCAATATTATCCTGTTGTCTCTTATAGATTTCAAGTTTAATTTTATTACAGTCTGAGAACCCACTCTGTATGGTTTCAATTATTTCAAATTTGTTGAGGTTTATTTTATGTCACAGAATAAAATTGACTTTGGTGTCTGTTTTAGTGTCCATTTTTTCAGTCAAGAAAACCATTGTCATTCAAAGTGTCATCCCTATATAGGTACTGGTTTCCGATCACTTTCTGCTTTTAAGATGCTTCGTTTTAGTTTTAGAAGTTTAATTATGATGTGTATTGGCATATAGTCTTGGGGGTTCATTGTATTTGAAATTCTCAGTATACTGGATTTGTATGTGAATATCTTGGAATCCTGTTATTTTCTTTTTTCTGTAACTCAGAAAATAACAAATATTGTCTTTGTTAGTACCCAACAGGTCCCTTAGTTGTGCTAATTTTTAAAGATAATTTTCTTTCTGTTTTTTTTATTTTATTAAATATATAAATATATTCTCAATTTTCTTTATTGTACTCCCTGTCATCACCACACTACTATTGAACCTATCTGGTGAGTTTTTAAATGGATCTCACTGTATAATCCCAGTTTTATTATTTCCATTGGTTCTACTTTACAACTTCTAATCTTTTGCAGAATTTTCTAGTGCTTCATCTATTACAAGAAAATTTGTAGCTGATTTCTGAAGCATTTTTATGACTATGGCTTTAAAATCCCAACAGTTAATTACAACATTTGAATCATCTAAGTATCAACATCAATGGATTGTTTTTTCTTATTCAAGTTATGACTTTCTGGATTTTGGTACAATAGTGATGTTTTATTGTATCCTGGATATTTTTTCAGTTATGTTAGGTCCTCTGATTCCTGTTTCAAATTTTCTTTTAGAAGGCAAACCACCTTATTTAGATTTAGCATATAGGAACTGACCTACATTTTTAGGATCTGGTTCCAGGGTCAGTTTAACTTTCAATGTCTTGGTAGTGAGATAAACACACAGCTGCTGTGCTGTTTGTGTTGTTTTAGCTTTGAGGTTTCAAACCAGCTCACCTTCTTCTTACTATTGATTAGAGTTCTCCTTTGGTTAGCTCTTGGATTATTTTCAGAATATGTTACTGTGTTTGGGGAAGAGCAGGGGGAAAGAGGCCTACACCATCTTCTCTGCATGGGAAATCCAGTCATAGTTGCCTTTTAAGTCACTTTGTATTGCAAATGTTCAGCAATATGGGATCAATTAAATTGTTTCTTTAATTTATTCTGTTATATTATAATAAATATTTACAATCTATTGCAAGCAGAAACAGATATTATAAGTAATATGTATATTATAATCTCAAATTTCTAAATATCTATGCATATCTAAATATGTACAGAAAATGTAAATATGTGTTAAGACTCGTTATTTCTAGATGGAGAATAATGAATAGCTTTTAATTCTCTCCTCTCTTATAACTTCTAAATTTTCTGTAATGAATATATGCTTATATTTACATTATTATCTGAAAACAAGTAGGAAACAGGACAATTAAAAAAACAAAACAAAACAAAAAAACAAACAAAAAAACACACTCTTGTTAAGGAGGGGATAGAATGTTCATGAGGGAGGATGGCCAGTGCTGTTAGGAATATCTTACAAAAACTTCTGTTTTCAGGCCAGGCACGGTGGCTCATACCTCTAATCCCAGCACTTTGGGAGGCCGAGGTGGGTGGATCATAAGGTCAGGAGTTTGAGACCAGGCTGGACAACATGGAGAAACCCTGTCTCTACTAAAAATACAAAAAATTAGCCAGGTGTGGTTGCAGGCCCCTGTAATCCCAGCTACTCGAGAGGCTGAGGCAGGAGAATCGCTTGAACCTGAGAGGTGGAGGTTGCAGTGAGCAGAGACCATGCCACTGCACTCCAGCCTGGGCAACAGAGTGAGGCTTTGTCTCAAAAGCAAAACAAAACAACACCAAAAAACAAAACAAATAAAGAAAAAACTTCGGTTTTCAGATGTTACTCTGCCAAAAAAGAAAAGGAGTGTATGTAATTGTTTCCTTTACTGGAGTGGTAGGATAACTTGAAGGAGGATAAAGAAGTGAAAAAAAAAAAAAAAAAAAGAAAAAAAAATTCAAAATAAAATAATAAAAGAAGCTCACTAATTTAAAGAGCATAGTTGCTGAAGGATTGCATCTAAGGCAGCTGGTAAGCTCCATCAGGGTATCAATCCTGGGGAAACTTAGCTTTTGCTTTTAAAATTTTCTGTCTCAAATGCATGTGTAAGTCACCATTGATAAAACAGACAAAAATGCCTGAGAATAACTGCAGACATTTCTTCAGAAAATTTTCTCATTCCTTTATTATTTTACTGTCTCCCTGACTTCCCCTAAATAATAATAGATATATATCAATAATATAGATAAGCATCCTCCATTGCATTCTAATCTGTTAATATGGTAATCTGTAAAATTAATCTATAAGAAATTAGGACACGGCTATTGAAATACTAGGATCAACTTATCCAATATCTTAAACCTCAATATTAACATCAACACCAGAAACAGAATATGCTAGTATTCTTGCATGTATCAGATGTAAATTTGTGTTGGATTACACCTGAAAGGCAACTTAATGGTAATATAAGGATGAAGAATACCCTTGATTTCTTTCTCTTGCCTAATTGCCCTAGCCAGAACTTCCAACACTATGTTGAATAGCAGTGGTGAGAGAGGGCATCCCTGTCTTGTGCCAGTTTTCAAAGGGAATTTTTCCAGTTTTTGCCCATTCAGTATGATATTGGCTGTGGGTTTGTCATAAATAGCTCTTATGATTTTGAGGTACGTTCCATCAATACCGAATTTATTGAGCGTTTTTAGCATGAAGGGCTGTTGAATTTTGTCAAAAGCCTTTTCTGCATCTATTGAGATAATCATGTGGTTCTTGTCTTTGGTTCTGTTTATATGCTGGATTATGTTTATTGATTTGCGAATGTTGAACCAGCCTTGCATCCCAGGGATGAAGCCCACTTGATCATGGTGGATAAGCTTTTTGATGTGTTGCTGAATCCGGTTTGCCAGTATTTTATTGAAGATTTTTGCATCGATGTTCATCAGGGATATTGGTCTAAAATTCTCTTTTTTTGTTGTGTCTCTGCCAGGCTTTGGTATCAGGATGATGTTGGCCTCATAAAATGAGTTAGGGAGGATTCCCTCTTTTTCTATTGATTGGAATAGTTTCAGAAGGAATGGTACCAACTCCTCCTTGTACCTCTGGTAGAATTCAGCTGTGAATCCATCTGGTCCTGGACTTTTTTTGGTTGGTAGGCTATTGATTATTGCCTCAATTTCAGAGCCTGCTATTGGTCTATTCAGGGATTCAACTTCTTCCTGGTTTAGTCTTGGAAGAGTGTAAGTGTCCAGGAAATTATCCATTTCTTCTAGATTTTCCAGTTTATTTGCGTAGAGGTGTTTATAGTATTCTCTGATGGTAGTTTGTATTTCTGTGAGGTCGGTGGTGATATCCCCTTTATCATTTTTAATTGCGTCGATTTGATTCTTCTCTCTTTTCTTCTTTATTAGTCTTGCTAGCGGTCTGTCAATTTTGTTGATCTTTTCAAAAAACCAACTCCTGGATTCATTGATTTTTTGGAGAGTTTTTTGTGTCTCTATCTCCTTCAGTTCTGCTCTGATCTTAGTTATTTCTCGCCTTCTGCTAGCTTTCGAATGTGTTTGCTCTTGCTTCTCTAGTTCTTTTAATTGCGATCAGTTAGGAAAAGAAGAAGTCAAATTGTCCCTCTTTGCAGATGACATGATTGTATATTTAGAAAACCCCATTGTCTCAGCCCAAAATCTCCTTAAGCTGATAAGCAACTTCAGCAAAGTCTCAGGATACAAAATTAATGTGCAAAAATCACAAGCATTCTTATACACCAGTAACAGACAAACAGAGCCAAATCAGGAATGAACTTCCATTCACAATTGCTTCAAAGAGAATAAAATACCTAGGAATCCAATTTACAAGGGATGCAAAGGACCTTTTCAAGGAGAACTACAAACCACTGCTCAGTGAAATAAAAGAGGACACAAACAAATGGAAGAACATACCATGCTCATGGATAGGAAGAATCAATATCGTGAAAATGGCCATACTGCCCAAGGTAATTTATAGATTCAATGCCATCCCCATCAAGCTACCAATGAGTTTCTTCACAGAATTGGAAAAAACTGCTTTAAAGTTCATATGGAACCAAAAAAGAGCCCGCATCTCCAAGACAATCCTAAGTCAAAAGAACAAAGCTGGAGGCATCACGCTACCTGACTTCAAACTATACTACAAGGCTACAGTAACCAAAACAGCATGGTACTGGTACCAAAACAGAGATATAGACCAATGGAACAGAACAGAGTCCTCAGAAATAATACCACACATCTACAGCCATCTGATCTTTGACAAACCTGAGAGAAACAAGAAATGGGGAAAGGATTCCCTATTTAATAAATGGTGCTGGGAAAATTGGCTAGCCATAAGTAGAAAGCTGAAACTGGATCCTTTCCTTACTCCTTATACGAAAATTAATTCAAGATGCATTAGAGACCTAAATGTTAGACCTAATACCATAAAAATCCTAGAGGAAAACCTAGGTAGTACCATTCAGGACATAGGCATGGGCAAAGACTTCATGTCTAAAACACCAAAAGCAATGGCAGCAAAAGCCAAAATTGACAAATGGAATCTCATTAAACTAAAGAGCTTCTGCACAGCAAAAGAAACTACCATCAGAGTGAACAGGCAACCTACAGAATGGGAGAAAATTTTTGCAATCTACTCATCTGACAAAGGGCTAATATCCAGAACCTACAAAGAACTCAAACAAATTTACAAGAAAAAAACAAACAACCCCATCAAAAAGTGGGCAAAGGATATGAACAGACATTTCTCAAAAGAAGACATTCATACAGCCAACAGACACATGAAAAAATGCTCATCATCACTGGCCATCAGAGAAATGCAAATCAAAACCACAATGAGATACCATCTCACACCAGTTAGAATGGCAGTCATTAAAAAGTCAGGAAACAGCAGGTGCTGGAGAGGATGTGGAGAAATAGGAACACTTTTACACTGTTGGTGGGATTGTAAACTAGTCCAACCATTATGGAAAACAGTATGGCGATTCCTCAAGGATCTAGAACTAGATGTACCATATGACCCAGCCATCCCATTACTGGGTGTATACCCAAAGGATTATAAATTATGCTGCTATAAAGACACATGCACACGTATGTTTATTGCAGCACTATTCACAATAGCAAAGACTTGGAATCAACCCAAATGTCCATCAGTGACAGATTGGATTAAGAAAATGTGGCACATATACACCATGGAAAACTATGCAGCCATCAAAAAGGATGAGTTTGTGTCCTTTGTAGGGACATGGATGCAGCTGGAAACCATCATTCTTAGCCAACTATCACAAGAACAGAAAATCAAACACCGCATGTTCTCACTCATAGGTGGGAACTGAACAATGAGATCACTTGGACTCAGGAAGGGGAACATCACACACCGGGGACTATCATGGGGAGGGGGGAGGGGGGAGGGATTGCATTGGGAATTAAACCTGATGTAAATGACGAGTTGATGGGTGCAGCACACCAACATGGCACAAGTATACATATGTAACAAACCTGCACGTTATGCACATATACCCTACAACTTAAAGTATAATAATAATAAATAAATTAAAAATATATATATAAGGATGAAACAATAATTCACAGAGTTCACAGAACAGATGAACGATTAAAGCTGAATAAGAACTAGAAATAGTGAAACATTAATAATGTCAGCTAGCAAGAGATGGAACTTATCTCAAGTCCTCTGACAAACTTCTCTCTCTTTGTCTCTCAGTTTAAATACCTGGGGCTAATGGTGGTGATAGGTACAGACAAAGAAAGAGAGGATAAATTTAATTATGACAGTTTATGTTCATTATGCAACTCTGGTCTAGTGAACAAATAAAAACATGACTGGTTAGGACATATTTTGTTGGATATGTTGGGAAGTTTTAATTACTCCACAAAACATTTCATCTTAGTTGCTCCATCTACATATACTTTTATACATAATTTAAAAGCTTTCTCCACCTGACATACATTTATTAGCACATATATAACTATAAATGCACTCAATACCTCCCCAAATAGAGACAACTGGAAGTCACACCCAACTTTTACATTCAGAAATGTCACAGGGCCACTATCTTAGTTCAAGATTTCAATATATTTCTAATAGGTCTTTATTTCCAGTTATTCCACCAATAGACTGAGCATACCAACCACTATAAACCTTATCTATTTTCCACAGTGAGGTAAAGAGAAGAGGAAATGATGTGTGTGTGTGTGTGTGTTTGTGTTTATGTATTAGAAATGATGTACACACCAGTAGTAGAAAACAGGGAATATCATTGGAGATAACAACCTTCACCTCTGAACTGATCACAAGATTACAAATTACATTTATGACTTCCCTTTTCTACTTGATAGACAATTTTTCTATCTTTGACCAGCATTTGCAACAGTAGATACTGGTAGAACCCAAGAACCTGTGATTGATTTCCCTATGAGTAACATGACTTAGTTTCTAACTCGTAGTTTTATGTATAAAAAGAGGTCCAATTGGACAAACTAGAGACAGCTGCCAACTCTTACGTACATATTACCAGAAAGCTGGGAATACAGGAATAAAATATGATCACAGCTTAACCAAAAATCTATGTGGATAGAAAGGATGATTACCAGGGAAAAAGAACTGGAAAGAAGCATCTATATGTGTTTAGTAGAAATACCAAGAAAAGAGAAAAAAAATGTTTTTATCACATATATGAAAGAAATGAAACTGATTTAAAAGCCAACATATTAATAGATATGCATTTTTCATAATGAAGGCTTTTATGGTAGTATATTAGTAAAAGCTCAGATTTATGGAATAGGTATTTTGTAAAATTACTGAAGTCAACTGAAGGTTGAGTTATAGACAAGTATTTATAGAAAGCCCCAAACTAAAATAGCTGCCCGAACTATTAACTGAGATCAAAATTGAGATCCATGTTTACAGCATATAACCAAGTATCCGAGTATAGAGGAGGCAGGTGAAGATTACACAGAGCAGGCACTCACTAAATATCAAAATAATTGGAGCCTTTACGTCTTTTATCAGGAAAGTCTGATAGCGGGTATTAAGTAAAGAAATGAAAGTAATATTAATAATTAACATTTATTGAGAATGTTATGTGCCATAAATTTTTTAGATACTACATGTTTTATCCCATTGCATTTCTCACAATGATATTTTGGGATAGATACTATTCTTATCTTCATTTTATAGCTACATAAAAACAAAGAAAAACACATGGAGGTAAATATCTTGCTTTTCCCAACGCTTTTTTTTTTTTTTTAGGCAGAGTTTCGTTCTTATAGCCTAGGCTGGAATGATCCTGGCTCACTGCAACCTCCACCTTCTGGGTTCAAATGATTCTCCTGCCTCAGCCTCCTGAGTAGCTGAGATTACAGGCACCCACCAACACACCCAGCTATTTTTTTTTATTTTTAGTAGAGATGGGGTTTTGCCATGTTTGCCAGGCTGGTCTTGAACTTCTGACCTCAGGTGATCTGCCCGCCTTGGCATCCCAAACTGCTGGGATTACAGGCGTGAGTCATCGCACCCAGCCTCCCAACACTATTAAATTGTACAACAAGGATCTGAACACAGGTAGTTTAACTCCAGGGCCTTTATCAGTTAAAGGTGAAAACATTTGTCATAGAACTAAATCATAAATAATTATGTCTTTCATTTTCCTATCATAGAATCATTTTATACTAATTCTTTGCATTATAGCATGTTGATTCCTACAAGCTTTCTTAACTAAACTATAAACTTCATTAAATAATAGGTAGAATTTTTGATGAGCTAACATCCAGAAGGCAAACTAAACTAACAGTGTTTATTAAATATTTGCTAAAAGAAAAGGAATTGAATAACAGAAAGAGACAAGAAGCGAGAATGAACAGGAATGAGGATGGTATAAGTCCTAGAATCTTGCTTCTGAATCTAATTCTCACTTAATAAGGACTTTTAGAACAATACATGGAGGTTTTAGATGGAAAGAAGTGAGAGCAGTAGTAGCAACAGCAGCTTCTAATGAGCTTTGGTTATGAGATTTCTTATATTTCCCCCAATGAAGACAAAAATTGTTTACACAATGGACAATACACTAACACCTATACATAGGGGTACAATAAATTGTATTGTAATATCAAAAGGATTAAGGATTAAAACTATGGGTCAATTATGCCCGTGAACCATTTAAATACAGTCATGCACCACATGACATTTTGGTCAATGACATATCGCATATGTTGCAGTGGTCCCTTAACATTATAACGAAAATGAAAAATTGTTATCACCTAGTGACATTGTAGCTATCTGATACAGTTTGGCTCTGTGTCCTCATCCAAATCTCATATTGAATTTTAATCCCTAATGTTGGGGGAGGGACATGGTGGGAGTTGATTGGATCACGGGGGCAGATTTCCGCCCTTGCTGTTCTGATAGTGAGTTCTCATGAGATTTGGTTATTTGGAAGTGTGTAGCACTTCACACTTCTCTCTCTTCTCCTGCTCTGCCATATGAAGAAGGTGCTTGTTTTCCCTTCGTTCTCTGCCATGACTGTAAGTTGCCTGAGGCTTTCCCAACCATGCTTCCTGTACAGCCTGTGGAACTGTGAGTCAATTAAACCTCTTTTCTTCATAAGTTCCCCACTCTCAGGCAGTTCTTTATAGCAGTGTGTGAACGGATTAATACAGCATCATAACAATCAGCACAAAATGCATTACTCAGATGATTGTGGTGATGTTGACGTAAGCAAGCCTACTGCACTGACAGTGGCATAAAAGTATAGCATATACAAATTATGTGCAGTGCATAATACTTGATAATGATAATGAATTACTATGCTCTGGTTTATATATTTAATATATATTTTATTGTTATTTTAGAGTATACTCCTTCTAATGATAAAGAAAATAATTGAAAATAGCTTTAGGCAAATCTTTTAGGAAGTATTTCAGAAAAACTATTATCATAAGAGATGACAGTAACGTGTGTTACTGCCACTGAAAAACTTTCAGTGGAACAAGATTTGGAGGTGAAAGAAAATGATATTGATGATTTGAACACTGTGCAGGTCTAGGCTAATGTGTTATCCTCGTTAATGTGTTTAAAAGGTTATAACATTAAAAATACAAAAAAATTCCATAATATATGAATTTAAAGAAAAAAAGTATTTTAGTGCAAGTGTACAATATGTTTGTGTTTTAACCTGCTATTACAATGTGTCAAAGTGTTTTAAATTTAAAAAGTGTATAAAGTAAAATCTTACGGCAAGCTAAGATTAATTTATTATCACAAATATAGTTTTTACAAATTTAGTATACCCTAGGTTTGGAGTGTTCATGAATTCTACAGTAGTGCACAGTAATGTTCTAGGCCTTCACATTCACTCTTCATTCACTCAGTGACTCACCCAGAGAAACTTTTGGTTTACAAACTTTCGGTCTACAAACAAACTACTAAAAGTACTAATATGTAAGTTTAGCAAGTTGGCAGGATTTAAGGTAAACATAGAAAAATCACTTGTATTCTGTGTGGGTATAGATAAAGGGAGGGAGAGAAAGAAAGAGAGAGAATTTGACACCATACACTATATTTATACCAATATCCTTAAAATAAACTATAGAAATTTAAATAAAGTAGAAATACCATTGAATATATTATCAAAATTATTTAAAGATGTCAACTGATTTCCAGACCTAATATTAAGCTACAGCAATTAAAACAGAAAATATTGGCATCAAGACAAATAATGTAGCAGTGATGTAGAGAGTTTATAATATATCCACACATACACAGTCAATTAATTTTCAACATTACCAAGTTAATCAACACAATGTCTAAATGCAAAATCTAAAACTATAAAACTTTAACACAATCAGTCCTTAGATACATGAAAATTAAAACCACCATATTATCTAATTTATACTATTCACAATTAGGCAGCTTAATTTAAAACCAATAAAACATAGGAATATCTTTGTTACTTTGAGTTAAGCACAGACTTCCTACCTATACACCATAACCATAATCCAAAGAAATTTCTAAAAGAGTAGATGTTAAAAGTTGTTACCACAAAAATGGTAAGTAGGTGAGGTCATAGATGGATTAATAAGCATGATTTAAACATTTCTCAATGTGTTCCTATCCAAAACATCCATTGTACCCATAAATATATACAATTATTTTTAATTAAAAGTAAAATATAAAACAAACAATAAAAACACTTCATCAAAATTATGGTCTGCTCTTTGAAAAAATGATTTTATTTGTAGTAGTTCAAAACTAAAACCAATTTAATCGTCCATTGACAACTGCATGCATAAATAAAATGTAATATATTTGTACAATAGAATACTTATCAAAAATAAAAATAATTAATCATCAGCACACACAACTACATGAAAGAATTTCAAAGTAATTATTCTGAGTGACAGAAGCTGGGGATCGGAATGTACTCCACTTACCACAAAAATCAGGATAAGAGGATTTCAAAAAAAGAAGTTATGGCCAGCAACATCATATGTAATAGATAATTTAATGAGAATCAAAACAAAAAATTATTTACTATGCTTGACAATGAGGCAATCCTAAAAGGGAATTATAACATTCAATGACAAGTGAGTTGAACGAATGAGGAGTAATTGTGAAATAAAAAAGTTAAAAACAAGACTATTTTTACTGTTAGTATTTTTATTAATCATTTTTAGCACTTTATAGAATATAAGTTTTTCACATATTTTATTCATTGATTCTCAAAGAAATTATTTGAAGTGGCATTCTTATAATTGGTTCCCCTTTGCCAAACTGAAAATAATGCTTGCATTTTTTTCTTCCTCATCCATAGTTGATCAAGAATCATCAATAGATAGAAGGGCCTAAAAGTTTTACAGATTTCAGATATCAATGCAATCAAGTGACATAGCCAAAATATCTGTAAGTGGGATGGAAACTGTTCTTGCTAAATTTAGGGATTTCTGTTACTTGATTAAGAATTTTCAAACAGAAGATTGTATTTGTAGAAAAGTAATTTTTAAGCTATAGGCTTAGCATAAGATGATTCTTTCTTTTTTATTCTGACCTCCCCATGCCCCAGTATATGCCCAAGCCTAAATAGTCATCCTAAGCCTACCAAGCTGAATGGCATGTTAATCAAGCTGCTCAGATCACATTCAGAATATATCGGTGAAAATAAAATAGTTACATGATAAATTAAAGATCAGTAGTTTACACCTTGCAGAATAGTCTTGCTGATATTAGTATTGAGAAGGCCAAATTAACATTAATGCCGCTCAATATATTTAAATATGGCAGTTTTTGACTGATAATTTCTTTTTCAGTTTGGAGCTTCAGTCTAGGTTACACTCATTTGAATTTGCAACCTAAAGAAACTTTATCCTGTTTTCTTAAATACTTTCATGGAATCAAGGAAATGACAGCCATAGGGTAAATTGGAAAACAAAGGATAATTCATTTTAGAGTTGCCAAATTAAATTTTATTGATAATAAATAAATGAAGCAGCTCAAAACATTTGAATGCATGAAGAGGTTACATGATGTTAAATAATAAGTTGTGTTAGTCTGTTTTCAAACTGCTATAAATATACTACCCAAAACTGGGTAATTTATAAAGGAATGAGGTTTAATTGACTCACAGTACTGCATGGCTGGGGAGGCCCTAGGAGACTTACAATCATGGTGGAAGGGGAAGCAGACACTCTTACATGGCAACAGGTCAGAGAGAAAGAAAGAGTGTGTGCATATAGGAGGAACTGTCAAACATGTAATAAAACCATCAGATCTCGTGAGAATTTCCACATTATCACGAGAACAGCATGGGGGAAACCGTCCCTAGGATCCAATCACCTCCCTTTCTCCACACTTGGGGATTACAGGTGCCTGCATCCACATGTGGGGATTACAATTCAAGATGAGATTTGGGTGGGGACACAGAGCCAAACCATATTATAGGATAATAAAAATTCAAATTCATAGTACAGAATCAAAATATATAGGTGCCAAAAAATATCAGAACATCGCAAAGGACAAAGGGTTCTAAAATTTCAAAGAATCAAACGCAGATTACCATGACCTAAATTCATGCAAAACTCTCCTAACTAGTATCCCGATGTCCACACTTGCCCTACTAAAGTATTTGATTCATGAAATTAGAGTGATTTTTAAAAAATATAAACCTGACCATATCATACCCTATTTATGTAAGGTAGAGAGGCATTTCAAAATGGAGAGTAAATCATAAGGTTAAAAAGAAAAAATTACAAAATTGAAATTATAAAAGTAGGGAGTAGATTGGTAATTGGCAGGGGCTGGAAGTTGGAAAATGAGATGTTGGTCAAAGGGTAGAAGGTTTCAGTTATGAAGGATGAATAAGTTTGGAAGATCTAAATACAGCGTAGTAATTATAGTTAATGATACTGTACTCTATGTGTGAAACTGGCTATGAGAGTAGATGAGAAACATTCTTACCACAAAAAAAGATAAAATGTGATGTGATGGATATGTTAATTAAATTTATTGTAGTAATAATTTCACAATGTATATATCTATATTAAAGCATCATGTTGTACATGGAAAATACATTTGATTTTTATTTATCAATTATACCTCAATAAAGTTGGAAAAATTAAGTAAAACCTAAAAAAGTTAAATGAAAAGCAAAGGTTACCTATGAATGTAGAAAAGATAAAATAGATTATACAGTGGTAGAAGCTAAGCTTTAATACATTTTTTAAGTTTAACTATCAGACCATGTATTTTGTATATTAACATAACAATTTTACATATTTAAATGTCCCAAAATAAAATTAAAAAATAAAAATTTGTTATTTTGCAAAGATAATAACCAAAAAATCATTAGCTGAAACAACTATGAAAAAAAGAGAGAAGACTCAAGTAAACAAAATCAGAAATGAAAATGGAGACATTGCAACTGATACCACAGAAATACAAAATATCATTAGAGACTATTATGAAATACTATATGCCAACAAATTGAAAAAGCTAAGAGAAATGTATAAATAAGTTCCCAGACACATGCAACTCACCAATATTTCTTGTTTTATTCATTTTATTTATTTTATTTATATTCTTTCTTTTATTTCTTCCAGAAATAAAAAACCTGAACAGACCAATAATGAGTAAAGAGATTGAAGCAGTAATAAAAATCTCAACAAAGCAAAGCCCAGGACCTGATGGCTTCACTGCTGAATTCTACAAAATCATTTGTAAAAGGTTAACAATAATTATTCTAAAACTATTCTAAAAAATTGAAGATGAGGGAATTCTTGCAAATTAATTCCACAAGGCCAGTATTACCCTGATACCAAAACCAGACAAGAACACAATAACAACAGAAACTACAAGACAACATTCCTAGTGAACATAAAGGCAAAACTACTGAACAAAAACTAGCAAACTGCATCCAACAGCACATCAAAAAATTAGACACCATAATAAAGGGGAATTTATCCCACAGATGCAAAATAATTCAACATATGCACATCAGTAAATGTAATACATTACATAAAAAGAAAGATAAAATCTATATGGATCATCTTGATAAGTGTGAAAAAAGTATTCAATAAAATTCAATATCTCTTCATGATAAAAAAAAAAACAAAAACTTTCAACACTTTAAGTATAAAGGAACATACCTCAACAACACAATAAAGGTCATGATAACAAGCCCACAGCCAACATGATGATGAATGGGGAAATGTTGAAAGTTTTTCCTCTAAGAACTGGAACAAGACAAGTAGGCTCACTTTTGTCATGTCTAAGCAACATAGTACTCTTATTCAACAATCTTATTCAACATAAATTCTAGACAGAGCACTTCAGCAAGAGAAAGCAATAAAGGGCATTCAAATTGAAAAGGAGGAAGATAAATTGTGCCTATTTGCCTACAACATGGTATTATATATAGAAAAACTTTAAAAGTGCACCAAAAATATTTTTAGAAGAGATAAATTCAGTAAAGTTTCAGGATGCAAAATCAGTAGCATTTCTATACACCAATAATGAACTATCTGAATAAGAAATCAAGGAAACAATCCATTTATGAAAGCCACAAACAAAAATAACTAGAAATAAGTTTAACAAAGTAGGCCATAAATCTCTATAATGAAAATTATAAGCTACATATATGTAAAAGAAATAATAGGATTAGAATACAACATTTTGCAACTCTACTGAATTAAATTAATGGATGTAAGTAATATTGTCAGGAGCTGATTATATCAAAAAAAAAACCAAATAAACAAACAAACAAAAAACAAGGAATCAGCAGACATTATGTAATTCCCAAATAAAGGCTACACAGAACCAGCTACGAAAAAGAAGATGACGATGAAGAAGAAGGAAAGAAGAGTAGAAGGGGGAGAAGATAAAGAATAAGAAAAAGAATCTGAAGAAGTCTATAGATCTAAAGCAATATAGAAATAACTTAATAAAAAAGTAAACATTTAATGTATTTCAAGATGATATACTCAGCAAACTGCAGACTCTGGCAAATTCTATAAGATTATGTGGTTTATTCAACAACCAAGAGAAAAAAGAGAAGAGAGAGAGAAAGAGCAAGAAAGAGAGAGGGAGAAGAGGGAAAATACAGATTAAGAGTCTTAACAGAAATATCAACAAATCAAAATATACTGACTCTCTCCGAGTTTGTTTTACACAAACTTAAATACATGTTTTACTATTGTGAATAGTGCCGCAATAAACATAAGTGTGCATGTGTCTTTATAGCAGCATAATTTATAATCCTTTGGGTATATACCCACTAATGGGATGGCTGGGTCATATGGTACATCTAGTTCTAGATCCTTGAGGAATCGCCATACTGTTTTCCATAATGGTTGGACTAGTTTACAATCCCACCAACAGTGTAAAAGTGTTCCTATTTCTCCACATCCTCTCCAGCACCTGTTGTTTCCTGACTTTTTAATGATCGCCATTCTAACTGGTGTGAGATGGTATCTCATTGTGGTTTTGATTTGCATTTCTCTGATGGCCAGTGATGATGAGCATTTTTTCATGTGTCTGTTGGCTGTATGAATGTCTTCTTTTGAGAAATGTCTGTTCATATCCTTTGCCCACTTTTTGATGGGATTGTTTGTTTTTTTCTTGTAAATTTGTTTGAGTTCTTTGTAGGTTCTGGATATTAGCCCTTTGTCAGATGAGTAGATTGCAAAAATTTTCTCCCATTCTGTAGGTTGCCTGTTCACTCTGATGGTAGTTTCTTTTGCTGTGCAGAAGCTCTTTAGTTTAATGAGATCCCATTTGTCAATTTTGGCTTTTGCTGCCATTGCTTTTGGTGTTTTAGACATGAAGTCTTTGCCCATGCCTATGTCCTGAATGGTACTACCTAGGTTTTCCTCTAGGATTTTTATGGTATTAGGTCTAACGTTTAGGTCTCTAATCCATCTTGAATTAATTTTCATATAAGGAGTAAGGAAAGGATCCAGTTTCAGCTTTCTACTTATGGCTAGCCAATTTTCCCAGCACCATTTATTAAATAGGGAATCCTTTCCCCATTTCTTGTTTCTCTCAGGTTTGTCAAAGATCAAATGGCTGTAGATGTGTGGTATTATTTCTGAGGACTCTGTTCTGTTCCATTGGTCTATATCTCTGTTTTGGTACCAGTACCATGCTGTTTTGGTTACTGTAGCATTGTAGTATAGTTTGAAGTCAGGTAGCGTGATGCCTCCAGCTTTGTTCTTTTGACTTAGGATTGTCTTGGAGATGCGGGCTCTTTTTTGGTTCCATATGAACTTTAAAGCAGTTTTTTCCAATTCTGTGAAGAAACTCATTGGTAGCTTGATGGGGATGGCATTGAATCTATAAATTACCTTGGGCAGTATGGCCATTTTCACGATATTGATTCTTCCTATCCATGAGCTTGGTATGTCCTTCCATTTGTTTGTGTCCTCTTTTATTTCACTAAGCAGTGGTTTGTAGTTCTCCTTGAAGAGGTCCTTTACATCCCTTGTAAGTTGGATTCCTAGGTATTTTATTCTCTTTGAAGCAATTGTGAATGGAAGTGCATTCCTGATTTGGCTCTCTGTTTGTCTGTTGCTGGTGTATAAGAATGCTTGTGATTTTTGCACATTAATTTTGTATCCTGAGACTTTGCTGAAGTTGCTTATCAGCTTAAGGAGATTTTGGGCTGAGACAATGGGGTTTTCTAAATATACAATCATGTCATCTGCAAACAGGGACAGTTTGACTTCTTCTTTTCCTAACTGAATACCCTTGATTTCTTTCTCTTGCCTGATTGCCCTAGCCAGAACTTCCAACACTATGTTGAATAGGAGTGGTGAGAGAGGGCATCCCTGTCTTGTGCCAGTTTTCAAAGGGAATTTTTCCAGTTTTTGCCCATTCAGTATGATATTGGCTGTGGGTTTGTCATAAATAGCTCTTATGATTTTGAGGTACGTTCCATCAATACCGAATTTATTGAGCGTTTTTAGCATGAAGGGCTGTTGAATTTTGTCAAAAGCCTTTTCTGCATCTATTGAGATAATCATGTGGTTCTTGTCTTTGGTTCTGTTTATATGCTGGATTATGTTTATTGATTTGCGAATGTTGAACCAGCCTTGCATCCCGGGGATGAAGCCCACTTGATCATGGTGGATAAGCTTTTTGATGTGTTGCTGAATCCGGTTTGCCAGTATTTTATTGAGGATTTTTGCATTGATGTTCATCAGGGATATTGGTCTAAAATTCTCTTTTTTTGTTGTGTCTCTGCCAGGCTTTGGTATCAGGATGATGTTGGCCTCATAAAATGAGTTAGGGAGGATTCCCTCTTTTTCTATTGATTGGAATAGTTTCAGAAGGAATGGTACCAACTCCTCCTTGTACCTCTGGTAGAATTCAGCTGTGAATCCATCTGGTCCTGGACTTTTTTTGGTTGGTAGGCTATTAATTATTGCCTCAATTTCAGAGTCTGCTATTGGTCTATTCAGGGATTCAACTTCTTCCTGGTTTAGTCTTGGAAGAGTGTAAGTGTCCAGGAAATTATCCATTTCTTCTAGATTTTCCAGTTTATTTGCGTAGAGGTGTTTATAGTATTCTCTGATGGTAGTTTGTATTTCTGTGGGGTCGGTGGTGATATCCCCTTTATCATTTTTAATTGCGTCGATTTGATTCTTCTCTCTTTTCTTCTTTATTAGTCTTGCTAGCGGTCTGTCAATTTTGTTGATCTTTTCAAAAAACCAACTCCTGGATTCATTGATTTTTTGGAGAGTTTTTGTGTCTCTATCTCCTTCAGTTCTGCTCTGATCTTAGTTATTTCTTGCCTTCTGCTAGCTTTCGAATGTGTTAGCTCTTGTTTCTCTAGTTCTTTTAATTGTGATGTTAGGGTGTCAATTTTAGATCTTTCCTGCTTTCTCTTGTGGGCATTTAGTGCTATAAATTTCCCTCTACACACTGCTTTAAATGTGTCCCAGAGATTCTGGTATGTTGTATCTTTGTTCTCATTGGTTTCAAAGAACATCTTTATTTCTGCCTTCATTTCGTTATGTACCCAGTAGTCATTCAGGAGCAGGTTGTTCAGTTTCCATGTAGTTGAGTGGTTTTGATTGAGTTTCTTAGTCCTGAGTTCTAGTTTGATTGCACTGTGGTCTGAGAGACAGTTTGTTATAATTTCTGTTCTTGTACATTTGCTGAGGAGTGCTTTACTTCCAATTACGTGGTCGATTTTGGAGTAAGTACGATGTGGTGCTGAGAAGAATGTATATTCTGTTGATTTGGTGTGGAGAGTTCTATAGATGTCTATTAGGTCTGCTTGCTGCAGAGATGAGTTCAATTCCTGGATATCCTTGTTAACTTTCTGTCTCGTTGATCTGTCTAATGTTGACAGTGGAGTGTTGAAGTCTCCCATTATTATTGTATGGGAGTCTAAGTCTCTTTGTAAGTCTCTAAGGACTTGCTTCATGAATCTGGGTGCTCCAAGATGGCCGAATAGGAACAGCTCCAGTCTCCAACTCCCAGCGCGAGCAACACAGAAGACCGGTGATCTCTGCATTTTCAACTGAGGTACTGGGTTCATCTCACTGGGGAGTGCTGGACAATTGGTGCTGGTCAGCTGCTGCAGCCCGACCAGCGAGAGCTGAAGCAGGGTGAGGCATCGCCGCGCCTGGGAAGTGCAAGGGGGAAGGGAATCCCTTTTCCTAGCCAGGGGAACTGAGACACACAACACCTGGAAAATTGGGTAACTCCCACCCCAATACTGCGCTTTAAGCAAACAGGCACACCAGGAGATCATATCCCACACCTGGCCGGGAGGGTCCCACACCCACGGAGCCTCCCTCATTGCTAGCACAGCAGTCTGTGATCTACCAGCAAGGCAGCAGCGAGGCTGGGGGAGGGGCGCCCGCCATTGCTGAGGCTTAAGTAGGTAAACAAAGCTGATGGGAAGCTCGAACTGGGGGGAGCTCACAGCAGCTCAAGGAAACCTGCCTGTCTCTATAGACTCCACCTCTGGGGACAGGGCAATAACAAACACAGCCGAAACCTCTGCAAACGACTCTGTCTGACAGCTTTGAAGAGAGCAGTGGATCTCCCAACATGGAGGTTGAGATCTGAGAAGGGACAGACTCCCTGCTCAAGTGGGTCCCTGACCCGTGAGTAGCCTAACTGGGAGACATCCCCCACTAGGGGCAGTCTGACACCCCACACCTCACAGGGTGGAGTACACCCTGAGAGGAAGCTTCCAAAGCAAGAATCAGACAGGTACACTCGCTGTTCAGAAATATTCTATCTTCTGCAGCCTCTGCTGCTGATACCCAGGCAAACAGGGTCTCGAGTGGACCTCAAGCAATCTCCAACAGACCTACAGCTGAGGGTCCTGACTGTTAGAAGGAAAACTATCAAACAGGAAGGACACCTACACCAAAACCCCATCAGTACATCACGATCATCAAAGACCAGAGGCAGATAAAACCACAAAGATGGGGAAAAAGCAGGGCAGAAAAGCTGGAAATTCAAAAAATAAGAGCGCATCTCCCCCGGCAAAGGAGCACAGCTCATCGCCAGCAACGGATCAAAGCTGGACGGAGAATGACTTTGACGAGATGAGAGAAGAAGGCTTCAGTCCATCAAATTTCTCGGAGCTAAAGGAGGAATTACATACCCAGCACAAAGAAACTAAAAATCTTGAAAAAAAAGTGGAAGAATTGATGGCTAGAGTAATTAATGCAGAGAAGGTCATAAACGAAATGAAAGAGATGAAAACTATGACACGAGAAATACGTGACAAATGCACAAGCTTCAGTAACCGACTCGATCAACTGGAAGAAAGAGTATCTGTGATTGAGGATCAAATGAATGAAATGAAGTGAGAAGAGAAACCAAAAGAAAAAAGAAGAAAAAGAAATGAACAAAGCCTGCAAGAAGTATGGGATTATGTAAAAAGACCAAATCTACATCTGATTGGGGTGCCTGAACTTGAGGGGGAAAATGGAACCAAGTTGGAAAACACTCTTCAGGATATCATCCAGGAGAACTTCCCCAACCTAGTAGGGCAGGCCAACATTCAAATCCAGGAAATACAGAGATCGCCACAAAGATACTCCTCGAGAAGAGCAACTCCAAGACACATAATTGCCAGATTCACCAAAGTTGAAATGAAGGAAAAAATCTTAAGGGCAGCCAGAGAGAAAGGTCGGGTTACTAACAGCAGATCTCTCGGCAGAAACTCTCCAAGCCAGAAGAGAGTGGGGGCCAATATTCAACATTTTAAAAAGAAAAGAATTTTAAACCCAGAATTTCATATCCAGCCAAACTAAGTTTCATAAGTGAAGGAGAAATAAAATCCTTTACAGATAAGCAAATGCTTACAGATTTTGTCACCACTAGGCCTGCCTTACAAGAGACCCTGAAGGAAGCACTAAACATGGAAAGGAACAACTGGTACCAGCCATTGCAAAAACATGCCAAAATGTAAAGACCATCGAGGCTAGGAAGAAACTGCATCAACTAACGAGCAAAATAACCAGTTAATATCATAATGGCAGGATCAAGTTCACACATAACAATCTTAACCTTAAATGTAAATGGACTAAATGCTCCAATTAAAAGACACAGACTGGCAAACTGGATAAAGAGTCAAGACCCATCAGTCTGCTGTATTCAGGAGACCCATCTCACATGCAGAGACATACATAGGCTCAAAATAAAGGGATGGAGGAAGATTTACCAAGCAAATGGAGAACAAAAAAAAAGCGGGGGTTGCAATCCTAGTCTCTGATAAAACAGACTTTAAACCATCAAAGATCAAAAGAGACAAAGAAGGCCATTACATAATGGTAAAGGGATGAATTCAACAGGAAGAGCTAATTGTTCATTTTCATTTTTTAAAAATTGATGTTATTTATAAAATAGATACATAAATAATGTACTTGAAATATATGAAATCTTGGATTTGCTTAAAAGTAAACCAGAGCTGGGGAAATGGACAGGATATTAATTAAACAAGATAGACTATGTGTTGTTAATCATTGAAGCTGGAAATGTATCTGTGGGGTTCATTACACAATTCTCTCCACTTTTGTTTAATAATTTCCATAACAGCTTCTCAAAAGAAGACATTTATGCAGCCAACAGACACATGAAAAAATAGTCATCATCACTGGCCATCAGAGAAGTGCAAATCAAAACCACAATGAGATACTACCTCACTCCAGTTAGAATGGTGATCATTAAAAAGTCAGGAAATAACAGGTGCTGGAGAGGATTTGGAGAAATAGGAACACTTTTACACTGTTGATTGGACTGTAAACCCATCAATCAGTGTGGAAGACAGTGTGGTGATTCCTCAAGGATCTAGAACTAGAAGTACCATTTGACCCAGCCATCCCATTACTGGATATATACCCAAAGGATTATAAATCATGCTGTTATAAAGACACATGCACACATATATTTATTGCGGCACTATTCACAATAGCAAAGACTTGGAACCAACCCAAATGTCCATCAATGATAGACTGGATTAAGAAAATGTGACACATATACCCATGGAATACTATGCAGCCATAAAATGGATGAGTTCGTGTCCTTTGTAGGGACATGGATGAAGCTGGAAACCATCATTCTCAGCAAACTATCGCAAGGACAAAAAAACAAACACTGCGTGTTCTCACTCATTGGTGGAAATTGAACAACAAGAACACCGGACACAGAAAGGGGAACATCCCACACCAGTGCCTGTCATGGGGTGGGGGGAGGGGGGGAGGGATAGCATTAGGAGATATACCTAATGTAAATGACGAGTTAATGGATGCGGCACACAAACATGGCACATGTATGCATGTATGCATATGTAACAACCTTGCACGTTGTGCACATGTACCCTAGAATTTAAAGTGTATATATATATATGAATTTCCATAATAAAATGGCATAAATCTTTTGAAGTAACAAAACACACAAATAAAAAAATATAAAAATTGGTGTCACTGTAGCTCTTTTAATCTATACAGCATTAATATGTGACAAACCTTTAAATCTTTCCTATTTTGTATATATACTTGTTAACAGCAGAATGTGACATTAGAAATTGGGTATATGGACTGTTAGGATATTCTTAATCCAAATAGATTATAGAAGAGGGTAATGAAAAAAGTATGTAATTACTATTTAATGACCTCACCTGTTCTACTTTTTCCATCTCAAACAAAGAATGCATCACCCTAGAAAGAGTCCCATGAGAACAGAGACCATCACTAAGAAACCAAATGAGGCTGCAATCTGTTTAATTAGGCAACAAACTCATGGAAAGAGTTTGTGCCTCTATCTGTCTGTCTATCTATCTATCTATCTGTCTATCTATCTATCTATCTATCTATCTATCTATCTATCTATCTATCTATCTATGTATCTATCTGTCTGTCTGTCTCTCTATCATATATTTTAATTCAGAACATAGTTGGTAGTCATAGAAATGCATATTAAAATAGTCATTTAATTGGAGAATAAAATTAGGCTTTTTCTAATGGAACGTAAATCTCATTCAGTTAATTGCATGTATAGTAAAAGTTGGCCTTTCTAATCAATTTGTATTCTATACTTTGAGTTAAATAGGTAGTTCATGGTGTTAATATAAATATATGTGAAACATGGCATAATATAAATTTAGTTTGTTTAAAAACTGTATTGACAAAGGTATAGTGGAGTTCATAACATTTAAATTTTCCCAAACTTTTCTGATCATACCAGATTAAATAAGATATCTCTACTTAAAAAAAATAACAAGCATCAATAATCATTGATGAACTTCTCAAAAGCATTTAAAATACACTCTTCAGAAACTGAGCTAGTAAATGACCCTAGTGACTAACACATCCTCTTACTGTTTAGATTCCTTTAATTCTTTGCTTTCAGTAGACCCAAAGGAGCATTCAGGTTAATAAAAATAGTTTTTGTTGATAAACCACTGTATGATTTCAGCTATGCAACTAAATTAAATTAAAAATAATGTTTTAGCAAAAAGCTAACCTCTTTCATTCCCATGTATATCTTATAAGAAAAAAACCTTAAATTTAGCATACATTAAAACAAACTAAATATAGAACTCATGGTGAACACTGCTTCATTTTAGCAATAAATATCTATACATATAAAAATAATTTTAAATGTTCAACCTATCAGATTGTTAGGTATTCCAATTTTTTAAATAATTATCAAAATTGGTAATATATTTTTGATCAATTGCTTACCAAAATAACCATCATCATTTTAATTTAAATTTCCAGGACTCAGAGAATTAAAAACAAACATATGCATATACAAACTTCAGAGAAATGTGATCTGTGGTGAATAAATCTTTCAAGCACATTACATTAATTAGGATAAACTATGTGGGAAAAGTGGAATAGAAATACACAAATATAAAACATATAGTGTCTGACTATAATATAATATTTTACTATGATTTAATTTTAATGGACTGATATATAAATTGAATGCTATGGTCTTTAGTGGTATACATTTAAAAAGTAGCATAACTGTGAGTTTAAAATAACAATTTTTATAATACATAAAAATTATGTCATTCAAAAAATTAAATTTATGACAAACTTTTCAGTGTTACCTTAAAATTATGTAGGGTTAATGTATCTCTTAAAAGCCATTTTAAGTTGTTGAAAGACAAACTTTAGATGAATTAAATTTAATACAGTTTATTTGAGCAACAAATTATTCATGAATTGGGCAACACTCAGAACCAGGAGAGGTTCAGAGAGTTCTACCCAGCAACATGAGCGGGCAGTATTTATAGAGAGGAAAAGGAATGAAAAGAGAAGCAGACTGATTGGTTACAGCCAGGCATTTGCCTTATTTGGACATAGTTTGATCAATTGGCAGCCTATGATTGACTGAAACACAGCTGCTATGATTAGCTGACACTTTGTTATTTGTAGCAAGAGTATACCCTTAAATAAGATTGCAGTTTGTTTACATACTAAATTAGGTTGCAGATTGTTATGTATGGAGGCAGCTTTAGGCCAGATTTAATTTAATTTTAGAAAGGGTATTATAGCAAAATAATTGGAAAGCTGCTGTTGTATAACTCAAACCCACATTAAGTGAGTAAATTGAAGAGAGTTCAAAATTCAGAGCTTAAAGTTTTTCTACCCATAAAACTCCATTGGAAATGCTTGCATTGGTCATCCCAATAAATGTCTTCACATTTTAGAAACAGTCCTGGGTTCTTCCCTCGGGAGCAATTTTGTTGCCTTCTTTCAATGAATACATTGACTAGGCTCTCATTACAAGAAAGAAAATTGTTTTTGTCTAGATCTAAAAAACAAAATAAAAGAAACAAAAATCAAAAATCAAAACCACCAGCAGGAAACAAATATCATCAGCATTGCTGAAATTATGAAAGATATGTAATTAAGGTCACTGGAGATGGTTCCATCACATCTTTTGCTACTTCCTGTTCCACCTCTCCTCTGTGGTCTTTTCTTGCAATACAGGCTTGTTTTTTTTATGACCCGTGATTTCCTGCCACTTAGGAAAACTTTGACCATACTAACAAATGCTTTTCTGTCCAACAGAGATTTCACAATGTTCTTTCTCTGTGTATCTCAATTAGGTTTCATCTTAATACTTAAGTTTACTCTTGCTTGACTCAGTTGAGGCTATAAAATCTACTACAAATGATAATTTCTGACTTCTTTACCGTTTTCTGAATTACTTTGGGGTCATTCTAATAATTGGGATTTGGATTCATTAAGGTCATGGTTAACCCAATAACTTAAAAGCCCAAATAGGTGAACAGTAATAGCTTCTTACTGCTAATGTGGCCAAAGCAAGGTCCAAATAATTGGTAATTAGGGCAAGAAAAAGGTTTTTTCACTGGAAAAGCTTTACTTATAGAATCTAAGTATCCTCATCAAGCTGTACTCCCTTCCATTTTTGCTTTATCTACAATAATATTCAAAATACATTTCCTAGCAATACCTATGTTTTATTATTCAACAAAGGATAGTCCAATCAGGGTCAGATCAGACAATATGATGTATAGTACAATAGAAAGCAAATGAAAGTTTTCTAATAGAAGAATCTGAAAAGTTGCTGGCAATGAAGCCAGGCAGTGTGTGAGCAAGAATGTTCAAGGAAATATTTTATTTTTATTTATGTTGGCTATGAAATAAATATTGCATAGTTGAATCAGTGGATTTTATGTGTCAGGCTCTATTTCCTGCTGCACCCAATCACTGCAGAGCTGTCAAAAGCAAAGTGCGCATTTGAAGAGGCCACCCTCTCTGAACGGAAGGAGAGAAAAACCAGGAGGGTTGAAAAAATGCATTCTGATGAGTGTCTCTCCCTCTCTTTTTAAAGCTATTTGAGTTTATTCCAATTTTAGCAGACATGAACTCTGAATGAAAAGTAGCTTGAAGGCAACAGCTTCTAAAAGATGTAGAGAAAGAAGAGGGAAGACTTACATTTTTCTAAGCAGATGACATTTCACAAATGTAATGTATGTCCAAAGAATATAAGATAGAATGGTTCCATCACAGATTAGACACTCCCTCCCCCTACTCAATAACAAAATGCATAGAATGTGATGAGATGGGCATTTTATATTGTGGGCATCTTGTCACCGACCTGAATGTTACTGCCACATCAGTGTGAATGAGCATCAGCAACAAGCAAATGAGAATGCCCAGAAACTGCAAATGTCAGGAGACCACAGGCAGGAAAGCAACAATCATTCAGCACATGCCCCTATATGGAATTTGATTGGAATTACATGGCAGAAGGATGGCTTATAATAAGGCAAGGGAAGGCAGAGTACACAGACCTGAGATTTGGGCTAGGCTGTTAAAAAATGCTTTCTTGGGAGGGTCTCTTTGTATTCCTAGTTCCCTCTGCCTCATTTCTGAGAGTCAGAGCTCTGGAGACTGAAACATTGGCTTTTGGTTGTTTACTAATTGCCACATATGTTTACTGTTGTTATGTGACTCAAAAGCCTTAAGTTACGAATAATTAAAACCTTACCTTCCGTGGGCATAAGCTATAATTTAATAATGACAGTCTCTTCAGAATATACCTAAATATTGTATAGATACTGAAATTATACTCGCTTTTCTCACACAAACATTCTCACTAACTTACTCAACTCCTTCATTTTTAATCACCTTAGTTGTTACAAATGCTATTTAAAAACTTATCACTAATTTCTGTGTTCTAAAGAATCTCTTTGTACACTGTAATAAAATAGGGATAATACTACATAATTAAACTTGTATTACTTGTGCACCTTTGATAATATAATAATGTCATAATAATGGATGTTCTCTTTCATCTAGTTGATATCAGATAAATGCTTTATCTTAAATGGGCTAACTAAATAATTTTGAGAGCTGCAAGTTTTCACAATGGGCAGTAATATTTCCCTTTGCCTAGTATTCAGCCACATCAGAGATTCCCAGGTCTAATCAAGCATTCGTGTATTTTCTATTTCCTGTGCCTCAGCTCACTCATGGCCTCAGCTAGGTGAAAGGAGTCAATTTCTAATGGTGAAATTATAGGCATTTTGACAGGCCAATGCAGAGATATTTTGAGGGTAGAGAGATTCCCAGCATCGTTCAAATTTAAATGACAACAAACAGTAGGCTTTAATTTCTTCAGTCCGGGTTTTAGCAGGATTCTTGTCAGTCACAGAACACCTGCCCTGTATAAAATATTTCTCACATACTAATTCTCTGTCTGACACTTGACAGTTTTTATGAAGAAAGATGGGAAGCTGAGTATTTTCTCTGTAGGATGAAAATTTGATTCATAGCAATTTAGTTATGTAGGATGAAATTTTATGTGACAAAACTGTTCTTTCTTATGGATTTTTATTGTACAGAAATTTTGAATGCACCTCAATTTGTGCCAGTTTCTTAATCTTCATAAAGGAGGATGTTTGTTATTCAGGTTTGTTTGTTTGTTTGTTTTAAAGACAGGGTCTCTCTCTGTCACTCAGGCTGGTCTCAAACTCCTAGCCTCAAGTGATCCTCTCACCTTGGCTTCTTAAAGTGCGGGAATTATAGGTGTGAGCCACCACGCCCTGATATTTAGTCACTTAAGCTTATCTGAGTAGGCTTTTAAGAGAAATTCATGAGTATAGGCTATTGTTGAAAACTGCTATAACCGATTCTAACCTTCTCTGTGTAGAAAAATGGGGAAGACAAGAGGCTAAATCACTAGGAACACACCATTTGCATTTTTTACAACCTGCATTCTAGCTAAGTGGAAATAAAGCCCATATCTCTTTTGTATTTCTTGGGGCCTCTTTGTGGTAGGATTTTTCTTTCCTTAGTTAACTTCAGGTATTTTTTTTTTTTCTCTCATGAAATGGTTCTTGCTACTGGGAAATCTGTAGATTAGTTGCATTCTCTCCAAATAGGTTTGAGTCTACAAGTTGCCAAATTGGAAATAATTCACTACTAAAAACTGGAGTAAGAACCCTTAGGATCGTGTAACTGCAACAGTTTCATTGATTTGCTGAGTTAGTATCTTATTATCCAAAAATTAAAAAGGAAATATGACCCTTTTAGATACTATAAAGGTAATAAAATATTAATACAAACAATACATTTAAGTTCTAGAATAGAACAGAATAAATGTGAGATAATCCTATAAACATTTTTTAACCATGCTTTTATGCTTTTATGCTTTAATTTTTGTCACTAAGACACTAAGACACTTATTTGAAAGGGAAGACCAATTTCTATGTAATATAATGCTTTAAAAGAAAACAGTCCAGGCATGGCGGCTTGTGTCTGTAAATCCCAGAACATTGGGAGGCCAAGGTGGGAGGGTCACCTGAAGGCTGGAGTTTGTGACCAGCCTGGCCAACATGGTGACACCCCGTCTCTCCCAAAAATACAAAAGTTAGCTGGGCGTGGTGGCAAGTGCCTGCAATCACAACTACTCCAGAGGCTGAGGTAGGAGAATTATTTGGACCCGGGAGGTGGAGGTTGCAGTAAGCTAAGATCACCCCATTTCACTCCAGTCTGGGAGACGGAGCGAGATTGTGTCTCAAAAAACAAAAAGCAACATTATTAAGGTATAACTTACACACAATATTTAAAGTGTATAGTCTGAACGACTGTGTCCGTGATTCCTCAAATTTGTCCCATGACCCCACTTCATAACCTCTCCTCCATCCTCCAGACAACTGGTCTGCTTATGTCTTTATATTTTTGCATACATTTTCTAGATTTCATACTAAATGGAATCATTCAATATCTGTTTATTTTTGGAGAGGGAGAAGTCATTCTTCTTTCACCCAGAATAATTATTTGAAAAATTTACTCATGTTGCTGTGAGTACCAATAGTCCATTTCTTTTTACTCCTGTGTAGTATTCCTTGGTCTAGGTATGCCTTGATTTAGTTATCTATTCACCTGTTGATGGATATCAGGGTTGTATCTAATTTTAGTTAATCAAAAGTAAGTCTGCTGTGAACATTTGTGTACAAGTCTTTATATGGACATCTGTTTTTCTTTTTCTTGAATAACTACTTAGAAGTAGAATAAGTATATCTTCCATGTTTTTGAAAAAACATCAAAACATATTATAGAGTGAAAGTTTGTTCACTCCCAAAGTCCATATGTTGAAGCTTGAATCTCCAATGGATTTGGAGGTGACACCTTTGGGAGGTAATTAGGTAATTACAGTAGAGCCTTCATGAACGGGATTAGTGTCCCTACAAGCAATAAGGAGTCTAGAGCTCTCTCCTTCCACTATGTGAGGATATAATGGGAAAATGACTGTCTGCTACCAATAAGAGGGCCCTCACATGGACCCAACCACGCTAGACCCTGACCTTGGACTTTTGGCCTCTAGATCTGTGAAAAATAAATTTTTGTTTTTTAATAAGCCCCCTAGTCTATGGTACTTTGTTATAGCACCTCAAACTGACCAAGACACTAACACATCTTTTTCCAAATTGGTGGTACCATTTTACATTCCTACCTGAATGTAAAAAATTTTAGGGGCTCCATATCCTCACCAACACATTGTATGATAAGTCTTGTTAAAATTTTAGCCATTTGAATA
Organism: Macaca fascicularis; assembly: GCF_037993035.2. Taxonomy (NCBI): domain Eukaryota; kingdom Metazoa; phylum Chordata; class Mammalia; order Primates; family Cercopithecidae; genus Macaca; species Macaca fascicularis. Next base: position 109,879,529 of record NC_088379.1, read on the forward strand.
GTTGTGAAGTTGCATCTCATTGTAGCTTTATTGTGTTGTTTTAATTTCCTTATGTTAATTTGTCTAGAAGCTGAAACTTTGGGTGATGAATAACAGGAAAAAAATCCCTCTAGTTTCTCAGGCCTCTCCATCACCACAGGAAACTCAAAGTGGAAAAAATTATTTGTGTTCTCCTTATTCTTGCTACATCTTAATCACATTTATTTATTCATTATTCACCATTATAATAATTTGACATGATATTTGGGAAAGCTACATAAAAAGAATAAGTATTCATAACTTTTCACCTTGTCATATTTACTGTTCACATTTTGGTCTACTTTATCCTATTTTCTCCATCATAATAAAATTGTGAACATTTATTAAAGACTCACAATGACCCAGGCTTAAAGTATATAGACTCACACAGCTCATAGAAATTTTTTCAACAATTTTATAATATCGTTTCTTCATTATGTAAATTTTAAAAAGAAGAGACAAGAGAAGGCCCATAACATTATGCTAGCAACTAACACAGCCAAGACTTGCTTCAATATATTTCTGACTCCAGAGAATATTCTTTCAGCTTCTTCAACACAGTCTCTTGAGTTAGGCTGCTAAAATAGTCTGATTAAAAACGGAAAACAATATAACTGAGTTTTAAAGATATTGAGAGAATGTTTTCATTGCAGGTAAGGAAAACAACTTAACAGGTATACTTAGACAAATGGGTTGAACAGACTCAGAATAACCAGCATGGCATACTGATTTAAGGTTCCAGAGACACAGTTCTTATACCCTCCTATAGAACAGCTTGGTTGAATTATTTAGTTTCTCTAGTTTCGTTTACCATCTCAGATGGTACATTTCTTAGATGAGACCATTTTAGAAGAACTCTAAGAAAACAACACTTCTAAAATGTTTAACTCTACTTCAGATGGAAAAGCAGTGAAATGGGTTGAATGACCTTTAAATTCTCAGTTCTCAGTGTCATTTGATGCTGACAGAGATAAATCACAGGAGTATATTAGGAGATTATCTGACTGGTCAAAATATGGCAGAAGCACATTGGATATGCAAGTGTCAGGTCTATTTAGAGAAAAGGACCAATTTTGCTGAAGCAAGCAATATTCACCACACTGAAAAATCTTATTTTTGTTTATTGTAGCTATAGGCAATAAAATAAGGTTATGTATGTTCTAGAAAAAAGTCAATTAAGGAGTTAGAGATACTATTTGCATTTTTGTAAGAAAAATATTTAAAAATATTCTTAAAGGTAAAAAATAAAAATTGATAGTTTCTATAAGTTGAAAATTAATTAAAAGTATAGATACAGGAAAGAAAACTTGTTCCCTAAATCTTTAGAGTTTAGAACAAAATGTTGATTTTAGGACAAAAAATAAACTCTGTTTTCTACTATAGACTACAATGTAGAGGGCTCATTATCACTTTATGTGGTATAAAATAAATAGAACATCCTAATATGTGCAACAGAATTTGTGAGAGAGTTGGACATTCTGGACCAATAAAAGTATTACTTAGCCAATATTTCTAAATGTTGCAGTGAACACTGCACAATAGTTCGTTTCCCTCAGAATCACTGTTGTCAGCAGTATAAAGACCTTTATAGTATTGTTAGTTCAAATTTCTCATTTTAAACTTGAAGAAATTGAGTCTCTGAGACGTGCATAAAGTTCGTCACATTGTGAAAGACAGCCAGCATTTCAACAAAACAATTCTTATGGATACTCTCTGGCACAGAATGAGTTGTGTGACTTTTATATGGTACCTAGCTTCTCTAAGAATCCATTTTTCTTCATGTGCAAACTGAGACTAATAACATGTGTAACTAGAATTTTGAGATATAATTTAAATAACTTACCATAGTTCATCAAATCTAATACATTATTCTAATAGTCACTTGTATTTTTTGTATGACTAAACAAAAATAAACAAATTTTCTTTTACTTAGAGTATTTATTTTTAACATATGTGAAAAAATTTCACTTATTTCACTATTTAAATGAAAATATAAAAAACATGTTGGTGTCTGTGTTACCAAAACTTATCATATTCAGAGCCTTACTTTTTAAAGTTGCTTTTAAACTAAAATTGTCACTGTCGATATTGTTTCTCTTTTTCTCTTGAATTGTAATATTATTCTCTGCTGTCAAAAGCATGGGTGGTAGCACTTCTTAGAGAGTGCTCTTCTATTATCTCTGGGATTTTCTCCCACATTGTTAACACTCATTCTGTAAGTGTTGATTCTAGTAATTTCCTATTTATCTAAACACAAACTTTTACTTTGTTTTCTCATTTAAATCTCAATGCCGGAAATGCAGCAACTTATGTTTAAAGTCAATAAAGTTTCTGACACATTGATGCTCAATATCTTTTTTAAACTTTTATTTTAGGTTTGTGGGTATATGTGAGGGTTTGTTACATAGGTAAACACGTGTCACAAGGGTTTGTTGTACATATTATTTCCTCACCCAGGTATTAAGCCCAGTACCCAACAGTTATCTTTCCTGTTTCTCTCCCTCTTTCCACTTTCCCTACTCAAGGAGACCTCAATGTCTGTTGTTTTCTTCTTTGTGTTTATTAGTTCTTATCATTTAGCTCCCAATTATAAGGAAGAACATGTGATATTTGGTTTTCTATTCCTGCATTAGTTTGCTAAGGATAAGAGCCTCCAGCTCCATACATGTTTCCAAAAGAGACATTATCTTGCTCTTTTTTATGGCTGCGTAGTATTCCGTGCTGTACCTGTATCACATTTTCTTTGTCCAATCTGTCCTTTATGGGCTTTAGGTTGATTACATGTCTTTGCTACTGTGAACAGTGCTGCAATGAACATTTGCATATATGTTTCACTAGGGTAGGATTATTTATATTCCTCTGTGTGTATACCCAGTAATGGGATTGCTCAGTTGAATGGCAAACTACCAACAACATTCTTCACAGAACTAGAAAAAAACTTTTTAAGTTCATATGAAACCAATCAAGAACCTGAATAGCCAAGGCAATCCTAACCACACAAAAAAAAAAAGAAGAAAGAAAAGAAAAGAAAGAAAGAAAAGAAAGAAAGATAGAAAGATGAAAGAAAGAAAGGAAAGAAAGAAAGAAAGAAAGAAAGAAAGAAAGAAAGAAAGAAAGAAAGAAAGAAAGAAAGAAAGAAAGAAAGAAAGAAGGAAAGAAAGAAAGAAAGAAAGAAGGAAAGAAAGAAAGAGAAAGAAAGAAAGAAAGAAACCGAAGTTGGAGGCACCACAGTACCCAACTTCAAACTATACTACAAGGCTACGGTAACCAAGACAGCATAGTACTGGTAATAAAACAGGCACATAGACCAACAGAACAGAATAGAGAGCCCAGACACAAGGCTTCACAACTATGACAAAGCTGACAAAAACAAATAATGGAGAAAAGAGTCCTTATTCAATAAATGGTGCTAGGATAACAGGCTAGCCATATGCAGAAGACTGAAGCTGGATCCCTTTCTTACACCATACACAAACATCAACTCAAGACATATCAAAGACTTAGTAAAACCCCAGACTATAAAACCCTCAAAGACAACCTAGGCAATACCATCCTGGACATAGGAATGGGCAAATATTTCATGACAAAGACACCAAAAGCAATTACAACAAAAGCAAAAATTGACAATTGGGATCTAATTTAACTTAAGAGCTTCTGCACAGCAAAATAAACTACCAACAGAGTATAAAACAACCTACACAATGGGATAAAATGTTTGCAAACTATGCAGCTGACAAAGGTCTAATATCCAGCTTCTGTAAAGAACTTAAACAAATTTACAAGAGAAAAACAACCCCATTCAAAAGTGGGCAAAGGAAATGAACAGGTGTTTCTCAAAAGAAGACATACATGTGGCCAAAAACCATATGGAAAAAGCTCAATATCACTGATTATTAGAGAAATGCAAATCAAAACCACAATAGGATGCCACCTCACATCAGTTAAAATGGCTATTATTAAAAAGTCAAAAAATAACACATGCTGGTGAGGTTGTGGAGAAAAGGGAACAGTTATGCACTGTTGGTGGGAGTATAAATTAGTTCAGCCATTGTGGAGAGGAATGTAGCAATTCCTCAAAGAGCTAAAAGATGTCCAATGTCTTAATATGCTCTTTCTCTGTGGAAAATTCAATCATATCTGTCCCTGGTTTCTTCCAAGTTTCTTTCTGATATTTTAAGATAACTAGTAGTATTTCTGACTTTAGTTATAGGGCTTTTTTCATGATAGGTAAACCTTTCTCACATAGCACAGAAACAATATATGAAATAGAATATTGCAATCATGGGTATCTTCTCTTTGATTCTGAGGGGACTTGTTGTAGCTTTTCAAGAAAATATGGAATTATGATAATATCTCTGATGAATTTTGCATTCATTATCAAATTTAGGTTCCAGGTTTAACTGCACGCATTGTTTTGTTTCTGTGTCATTTTACATATGGAATTCCTTTCAATAACTCAACACAATGCAACATTTTGAATTCACTTTAAACACCAGTTAAGATTAACTTGCATAGTACCAATGGATTTAAATGAGAAAAATATTAAGCAGCAACGACAAAATTTGCACAAGTTCAGGCGATGTAAAATGGATAATAATTCTTGTCTTGCATATAATGATTGCAAGATGTCATCTGTTTTAAGAAGAATATTTTAGCAGGTATTAAAATACACAAATATGACCATTTGAAAATTAACAAAATGTAGTATATTAAACATTTAACAATGTCTGGCTTATCAAAGTTTAATACATGATAGACTTTCCTGTCATTATTATTTTGTCATTAATATTATTGTCTAACAAGATATTTTGACATTCTCATTTTTCTAACAGTGCACAGCTTACTCCTAGGACAATGATATTAGAGACTAAATGGACATAATTTTTGTTGAAAATGTAGATACCCTGTATCTGTCCTGTCTTAATAAATCAGATCTTGATTATTCCCAGAATTAAACTTTCTTCATACTTATTATACACAACAATAATCTACTGCTCCCTCAGGATATTTATAGAATCCAAAGAATATATTATCTGGTCACAGAATCATTTATAAACACATTTTTAAGATGAAGAATATACTCATTTTGACCCCGTGATTAAAGAATTTTTATCCATTTGTGAGTTTTGAAATATTAATAATGGCAAAGCTTCTTATTGCTTAATCAATTTTAGATCCTATGACTTTAATGATCTTGCATGTTTTCAAATACTTGAACAGTCAAGCATAGTTTCAACATTCATATCCATTGAAGTCACTTATCATGAAACCATTTCCCCCCCTCATATATCTTCTCTGTAAATTATCATTTATTTTAGCAGGCCAAATATTAATATAGAGGGATATGTATTAGACATGTGACACACATAGATAACTGTGAAACAGTTATTTATTTTATTGCTTATGTAGGCCAGAAAGGAAAAAAACGTGACTCAATTATTAGAGTGTGTAGGTGTCAACACTTTTTAACAATAAACTTACAAAGAAATAGGGCTCATAAGATCTAAAAGGAAAGCCTACCTATTTTGAAAATAGTGATCACATAGGTAGGTAGCATATGTTTGGTTAATCTGGAAATTAATCTTGAAAGATATGGCTTTGTGGGTGAAGTCATAGTTCACAAGTTCTCAAGAGTAAGGTTTGCTACATAGGACAAAAAAGAGTGATCCTTCTGCAAATTAAATAAATAGATAAATAAATCATTTTGAAATATTTAGATCCTTAACAAACTACATCTATAGGTGACAGTTTTTCACTTTCTCCTTTTGAAATAACTGCTCTCACTATCATTATACCTGTTTTGTCCACTGGAAAAGCTATTCTCCACCTCTTTCACAAGCTCTAAAATCATGTTTTCCTATCATTCTTCAATACTTTGTTCAAGAGCTTTTTTCTTTTCCAAATGAACTCTACATATTTTTATTCAATTTCAAGGTAGACCCTTAAGAGTTAAAAAGCTTAGACTCTGAACTCAGATAGTGGAAAGGATCACTTCTCCCTATAAAAAGTTATTTAATCTTGATCAAGCCACTATACCTTTGATATAGCTAGGCTTTGTGTACCCAACCACATCTCATCTTGAACTGCAATCGCCATAATCACCAATGTGTCAAGGTAGAGACCAGGTGGAGGCAATTGAATCATGGGGACAGCCTCCCCCATGCTGTTCTCCTGATAATGAGTTCTTTTTTTTTTTTTCTTTATTATTATACTTTAAGTTCTAGGGTACATGTGCATAACGTGCAGGTTTGTTACATATGTATACTTGTGTCATGTTGGTGTGCTGCACCCATCAACTCATCAGCACCCATCAACTCGTCATTTACATCAGGCATAACTCCCAATGCAATCCCTCCCCCCTCCCCCCTCCCCATGATAGGCCCCGGTGTGTGATGTTCCCCTTCCCGAGTCCAGGTGATCTCATTGTTCAGTTCCCACCTATGAGTGAGAACATGCGGCGTTTGGTTTTCTGTTCTTGTGATAGTTTGCTAAGAATGATGGTTTCCAGCTGCATCCATGTCCCTACAAAGGACACAAACTCATCCTTTTTGATGGCTGCATAGTATTCCATGGTGTATATGTGCCACATTTTCTTAATCCAGTCTGTCACTAATGGACATTTGTGTTGATTCCAAGTCTTTGCTATTGTGAATAGTGCCGTAATAAACATACGTGTGCATGTGTCTTTATAGCAGCATGATTTATAATCCTTTGGGTATATACCCAGTAATGGGATGGCTGGGTCATATGGTACATCTAGTTCTAGATCCTTGAGGAATCGTCATACTGTTTTCCATAATGGTTGAACTAGTTTACAATCCCACCAACAGTGTAAAAGTGTTCCTATTTCTCCACATCCTCTCTAGCATCTGTTGTTTCTTGACTTTTTAATGATCGCCCTTCTAACTGGTGTGAGATGGTATCTCATTGTGGTTTTGATTTGCATTTCTCCGATGGCCAGTGATGATGAGCATTTTTCTGATAGTTTTATAAGGGGCTCTTCCCCCTTTCACCTGGCAACTCTCCTTCAACCTTGTGAAGAAGGTGCCTGGCTTCTTTTTCACCTTCTACCATGATTATAAGTTTCCTGAGGCCTCCCCATTCATGGCGAACTGTGGGTCAGTTAAACCTCTTTCCTTTAAAAATTACCCAATCTTGGGCAGTTCTTTATAGTAGTATGAAACTGGACTAACATAACCTTCAACAGCCCCTGCAATGTTCACCTAAAATTAGTTTCTACCTTAAGAGGCTGTTGGAAAGATTAAGTAAAGAGTGTATATAAATGAATCTGGAACACAATAAACATTCAATTATGTTTTTTAAATTTTTATTTTATTTTTCAATTAATTACACATTTTAAAATATTTATATAGCTGTCATTAAATCCCATTTTTACCTAATAGGCTATGTAGATGAGTATATTATTGGCCCAAAGCCTTTACTCCTCTGTGAACAAAGGTCCTTAACCATGTGACTTTAATTTCTCAATTAAAGTGGTAAAATAGATCTCCGTGCTCCTACCTACAAGTTCAGCCATGTGACTCTTGGTCAATAGAAATGAAGGAAAGTGTGTCTTAACAAATCTTGCACATTTTTTCCTTGCTGTATTAGGGTTGTAATATTTAATTTTAAAAATGCACGGAGGCGTGGCTCACGCCTGTAATCCCAGCACTTTGGGAGGCCGAGACGCGCGGATCACGAGGTCAGGAGATCGAGACCATCCTGGCTAACACGGTGAAACCCCGTCTCTACTAAAAATACAAAAATTAGCCGGGCGTGGTGGTGGGCGTCTGTAGTCCCAGCTACACGGGCGGCTGAGGCAGGAGAATGGCGTGAACCTGGGAGGCGGAGCTTGCAGTGAGTGGAGATCGCGCCACTGCACTCCAGCCTGGGCGACAGAGCGAGACTCCGTCTCAAAAAAAAAAAAAAAAAAAAAAAAAAAAAAGATGCACGGAGGCATACTAATACTATGCATAGGACATACTTATGCTAATTTATTCACTGTTTATCTGAAATTCAACAAAATATTTACGAATAATTGGAAAACATGGTTTTAGAGCTTGTTAAAAAGGTGGTAAACAGCTTTCCCAGTGGACAAAACCGGTATAATGATAGTGAGAGTAGTTATGTCAAAAGGAGAAAGTGAAAACCTGTCAGCTATAGATTCAGTGTGTCAAATATCTAAATATTTCAAAATGATTTATCTATCTGTATTTTATTTGGCAATACTATCTATTATGCCTCTGCCATTTTTATGAGAACACACCAGATAGTACTCTGGTCCTGAGAAGATGAGAAACAGGTAGAACACAGGTTCCCCAGCTGAAATGCAGCATGAGAGATGCCAAAACAAACAAACACATCCGTAATTATTCAAGTATTCATACGTAGGTAACATAATTATGTACAAAAGTCAAAGATAATCTACCACCTACTAAAATAAAGAAGCAACTTTAGCAAAATTGCTAGGTAAAATTAAATATACAAAAAGTATTTCCATATGCTAGCAATAAACACAAAACAATTAAAATATGATACTATTTCAATAAAATTAAATGGTGCTAATACTTTGGGAAAAAATTAACAAAAGCATGCAGAACTTCATATGAGAGAATACAAAATTTCTGGAGAAAATATAAAGACTTAAATTGAGAGATACAGCATGTTTGTGGATTAGAAAGTTTTCTATATGAAAAATTTCAGACCTTTCCAAATTAATCTTTAGATTCAACATATTTCTAACAAAAATCGTAGCAGTTTTATTTTTTCTGTGGAAGTAGTACATTATTTACAAAAAGGTTTTGGAAAACATAAAGACCCAAGAACAGCCACGGCAATCTTGAAGAAAAATTTGGAGAATCTACAATATCACATTTAAAAAGACTTGGTATAAAGATACAGTAATTAAGGATACAAACACTAATCAATGGACAGAATTCTCTGAATTCAAAGGAAAATCCAAATATACAGAGTTACCTCATACATGAAAAAGCTACCACTGCATCACAGTGGAAAATTTCTGATCTTAATAATTGAAGCTTTTTTTATTTGAAAAAAAAATCTTCACCCTTATGTCACATATCACAAAAATAAATCATTATAAATTGCAAATATGAATATGAACATAACAATAAAGTTTTTTAATACAAATAGTCATGATCTTGGAGTAGGAATAAATTCTTAAAGAAGGAAAAAGATTGTAAATTTAAAAGAAAAAACATATTGAACTATAATAAAACTTTAAAACTTCTGTTCACCAAAAGACATGATTAAAAAGTAAAAAGACAACTCACAATTTTGGAAAAGGTACTCATTGTACATATATCTGAAAAAGGTCTTATATCCACAGTATGGAAAAAAAAAATCCTATAAGCTACTCAAAGGTGGACATATAGTAAGAAATGGGCAAAATTCTCAACAATATACTTTATAGAAGAGGGTATTCAATTCATCTTCAAATACATGAAAAATTCTCAACCTCATCAGGGGAATTCCAATTAAAATCACTAGTATGGCATGAAATAATTTTTAAAAATACCAGTGTGTGTGAAAATATGGAGCAATTAGGCTCTCATGTACTGCATGCAAATAGGTAAATATGTATGACCATGTTACAAAACAGTACTTACTCAAGATGAATATATGCATACTTTGAATGAGAAATCCCACTCTTAAGTCTGTTGCTAACAGAAACGGGCACATATGTTAATCAAAACACAATAATAAACATGTAGGCAAAAACTACAAATTATTCAAATTTTTATCAACAGTAAAATGGATAAAGACGTTGTGGCAGATTCACAGAATGGAAAATAATGTAGACATGCAAATAATTTATCACTACACACAAGCATAGAAAATCTCAAAAATTAAATATTAATGAAAAGAAACTTACAAAAAATGAGGTGATATTCTAAATTTGCTTAAACTACAAAGATTGAAAAAACTAACGTATTATATTTCAATCAGGCCAGTGCTGACACTTGGCATGGAATGGTGGCAGGAAGGGACTGTGGAGGTTGTTCTAGGATTCCAGTAATGGTTGGTTTATTGATCTGGATGCTGGTGACTGACTTCATCTGTTAAGTTTGTAAAAATCCATCAAGCTTTATTAATGTTTGTACACGTGTGTGTTGTCTTTTCACATATTACACTTCAATAACAAATTATAAGAGAGAATAGTGTAATAGATGCCAGAAAAAAGCACATGCTGTCCAACAGAAGCAGTAATGATTGCCCAAATCAAGGCTTGAATTTAATTGAGTGAATGTAATTTGAAAAACTTACATTGCTCTTCTGACAACAAATTTTGTGTTCCAAAAAAAAAAAAAAAAGATAAACATGACACTTGTTACTCAAATTTTATAAGATGTTGTAAAAGTACAAATTAATCATTTAATTTTGATTTCATTAATGGCCAGCTATATAGTTTAAACCAACTTTCTCATTAAAGATAACTAAAAATATTGGAAGAAATGTTGAAATATTTTTTCTTAAAATATTAAAAAAATACAAAAAATATCAACAACAAAAAAGAAGAAAAATGTTACATAAACAACTTAACAGTATACTTTAAAGGACTAGAAAGAAGAGCAAACTAAGCCCAAGTATGAGTGAGTAGAAAGAAGGAAACAATAATAATCAGAATAGAAATAGATGAAATGGAGACAGTAAAACAATAGAAAGATTAATAGAGCTAAGAGGTAGTTTTTTAAAAAAGATATAATTGATAAATCTTAAGCTATGAATTAAGAAAAAAGAGAAAAACTCAAAGAAAATAAGAATTGAAAGATGAGACATTACAACAAATGCCACAGAAATACCAAATTCATGAGACAACCATGAGCAATTAATTATATATCAACAAATTAGTAGGTCTGAAGAAATTTATTATGTTCTAGACACATTAACCTACCAAGACTAAATCATTAATAGAAAATCTAAACAGACAGTAATATGTAACGAGATTTAATCAGTAATAAGTCTCCCATCAAGGAAAAGTCCAGGATCTAATGACCTCACTGCTGAATTCTATCAAACATTTAAAGAAGAAATAATACAAATCTTTCTTTTTTTTTTTTTTTTTTTTTGAGACAGAGTCTGGCTCTATCGCCCAGGCTGGAGTACAGTGGCCGGATCTCAGCTCACTGCAAGCTCCGCCTCCCGGGTTCACGCCATTCTCCTGCCTCAGCCTCCCGCGTAGCTGGGACTACAGGCGCCCGCCACCTCGCCCGGCTAATTTTTTTTTGGATTTTTTAGTAGAGACGGGGTTTCACTGGGTTATCCAGGATGGTCTCGATCTCCTGACCTCATGATCCGCCCGTCTCGGCCTCCCAAAGTGCTTAAACTCTTCCAAAAAACGAAGAAGAGAGAGTATATTCAACTCATTTTACGACCCTAGCATACCCTGATACCAAAGTCTAAGAAAGACACTACAAAAAAAGAAAATTATAGGCCAATACTCCTATTGAATGTAGATGCAAAAATTCTTGGCAAAATACTAGCAAACTAAATTTAATAGCCCATTAGAAAGATCATTCACCATGGTCAAGTGGGACTTAACCTAGGGATGCAAGAATAATTCAACATATACGAATCAATAAATGTGATACATCACAATAACAGAATGAAGGACTAAAGCCATATGATCATCTCAATAGTCGCAGACACATATTTTACAAATTTCAAAAACCTTTCATGACAGAAACTCTAAACAAACTAGCTATATAAGGAGTGCACCTCAACACAATAAAGGTTATGTGTGACAGTTCCAGGGCTAACATCATAATGGTGAAAAGTTGAAAGCTTTTTCTATAAGATTAAAAAGATAATAATGTCCACTGTATTAGTCCATTTTCATCCTGCTGTGAAGAAATACCCAAGGCTGGGTAATTTATAAAGAAAAAGAAGTTTAATTGACTCACAGTTCCACATGGCTGTGGAGGCCTCACAATCGTGACTGAAGGTGAAGGAGGAAGAAAGGCATGTTACATAGCGGCAGGCAAGAGAGTGTGCTCAGGGGACGTGCCCTTTATAAAACCAGCAGATCTCATGAGACTTATTCACTATCTTGAGAACAGTACAGGAAAACCTGCCCCCATGATTCAATTACTTCCCACCAGGTATCTCCCATGACAGATGGGGATTATGGGACTACAATTCAAGATGAGATTTGGGTGGAGACACAGACAAGCCATATCACCCACTCTCACCACTTTTATTCAACATAGTAGTGGAAGTCCTAGCCAGTAATAGGTCAAGAGAAAAAAAAGTAAAAGGCATTCAAATTGGAAAGCAAGAAGTTAAACTGTCATTATTTGCAGAAGACATAATCTTGTATAGAGAAATCCCAAAATACTCCACCAAAAATCTGTTAGAACTAACACTCAAATTCTGTAGTGTTTCAGGAAAAAAAAAAACTAACATACAAAAGTCAGATTTTTTTTCTATATACTAACAATAAACTATCTGAAAAACAAATCAAGTAAACAATGCTATTTACAATAGTATCAAAAAGAATAAATTTAGAAATAAACTCAGCCAAAGAGGTGAAACATCTGTACATGGAAAATGATAAAATATTGATAAAATAAATTGAAGCAAACACAAATAAATAGAAAAAATACCCTATGTTTATTGACTGGAGGAATTAATATTGTTAAATGCACATACTACCCAAAGCAATCTATAGGTTCAATGCACTCCCTATCAAAATTCCAGTACATATTTCACAGAAATAAAGACTTCTACAATTCATATAGAACCACAAAAGTCCCTAATAGCCAAGGTAACCTTGAGAAAAAAGAACAATACTATAGGAATTATGCTATCTGGCTTCAAAATATACTGAAAGCTTTAATAAAACAGCATAGTGAAATATTGGTACTGGAATAAAAACAGGTACATTGAGAAACAAACCAGAATTGAAAGCCCAGAAATAAAACTGCACATTTATGGGCAATTGATTTTCAACAAAGGTGCCAAGAGCACACATGGGACAAGGACAGTATCTTCAATAAATGATGCTAAAACAAATGGATATTCACATGCAGAAGAATGAAATTAGACCCTTATCCCTCACAATATATAAAAATTCTATCAAAACGGATTACAGATTTGAATGTAAGTAGAACCTGAAACTATAAAACCACTAGAAGAAAACATAGGAGAAGGGGTCCATGACATTGATCTAGACAATAATTTTTAACATGGCTGGCCCTGAAGCACAATAGAAAAATAGGCAAGTGGAATTACATTATCCTAAAAATTCTTCTGCACAACAAAAGAAACACTTAACAAAACAAAAGGCAACTTTCAGAATACAAGAAAACATTTGCAAATCATACAGTTGACGAAGGGTAATATCCATAATATATTAGAAACTTTAACGACTCAATAGCAAGACAACAAATCATCCAATTAAAAAATAGACAAGGAATACAAATAGACATTTCTCAAAAGAGGACGTATAACTAGCCAATAGGTATATGAAAAAATGCTCAACATCAGTAATCATCAGAAAAATGCAAATCAAAACCACAATGAGATCACCTCACACTTGTGAGAATGGCCAATATAAAAGAGCCAAAAGATAACAAATGTTGGTGGGGGTGTGGAGAAGAGGGAACCTTTGCACACTGTTCACCAGAGTGTAAATTAGTACAACCATTATAGAAAACAATATGGACGTTCCTCAAAAAACTGAAAACAGAATCACCATATGATCCAGCAATTCAACTTCTGGGTATACATCCAAAAGAATTGAAATCAGTATGTCAAAAAGATGTCTGTACTCCCATGTTCATTGCAGCATTATTCACAATAGCCAAGATGTGGAATTAACCTAAGTATCCACAAACAAATAGAGGAATAAATAAAATGTAGCATATAAACACAATGAAATAAAATGCAGCCTTAGAAATGAAGGAAATTCAGTCATTTGCAACAACATCAATGAACCCAGGTGACATCATATTAAGCAAAACAAGCCAAGTATAGAAAGACAGATACAGGCATATTTCATTTTATTATGCTTTTCTTTATTGTGTTTTGCAGATACTGTGGGTTTTTTTTTCAAATTGTAGGTTTGTGGTGACCTTTCATCAGCAACACTATCAGCAAGATTTTTCCAACAGCTTGTGCTCACTTTGTGTCTCTGTGTCACATTTTGGCAATTCTCACAGTATTTCAAACTTTATTATTATTATTACTATTATTTAAGTTATGGTGGTCTATGATCAGTCATCTTTGATATTACTATTGGAACTGTCTTGGGACACCATGAACGATGACCATATGAGACGGTAAACTTACTTGATAAATGTTGTCTGTGTTTTGTCTGCTCTACCCGCAAGCTGACTCCATTTCTCTCCTGCTCCTTAGGCCTCCCTATTCCCTAAAACAGAGCATTATTGAAATGTGAGCAATATAATAACCCCACAACGGCGTCTAAGTGTTTGATGAAAGAAAGAGTAGCCTGACTCTAAATAAAAAGCTAGAAATGATTAAGCTTAGTGAGGAAGGCATGTAAAAAATCAAGATACGCCAAAAGATAAGCCTCCTGTGCCAAACATTGGCCAAGTTGTAAATGCAAAGGAAAAGTTCTTGAAGGAAATTAAAAATGCTACTTCAGTGAACACAAAAATGATAAGAAAACAAAACAGTCTAACAGCTGCTAGGGAGAAAGTTTTACTGATGTGGATAGATGATCAAAGCAGCAACAACATTCCCTTAAACCAAAGCCTACTCTAGAGAAAGACCCTAATTTTCTTCAATTTCATGAAGGCTGAGAGAGGTGAGGAAGCTGTAGAAGAAAAGTTGGAATTTGGCACAGGTTCGTTAGTGAGGTTTAAGGAAAGAAGCCATTTCTGTGACATAAAAGTACAAGTTGAAGCAGAAAGTTCTAGTGTCTTTTATTTTCTTCTTTTGAGTATTATGGGTTAGAAAAGTGCAATATTAAATGTTTTTTCCAAATAAAATGATCTTTTAATATGCATTTATAGAATTTATTTTTATCAAACATAAGGAAGGTGCAACAATACATATTTTAAAACTCTTGTACTTTCCAAAAGATTATTTACTGTATCAAAATAATTGTGTAGATAAGGTAATATAGACAGCTTATTTCCTTTGATGTAATTTTGATTAATTCAAGTCATGCCTATAACAGGCAAATATAGAAATAAACTAATTAAAGCCAAAGAGGGGATTCTGCCAAAACCTTGAATCTAATGAAATTTAATCCTTCTTGGACTCAGTTTTGGGAAGGATTAAGCCTGGGCTTCAGTTTCTGCTTCTGTTGCCACACCCACTAACATTGCTCTTAAATCTTAACATCCTGCTCTGGACTGAACTTAATACTCCTCATATCTTAGGTATCATTTATAAATTATATATATTTATAAATATATGTATAAGTCACATATATTTACAGAATATATATATCTCTCTCTAAATAAAACATAATTAAGCTTTACTTAAATTTCTCTGTAAGATCTAACATAGCCAAATTAACATAAATTTGTTTTCAACATATGGTAACTTTTATCGGATTAAAGGTTTTAAGAGTGAATTTCTGGCATATACACCTTACTTTGAATTTTGTTTATTTACTCAGCATATGTAAGTGTGCAAGGTATTTTGCTCAGCAGTACTGTTCAAGACTGCTGAAATTATTAATACATAGATCTACTATCATAGAGATCAAGAGAGATAGGACAGAACTTGTACACAAATTACTACAATATAGAGAATTATTAAATGTGCCATGTGACTAGCAGGAATTGCTGAGGGAGCTCCAGGGAAGCTGGGATCATCAGGGTCATGTTAAAGGAAAAGATGCATTTTACCTGGATGGCATGAACCAAGTAAACTTTACTAGATGGAAAAAATAGCTAAAATTGTGTTGTTTTAATATGTGCCAAGCACTATTCTATATTCTTTACAGGTTTTAAACAATTTAATTTTTACTTAATATTTATTTAATATGATATGTGCTACTATAACACTAAATTTATAGATGAGAAAAATGAAATGCAGAATTGTTCTATTTCACAGAAGAAATAAGTGTGAACTTGTGTGTGTGCATGTGTATGTATACATATACATATATATTTATATTTACCTCAACCTTCTCATCATCTATTCTTCTTCTAGGAAATTTTCTTTCCAGAAGAAAGGTTTTCTTCCTAACTTATTCTAGTTATGTGAACTTCTCCTAGAAGAAAAATAGACGTATATGTAATATAAAAATTGATGTCTAGACATATTAATATATAAATATATATCTACATATATACATATACACATATATGTATATGCATCAGTTATATTGACTTATATAAACATAATAAATTATAATTATATCAATTATAAACTTGACATATTATAATTGACTTATAATACGTCAAACAAATTGCAAAGTACTCATTTAAACTCATTAAATAACATAAGTAATCTACAACACAAGATCATTTTCCAAGATGGAGAAATCTTCACTTTTTGAAAGTTTCATAAGATGTGTTTTCTGTTTGGTAATATTAATTAAATAAATCGTGATAAATATTCATCTGTTGCATTCAAATGTTGCTTTCTAATTAATGATGTGGAAATCAATAAATGTATCAAGAGGAACTAAAAGAAGCCCACAAATGTGACCCCTTCAAAAACAGTGAAAATAAGTTGTTAACCACATGACTTTAAATTCCTCTTGACGGCTGAAATTTAAGAGATGAAGAGAATGTTGAAATCCCTTATATTTAATCATCTAAGAAATTTGCATGTATACTGCACATCAAAATTATCACTCATATGGCAAACAATATTCATTTCTCTATTATTTAATGAGAATGGAAATTTTCTCATAAAAAGTTTAGGCATCTTTTCCCATAATCCACACTGGAATGGTTGTCCTGAAACTAAAATGTAAGGCTATTCACTCTGTGAAGCCCACTCACAAGTCAAATGGTGTTTAACCCCAGGGTTTCCATGTCTTAAAAAAAACAGATGCTTATAAAATGCCTGCTGAGTTCAGAAAGAGCTGCACAGCTGGAGCAACATACTGATTCATGAAATATGATGAGAAACCTATCAGCGCCTCATCCATCGAGATGATTATTACACTAGCATTTATTAAGTGGTAGATTTTTTTCTACTTTGTAGAATTGTCTCATTTTTATCTCTGATATTGACACCTTGTCTTACACGAGAAAATGAATACCAGTTACATACTAAACGCATATTCATAACACTATATAATGTGAATTCCCACTTAGAAGATGCAAAAATAATACTGTGATGTCATGTATTGGCAGCATTTTTTATGTGTGTGTGTATATGTAGCCAGTTAAGGTTATCTTATCAGAAAGCATTCACTTTCTATTGCTCTCTGAATCCATGCAATTAGATGCCTAGCACTAATCTCTTCATTCTTTCTGAAATCGAAAGAGCTTCTGCTCACACAAGGGGAGGTATATACTGGGCTTTCGGAAGATGATATAAACTGAACGCTTGAAAAGAAAAATCATTGTGACACACTGGGCTGCAATGGTGGAGGAACATATAGAGAAAAGAAACTCACATAAATGGAGAAGAAACAACAAAAAAAGCACAGATGCTATATAGGAAACAAACACGATAATAAGAATTAACACTTGTTAAGTTCCTGGTATGTGGCAGGTGCATCACATCTATTACCTTGAAGCTATACAATAGTTCCACACTATATGTGATAATGTATTCAATGTACAAATGTGGAAGCTTCAAAGAGGATGACTGTGCTCAGGAACTCATAACATCAGTGGTGGCTCCAGAATTCTGTATTGTAAGTGTCAAGCTAGTTGGAAGATGGGGCTTGCAACCACAGAGTATATAATTCTCTAGATAATATTAAAGAATGAGAGAATGGTGAATGCTGTTATCTATGGGGTCAACCTAAAGCTACCTTATGTCCTCTTGAGACTGCTATAACAGTTAATCTGAGCAGCGCTGGAGCTCACACCCATTTCTGTTTGACTCCAGTACTGTATTTGTTGTTCACTGTATCACATTCCTTTTTAAATTATCAAATTTAACATCACATTAGAGTGGAACTTGAGGTGATTTCTAAATAGTAAAACTGAACTATAAAAACCTCTCCCCCAAAAAAGAAGATGGTTATCAAAGGGTTTCTTTAGTCTGAAAAGTCTCTGTTGCTCTCTCCAAAGCTGAAGACTATCCCCAGTCCTCTGCCTCCTCATGATCTTTTAGAGGTGCCCTCATGGTTCTGAGCCAATGGTCACACTGAGCCCACAGTACTATAGGAAGCACACGGTCAGTGCAGCATCCCTGTGGCCTACTGTGGATATAACCCCAAGCTTCCCAATGGTCTTCTCCAGTGGAATTTGCACAGCTGTCATTCCAAAACCCCTTTCGATAGCGGAGTGACCATAGTGTCATGATCTGCCTCATGCTCCAATTCAGGGAGACATGATGAGCAGCCTGAACAAATCACAAAAAGGGAGAAAAATATTTTCATATACCACAATGATACTTTTGCAGTTATTCCTACATAGGGTTGCCAAATTAAATACAGTTAAATTTGAATTTTAGTAAGCAATAAATATTTTTAGTATGACTAGAAAAATATAAGTATTGGTTTCAATATTAGTGTAATATATAAGTATATCCATGTAATGTTTTAGATCTATATATATTAAAAATTAGTATTATTTAACTTCAAATTTAGCTGGGCATCCTGTATACTGAATTTCTAAATCTGCAGTCCTACCTAGGTGCCTAGCATAAAACCCAGTCCATTGCCTCAAGGAGCTTAGTCTGGGTGTGTCAGATACATAAACCTGAATTTAAAAATAAAAATGACAAGTTCTTCTTAGGGGTATTATAAAGTACTTTAGAATCTCCGACAAGGAAGTGCCTAGTTGGGAATGGGGTGAATGAAGACACAGGCTTTATATCAATGTCTTTCTATTTTACAACTGAAATTGTCATTAGACAAATGGGTGTAGGCAAGGCACAAGGAGCTTGTTACAGAGTCAGGAACCACAGCATAAAAACAGTCCAAACCAGCAAACCATGCAAGATACTAATACAAGTAACATCCACAAAATAGTCTATGATCAGTTGCCAAATAGTCTGTACACGAATATTATCTAAGAGAGCTTCATTTCTTGCTCCTTCACTGCTCAATGAGGATAGATTTGATTTATATAATCAGAGGAGAATCTTTCCCCCAAACCCTGGGGAGAATCAAGTGTTCACTTTTGTCGCCCCGAACACTTTATGCATACTTTTATCATGGTACTTCTCAGATCTTCTGTCAATATTTCTGTGTCCTCTTTTAGACTATAAGTTGCTACTGGGTGGGGTCTTTGTATCCTTTCTTAGATATTCTTCTTCACATCTTAAGAGCCTCATCAACATGTGGTACAATGTAGGTGTTCAGCAAATATTGAACTGTCACTGTTGGAATTAATGTGAAACAAAACTCCTTCAAGACAAATAAACTAAAGTGCTGAAAATCGAAATGATAATGTGCACATGCTTTGGTGTGTGTTTGTGTGTTCACATGCATGCTTTTTGACAGTGTGTCATGACCAACGACATACCACATAGGTCTGCAGCTATAACATCACTTATTGTAATGGCAATAATGATGATGATGAAGAAACAAAGGAAATATTAGTAATAGGAACAGAATTCTCACAGCAGAAATATGACAGCAGAGGAGAGATTTCACTTATGTTACACCGTTTTGCTGTGCCTTTTAAATCATTTTAATCCCTTTTCCTTCCAATTTTTATCACTCCAGTCACTTTCTCTCATACATGTTACCTAAACTCTTGAATAAATTATCACCCCTTAATCTTGTCATTTTAAATTCCGTTTGTTCTTCTACATTGCACTACTTTTTTCTAACACAAAATGAAATATTATATATGCATACACATACACACAGAGTCCCATGGAAGCGTGGGGAATTAATTTATATTAATTTGATTAGAGTTGTTTACAGAGAAGCAGATTTTCTGTACTCCTTCCTCTCATATCTCCCAACTACAGCTACTTTATGCTATTGGCTTTCTCAGTTCAAATTACCTATACTTTCTACCATTTATTTTTGCGTTTTCTATATAAAGGCAAAAATATATGTGTGTTTGTGTGTGTGTGTGTGTGTGTGTGTTGTGGGTGTGTATTAGAGACGGGCTGAAGCATACATCAGGAGGTAATATTCTTAAATGTATGTCTGAATACACATATATACATATGTATGTATATATCAATACATAAAAATGTATGGTGTGTATATATACAGAGGTATATGAAAGAGAGAAACTTAAGTATGGAGCATGAGGTGATATTTTAAGAAATCTCGGTGTATACATGATTATGCTTGAAATCAAAGTTTGAAAGTAGGAAGTGGTGGATTCATCCGTGTTTTATAGAACACCAGGTACACTGTGGGTGCTTAATAAATGTTAAATAATAGTAATCTGCTCCTATCCATTTTTCCTTTATCTGAAATTAAGCAATGGGGTGCCAAATTATGTATCAAGCAGTTTTTATTAGGTTATATTTTTCTAGACAGCAGGTGGAGGATTTACAACGTGTTATGCATCACAGATCTTCCCCAGAGTGACTTACCATGCAGTTTAAATAGATAAAATTCTGACCCATACCCTGCCGATAAATTGTCAAGGCTAAAAACAGCATTCAGCCGATCCCGTTTTGCTTTCTTTCTCTCTTCCTCTACCTCAATCTCATCACTTCTTTTGAAATAAATAAAGGCTTCTGCATTTTTAGTAAATTATTTTTGCACTTGAAACTGGTAAAAATTCCCCATGACCATTTTAAGTTTTTATATCTGTAACACTTTGGTGACTTTTTTTTTCTGTGTGTGTATATTTGAGCTGTTTTTTTGTTAACATATTTCTTTTTTAATTTGGACTAAAGTATACATTATGATTTGATTGCAAATGATAAAAGATATTCTCTATCTAAAGTAGAGTGACAGAGGGAGAGTAATTATTTTTTTTTGAAAGAGACATGGCAGAAACATGAGGCATTGGCACAAATTAATCATAAAATCTCAGAGTATAACTTGTGTCTTCTAATCTGACTCTCTAAGGAACCCCTCCCCTCTTTGTCCCTGTAATGAACTTTATGAAATTTGCTATACTCATAATTATGAGAAAGTCACCTCCTTACAAGCCAGATCTTCTATTTTTATTTCTAAAAATATCTAATTACAATTGTGCTATATATTTTTTATTCCTTGGTTATTTCCTCTAGAACCACACAAAAAGCGGTTTAGAATATTTTATTAGATAATTCACTCATTAATATAGTTATTGTTTGTGTCTGTATCATATTTTGGGGGTCACCAATGACCCTGATTTTGTGAAAACCAGTGGCCAATGTTTAGTTTTTCTTTTACTTAACCTATCAATAGCATTTGACTAAATTAATTACTCTTTCTTAGATTATTATTTTGTTTTGTATGGTGTATCACACATTGTTGGTTTTCTTTCTATTTGACCAGCTACTCTTTCTCAGTCTCTTTTGCAAAGTCCTCCTCTTTTCAATCTCTTCTTATAGACATGTGCCTGATGTCACACTCCTTGGACCAATTTTTTCAAATTATTCTCACACCTCTGGTGATATTTTTTTTTCATATCTTATTGCTTTATAAATTCTGTTAATGGATATTTGTCCCAAAATTAATACAACTAGTCCCAGCAACTCTTAAATTCTGATTCTCTACTTAAATAGCTAATAGAATGTCAGGATAACATATCCCAAATGGAAATCTTTTTTTTTCTCTTTACTTCCAAAACGTACTTCTCTAGGGTTATACATTTAAGTAAATTATATGTCACAACAATTAACTATTTATAAGGCTTAAATTGCCAAATTCTTTTAATGCATTTTTGCTAATTTATTATTTCCCACCAAGCACACTCATCAATGGGCTCTGTAGTTTCTTCCTTGAAAATCTATCTCTATTTTTATTTTTATGAGATGAAGTCTCGCTCTTGTCACCCAGGCTGGAGTGCAATAGTGCTGTCTTGGCTCACTGCAACCTCTGCCTCCCAGGTTCAGATGATTCTCCTGCCTCAGCCTCCAGAGTAGCTGGGATTATAGGCACCTGCCACCACACCTGGCTAATTTTTGTATTTTTAGGAGAGATGGGTTTTCACTATGTTGGCCAGGCTGGTCTTTAACTCCTGACCTCAGGTGATCCGCCTGCCTTGGCCTACCAAACTGCTGGGATTACAGGCATGAGTCACCGCGACTAACCTTTATTATTATTATTATTTTATTTTTTTTTTGAGAAAGAGTCTCGCTCTGCTGCCCAGGCTGGAGTGCAGTGGTGAGATCTCAGCTCACTGCAACCTCCGCCTCCCAGGTTCAGGTGATTCTGGTGCCTCAGCCTCCCAAGTAGCTGGGATTACAGGCACACACCATCATGCCTGGCTAATTTTTTGTATTTTTAATAGAGACGGGGTTTCACCACGTTGCCCAGGCTGGTCTGGAACTCCTGAACTCAGGCAGTCAGTCCACCTCAGCCTCCCAAAGTGCTAGCATTAAAGGCTTAAGCCACTGCACCCGCCCAAAAATCTAGCCCTGTTCCAATCACTCCTTACTTCCTCACTACCACCTTTGTCCTAGCCACCATTAATTCTTGACTGGACTCTTGCAATAGTCTCCTGTAATCTCCTATAGCAGACTTGTTAGATACTATGCATAGTTTACGAAATATACATTGTCTCCTTCTTTATTACCAAAAGAATATTACTCTTATTTAGTATGAAAATGTATCCAGATACAATTATCATCTCTACAACTTCAGCTGCAGCCACAGGGAGCCATGTGATCCAGTTCAAATCAATAAAATGTGAGAGGAAGTTGTCATGTAGGGTAACAGAAAATTGTTGTAAAAGATAATACCCTTTTCACACATCATTCTTTGGTTTATTTTTTCTTTACCCTTTCGTATCTTTATTTTTCCTGCCTTGAAAAGAAATGTAAAGTTGAAAAAGGAGTAGCTATTTTGTGACCATGAGGAGTTATCTTCATCTGTTTGGGCTGTTGTAACAAACTACCACAAATTGGGTGGCTTAAACATTTATTTCTCAGAGTTCTGGAGGTTGAGAAGGTCAAGACCAAGGAATTTGCAGATTCAGTGTACAATGAGGGCACGCTTCCTGGGTCTTAGCCACTCTCTTTTAGTATCCTCACATGGCAGAAGGGACAAGGCTCTCCAGTCTCTTTTGTAGGGTCAGTAATCCCATTCATAAGTTCTCCACCCTTATGATGTAATCGACTCCAAAGTGTCCTGCCTTATAATACCATCACATTGGGAGTTAGGATTTGAACATATGAACTTTAGATATACATAATCACGCACTTCGTAACAGGAGGCAAACACGAGGACAAAAGCTACACATTAATGATGGCAGAGTGGAAAGATAGAAGAAACTGGAGACACATGTTAAATTCAAATTGCTGGCCAGGCGCAGTGACTCAGGCCTGTAATCCCAGCACTTTGGGAGGCTGAGGCGGGCAGATTATGAGGTCAGGAGATGGAGACCATCCTAGTTAATACGGTGAAACCCCGTCTCTACCAAAAACACACAAAAAATTAGCCAGGCCTAGTGGCGGGTGCCTATAGTCCCAGCTACTCGGGAGGGTGAGGCAGGAGAATGGCGTGAACCCAGGAGGCGGAGCTTGCAAAGTGAGCCTAGATCACACCACTGCACTCCAGCCTGGGTGACTGAGGGAGACTCTGTCTCCAAAAAAAAAAAAAAAGAAAGAAAGAAAGAAAGAAAGAAATTCGGTATTGATGGAACGTATCTCAAAATAATAAGAGCTATTTATGACAAACCCACAGCCAATATCATACTGAATGGGCAAAAACTGGAAAAATTCCCTTTGAAAACTGGCACAAGACAGGGATGCCCTCTCTCACCACTCCTATTCAACATAGTGTTGGAAGTTCTGGCTAGGGCAATTAGGCAAGAGAAAGAAATCAAGGATATTCAGTTAGGAAAAGAAGAAGTCAAATTGTCCCTGTTTGCAGATGACATAATTGTGTATTTAGAAAACCCCATTGTCTCAGCCCCAAATCTCCTTAAGCTGATAAGCAACTTCAGCAAAGTCTCAGGATACAAAATTAATGTGCAAAAATCACAAGCATTCTTATACACCAGTAACAGACAAACAGAGAGCCAAATCAGGAATGAACTTCCATTCACAATTGCTTCAAAGAGAATAAAATACCTAGGAATCCAACTTACAAGGGATGTAAAGGAACTCTTCAAGGAGAACTACAAACCACTGCTCAGTGAAATCAAAGAGGACACAAACAAATGGAAGAACATACCATGCTCATGGATAGGAAGAATCAATATCGTGAAAATGGCCATACTGCCCAAGGTTATTTATAGATTCAATGCCATCCCCATCAAGCTACCAATGACTTTCTTCACAGAATTGGAAAGAACTGCTTTAAAGTTCATATGGAACCAAAAAAGAGCCCACATCTCCAAGGCAATCCTAAGTCAAAAGAACAAAGCTGGAGGCATCACGCTACCTGACTTCAAACTATACTACAAGGCTACAGTAACCAAAACAGCATGGTACTGGTACCAAAACAGAGATATAGACCAATGGAACAGAACAGAGTCCTCAGAAATAATACCACACATCTACAGCCATCTGATCTTTGACAAACCTGAGAGAAACAAGAAATGGAGAAAGGATTCCCTATTTAATAAATGGTGCTGGGAAAATTGGTAAGCCATAAGTAGAAAGCTGAAACTCGATCCTTTCCTTACTCCTTAAACGAAAATTAATTCAAGATGGATTAGAGACTTAAATGTTAGAACTAATACTATAAAAACCCTAGAGGAAAAGCTAGGTAGTACCATTCAGGACATAGGCATGGGCAAAGACTTCATGTCTAAAACACCAAAAGCAATGGCAGCAAAAGCCAAAATTCACAAATGGGATCTCATTAAACTAAAGAGCTTCTGCACAGCAAAAGAAACTACCATCAGAGTGAACAGGCAACCTACAGAATGGGAAAAAATTTTTGCAATCTACTCATCTGACAAAGGGCTAATATCCAGAACCTACAAAGAACTCAAACAAATTTACAAGAAAAAAACAAACAACCCCATCAAAAAGTGGGCAAAGGATATGAGCAGACATTTCTCAAAAGAAGACATTCATACAGCCAACAGACACATGAAAAAATGCTCATCATCACTGGCCATCAGAGAAATGCAAATCAAAACCACAATGAGATACCATCTCACACCAGTTAGAATGGCAATCATTAAAAAGTCAGGAAACAACAGGTGTTAGAGAGGATGTGGAGAAATAGGAACACTTTTACACTGTTGGTGGGATTGTAAACTAGTTCAACCATTATGGAAAACACTATGGCGATTCCTCAAGGATCTAGAACTAGATGTACCATATGACCCAGCCATCCCATTACTGGGTATTTACCCAAAGGATTATAAATCATGCTGCTATAAAGATACATGCACACGTATGTTTATTGAGGCACTATTCACAATAGCAAAGACTTGGAATCAACCCAAATGTCCATCAGTGACAGACTGGATTAAGAAAATGTGGCACATATACACCATGGAATACTATGCAGCCATCAAAAAGGATGAGTTTGTGTCCTTTGTAGGGACATGGATGCAGCTGGAAACCATCATTCTTAGCAAACTATCACAAGAACAGAAAACCAAACACCGCATGTTCTCACTCATAGGTGGGAACCGAACAATGAGATCACTTGGACTCGGGAAGGGGAACATCACACATCGGGGCCTATCATGGGGAGGGGGGAGGAGGGAGGGATTGCATTGGGAGTTATACCTGATGTAAATGACGAGTTGATGGGTGCTGACGAGTTGATGGGTGCAGCACATCAACATGGCACAAGTATACATATGTAACAAACCTGCACGTTATGCACATGTACCCTAGAACTTAAAGTATAATAATAATAATAAATAAATAAATTTTTTAAAAAAAGAAAATTCAAATTGCTACATCAGTCTTCAACAGTGTAAGTCTGCATAAGAAAGTCACACCCCTACTTTTATACGTCCGGGTCGTCAGATTTCTGTGACAGCTAAGTGCAAGATCATTGTGATATAATACAGTAAAATCTGCACACACATATATACAGCCATCTAATAGCCTTTACTGATATTTAAAATAAAATCTAAAGTTCTTTGCCTAGTCTGAATGGGCTGTAAGATCTGTACCCTGCCTAAATGGTAGATTACTTCAGCCATTTTTTCTTCCCTTGCTCAGTCAGTTGTAGCCAAATAAGCTTCCTTTCTATTTTTAGAGCATTCTAAGAACACTTCTACTTCAGGGACTTTCCATTTGTAGTTTTCTCTGCTCGAAACTGTCTTTCCACAAACATCTGTATATGCTGTGCAATCTCTTTCTGTAGAGTTATATTCAATTATCACATCACCAGAGGCACTACCTGCCTACTATATTTATTTATTTATTGTACATAAATTTATGGGGTACAAGTGCAATTTTGTTACATGTGTAATGGTCAAGTCAGGACTTTCAAGGATATCCATCACTTGAATAATGTGCATAGCATCCATTAAGTAATTTCTCATCCTCCTGCGTCTCCATTGTCTGATAAAGACAGTCTCTACATCCATGTGTACACCTTTTGTAACACCTATTTATGGTGAGAACATGCAATATTTGTCTTCCCACGTCTAGCTTGTTTCACTTAATTTCCTCCAGTCCCATTCATGTTGCTGCAAAAAACCCACAAAAACCCCCCAAAAAAATTAAAAAAAAAAACCATGATTTTACTATTTTTATAACTGGGTAGTATTCTATTGCATATGTGTGTGTGTGTGTGCATATCTATATATCTATCTATATATATATATATATATATATGCCTATGTTCATATATATATACACACACACACACAGATACTGATGTTGATGTGTATGCACACACATCAACATCTGTTGATGGACACTTAAATTGATTCCATATCTCTGCTATTGTTAATAGTGCTGCAATATACATTTGAGTGCAGGTATCTTTTTGATATATTGATTTCCTTTCATTTGGGCAGATATCTAGTAGAGGGACTGCTGGATGGAATGATAGATCTATTTTTAGCTCCTTGAGAACTAAACACTATTTTCCATAGAGGTTGTACTAATTTACGTTCCTCCCAGCAGTTTATAAGTGTTCCCCTTTCTCTGTATTCTGACATCTGTTATTTTTAAAAAATCTTTTTAATAATCACTATTCTGACTGAGATAAGGTTATATCTCATATTGTTTTAATTTGCACTTCTCTGATTATTAATGATGTTGAAAATTTTTTCATATGCCTTTTGGCAATTTGTGTGCTTTCTTTAGAAAAAAATGTCTATTCATGTCTATTCATGTTTTTGCTCAATTTTTAATGATATTATTATATTTTTTCCTGTTAAGTAGTTAGAGTTCCCTGTATGTTCTGGATATTAGTTCCTCGTTGAATGAAGAGTTTGAAAATATTTTCTCCCATTTTGCGAGTTGTCTGTTTACACTCCTGATTATTTATTTAGCTGTGCAGAAACATTTTAGTTTATTTAAGTCATTTTTATCTATTTTTGTTTTGTTGTCTGTGATTTTGAGGTCTTAGCCATAAATTATTTTCCAAGATGAATGTTCAATAGAGTTTTTCCTAGGTTTTCTTCTAGTATTTTTATAGGTTTGGGTATAATGTTTAAGTCTTTAATCCACCTTGAGTTGATTTTTTTTTTTTTTTTTTGTATATGGTGACAGCTAAGGGTCTGGTTTCATTTCTCTGCATGTGGCAATCCAATTATCCCAGAAGCATTTGTTGAAATGGGTGTCCTTCCCCCAATGTATGTTCTTGTCAGCTTTGCCAAAAATCAGTTGTCTGTAAATATTTGACTTTATTTCTAGGTTCTCTATTCTGTTCCACTGATCTTGGTGTCTATTTTTATACCAGTGTCATTCTGTTTTTATTATTATGAGCCTGTGAATTATAATCTGAAGTCAAGTAATGTAATGGCTCAAGTTTAGTTCTTTTTGCTTAGGATTGCTTTGGCTATTCAGGCCCTTGTTTGGTTCCATATAAATTTTTGGATGATTTTCTCTAATTCTGTTAAAAACAACACTGATATTTCGATAGGGATTGTATTAAATCTATAGATTGCTTTTGGCAGTGTGGTCATTTTAATAATATTAATGTTTTTCAATGTGTGAGCCTGTTTTTTTTTTTTCCATTTGTTTGTGTCATCTACAATTTTTTTCATCAGTGTTTGATAGTTTTCCATGAAGAGATCTTCCACCTCCTTAGTTAAATGTATTCCTAGATATTTAATTTTTTGGATTTATTATAAATAAGACTGACTTCTTGATTTCATTCTCACCTAGATCAATATTGGTATATAGAAATGATAAATGATAATAATTTTTATTCATTCATTTTTTTATCCTGCAACTTTGCTAAATTCATGTATCAAATCTAAGAGTTTTATGGTGGAATCTTTAGGTTTTTTTCTAAATGTAAGACCACATTATTAACAAACAGAGGTAACTTTACTTATTTTACTTTGTTTTTCTTTTTCTTTTTTATTTTAATTTTTATTTTAAGTTCTGGAATGCATGTGCAGGATGTACAGGTTTATTACCTAGGTAAATATGTGCCATGGTGGTTTGCTGCACTTATCAACCCATCACCTAGGTATTAAGCCCAGCATGCATTAGCTATTTTTCCTAACGCTCTCCATCTTCCAACCCCACCTCTTGACAGGCCCCAATGTGTATTGTTCCCCTCCCTGTGCCCACGTGTTCTCATTATTCAGCTCCCATTATAAGTGAGAACATGCAGTGTTTGGTTTTCTGTTTCCTGCCTTAGTTTGCTGAGGATAATGGCTTACAGCTCCATCCATGTCACAAACAGACACATAGACCAATGGAACAGAATAGAGAATTCAGAAATAAGACTGCACAACTACAACACATCTGAACTTATTTGTCAATATGGATGTCTTTTCTTTTTTGCTCTTTCCTGATTGCTCTGGCTAGGATTTCCAGTACTATGATCAGGATTGGTGAAATTGGGAATCTTTAAACATGCTCCTGAATGATCAGTGGGTCAGTGATGAAATTAAGATGGAAATGTAAAATAATTAAAATAAATGAAAACTGAAATACAACATACCAAAGCCTGTGGAAAACAGCAAAAGTATTGCTAACTGGGAAGTTTACAGCACTAAATGTCTACATCAAAAAAGTAGAAAGGTTACAATTTAACAACCAAATGGTGTACCTCTAGGAACTAGAAAAAGCAAGAGCAAACTAAACCCAAAATTACAGAAAACAAGAAATGACAAAGATCAGAAAAAAACTAACCAAGAAGAGAGAAGACCCAAATAAACAAAATCAGAAATGAAAAAGGAGACATTACAACTGACCCCATAGAAATACAAAAGATCATCAGAGACTATCCTGAACAAATATATGATGAAAAACTACAAGACCTAGAGAAAATGAATAAATTCCTGGCAACATTCAACCTTCCAAGACTGAACCAGAAAGAAATAGAAAGCCTGAAGAGACCAATAGCAAGTAGTGAGATTGTATTAGTAATTAAAAAAAAAAAAAAAAAATCCCGGGCAGGTGTGGTGGCTCATGCCTGTAATCCCAGCACTTTGGGAGGCCAAGGCGGGTGGATCGCGAGGTCAGGAGATCGAGACCAGCCTGACTAACATGGTGAAACCCTGTATCTACTAAAATACAAACAAAATTAGCCAGGAGTGGCGGCGGGCCCCTGTAATCCCAGCTACTCAGGAGACTGAGGCAGGAGAATCGCTTGAACCCGGGAAGCAGAAATTGCAGTGAGCCGAGATTGCACCACTGCACTCCAACCTGGGTGACAGAGCATGACTCTGTCTCAAAGTAAAATAAAATAAAATAAAATAAAATAAAATAAAATAAAATAAAATAAAATAAATCCCAACACAGCAAAGCCCAGGACCAGACAGATTCACAGCCAACATCTACCAGCCATACAAAAAAGAACTAATATTAATCCTCCTGAAACTGTTTCAAACAATTAAGAAGGGATTTTTGCCTCATCATCCTATGAAGCCAGTATCACACTGATACCAAAACCAGACAAGTATGATACAAAGAAAACTAGAGACCAATATCCCTGATGAAAATAGACATCAAAATCATCAACAAAATACTACTTAACAGAATCCAACACACATCAAAAAGATAATGCACCATGATCAAGTGGATTTTATAGTAGGGATGCAAGGACGGTTCAACATATGCAAAGCAATAAATGTGATACAGCACATTAATAGAATAAAGAAAAAAATCACATGATCATTTCAGTAGATGATGAAAAAGTATTGGACAAAATTTAGCATTGCTTCATGATAAAAATCCTCAAAAAACTAGGCATAGAAGGAATATACCTCAAAACAATAAATACTGCATACAACAAACCCACAGCAAACCTCATACTGAACAGAGAAACAGTCATACTGAACTGACTGCTATATTTAATGAACACTCCATCACCTTGCTCTTCTTTCAGCCGCATATGGACTCATTATTACCTCACTTTATGCTTGGCGTCTTCTTTATTTTGTGTCTCTATCCTCCTTTAAAATTTTAGTTAGACTTCATTTGTTTTATTTTTATAAATATTTTGCCTGGAGCATTCCCTGACACACTGTTAAGAGCAAATACACATTTGTTGTTTGAATGTGTGAATAAATGGCTTCTCAAATTCTTCATCATTTCGGTTACATATCTGTTATTGATTTCTGTTTTGTTCATGTTTTTGTTAAAATATGGCACTTAAAACTCAAGACTTGATCTCCAGATATGGTTAAATTTTTTTTAAAAAGTCTCTCTATTTCTTTCAAGAAAGCTATTAACACTAGGGATTTTTTAATTAGTCATGTAACCTACTTGTTTTATATTAATCAGGTATTTAGAATCCATATTTTTCCAGCTCATGGACTATTGTTAAACCATATCTCCCCAATCCTTTATTTACACAGTGCATTATTATTTTATATATTTGAAGTCATATAAGTTACTGGTTTGCTTTTATCAACAGCTAGTATAATATTTTAAGTTAGTTTGTCTCATTCTATTTGTTCATTGGGATTTTTAGATAAACTATGATCAATAAATAAAATCTATAAGAAACTTATGTGCCATATTATAAGATTTTTATTATTTCGTATATTTACTTTCCCTTCTTTTCTCATATATATACTTTTTTATTTCAGTAAGTTTGATGGAACAGGTGATGTTTAATTACATGAACAACTTCTTTAATAGTTATTTCTGAGATTTTGTTGCACCCATCCCCTGAGCAGTGTACACTGTACCCAGTGTGCAGTCTTTTATCCCTCACCACCCTCTGACCCTTTTCCCGAGTCCCCAAAATCCATTATATCATTCTTATACTTTGCATCTTCATAGCTTAGCTCCCACATGTGAGTGAGAACATGCGATGGTTGGTTTTCCATTCCTGAGTTACTTCACTTAAAATAATGGTCTCCAATTCTATCCAGGTTG
Organism: Macaca fascicularis; assembly: GCF_037993035.2. Taxonomy (NCBI): domain Eukaryota; kingdom Metazoa; phylum Chordata; class Mammalia; order Primates; family Cercopithecidae; genus Macaca; species Macaca fascicularis. The sequence continues at coordinate 109,911,191 of NC_088379.1, forward strand.
CTGCAAATGCCATTATTGCATTCCTTTTTGTGACTGAGTAGCATTCCATGGTATTTATGTACCACATTTTCTTAATCCATTCAATTGATGGGTATTTGGGCTGGTTCCATATTTTTGTAATTGCAAATTGAGCTGCTATAAACATGTATGTGCAAGTATCTTTTTTTGCATAATGACTTCTTTCCCTCTGGGTAGATGCCCAGGAGTGGAATCACTGGATTGAACAGTAGATCTATTTTTAGTTCTTTAAGGAATTTCCACACAGTTTTCCATAGTGGTTTACTAGTTTACATTTCTACCAACAGTGTAAAAGTGTTCCCTTTTCACAATATCCTCGCCAACATCTATTATATTTTGATTTTTTTGTTGTGGCCACTCTTGCAGGAATAAGGTGGTATTGCATTGTGTTCTTGGTTTGCATTTCCCTGACCATTAGTGATATTGAGCATTTTTTCATATGTTCATTGGCCATCTATACATCGTCTTTTGAGAATTGTCTATTCGTGTCCTTAATGCACTTTTTGATGTGATTGTTTGTTTTTGTTGTTGATTTGTCTGAGTTCCCTGTCGATTCTGGATATTAGTCTTTTGTCAGATGTATAGATTGTTTTTTCTCCCACTCTGTGGGTTGTCTGTTAACTCTGCTGATTATTTCTTTTGCTGTGCAAAAGCCTTTTAGTTTGATTAAGTCCCATCTATTTATCTTTGTTTTTGTTGCATTTGTTTTTGGGTTCTTGGTCATGAAGAGGTTTTCTGATGTTATCCTCTAGAATTTTTGTGGTTTCAGATCTTAGACTTAAGTCTTTGCTCCAACTTGAATTGATTTTTGTATAAGGTGAGAGACGTGGATCTGGTTTTATTCTTCTACATGTGGCTTGCCAATTAACTCAGCACCATCTGTTGAACAGGGTGTCCTTTCCCCACTTCATGTGTTTGCTTTGTTGAAGATCCGTTGACTGTAAGTATTTGGGTTTCTTTATGGGTTCCCTATTCTGTTCCATTGGTGTATGTGACTATTTTTATATCAGTGCCATTCTGTTTTGGTGACTATGGCCTTATAGCATAGTTTGAATTCAGGTAATGTAATGCCTCCAGATTTTTTCTTTTTGCTTAGGCTTGCTTTGGCTATGTGGGCTCTTTTTTGGTTCCATATGATTTTTAGGATTGCTTTTTCTTCAGTTCTGTGAAGAATGATGGTGGTATTTTGATAGGAATTGCATTGAATTTGTAGATTGCTTTCGGCAGTACAGTCATTTTCACAGTATTGATTCTGCCCATCCAAAAGCATAGGATGTGCTTACATATGTTTGTGTTATCTATGACTTCTTTCAGCAGTGTTTTGTAGTTTTCCTTGTAGAGGTCTTTCCAATCCTTGGTTCAGTATATTCCTAAGTATTTTGTTTTATTTTTTGCAGCTACTGTGAAAGGGGTTGAATTCTTGACTTGATTCTCAGCTTGGCCACTGGTGGTGTATAGCAGTGCTACTGATTTGTGCACATGAATTTTGTATCCTGAAACTTTGCTGAATAAATTTACCAGTTCCGGGGGCTTTGGGGATGAGTCTTTAGGGTTTTCTAGGTATACAATCTTGTCATCAGCAAACAACAACAGTTTGACTTCCTCTTTACCAATTTGGATGCCCTTTATTTCTTTCTCTTGTCTGACTGCCTGGGCTAGGACTTCCAGTACCATCTTGAATAGAAGTGATGAAAGTGGGCGTCCTTGTCTTGTCTCAGATCTCAGGGGGAATGCTTTCAACTTTCCCCCATTCAGTATAATGGCTGTGGGTTTGTCATAGATGGCTTTTATTACCTAAGGTATTTCCTTAGTATGATGATTTTGCTGAGGGTTTTAATCCTAAAGCTGATATTGGATTTTATCGAATGCTTTTTCTGCATCTATTGAGATGATTATGTGAGTTTTATTTTTAATTCTGTTTATGTGGTATATCACATTTATTGCCTTACATATGTTAAACCCTCCCTGAATCCCTGGTATGAAACCCACTTGATCAAGGTGGATTATCTTTCTGATATGCTGTTGGATTCAGTTAGTTACAATTTTGTTGAGGATTTTTGTATCTATGTTCATCACCATTATTGGAGAATAGCACTATTTGATTGAATGGAGAGGGCCCTGGCATTATGGTCACTTTGCAACGTAAGAGCAGCCTGCCCAATGAAGAAATGTTACATTCCTTATGACTTTAAAATGCTCCATAGGGCATATCTGTAGAAAAATTCCTGTTCAAAGCCTGCAAGAAGTATGGGATTATGTAAAAAGACCAAATCTACGTCTGATTGGGGTGCCTGAAAGTGAGGGGGAAAATGGAACCAAGTTGGAAAACACTCTTCAGGATATCATCCAGGAGAACTTCCCCAACCTAGTAGGGCAGGCCAACATCCAAATCCAGGAAATACAGAGAACGTCACAAAGATACTCCTCGAGAAGAGCAACTCCAAGACACATAATTGCCAGATTCACCAAAGTTGAAATGAAGGAAAAAATCTTAAGGGCAGCCAGAGAGAAAGGTCGGGTTACCCACAAAGGGAAGCCCATCAGACTAACAGTAGATCTCTCGGCAGAAACTCTCCAAGCCAGAAGAGAGTGGGGGCCAATATTCAACATTCTTAAAGAAAAGAATTTTAACCCAGAATTTCATATCCAGCCAAACTAAGTTTCATAAGTGAAGGAGAAATAAAATCCTTTACAGATAAGCAAATGCTTAGAGATTTTGTCACCACTAGGCCTGCCTTACAAGAGACCCTGAAGGAAGCACTAAACATGGAAAGGAACAACCGGTACCAGCCATTGCAAAAACATGCCAAAATGTAAAGACCATCGAGGCTAGGAAGAAACTGCATCAACTAACGAGCAAAATAACCAGTTAATATCATAATGGCAGGATCAAGTTCACACATAACAATCTTAACCTTAAATGTAAATGGACTAATTGGTCCAATTAAAAGACATAGACTGGCAAACTGGATAAAGAGTCAAGATCCATCGGTCTGCTGTATTCAGGAGACCCATCTCACATGCAGAGACATACATAGGCTCAAAATAAAGGGATGGAGGAAGATTTACCAAGCAAATGGAGAACAAAAGAAAGCAGGGGTTGCAATACTAGTCTCTGATAAAATAGACTTTAAACCATCAAAGATCAAAAGAGACAAAGAAGGCCATTACATAATGGTAAAGGGATCAATTCAACAGGAAGAACTAACTATCCTAAATATATATGCACCCAATACAGGAGCACCCAGATTCATAAAGCAAGTCCTTAGAGACTTACAAAGAGACTTAGACTCCCATACAATAATAATGGGAGACTTCAACACTCCACTGTCAACATTAGACAGATCAACGAGACAGAAAGTTAAAAAGGATATCCAGGAATTGAACTCATCTCTGCAGCAAGCAGACCTAATAGACATCTATAGAACTCTCCACCCCAAATCAACAGAATATACATTCTTCTCAGCACCACATCGCACTTATTCCAAAATTGACCACATAATTGGAAGTAAAGCACTCCTCAGCAAATGTACAAGAACAGAAATTATAACAAACTGTCTCTCAGACCACAGTGCAATTAAACTAGAACTCAGGACTAAGAAACTCAATCAAAACTGCTCAACTACATGGAAACTGAACAACCTGCTCCTGAATGACTACTGGGTACATAACGAAATGAAGGCAGAAATAAAGATGTTCTTTGAAACCAATGAGAACAAAGATACTACATACCAGAATCTCTGGGACACATTTAAAGCAGTGTGTAGAGGAAAATTTATAGCACTAAATGCCCACAAGAGAAAGCAGGAAAGATCTAAAATTGACACTCTAACATCACAATTAAAAGAACTAGAGAAGCAAGAGCTAACACATTTGAAAGCTAGCAGAAGGCAAGAAATAACTAAGATCAGAGAAGAACTGAAGGAGATAGAGACACAAAAATCCCTCCAAAAAATCAATGAATCCAGGAGTTGGTTTTTTGAAAAGATCAACAAAATTGACAGACTGCTAGCAAGACTAATAAAGAAGAAAAGAGAGAAGAATCAAATAGATGCAACAAACAATGATAAAGGGGATATCACCACCGACCCCACAGAAATACAAACTACCATCAGAGAATACTATAAACACCTCTACGCAAATAAATTAGAAAATCTAAAAGAAATGGATAATTTCCTGGACACTTACACTCTTCCAAGACTAAACCAGGAAGAAGTTGAATCCCTGAATAGACCAATAGAAGGCTCTGAAATTGAGGCAATAATTAATAGCCTACCAACCAAAAAAAGTCCAGGACCAGATGGATTCACAGCTGAATTCTACCAGAGGTACAAGGAGGAGCTGGTACCATTCCTTCTGAAACTATTCCAATCAATAGAAAAAGAGGGATTCCTCCCTAACTCATTTTATGAGGCCAACATCATCCTGATACCAAAACCTGGCAGAGTCACAACAAAAAAAGAGAATTTTAGACCAATATCCCTGATGAACATCGATGCAAAAATCCTCGATAAAATACTGGCAAACCGGATTCAGCAGCACATCAAAAAGCTTATCCACCATGATCAAGTGGGCTTCATCCCTGGGATGCAAGGCTGGTTCAACATTCGCGAATCAATAAACATCATCCAGCATATAAAGAGAACCAAAGACAAGAACCCCATGATTATCTCAATAGACACAGAAAAGGATTTTGACAAAATTCAACAGCCCTTCATGCTAAAAACTCTCAATAAATTCGGTATTGATGGAACGTATCTCAAAATCATAAGAGCTATTTATGACAAACCCACAGCCAATATCATACTGAATGGGCAAAAACTGGAAAAATTCCCTTTGAAAACTGGCACAAGACAGGGATGCCCTCTCTCACCACTCCTATTCAACATAGTGTTGGAAGTTCTGGCTAGGGCAATCAGGCAAGAGAAAGAAATCAAGGGTATTCAGTTAGGAAAAGAAGAAGTCAAATTGTCCCTCTTTGCAGATGACATGATTGTGTATTTAGAAAACCCCATTGTCTCAGCCCAAAATCTCCTTAAGCTGATAAGAAACTTCAGCAAAGTCTCAGGATACAAAATTAATGTGCAAAAATCACAAGCATTCTTATACACCAGTAACAGACAAACAGAGAGCCAAATCAGGAATGAACTTCCATTCACAATTGCTTCAAAGAGAATAAAATACCTAGGAATCCAACTTACAAGGGATGTAAAGGACCTCTTCAAGGAGAACTACAAACCACTGCTCAGTGAAATCAAAGAGGACACAAACAAATGGAAGAACATACCATGCTCATGGATAGGAAGAATCAATATCGTGAAAATGGCCATACTGCCCAAGGTTATTTATAGATTCAATGCCATCCCCATCAAGCTACCAATGAGTTTCTTCACAGAATTGGAAAGAACTGCTTTAAAGTTCATATGGAACCAAAAAAGAGCCCGCATCTCCAAGACAATCCTAAGTCAAAAGAACAAAGCTGGAGGCATCACACTACCTGACTTCAAACTATACTGCAAGGCTACAGTAACCAAAACAGCATGGTACTGGTACCAAAACAGAGATATAGACCAATGGAACAGAACAGAGTCCTCAGAAATAATACCACACATCTACAGCCATCTGATCTTTGACAAACCTGAGAGAAACAAGAAATGGGGAAAGGATTCCCCATTTAATAAATGGTGCTGGGAAAATTGGCTAGCCATAAGTAGAAAGCTGAAACTGGATCCTTTCCTTACTCCTTATACGAAAATTAATTCAAGATGCATTAGAGACCTAAATGTTAGACCTAATACCATAAAAACCCTAGAGGAAAACCTAGGTAGTACCATTCAGGACATAGGCATGGGCAAAGACTTCATGTCTAAAACACCAAAAGCAACGGCAGCAAAAGCCAAAATTGACAAATGGGATCTCATTAAACTAAAGAGCTTCTGCACAGCAAAAGAAACTACCATCAGAGTGAACAGGCAACCTACAGAATGGGAGAAAATTTTTGCAATCTACTCATCTGACAAAGGGCTAATATCCAGAACCTACAAAGAACTCAAACAAATTTACAAGAAAAAAACAAACAACCCCATCAAAAAGTGGGCAAAGGATATGAGCAGACATTTCTCAAAAGAAGACATTCATACAGCCAACAGACACATGAAAAAATGCTCATCATCACTGGCCATCAGAGAAATGCAAATCAAAACCACAATGAGATACCATCTCACACCAGTTAGAATGGCAATCCTTAAAAAGTCAGGAAATAACAGGTGCTAGAGAGGATGTGGAGAAATAGGAACACTTTTACACTGTTGGTGGGACTGTAAACTAGTTCAACCATTATGGAAAACACTATGGCGATTCCTCAAGGATCTAGAACTAGATGTACCATATGACCCAGCCATCCCATTACTGGGGATATACCCAAAGGATTATAAATCATGCTGCTATAAAGACACATGCACATGTATGTTCATTGCGGCACTATTCACAATAGCAAAGACTTGGAATCAACCCAAATGTCCATCAGTGACAGACTGGATTAAGAAAATGTGGCACATATACACCATGGAATACTATGCAGCCATAAAAAAGGATGAGTTTGTGTCCTTTGTAGGGACATGGATGCAGCTGGAAACCATCATTCTTAGCAAACTATCACAAGCACAGAAAAGCAAACACCGCATGTTCTCACTCACAGGTGGGAACTGAACAATGAGATCACTTGGACTCGGGAAGGGGGACATCACACACTGGGGCCTATTATGGGGAGGGGGGAGGGGGGAGGGATTGCTTTGGGAGTTATACCTGATGTAAATGATGAGTAGTTGGGTGCTGACGAGTTGATGGGTGCAGCACAGCAACATGGCACAAGTATACATAGGTAACAAACCTGCACGTTATGCACATGTACCCTAGAACTTAAAGTATAATAATAAAAAATAAATAAATAAATAAATAAATAAATAAAAAGAAAAATTCCTGTTCATATGTATCTGAGCCTAGAAGTCTGTCTTAACCAAGAACCTAACGCCATTTTACACATAAACTAAATGTATCTTTGGCATGGATTTAACAGTCATTTAATTTTATAGGAATGGCAGTGACTTATAAATCAAGGGAAACATACTTTTCTTAATATCACTAACACTTATTCGCCATTTTGGAAAACCACATTACTGTCGTTAAGACATTTCCTCTTGTAGGTGTTTCACACTGTTAATCTCAACATTACCTTTCAAAAGCAGTATTTTGTAATTATTCCATTATTGTGAATTAGCATTTATAGGGAATATGACATATCTTCACACATAATATTAAATTTCAGCATAAGGTTTTTCAGTTTGCAACAAGTGTGATGTACTTAAAATTTTTAAAGGATAATATGGCTGAACAACAACAATCAGTGAGATAGAGAAATTATTTTCAAAAACGAAGCAGATGTTAGATTGTTTAACGCTTCCTGCACTGTAGGTAGGAGTTAGTGGATTTTATTTTTAAATAATATAAAGCTACAGGAAAGTTATAAGTAGAAATGTGTCAATATTTATTTATTCAAAATATATTAAGTGGCAACCATGTGCCATATTTAGATCTAATATGAGGGGAAAAAAAAGCAGAAAAAATTCTCTTCCATACAGCATATATTTTAGCAGAGAAATACAAAGAGCAAATAATAAGCATGGCTTTCTGCATCTATTGATATAATCGTGTGGTTTTTGTCATTGGTTCTCTTTATGTGATGTATTACGTTTATTGATTTGCATATGTTGAACCAGCCTTGCATCCCAGGGATGAAGCCAACTTGATCCTGGTGGATAAGCTTTTTGATGTGCTACAGATTTGGTTTGCCAGTATTTTATTGAGGATTTTTGCATTGATGTTCATCAGGGATACTGGCCTGAAATTTTCGTTTTTTTTGTGTGTGTCTCTGCCAGGTTTTGGTATCAGGATGATGCTAGCCGTGTAAAATGAGTTAGGGAGGATTCTCTCTTTTCTATTGATTGGAATAGTTTCAGAAGGAATGGTACCAGTTCCTCTTTGTCCTTCTGGTGGAATTCAGCTGTGAATTCATCTGGCCCTGGACTTTTTTTGGTTGGTAGGCTACTAATTACTGTCTCAATTTCATAACTTGTTACTGATCTATTCAGGGATTCAACTTCTTGGTTTAGTCTTGGGAGGGTGTATGTGTCCAGGAACTTATCCATTTCTTCTAGATTTTCTAATTTATTTGGGTAGAGGTGTTTACAGTATTCTCTCATGGTAATTTGTATTTCTGTGGGATCATTGGTGATATCCCCTTTATCATTTTTATTGTGTTTATTTGATTCTTCTCTCTTTTCTTCTATATTATTCTGGCTAGTGATCTATCTATTTTGTTGATCTTTTCAAAAAATCCAACTCCTGGATTTATTGATTTTTTTGAAGGGTTTTTAGTATCCCTGTCTCCTTTAGTTCTACTCTGATCTTAGTTATTTCTTGTCTTCTGTTATCTTTTGAATGTGTTTCTCTTGCTTCTCTAATTCTTTTAATTGTGATGTTAGGGTGTCGATTTTAGATCTTTCCTACTTTCTCTTGTGGGCATTTAGTGCTATCAATTTCCCTCTACACACTGTTTTAAATGTGTCCCAGAGATTCTGGTACATTGTCTCTTTGTTCTTATTGATTTCAAAGAACATCTTTATTTCTGACTTAATTTCTTTATTTACCCAGTAGTCATTCAGGAGCAGGTTGTTCAGTTTCCATGTAGTTGTGCAGTTTTGAGTGAGTTTCTTTATCCTGAGTTCCAATTTGATTGCCCTGTGGTCTGAGAGACTGTTTGTTATGATTTCCGTTCTTTTGCATTCGCTGAGGAGTGTTTTACTTTCAATTTTGTGGTCAATTTTAGAATAAGTGCAATGTGGTGCTGAGAAGAATGCATATTCTGTTGATTTGGGGTGGAGAGTACTGTAGATGTCTATTAAGTCCTATTGGTTCAGAGCTGAATTCAAGTCCTGAATATCCTTGTTAATTTTCTCTCTCATTGATCTTTCTAATATTGACAGTTCGGTGTTAAAGTCTCCCACTATTATTGTGTGGGAGTCTAAGTCTCTTTGTAGGTCTCTAAGAACTTGCTTTATGAATCTGGGTGCTCTTGTATTGGGTGCATATACATTTAGGATAGTAAGCTCTTCTTGTTGCATTGGTCCACTTATCATTATGTAATGCCCTTCTCTGTGTCTTTTGATCTTTGTTGGTTTAAAGTCTATTTTATCAGAGACTAGGATTGCAATCCCTGCTTTTTTTTTCATTTTCCATTTGCTTGGTAAATATTCCTCCATCCCTTTATTTTTATGCCTATGCGTGTCTTTGCACGTGAGATGGGTCTCCTGAACACAGTGCACTGATGGTTTTTGACTCTTTATGCAATGTGCCCATCGTGTCTTTTAATTGGTGCAGTTAGCCTGTTTACATTTAAGGTTAATATTATTACGTGTGAATTTGTTCCTGCCACTATGATGCTACCCGGTTATTTTGCCTGTTAGTTGATACAGTTTCTTCATAGTGTCAATGATCTTTGCATTTTGCTATGTTTTTACAGTGGCTGGTACCGCTTGTTCCTTTACATATTTCGTGCTTCCTTAAGGAGCTCTTGTAAGGCAGACCTGGTGGTGACAAAATCTCTCAGCATTTGTTTGTCTGTAATGAATCATATTTCTCCTTTGCTTATGAAGCTTAGTTTGGCTGGATATGAAATTCTGGGTTGAAAATTCTTTTCTTTAAGAATGTCGAATATTGGCCCCTACTCTCTTCTGACTTGTAAGGATTCTCTCAAGAGATCTGCTGGTAGTCTGTGTGTAACCTGATTTTCTCTCTGGCTGCCTTAACATCTTTTCCTTCATTTTAAACTTGGTGAATCTGATGATTATGTTTCTTGGGGTTGTTCCTCTCGAGGAGTATCTTCGTGGTGTTCTTTGTATTTCCTGAATTTGAATGCTAGCATGCCTTGCTAGGTTGGGGAATTTCTCCTGCATAATATCCTGAAGAGTGTTTTTCAACTTGTTTCCTTTCTTCCCCTCACTTTCAAGTACAACAATCAAATGTAGCATTTTTAATTCATTTTTTATTTTATTTTATTTTTATTTTTTTGACGTCTCTCTCTGTCACCCAGGCTAGAGTACAGTGGCACAATTTCGGCTCATTGCAACTTCTGCCTCCCAGGTTCAAGTGAGTCTTCTGACTCAGCCTCCTGAGTAACTGGGACTACAGGCATGCTCCACCAAGCCCGGCTAATTTTTGTATTTCTTTTTTTTTAGTAGAAATGGAGTTTCACCATATTGGCCAGGCTGGTCTCCAACTCCTGACCTCATGATCCACCCGCCTCAGCCTCCCAAAGTGCTGGGATTACAGGCATGAGCCACCATACCCAGCTGATTTAATCTTTTCACATAGTCTCATAATTCTTCGAGGCTTTGTTCATTTCTTTTCCTTCTTCTTTCTCTAATCTTGTCTTCTTGCCTTATAACATTGGTTGATATTCAGTCTCTTATATCCTTTCTTCCACTTGATTGATTCAGCTATTGATACTTGTGTATGCTTCGCGAAGTTCTTATGCTGTGTATTTCAGCTCCATCAGGTCATTTATATTCTTCTGTAAACTGATTATTCTAGTTAGCATTTCATCTAACCTTTTTTCAAGGTTCTTACCTTCCTTGCATTGCATTAGAACATGCTCCTTTATCTTGGAGGATTTTGTTATTCAACAGCCCTTCATGCTAAAAACTCTCAATAAACTAGGTATTGATGGAACGTATCTCAAATAATAGGAGCTATTTATGACAAACCCACAGCCAATATATTACTGAATGGGTAAAAACTGGAAGCATTCCCTTTGAAAACTGACACAAGACAAGGATGCCCTCTCTCACCACTCCTATTCAACATAATATTGGAAGTTCTGATCCGGACAATCGGGCAAGAGAAAGCAATAAAGTGTATTCAAATAGGAAGAGAGGAAGTCAAATTGTCCCTCTTTGCAGATGACATGATTGTATATTTAGAAAATCCCATAGTCTCAGCCCAATATCTCCTTAAGCTGATAAGCAACTTCAGCAAAGTCTCAGGATACAAAATCAATGTGCAAAAATATGAGCATTCCTATACAGCAATAACAGACAAACAGAAAGCCAAATCATGAGTGAACTCTCATTCACAATTGCTACAAGGAGAATAAAATACCTAGGAATCCAACTTACAAGGGATGTGAAGGACCTCTTCAAGGAGAACTACAAAGCACTGCTCAAGAAAACAAGAGAGAACACAAAAAAATGAAAAAAAAATCCATGCTAATAGGTAGGAAGAATCAATATCTTAAAATGGTCATATGCCCAAAGTAATTTATAGGTTCAATGCTATTCTCTCCAGGCTACCACTGACCTTCTTCACAGAATTGGAAAAACTAGTTTAAATTTCATATGGAAGCCAAAAAGAGCCCGCATAGCCAAGACAATCCTAAGCAAAAAGAACAAAGCTGGAGGAATCATGTTACCTGACTTTAAACTATACTATAAGGCTACAGTAACCAAAAGAGCACGGTACTGCCACCAAACCAATATATAGACCAATGGAACAGAACGGACGCCTCAGAAATAATAACACATATAGAAAACCATCTGATCTTTGACAAAACTGACAAAAACAAGTAATGGGGAATGGATTCCCTATTTAATAAATGGTGTTGGGAAAACTGGCTAGCAATATGCAGACAGTTGAAACTGGATCTCTTCTTTATACCTTATACCAAAATTAACTCAAGATGAATTAAAGGCTTAAATGAAAACCATAAAAATCCTAGAAGAAAACCCGGCAATACCTTTCAGGACATAGGTATAAGCAAAGACTTCATGACTAAAACACCAAAAGCAATGGCAACCAAAGCCAAAATTGGCAAATGGGATCTAATTAAACTAAAGAGCTTCTGCAGAGCAAAAGAAACTAGCATCAGAGTAAACAGGCAACCTACAGAATGCGAGAAAATTTTTGCAGTCTATCCATCTGACAAAGGGCAAATATCCAGAATCTTCAAGAAACTTAAACAAATTTACAAGAAAGAAATAAACATCTCCATCAAAAAGTGAGTGAAGTATATGAACAGACACTTTTAAAAAGAAGACATCTATGTGGCCAACAAACATATGAAAAAAAGCTCATCATCACTGGTCATTAGAGAAATGCAAATCAAAGCCACAATGAGATACCATCTCATGCCGGTTAGAATGGCGATCATTAAAAAGTCAGGAAACAACAGATGTTGGGGAGGATGTGGAGAAATAGGAACACCTTTACACTGTTGGTGGGAGTGTAAATTAATTCAACCATTGTGAAAGACAGTGTGGTAATTCCTCAAGAATCTAGAAGTAGAAATACCATTTGACCCAGCAATCCCATTACTGGGTATATATTCAAAGGATTATAAATCATTCTACTATAAAGACATATGCACACATATGTTTATTGTGGCACTATTCACAATAGCAAAGACTTGGAACCAACCCAAATGCCCATCAATGTTAGACTAGATAAAAAAATGTGTCATATATACATCATGGAATACTATCCAGCTATAAGAAAGAATGAGTTCATGTCCTTTGCAGGGACATGGATGACACTGGAAACCATCATTCTCATAAAACTAACACAGGAACAGAAAACAAAACACCGCATGTTCTCACTTATAAGTGGGAGTTGAACAATGAGAATATATGGGCACAGGCAGTGGAACATCGCACACTGGGGCCTGCCAGGGGATGGGGGGAAGGGGAGTGGTAGCATTAGGAGAAATACCTAATGTTGATGACTGGTTGATGGGTGCAGCAAACCACCATGGCACATGTATACCTATGTAACAAACCTGCACGTTCTGCACATGTATCCCAGAATGTAAAGCACAATAAAAAAGAATAGTAATAATAATAATAATAAGCATGGTTTTCTCTATTAAAATGTAAGCTTCATGAAGAATGTCATTTGTTTCTTTTTATATATGTATAAGAACATGTATTTGTGATAGTCAATTCCTTGCATTGTTGAGATCTATTCATGTTGTGCATTAAACCTATTTTGTTGCTGACACTTCAAGATTATGACTGGTCCAAATCTCTATAAAAAGAAAAAAAAAAGACATATGACAGGAAGATTAGTCAGTAAAGGTATAGTCTTATTATGGTAACTGGTTCTGAGGCCATAATTGACACTTATTACCGAACTCCCTCTACCATACAATCAGATTTCCCACTTAGCCAGCCCTTCAACTAGGCTAGCTTGCTTATAGTGTGGTAAACTATATCTTCATCCCTGAAGGTCTGAGCCTGCGTGCTTGCCATGCCCTTATCCAGCCATGATTTCTATAATTGTCCTTCCTGTGTTAATTGCTGGGCACAAAAGCAACAAGAGAGGCGCCAGTGAATCTCCACAGTCCAGACACACTCTTCTCTGCAATTATTATATAGCAGGAATCTTAGCTTTCTGTGATTATGAGGCTCAATCACAGGTGCTGATGAATACAGGATGACCAGGCAATGCATGGAGCTTTAGGTTCCGAGGAATCTTACTATGATTCTTGGTGGGAGAATCTCCCACTTCCCTTCAAGAACCAGCAAAACCTTGAGGGAAAATTATCCTACTTACTACATCATGTATTATAAAATATATCTTGATCTTAACCTCGAAGTTGTTTGGGAGAAAGTTAATTTTAATTTTCATAAGCAATAAACTCTGTAAGATTGTCCAAGTTATAAGGTTGCACTAGTACTTCATGGTATTCATTTTTAAGTATTGCTTGACTAATACAAGTTGTTAACTGCAACTCCACTAAAGTATTCTTTTCATGAGTATATGTTGCAGTATGTTTTCATGTATTCTTTAATGATATTAATTTATAAAGGTCTACTAAACTTTATTTGAAAGAATAATTTTATTGCTTACCAACATTTATCTAAACTTTGAATTGTTTTACTCATATTAGTGTCCTTAAGTGTTTAAAAAATTAAAAATTATTTTTACTGTGATTCGAATAGCTCTATACATAGTAAAATCATATGCAGAACTACTCATTTTGTATATTCAACAAACATGTATCTTTTGTGGATTCAGGTGCTGATAATACAAACCTAAATTAGATGTAATTAAGATATGATGAAGCTACTCTTTTCTAAATTTCCTTTGACAGAATATATAAAGTTTAGGGAGATTTATTTTTTAAATAAGTAGATACCAAGATCTGTCAGAATAGACTGGTTGCAGCATGAAATGAGTAAAGATTAGAGCCATGCAAAATTTTGGTAATGATAACTGAAACCTGGCTCGTTTACATTTTTATTAGAAATCAGAATTTATCTTATGCTCACTTAGAAGTTCATTACCTTTCCAGACAAATCTAATCTACATTTTTATGTCATTTTCCACCCTTTCCATTCATGCTCACTAAGATCTAATGGGATGTTGGCTCAGGAAAATGATATTTTCCCATTTTCATGCAATTAACATCCTTGATTGAGCACATAGGTTATGGGCTTAAGGGCTTTAAAATATAGAAGAAGATATTGGGCAGGCACATTCACTCTCCATTGGTGTGAGTGTATGAGGTTTAAAGTTTGGGGGAAATATGTATCTGTAACATTTAGAACTTTGTCAGAGAAACAGACAAATAAACAAAAAAGAGAACACTGTAGCATCTAGTTAATTTGTCACTTCAACAGTGATACATAAGTGGGGTTCCTTCTGTTACCAAGCAATAAATGGGCTTGTTGCCCAGTGTGTATAGAAGCCAATACAATGGCATTGGCTTTTGAGAAAACAAATAGCTTTATTTCAGATCAACTGGCAAAGAGATAGGAGAAAACACTCAAATCTGTCTTTCAAACCTGGAGTCTAGGGCAGGTTTTATACACAGAGGATGATGAGGCATGATCTGATTGGATCTTGTCATGAAGGGTTGCCAGGAGACATGATCTGCCTGGATCCTTTCATGGGATGATGCCAGCTGGATTCTGCCATTTGGTGTTCAGTTTTTAATTTAGTCCCAGCTTCTCGGTCTAAGGATTTAGGTTCCACCTGTGGTTGCACACTTGATTCATCTGGGAGTGCTTATGAGGTTATGTAACCTTCATCCTGGGGGTTCATGGCAACTGAAAATCAACTTACAATTTTGTTACATAAAAGTTAAACCAGATTGGTTTGGTGCAGTTAAGTATCTCTTAGAGAGCTCACAGTCTAGAGTTTGTAACAAGATTTTGTCCATAATTTTCATTGTTCATATGTAAGTTTTTTTTTTGAGAAAAGTTAGTTGACAATTACAAACTTCAATACCCTTTGCATTGTCCCTAACAACACTGTAAGTTTTATATAGCACCAAGTAACCCTAAGTCCCATGCCTTCTCCCCATGTTTGACTAGTTCTAGTACTTTAACAGAACACAAATGTACAAACCTCTGTTCCTGAACAGCCCATGACCTATCTGAAAAAATCCCGCTTACTCTATACTTTAAGGCCAATTTTGATTTTATCTCCCTAACCAGAGCAATATTTTACATCCTAATGTAAGGCACAATTTTTCCCAAATTATTATGTTATAAACGGGGAAATCATGTGATACTAAAATCCTTACAAAGTCTTTGGTATTACAGGGCATGTTCTTATTTACTTTATTTTGAAAATAAAGTCTTATTTACTGAAGACAACTTAGTTGAAAAGTTGAACAATCAATAAGAGTGTCGGATGCTTATAGAACCACTTTCTCCTGCCTCCATACCCTATGGAATACATGACAAATAGGAAGCAATGAAATTTAATATAAATTTAGTTGTTTTTCCTTTTATCTTAAGATATGATGTAAAATTGCAAGATTTGGATACCTTTTTGTAAAACCATGAAATAAATGATGCAATAAGTTATATGGTTGAGGAAATCATAAGTATATATCTATAGGAAAATTAGAAAGCAAACTTCCATAAAGCAATGAGAATGGTTGCCTGTGGCCTATGATAAAGTTTTTAGCAACAAAAATTCAGGCAAATTCAAAGATTGTCCAAGCAAATTAGAAGCAAAAGCAAAGTGTTCTGAATAATCTATTAGATTAGATGCCAAACATAACTTTGATGATGGCTATAGTTTGAATATTTTTGTCCCTTCCAAAAACTCTTATTAAAACTTAATCCTAAAAGCAACAGTTTGGGATGTTGAAGTTTTGGGGATGTGTTTAGGTTATAAGGGCTTCATCTGCATGAATGGATGAATGCCTTAATGCTACCGTAAAAGAGCTTGACCAAGGGAGTTCATTCTCTTTTGCCCCTCTGTCTTCTATTATGTGAGGGCACAGTGTTCCTATCCATTGTAGGATGCAGTGCTCAAGGTGCCATCTTGGAAGTAGAGATGGTGCCTTAACTGGACACCAAAATTGGCAGTGCCATGATCTCAGACTCTCAGCCTCAAGAACTGTGAGAAGATAAATTTCTGTTCTTTGTAAGTTACCTAGTATTAAGCATTTGGTTATAGGACCATAACACATACTACCACAGAGATTTTTTAAAAGATACTAATATTGGAGATAATTGTGAATGGGTAAATAAGCTTGTTTCATAAAATATAAGTGGAAAAAGCAGTATTTGTAAATAAAGATGTTATTTTTGTGGTTTAAGAATCTTTAAATCTCTCTCTCTATGTAAATAGCTCTAAAAGTTGATAAAGTTGTGCCTTAAAAATTGTGTTTAGGTTTTCTCAATGGTCACTTGGGAGGAGATCATCTGATGGATGTGATAGCAAACACTATTAGTTTGCCTGCATACTAATAATGAACATTGTGGCTACCTATGAGAATTAATATTATTTATGTATATATCAACAATATACAAAACTTTTATTTTTGAAAATGCTAGTAAATGCTTAATGTTTGTCCCTACTCTCGGCAAATGCCATGTAATCAGGCATTACATCCTGTGTGGTGCTGTCTGTGTACCAGGAAATTTCCTAAGTACTAGGGATATAGTACTAAATTGCCCGATTGAAGTTCAAAGTACAGCATTCCATTATAAATTCTTATATAGAACTCTCTCTCTTTACTTCTAATGAATATTAATAGAATTATATTATAGATGACTCCTTCATAGGTCTCCTGTTTCCTCCTACACTCAACATTGTGAATTTCTTAAAAACAGAGACCATGTCTGATATTTCACACATACCATAGTGCCTGACACACATATGATATTTAAAAACAAACAAACAAACAAAAACGATTTTCTGGATTAAGGAATAGTAATATTTAAACTATTTCAAAAATATATATAATTCAAATAAAGTAAGCCCCATTTATAAAATATATTACTTAAAGACAGAATTTGGAGCAATGAATGTTAGACTTGGGAAGAAAAAAGTAGTATATTTTACAAAATTTGACTGCAATATGTTCTTCTAAGGAAAAAGAGCCCCAGAACAATATTAAATAAAAATCCAGAACCTGTAACCCGGTTTTAAATAACCACCTTATGTTTCCCAGGTGCAGAGACTATGTCTTTACGAATTCCTTCCAGTAGCCATCTATCATACCACTCAAAGATAATAAAATAATAAAAAATTCTGATTAAAGATTATACAATGTTTGACCTATCAAATTATCAAAGATTCATAATGATATTATATAATCCTGGCAAGTGTACTCTTTATGATTGGCACCTTCTTCCCTCCTAGTAGCTGTGTAAATTTTCACAGAGCTTTTGGAAAGCAATTTGGCAGTATATGCTAACTTTTAAAATCTTCATCTATTTTGACTCACAAATTTCAATCTTAGGAAAAACATACTGAATTAGTATTTAGAGATATAGTCCAAACAGCTTATACATTTATATTATTTCTATTAATTGCAAAACTAGATTTCATATGCAAATACAGGAGAGTATGTAAACACGTTTCAGTAAATCCATTTGAATTTTGTACAGATATTAAAAACATTTTAGAGAATTTTTAAACGTGTAAAATTTTCATTGCATAATGTTAAGTGAAAGTAATCAGGATATAAGCCTAAGAACGGTATGAATGCACATAAATTCTACTACAAACACTAGTCTAGAAAAGAGCACAAAAATAATTTAAATAGTTTGATGATGTCACTTTTGCCAGATATGGTTCTAATTTTTAAGATACAGTTCATAATCTGTATTCAACCTGGTCTTTACATGAAATGGCAGCAGACCATAAATTTAATGTGTATAGCTACTTAGACATTTACAGAAAATATAATTATTTTATTTGTTGTCAATAACTAATCTGTTTTTCATTCCAATTCTCCCCCCAGATTACTGTTTAGCAAGGGAGATAATTAAACTAAATATCTAAACTGAAGCTGCTGATTTAAACAATCCTTCAAATAATGTCTCAGATTTATGTCTTTGTTACTTCTTACCCTAAAAGATACCGTGCTGACTGAAATGAGAGAAACCCTTATGTGAGTTTGTGGCACAGGGCAGAAGCGTCTCTTTCCCAAAGTCAGCATGCTTTTCTTTAGGTATATGTCGGCAGGAGGCAATGGACCCTCCTCACTGGAGAGACAGGCTGCTCTATTGCCATTTGTTATTGAAGCTTATAAGTGTATACTTTGTGTGCTGATTTTCCTTGGCTTCAATCATGCTTTCTCCGGCTCTCCTTAGCATCATGTTGACACCAGGTAGCCCTGTAGATCTCCTTCTGATCAAAAGGCTTGTTTCCCTTGGCTCCCATTTTTTCCCTTGACTTTTGTAGTCCCTTCAGTAGTCCCTTTTATACAGGTACACTTCATTCCATTACTGCACATTTGACAAGCATACCAGACTCTGAGCCGTCTCTGGGTCTTATATATGACACATAGTCATATATCATAGTAAATTAGGAGAGCTAATTTCAGTGCTTTTTTTCTCCTTGACCTCACTCTTACACCAAGTTTATTTTAATGTGCAACCACCCAAGCCCATATTGCCTCTGAACTATCAAGAGGTAGGTAGAAAATTCTTGTGCTTCTTTTACACATTATTATTATTATTATTATTATTATTATTTTGAGATGGAGTCTCACTTTTTCTCCCAGGTTGGAGTGCAGTGGTACGGTCTCGGCTCACTGCAACCTCTGCCTCCCAAGTTCAAACGATTCTACTGCCTCAGTCTCCCGAGTAGCTGGGATTACAGACACACACCACCACACCCAGCTAATTTTTGTATTTTTAGTAGATAATGGGGTTTCGCCATGTTGGCCAGGCTGGTCTCAAATTCCTGACCGTAGGTGATCCACCCGCCTGGGCCTCCGAAAGTGCTGAGATTACAGGCGTGAGCCACCGTGCCTGGCCACCTTATTATTTTTTAATTCCTGACTTGATCTTGCTTTTATGGCCTATAAGTGTAACTTCAAATCCATACAGGAGAATTCTAATCAATAAACCCACAAAGCTTGTAGTTGGTATGCTAATGAATAATGTTAAAATGAATTTACAGTATTGTTGATAAAAACAATCATGGTTGCTTCTGGTAGAGGAAAAATATTGACTGGAAAGTTGCAAAAAGGATTTTTTAATATAAATATTTAACATAAATACATATTTTGATCGGAGAGATGGAGAGCAGATATATGTTTGTCAACATTTGTCAAACTGTTCACTTAAAATGTTATACCAAAATAAGAGTACATATGAGAAAGATAATTCAAAATCCTCTAAGGCAAGCGTTACCTTTCCTTATGGCATTGTCTTACTGAATAATTTTATGTTGCATGTGAAAGGCCAAACCATTTAATGGCATTAATTACATTCACAGTGTTGTGTAATCATCACCACTATTTCGTTTTTTCCACTCCAGACAGAAAATCTGTATTCATTAATCAGTAACTTCTCTTTCACACCTCCCCTCAATCTCTGGTAACCTCTAATCTACTCTCTATCCCTATCAATTTTCCTATTTAGATATTGCATTTAAGTGGAATTATATAATAGTCATCTTTTTTTCAATTAGTGTAAGGTTTTCAAGGCTTATCCATGCTGTAGCCTTTATCAGAACTTCAATTCTTTATTATTATTATTATTTTAGGGCAGTTCTATATTCAGAGCAAAATTGAATGAAAATATGGAGATTTTCAATATACAACTCCCCACTATATACCCACAGCCTCCCTCACTATCAACATCCTGTATCACAGGGGTACATTTGTTACAACTGATAAACTTTTATTAACATATCACCATCACTCTAAGTTCATACCATATACTGTATTAGGGGCCACTCTTGGTGTTGTACATTATATGGGTTTGCACAATTGTATAATGGCATGTACCTACCACTCATAAATAATAGTTTCACTACCCTAAAAATTATCTGAAGTCTACTTATTTATCCTTCTCCCCCTCAACCTCTGGAAACAGCTGATCTTATTTGGGAGTACATTTTTTAATTTACATGTAATAACTACATGTTTGTGGGAAATAACTGTCTCAATAGTTTTGCCTTTCCAGAAATTATATAGATGGAATCATACACTATGTAACCTTTGGAGACTGGCTCTTTCAACATAGTCATAAACATTAAAGGCTCCTGCATGTATTTTCATGGCTTGACACCACATTTTTTTTCTGATTTCAATTTCTGTCTTTATTTTTTTTTAAAAGCTTTTATTTTAAGTTTGGAAGTACAAGTGCAGATTTGTTACATAGGAAAACTTGTGTCATAGGGGGTTTTTGTACAAATTGTTTCATCACCCAGGTGTTAAGCCTAGTACCAATTAGTTATTTTTCCTGATCTTTTCCTTCCTTCCACCCTCCACCCTCTGATAGGCCCCAGTGTGTGTTGTTCCCTTGCATGTGCCCAGGTGTTGTCATCATTTAGCTTCCACTCATAAGTGAGAACATGTAGTATTTGTTTCTCTGTTCCTGAATTAGCCTGTTAAGGATAATGGCATCCTGCAAAGGACATGATCTCATTCTTTTTTATGGCTGCATAGTATTCCATGATGTATATGTGTCACATTTTCTTTTTTTTTTTTTTTTTTTTTTGAGACGGAGTCTCACGCTGTTGCCCAGGCTGGAGTGCAGTGGCGTGATCTCGGCTCACTGCAAGCTCCGCCTCCCGGGTTCCCGCCATTCTCCTGCCTCAGCCTCCTGAGTAGCTGGGACTACAGGCGCCCGCCACCGCGCCCGGCTAATTTTTTTTTTGTATTTTTAGTAGAGACGGGGTTTCACTGTGGTCTCGATCTCCTGACCTTGTGATCCGCCCGCCTCGGCCTCCCAAAGTGCTGGGATTACAGGCTTGAGTCACCGCGCCCGGCCAATGTGTCACATTTTCTTTATCTGATCTATCATTGATGGGCATTTAAGTTGATGCCATGTCTTTGCTATTGTAAAAAGGATAGTACATTTCTTTTTATCACTGAATAACATTTTATGTCATGGATGTACCACAGTTCACTTCTACATCTACTTACTGACAAATATCTTGGTTACTCCAATTTTGACAGTTACAAATGAGGCTGCTATAAACATCTGTATGCAGGCTTTTGTGTGAGCATACGTTTTCAATTCATTTGAATAGCAAATAATATAATTGGCGGATTATATGGTAAGAATATGTTTAGTTTTGTTAGGAAACTGCTAAACCATTCTCTAAAATGGCTGTGCCTTTCTGTATTACTACCAGCAATAAATGATTATTTCTGTTGCTCCTTATCCTCACTAGCATATGGTGTTATTAGTGCTTTGGATTTTGATCATTTTAACAGGTGTTGTGGCATCTTATTGTTTCAGTTTGCAGTTCTTTAATGATATGTGATACCGAGCATCTTTTCATATGGTTGTTTGACATCTGTAAATCTTTGTTTGTTGAAGCTTTTATTCCAACCCTTCACCCTGTTAAAATCAGGTTGTTTTCATATTGTTGAGTTTTCAGAGTACTTTGTATATTTTGGATAACAATCTTTTGTAATATATAACTTTTACAAACATATTCTCCAAGTCTCTACTGCAAATATGTGGAAAAAGAGGTGTAATAAAATATTGAGAATGGCAGTCATTGATGATTGCATTAGAGATTATTCTCATCTCCTTTTCATTTTGTTCATTCTATAAATTTCTACGTTGAGCCTGTACTGCTTGTCTACTGAATAAAAATAAAAATCCTTTAGTCATGTCAAATTCAATTTCTCCAACTTTCACCTAAAATGGCAATGATATTTAAACAAAGTTGAAAATAACTTCTAACCCAGCAAACTAGGATCTATAAATGACTGTCAACACATTGTCAGAATCTGGGAGAAAGTTCCTTTTTAGTAACTGTAAGGTAAATAGGCTGATATAAATTAGCTCTCCCATTTACAAAGATAATACTAAAATATTTTTTTTCCTGCTTTCATACGAAGTCATATTATGAGTAATAATTCAAACAGTGTTGGTTCCTGTGTCTACATACTGCGTTGTTCCAATCTTTTCAAAGTGGTTCCAAGTTATGAACTGAGGACTCAGATATCTGTTCAGGATTAAGCTCACATACCTTGGCATGACCACTAATCATATTGAATGTGGTGGTTTGTGCCAGATACTACTCCTACTTCCTGTGACTTCCACAGTTACTTCATCTGGCTCTGCAGTTGGGATTGCTGGTTCACCATGAATTAATGTCCCCACCAAATACTAACTCTTTCTTGTGCTTCAGCATCCAGTTGCCACAGCTTCTTAGAATTGCAGCAGAGGATGTTGCTACTTAGCATCAATGATGCATGATAAATGACCCTTATTGTGTTGAAGCTGTGTGGTAGTCCATAGCAAAGAAAAATGATTACTATGTTTGCCTCTTGAGTTTATTAATTTTAAAATGTATTCCACTAATTTTAATTAAACCCACAAAGTAAATAATAAAACAATATATAAGTAAACATCTTAGTCCTAATTCATGCCTCCACAGAACTTACATATTTTAGGAGAGAAATAAAGAAATTAGAGAATTTTATGGCAGGGCAAATAATCTAAGCTGAGGAATTGGAGAAAAGAATGGCATTTAAACAGAGGTCAACAGAATACAGAGTCATAGAAAAACCTCTAGGACAGGCTTACTTTTAACATATGGAACAGTCTATAAAGGCCCTGACACCAGAGAACAGTTTTTCTGAATTCTAGTAACCAAATGAGGTCCAGTGTAACTGGAGACTGATGAATATAAAAGGTAAATAAGCTCCAGATTATAAATGGTATTATAAATCATGGTAAATATTTACATCTTCATTCCAAGGAGGTTGAATGCCACTGAGAGGTTGAAGTGATAGGATGTTTGAGAGAACTTTTTGGATATAGTGTGCAGAATAATTTGACAGGGGGGTCAAGATTGAACAGAGAAAGCATAGGTCAGCAGCTATGGCAAAAATAGAAGCAGAAGCAGAAGAAAAAGAAGAGCAGGAGGAAGAAGAGGGGGAGGAAAAAGAAGAAGAAGAAGGAGAAGATGATTCAGGTGAGAGACGACTGAAGCTTTTCACGAGTGAGAAAAAAAAAAGTAGGGATAGAAAAAAAAATTGAAAGACTTTTTGAAAATAGGAATATTCAACAGGACATGGTGGCTGAATATATGGCTAAAGAGAGGAGAATCAAGTGTGACTCCCATATTTTAGCTGAGTTCTAGTAAAGGAATAAAATAAGTAGAGCTAGTGGCATCAACAGTTTTGTCAGTTTCATAGAAACCACTGTTTAAATTGTTTCGTTGCAGTCCTTACTTTCTTAGGTTTTAAGACAATTGAACCAAGAGGCTAGGGGAATTGATTCAAGCAACAGGCATCATTCTACTCTTTGGATACCTCCTCCAGTTCTCCCCTGCTCTTTCTTCTCTTAGGAAAAAATCCTTTCATGACTAAGGGAAATTTGCTAGAATCGTTCTGTTTGATTATGCTACCAGTGTCTCAGTTATTCCCAAGAGTGGAAAAAGCTTCGATTATTTTTAATATTCTTTTTAGCTCCCATAAAACTACATTTCTTTATTTTCAATACTTTAAAAATAATTACTGACTTTACAAAGATACAAACAAAAATTTTAAACACAATGCAAGGAACCACCCAGCACAAACTATTTGAGAATAAGTTGTTGACTTGATGCCCTGTGTCCCAAAATTGCTTAACCACTTATGTTTTATAAAAACATTCTACTACATAATCAAAACAAATTCTTCCAAATTAGAAAATTTCTCTCACTTTGTCACAACAAAATATTCTATATTTATTTTCTACTTATCTGTTCAAGCACTGAAATCAGCTATGTCTAAGTGTTCTTGATTCCTTTTAAAGAGAAAGAGAAATGATATGTTGAAGCCAGCATCTAGGCAGTATATATGCCCCTAAGCATATCTCTCAGTAGACAGAAGTTGGGAAATAAGTGTGAGTGTGTATACACACACACACATTTACATCTTTTATTTTTATCTTTCTATCTATATGTTCATCTAGCTCCTATCTACCCATCCATAGACACCATGGGAACTAATACCATCATATTTTCATTTCCTATATACTAGCAAAAGCTTCATTTTGATTTTCTCCCTTTAGATATTTGTTCACATTTTTTTGATACTGAGAGAATTTATTCCATTTCTAGTTATTTACTTGGTCAGTTCTCCAGCATGTAATCAATCTCTCATGTTAGCCACTGCCTCCTTCCCTGTGTGGATACCCTCCTCATACAATTTGGGGTTTGATACTCTTCTTTAGGCTATTGTGTCTGCCCCCTTCAGCCCCCACCACCCACTTGCTCACTTAATGGCTTTAGACCTGAATTGTTTAGAAAGTGAAGGAAATACTAATTTATACTCCCATTAACAGAGAAATTAGTCTAACTGTTGTGGAAGACAGTGTGGCGATTCCTCAAGGATCTAGAACTAGAAAACTAGAAATACCATTTGACCCAGCGATCCTATTACTGGGTATATACCCAAAGGATTATAAATCATTCTACTATAAAGACACATGCACACGTATGTTTATTGCGGCACCGTTCACAACAGTAAACACTTGGAACCAACCCAAATGTCCATCGATGATAGAATGGATAAAGAAAATGTGGCACATATGCACCATGGAATACTATGCAGCCAAGTATGAGTTCATGTCCTTTGCAGGGACATGGATGATACTGGAAACCATCATTCTCAGCAAACTAACACAAGAACAGAAAACCAAACACCACATGTTCTATGAGTGAGAATGGGAGTTGATCAATGAGAACACATGGACACAGAGAGGGTAACATCACACACTAGGGCCTGTCAGGGGGTGGGAGGCTAAGGGAGGGATAGCATTAGGAGAAATACCTAATGTAGGTGACGGGTTGACGAGTGCAGCAAACCACCCCGGCACATGTATACCTATGTAACAAACCTGCACATTTTGAACATGTACCCCATAATTTAAAAGTATAATTTAAAGAAATGCAAAGAAAGAAAGTGAAGGAAATAGAAAAAGGAAAAACCAAAGGGAGAGAGAAAACATACCTCTGTAAGGCTTTTACCATCAGTTTGTCTGCTAAGCGTACCCAGCAATGATTAAAATCAATTGGTGGATATGGTTCAGGATTAAACTTCCATTACTTAAATTTGTGGTATAAATGTCATTATAAAAACATTTAGTTCCTCACTATATGTTCTTAATTCACACAGAACTGTAACTAGCAAAAATGATGGCCATAGTTCCCTTACTAACCAAGGGCTGTGATATTGAGGAACTCATGTCGTGAATTCTCTCACTTCTCCATCCTCAACTTTATATTACATATCTTTGACCTATTATCAGATGTGTCACTCCCATAAATAAATGAAGAGATAGTTAAGGCATGTGGGTAGAATGAGAATTCTAGCGAGCTCCTTACAAGTTGAGAAATAAATGTTCAATATGCAGTGTACTAAAGGTAAGTGTATGAGCGTCTGTTACTTACATTACTCTTTCGGGTAAAAACACATGGTTTCCCTTGGGACCACAGCCATGCATTCTTAGTCCATGAATTTCAATGTAGTTTACTTTAAGTGTATATATATCCAAGCAATTGAAGGCAGTGTTGCATATCTTTGACACAGTGAGTGTTTCAGAGATGGGCACAAAATTCAAGACAGAGCAATCAGAGTCTGAGACTTAATTTCTAGACTTTCCTTGGAGAAACAGTAAGTAATATTTCTTTTTATTTTATTTTTTCTTTTTCCTCATCCTGAAAAATAGTACATAAGGCTAGAGATGATTGTAATAATTTTGTGATCATGAAAGTGACAGGTGCTACTTGAGAAAAGAGCCAATAGCAAAGTGATAATGCAGACTGGATAACATTATTTAAATTTTGGAGATCCATAGATAGATAGATACATAGATAGATAGATAGAGATGTAGCTATATTCCCTAAGTCACTTATATTTTGTAAGAAAAAATATACATTACTGAAAAAATATAAACCTGAATTACACAACACAGACATGAGTCAGTGGTGAGACAAAGCTTTATTTTAGCCTGACAATAATTGGAAAGCTCATTTTATGGAAATTTAATAAAGAAAATGATCTATAGATCTATGAATTTGCACCACGGATTTACACATCTAAAAGGTCTCCAGAAACCAATATTTTCCCCATGTAGCAATCAAAAGGTTTTTGCTTTCAAGAATAGAGGTAAAACTACTAATACAATTTTCTTCTCAACACATTGTTATTATTATTATTATTATTATTATTATTATTTTTATTTTTATTTTTTTTTTTTTTGAGACGGAGTCTCGCTCTGTCGCCCAGGCTGGAGTGCAGTGGCGCGATCTCGGCTCACTGCAAGCTCCGCCTCCCGGGTTCACGCCATTCTCCTGCCTCAGCCTCCCGAGTAGCTGGGACTACAGGCGCCCACAACCGCGCCCGGCTAATTTTCTGTATTTTTAGTAGAGACGGGGTTTCACCGTGGTCTCGATCTCCTGACCTTGTGATCCGCCCGCCTCGGCCTCCCAAAGTGCTGGGATTACAGGCGTGAGCCACCGCGCCCGGCCCACATTGTTATTATTAAAAAGCTATCCCAATATAGAAAATGCTATGTGATTATAAATAGAAAAATTACAAGTCAATGATAAATTCATTAGCCTAAGCTGCCATAGAGCTACTTGTAGTAATCTAGTTACTGTAGAAGAAGCTACTTTGTTTTGGGGTAGGAATAAAGAGTTCAGTTTTGAACACTTCCAGTTTGATATGCCTTCCCAAATGGAGATATATGAGCAAGATCTATGAGGCATAATTTTCAAGGTTTAAATAAAGCCTCTTCCACACTCAATCTGTGTGACTTTGGTAAAATACTTTAATTTTTTGTGGCTCCATTTTCTCATCCATAAAATGGTGATGAAAATAAGGGCAAATACTTCATAGGTTTGTTATGAGAATTAAGTACAACTCATGTAATAAAACAGTGAGACAAGTACCTACAAGTGCCTAATAAATACTATTATTACTAGACTAGTAAGAGTAGATGGTGAGAAATTGTAATATTGAGACTATATTTTTAAAGTAGTTGACAAGATTGCCTAGCAGATTGGATAAAGAATTGAGGAAAAGGGAGGGTGCAAAGACAACTCCAAGAATTTTGTCTTAATCATCTGGGAAATGGAGTTACTATTTAATGAGGTGCTAGAAACTAGTGGAGAAACAGTTTGAAATAAGTGAGGAGAGAATAAACACTAATCAATAGACAATTAAGTTGAGAATGACTATTAGATATCCATGTGGCGATGTCAACAAGGAGTTGAATATAAAAGTCTAGAATTTTGATCACAGACCCTAGCTAAAATATAAATTCAGGAGTTCTCAAAATATAATTATATTTCACATCATGGGGATGCACAAGACTGCCAAAAAAGTAAGTATTTATTAAAAGGAATAGATTCTTGATGCAAGGAACTAAAATGTTTAAAGGTTTGATAGGTATAAGAGAACCAGCAAAAAGAGACTGAAGAGTAACATAAGGTAAGAGGAAACCCAAGAGAAAGTTGTAATCTGGAAGCCAAGTCCAGAAAGTATTAAGTAGCTGTGTCAAATGAGTACAGTTTATGCAATAAAAGGACTGAGTTTTGACCATTAGGTTTGCCATTGTAGAAGTCATTGACCCTGACAAGAATATTTTTAGTGAAATTGCAGGGCTAAAAGCTCAGATTTGGAGTAAGTTCAAAAGAGAATGAAAGAAGAGAAATTGGGGACTGACCATTACTGTTAACAATTATCTTAAGAATTTTCTGTAGAGTGGAGCAGTAGCTGAAACAGAATATTTGGTTAAGGAGCTTTGTTTTCTTTTGTTATTTTAATATGGGAAATAATATGTGTATGTGTGCTAATTGGAAAGATTCATCAGAATGGGAATATCTGATGATTCAGAAGAGAGAGAGGACACATATAGAAGTAAAGTCCTTAAATATTGGAAAGAAGCTCTAGTGCCCAAAGGAGAATGTGGCCTTATATGCAAGCATAGACAAATCACCAGGGAAACTGACAGAAATTTAGATCATATGCATTCAGATGAAGGTTGGTGTTATATTTGGTAATGGGAGCATGTGAAATTTCTTTCTTGGTTGTTTCTAAGCAGTCAGGGAACTAAGAAGTCCTTAGCTGAGAATGAGGAACAGGAAATTTTGCTGGGAGTTTGAGGAGAGAGGAGAAGATGTAAATAATATTCACCTAGGAGAGTGACAGAGACTTTCCCTTTTTTTTTTTAGAGAATTGTAATGGAATGGTCCAGGAGCATCATGGGCCCACCTGAAGTTTGTGGTGATGAATTTAATACGAGACAAGTCAGCATGGATGAGTGTTTTCATTTGGTCACATGTAGGTGTTCATGTTTTCTATTCAATGTTACTAACCTATGCCAACAGCTTCTTCACCAGCATGGACGCTGTTGCTGTTCTCACATGTGTAACTGTGTCACTTGTGATATTTAACTGTATTTGGTAAGGGATGCCCAGAGTGCTGGCAAAACATTATTTCAGAGTATGTCTGTGAGGGTACTTCGTGAAGAGCTTAGCATTTGTACCAGTAGATTGAGTCAAGAGTCCCCCTCACCAATGTGGATGGGCATCAACCAAGCCGTTGCGGGGCCAGATCAGACAAACAGGCAGAGGAATGAAGAAGTCTCTCTATATATATCTATCTGTCTCCTTGAACTGGGACAACCACCTTCTTTTGCCCTGGACATCTTGGTTCTTAGAGCTTTGAACCACAAGAGTTACACCATTAGTTCTTCTGAGTTTCAGGTCTTAAGACTCAGACTGAAATAGACCACTGACTTTCCTGGTTCTCCAGTTTATAGATGGCAAATCGTGGGACTTTTCAGCCTCCATAATTGTATGAACCAATTCTTATAATAAATATCATTACACATACACACACACACACTCACACCCTATTGGTTCTGTTTATCTGAAGAGCCATGACTAGCATACCACTTGTTCTCCCTGCTCATCCACACTGACAAAGATGTGTCTATTTACTAGAAGGTCACACTCTAAACACTGAGAAAACTAAATAAATAAAATGTAGTTTTAGAAGCTCTAATAAAAATATTCATTCTACAAAACGTCTCCTTACTTGACCCCCTATGATATTTGTATTTTCACTATTGAATGTTATTATTCATTAAAGTTAAAGCACAGCTTTTTCAGAAGCCTCCAAATAAAAAAAAGTAACTGCAGAGAGATTAAACACACACACACACACACACACACACACACACACACAGAAAATCGGAAAATGTTATCTGGATAAGAGTGTATATTTGCCAGTTACATAGGAAGGTTTTCAATCCCCTTAATGTTTTAATCTATTTAAATTGTTTGAATTCTTCCAATTCCTCAGACACTACTCAGTTTTGTTCATTGTGGCTATGTGATAGAATTCCCTTTATCTACCAGCTTCTCCCAGTATCACTTTTCTTTTCCCTTCTTTATCTTCCTCCAAAAGAATAGGATAGAATCCGGGAGGACATTTTGAATGGGAATACACATTTTACACCAGATTAACAGGCAACTCAAAAATTTGAATTTTTCATAGTTTTATCTTTGTTTTCATTTACAACAAAACTATGGTTCCTTTGAGCATCCTATGAGCATTTCCTCTTCATTTTTAAGTCTCAAGAACGTGAGGGATTCAAAAGGAGATAATCATATCACAGTGACTTGAAAGACAATGCAAAATAAAAGTAACCCTCCCTTCAAGAAAACCATATATCTACATTTTATACTTGAGGAAACAAAGCAGAAAAACAATTATTCTTGGAAAATATCTGATCTTTATTATTTAAAAATTTTCTCTCTACTTAAGGAGTGAATTTGAAAAGGCAATAGAAAAAAAGACAATTGTCTAAAAGGACAAATGAGATTTTTTAAGAAAAATGATTCTCAGAGAAAAAAAAAATTTAGTAAAGACATTCAGGGGACATATAAAACAGCCAAGCTATAATGGGTTACCATCAGCAAATGATATAAAAGGAAGCATGTCACAGATTACAAGCGATTAGGAAATCGAAGCACTCAGTGGCAAGGTGGGCTCACTACTTTTCAGGGACAGGAGAAAAAGTAATATTTGACAAGGTGAGGGTTGAAACTCCTAATAGCTACTTTACTTCAGTCATCGACAATTATAATAGAAAAAGAATGATCAGGGCAATAAGAGTTAATGAGAAAAACATGTAACTGGGCAGAATTTGAACCATATTTAGTTGAAAAAATATCTCAGTAACTTGGAATGTATTCAAATCAGCAGAGTATATAATATTCGTTGTAGAATATTAATTTTTAGAAAGGCAAATCTAGCAATAGAATCATTACAACACATCCTGGAAAACTACAGTTAATTTTTAAACTGTTCTTTTTTTTATTTTTAAATCAGAAAACTCTTACATAAGCCTTATAAGAATATAGTAAAAAATAAAAACTCTCTTATATCACTGTCTACTCCTCAGGTAGCCGTTATTGACAGTTTGGTGGGTATACTTCTTCATCTTTTTTTTGGACGAAGTTTTTCTCTTGTTCCCCAGACTGGAGTACAGTGGTACAATCTTGGCTCACTGCAGCCTCCACCTCCTGGGTTCAAGTGATTCTCCTGCCTCAGCCTCCCGAGTAGCTGGGATTATAGGTGCACACCACCAAGCTCAGCTAATTTTGTATTTTTAGTAGAGACAGGGTTTCACCATGTTGGACAGACTGGTCTCAAACTCCCGACCTCTGGTGATCTGTCTGCCTCGGCCTCCCAAAGTGCTGGGATTACAGGCATGAGCCACTGTGCCCAGCCTGGTTGGTATACTTCTGACCTTTTTTAGAGTCTTTAGGCAAATACCACAAAAATATACATATATTACATATAAATCTCCATTTGCAAATTCAGGTCTATAAGAAAATTAACTTTAATTTTTCTATCACAAATGTCAAACTTACATAATGTCCCAATTAGAAACCTAATCTCCATTTGTTGTGGGTTTCATACCCCTTTCTCTAGGGTCATGTTTTAGGTCTAGGAAACTTGTCAATGTATCAGGAGTGGGACCTGAGTGCTGTCATCTAAGCTAACCCAGAAGTGGACCCAGATTTCCATCCAGTCTTTGACCTTCATTTCATTGAGGTTATTACCATGTCTTTCCTCATTTTCAATTCCAAGATCTCTTTATTTCCACTTGTTCTCTATGTCATATCCCTGCTCTTTTGGAGGAAGCATCTCACGTAAATAATTGCGATAATCTCTTAGCCATTCTCCCATTACTTCTATTTCTCATACAGTCTGTTTCACATGTCAGTCACAGTGATCTAAAACATGAGCCAAATTATGTCAATCTTCCCCTTAAAGCCCTCTAGTAGATTCCTGTCTCACCTAAGTACAGCCCAAGTGCTTTTAATGACCTGCAAGGCCCTGTAATCTGGTCTCTTTACCTATATGACTAATCTTCTGCCACTTTCTGCTTCTTACTCTGCTTTACCCCACTAGTCTCCTGCCAGTTCATGCTTCCACCATAAGGGCAGCCATTCTACTGTCCTTTTGTTCCTTCTGCCTACCGTGATCCTCACACAAATGTCTTTCAGGTGTTTATTTAAAAGTCATTTTCTCAATAAGGCTTTCCATAGTTGGTCTATCTGAAGCTTTTGTTCTTCTTCTCCCAATATTTTATATATTCCTTAGAAATTTTCACTAATATCATGTGTATTTTATTCTTATTGTTTTTGCTGTCCATTTCAAAGACTGCAATTTAAGTTCCATGAAGGTAATTTTATTCATTACTATTTTCTCAAGTTCCTGTAATACATCTAGAATATAGGTAGTAGGCCTTCAAGAAATATACTTTGAATGAATTAATGAGTGAGTGAATAAATGAATGAGTAATGAGAAACTTACTACTGATCCTATCTCATGTTAAGGTCAGAAGAAATGCTTCAAGACTATTCTAGGCCTATTTTTACTCAATAGTTTATTTGTTTTTCTACCATGTTATACATGAGAAGCTGATAGAGATTTTGCTTTTTTGGGATCCTGCCTGGAAATGGCTAATAGATCATTTCCATCCTAAGATTTGCAAAACATGCCTAGAAATTTCATCAGATAGAAAACGTTGCAGCCACAGAACCCTATTTCAGGAACCTATCACCAATCAAGTTCTCCTTAGCTTTAATCCTTTCCTAGTTCTTGGAGTACTTTCATAGAAGGAACATGTTGAAAACTTGATGTATTTTGGCTTATTTAAAGGTAAACTCATTTGATAAACACCTATATCAAGAAATAAAATAGCTAGTATCCCTTTGCCTTCCTCCCATGCCCCTAAAGGTAACTGCCATCTTGCTATTTGTAATAATTATTTTATACTTATAATTGTATTTATATTTTATCTTAATATAAATATAATCATTCATTTGTTTTCTTTTGTAACCTTCTGTTTTCACTCAGATTGGTTGGTAAGATTCCTCCATGTCATGGTATTTAATCACAACTTAGCCATTTTTGTTGCATAGCATTCTCCATACTGTGACTGATTTTAGCTATTCTATGTTGATGGCTGAGGGATTTTGCACTTTCTTTTCTTCTATTATAAAATATGTTAAATTGAATAATATTGTGTATGTATCCAGGTGAACAGGGGCAAATATTTTTCTGAGTCATATCTATGAGAAAATTGCCTAGACATAGAGAATGCAGATTTTCATATTTTTATACAATAATAAGCAATTCTTCTGGAATTGGAATCAATTTTGAAATATTCCTATTACTCTATGCTCCTTAATACTTGGTAATGTTAGACACTGTTTGTATGTAATTTTTATAATTCTAAAATAAATTCTACATGTAGTCTTAACTAGCATTTTCTGAATTCCTAATGAGATTGAATGATCACCTTTTTCTATATTCACTAAGTATTCAAACATTTTCTGTAAATATTTACTAATATATTTGGCCCAATTTTCCATTATTGTCTTTCTTCCTAGAATTGTGGATACTAGTCCTGTGTCAATTATACGTGTCTTAAATATCTTCTTCTACATTTAGCTTGTCTTTCATCACTCTGTACAGTACGTATTTATTTAAAAAAATCTTCATCTGGAACTTTTTGTGCTTATTTTTAAGAAAACATACCTAGGCAGAGGTTATTAATATATTATCCCATGTCATCTTCTGAAAGGTGAGTAATTTTGACTTTCATATTAAGACTAATTTACCTTGACTTGCCTTTAAGGTATGGTCTAATGCAGTACCAAATTGCATAATACCAAATTAATGGTCTAATTTCAATACCAATAATTTGCATATCAGTTTTCAATTTTGTCAATAGTATTTACTGAACAGCCTACTCTTTCTCACTGATCTTGCAATAAGCCTTCTGTTGTATATGGGTTTTCCATAACTGTGTGAGAGGATGTTTATAGTTAATATTTCATTTCATCAATCTACTTCCAAATATAACACTACCTTAGTAACTATAGCTTATATTATGTCATATGTTGATATATTTCATCTTGTCCTATTTCTTTAATAGTGTTTTGGCCTTTGACCTTATTTGACCTCTGCACATATTTTAGAAATCTAAATATGAATTTAGGAAGAGCTGAAATCTTTGTAATATTGAATTCTTCAATTTATGATTATGGTGTATATCTCCATTTATTTAGTTCTTCTTAAATTTTACTCAATAAAACTTTATGATTTTATAACAATAATTCTGTGAAGAATGGAATACTTTGAACATTCAAATACTGCCATTGAGAACAAGAAGAATGGTTAAAACACTTTTTTAAAAAGTGGTTTCACTGATAATTGAAGACATCAGAGAGCTACTAAGGAAACCAAGAATTAAGGAGAAAAAAGTCTGAGGAAGGAAGAACTGTACGTTGACACAAGTCACTCTTTTATGAGAAATCCATATAAACAGCTAATTTAAAATGACAAAGGAATGAATAGTAGGTAGTAAGTCTCATGGAACCAGAAGTGAGGAATATGGACATAAGAGATTACAAGTTGGAAAGCTGACTCCAATTAATGTGCAGGTTTATCTTCATAACATGTACTATAGTCAGAAGCTTAGTATGTAAGGTAGACAAGATGCCAGTCCAAACACCTCAGAAAATCATAGTGGATTATTTGCATTCTTGTGCAGGTGATAAGTTTTATACTTCTTTGGCACCTTATACGCTCTATTAATTTTTGGCCTTGACATATCTAATAAGAAGTTTTCATTCAGTTTAATCACTGCTTCCTTGTATGTAATGGGTCATTTTTTGTCTGGGTACTATCAAATTCATTCTTCATTTTTGGCTTTCAATAGTTTGATATGATGAGCTAAAGTGATATTTGAGTTTATGCTGTCTTGGATTCACTAAGTTTCTTGAACGTGTTCATTTCAGTCTGTCATCACATTTGGGAAGATTTCTGGTTTTGTAATTAGTTCTTCAAATATTAATTCTGAGTTTTTATATCGTTTCTTCTTGTTCTGTGGTTCCACTTAAGTACCTTTTGATAAAATTATTTCTCAATCCCTGAGGTTCTATTCATATTTAAGATGTTTCTTCCCTCTTTTTATGTTAAATAATGTATTTGAATCTATCATAGATTTCCCTGACTATTGCATAATCTGCATCATTCTATTAGTTTTATCTAGTGGATTTTTTATTTCAGATATTATATTTTTTTAAAATTTACATTTTAAAATATTCCACTTCATTACTGGTATGGCTTATCTTTTGGTTTATTACACATATGTTCTTTAACTTTACTGAGCACAGATATATTAACTGTTTTAAAATCATTTTATTATCATTCTAATATTTAGATTACCTTGGGATTGTTACCTGTTATTTTTTCAGTGAAGAATGGTTTACGTCTTCCTTTTTTCATGTTGGATAATTTTGAATTGATAATGTGAATGTTATGTTTCACAGACTCTGGATTTTTGTACTATTCTTCCAGTGAGTGCTGATAATTTCATGCTTGCTTTGGTGGTTGCACATATTTCATTTAAGAATGCTTTCAGTCTGCTCTACCCATGCATGGCCCAGGAGTCAGTGAGAGACATAAGCAGTCTTCATACACAGAATGTGGTATCCCTCTTTATGGCTTTGCCTTTCCAGTATTATCTTCATCGTATGATAATTTCACTAGATCTTCCACCCAGAAATACGTATTCTATTGGAGTTTAGCTTGACTCTACCATCACCACAATTATAACTACTGCATGGGAAACCCACAGAAATAAATAACTCACTCTCTATTATTCATTTCATCTAATCTGTCTTCTAATTTTTTTTTCAAAGTCTACAGCCTTCGATAACTTTTCCAGAGCCCTCCAGTAATGGATTTGTGTTTTGCCAGAAGTTAAAGAAAGGTCAGGTTTTCAGGAAATAATTGCCCTACAAAAGAAACAAAACTCCATCCCTCTTTCATCACTTCTAAAGTATCTCTGCTGGAATTTCTAATCTATTTAAACATTTCATTCAATGTTTTACTAGTTCCTTTAACATATATGTCTTAGTTATGTTAAAGTCTTTGTCTATTTATTCCAATATCTAGGGCTCTCTGGTTGTCTTTCTATTAACTGTTTCTTTTATCTTAAATTGAGGCCATATATTCTTGCCTCTTTGCATGCACCATAATTTGATATTATGCTAGACAATGTGTAGAAAACAAGAGTGAAGAAAATATCGGCTATCCCAGAAAAGGATATGGCAGAAAAGGACATGGCCCTTATCCTGACACATTGCTAGTACCAGGGGGCTGAGTCAATATAAGCTGCTTTTGAGCTGGGTCTGAGCTTTGACAGAGATTTAGTTAGAACCAATTCACCACATGCTTCAAATACTTTGAGGGCACAATGAGAATGTTATTTTCAGTAGAGCTTTGATTCTCAGCACTTGTACGACTTTGCATATCTCTTTGTACTTACAGATCAGCTACCAACTTTCATACTGGTAGGACACATTTCTCTGCAGGCTACCCATCAGTTTTTGTGTTTTTGTTTGTTTGTTTGTTTGTTCTACTGGGGAATTAACTTTGCTCCCGTGACCTCTCCTGGGCTTTATTTATTTATTGTCACGGAAGGACTCTCTTCACTCTGTCACCCTTCCCCTAGGCTTTGGAGAATCATTTATGTGTTCTCGGTGAAGGCTCAGTGGCTTCAGAGGAATTTTTCTCAGCGCTACTGATGAGTCCCCAGCCTGTAAAGGTATGTTACATTTTATTCAGTGCCATGTACCCCAGAGAGATTTTCCTTATCTCTTGACCTGTCCCATGCATGTACTTGAAAAACACCAGGACAAAGGGCTTTATTTAGACTCTCCTTCCTCCCCGCCCTGGCTTAAATGCACTATCCTTTGTTCATCCAATAAACATCTGTGGGAAATTGTTGGTGGGTGAATGCAGACTTATATTACCAGGATCTTCCAAATGCTAATCCTTCATGCTAGGCTTCGTGCATTGCTAAAAGTGTGGCTAGTTTTTTCTTCACCCATCTGTAGAGAATTCCTTTTCTTCCTGCCTGAAAGCAGTCATGGGCTTCTCCTCTTATAGGAAAGATTCAGAACTTTCTGCATCTTCTAGGATGTAGCTTTTTTAATGTCTTTGCTTATTGTGCTCAGTTATGCTAAAGCAAAACAAAAATCAAACAGAAAGATAAAAAGCCAAATAATTTTATCTTCTGTATCTTGCTATCATTCTTAGAATAGAAAAAACAGTAGTATGTTGTTGTTATTATTATTATTTTTACACACTAACTGGAAGCAGAATTGGGTTTACAGGTATTCAGTTTTCCTAAATAGTTGTTTTGTTTTTTATGAAAATATATAAAGAAATTAAAATTTAATATTTCACAATATTCCCAACATTTCTACTAATTTTCTATTCTTTAAATTTTTTTTAAAATTTTACATTAAAAATTATTTCCATAGGCTTTGGGGAATAGGTGGTATTTAGTTACATGAGTAAGTTCTTTCACGGTGATTTGTGGTATTTTGATGAACCAATTTATTTTTTCTTTTTTAATATTTTAACTTTTATTTTAGGTTCAGGGGTACATGTATAGGTTTGGGATATAGGTAAACTTGTGACTCAGGGGTTTGGTCTATGAACTATTTCATTACTCAGGTATTAAGCATAGTACTTGACAGTTTTTTTTTTTTTTCCTGAACCTCTCCCTCCTACCCCATCTCTACCCTCAAGTAGTCCCCAGTGTCTGTTTTCTTTTCTTTCTGTCCATGTGTCCTCATTATTTAGCTCTCACTTATAAGTAAGAATATGCAGTATTTTGTTTTCTGTTCCTATGTTAGTTTGCTAAGGATAATAGCCTTCAGTTTCATTAATGTTCCTGCAAAGGACACAATCTCATTCTTTTTTATGGCTGCGTAGTATTCCATGGTGTATATGTGCCACATTTTCTTTATCAAGTCTACTGGTGATAGGCATTTAGGTTGAGTCCATGTTTTTGCTATTGTGAATAATGCTGCAATGAACATATGTCTTTGTGTTAGAAAAATTTATATTCTTTTGGGCATATGCTCAGTAGTGGGATTGTTGGGATTTTTATATACAAAAAATTTAACTTTTTATTTGTTCATATTTATTATAAATTTTTAGACAAGCATAAAAAGTCTCAATTGAAAACATGAATAACAGCTATATTTCAACATTAAATGTGGCAAATTAATTTTTACATTATTTTGAGATTTTAGGAAGTTTCTATTAAAGATTAATTTGAAAATTACATATTGAGATTTCATTTGAAATAATTTACTATATGTACTTATTGTATTCCCATAAGGACGTAAATAATATGTACTTATTTGTTCCTTTTATATTTTAAAAACACTAAAAAACTTATAGAAAATCAAAACATGCAAAGAAGAAAGGAAACAAAAGAAAATATATAAACTAAAGGTAGAAATACAGCAAATATAATGCAGTACATGCTAAAATTTGATAAATAATATTAATATTTGATAAATTTTAGATATATAGTAATAACTAATATAGTTTAATGTTTTCTAAGCTTTGTACTTTTCATTATTCTGTTTTCTTTTCCATATCTTAAGAAATAGCCAACAGATTGAGAGTCGAGCATTTGAATGGTGTCTCATTTATTAATCTTTTTTCTTTCTACTCTAAATTCACTCTTCATTGTCTACTTGTGATATTAGAACATTTACCTCTCACCAGCTGGCATGATGGAAACTTCATCATGAGTAGGTACTCTATTGTATGATTTTTCTTAGCAAATTTCCAAACATTCCTGTGGATAGCTTCTCCTGCCATTCCACAGAATAGTTTCCCAGTGAGTTCCACTCCCAGTGGTACCTTCCCGTGGATGGCTTCCCCCAGCATCTCACGGGATGAGTTCGCAATGAGTCCTGAACTGTGACACTTCCCCATGGGTAGCTTTCCAGTGAATCTAAAGATGTAGCACTTCAGTAACTTCTCCACCATCAAGAAGACCCTCTATAAAGAGGTCTAGACCTCAGCCCTGGATGTCATGCCTCTTCCAGACATGTTCTTACTTGGGTGCTCTGCAGCAGCCCTAGGGGTAGCGGTTACTCCGTATACCTTCTATTGCTGTATTCTTTAGAATATGCTTAGTGTATACTTTAACTACTCCAATTTGCTGTTCAAATCAATGGATAATTCCTCTCCCTTGCTAGGAACCTAATAGATGGAAGCACTACCAAAGAAATAGGACAGGCTCTATTTGTTGTTTATTCTGGTTTATACAACCCAGAAGAAAGAATAATAAGTTAATAAACAACATTAGTAGAATGCTGTGGAAATCTAGAATGGCAATATTGAAGAGCTGTAAAAATTAAGAGAGCTATCACAAACTTAATCTGAAGATGGAGAATCTAAAATCAGTTTATACTCAGGGATATAGGTAAGCAAATTTAGAGAATTATTTTAATGGTAATTAGGAATCAAAGATTAGATATTAAATAGAGAGTCATTCTCAGGCGCTAAGAAAAGGCAATATTCCATTATTAGCATTACTAAAGCATTAGTCTAGTTATCAAGATATATCAAAGCACAAGAAACAAGTGTGGGCATAATTTCCAGAATAACAGGTGATTTTAATTTTCTATTTATACATTTGCATATATTTTATGATTTTTTATGATTAACATGCATTATGATAAAATCAGGAAAACATACATTTAAGAACATTTTAAACAAATGTCATGGAATATAAATATTTAGTTATGTCTCAAAGCAAGGCAAAAGTCCAATGATTGGCACTAATCTTCACGGCTGTAGGGAACAACAAGCAAGAATGCCTTAATGCTCACAGTAGTGCTGATTTAGGCTATTAAAATATTTCTACAAAATTTAAGAACTATGACAAATTGTGACAAATCAGGATGGTACATAGAGATATCAAGTTTTTCCAGAGTTGGGGTAAAGGGGGAGTATTCTGTGGAAACTGAAAAATAACTAGATATCATAACTGAAACTTTCTTTTTTATCACTAATTCTTATAACAATCTGGTATGAATAAAATGCAAATATATATATACACACATACACAAACATATCTTGTGTGTATATATACCTATTATATATATGTATATATAATGTATATATGCATATTATGTATGTTTCCTGTGCATATGTTTATATATATACATATACATATATGTTAATAAATATTCATTCTTAAATGTATGTTTTCCTGATTAAAACATCTTCTTTATATCAGTGATGAATCCAAGAATATGAATCAATGTTTCTTATAGTACCTAGTACTGAAGAAAAAGAAACAAAAAAGACATCCATTTTCCCATCCTGCCAATTCCATTTATTTTTCCAACTTTTGGATGTCTTAGACATCCTAGATCTATTTTACTTCAGCCTTTTACTCCTAAATATTTTGAAAGTACTATATTAAAACAGAACCATAAATATTTTCTATGGCAAGCCTGAAACTTTCAATTGGTAATAAATTGACACAGAAAATTATTAATGCATTCAACAACCATTTTTCTTGCACGTCTGTATGTGCTAGAACTTAGACATATTAGGCAAAGAACACAATGATGTCTACTCCTTAAGAATGTATGATCTTTTGGATTTTAGTTCTCAAATGTGGAATTTAATCCAGACTTAAAAATGAAACTATCCTAAGATAGTGTAACATTACTAAAGTATATGCTTACTTCATAGCATTTGATTATAGTTTGAAAATTGTTCATTTAATTAATAATCTAAAAAATTATCTAACAGAATTCATGAAATGAGCAATAGGCATTAGAATTTACTCCTATCATTTAACTCATTCGTTATTTTGCAGATGTTTCTGTATCCCAATGGTTGGGTATGTGAGAAAATTGTCAGAATTCTATGTACTCTCAAAATTGAAGCCTTTAGCTTTTGTGAAGCCAAAAACTGTCTCATTAAAATTAAAATGATTCTTTCATAATAAATATATATTTTCCCGGTAAGTTCAACTCTCTACAGAACAATTTTTAAATGGCCATTTGTTTTTTACTAAAACTAAAAT
Source organism: Macaca fascicularis (assembly GCF_037993035.2). NCBI lineage: Eukaryota > Metazoa > Chordata > Mammalia > Primates > Cercopithecidae > Macaca > Macaca fascicularis. The sequence goes on from NC_088379.1 coordinate 109,952,215, forward strand.
AAATCTTGTACTCTTACCTTTACATTTGACAAATAAGTAGATAAATTAGAAGAAATCAGGCATTTTGGGAAAATATTTTAGGAGAATGCAATCCAATCTTTACATGAATATCTTGCTCCAGGGAACAGCATATTCTGTTGTATCAGAGTACACGAATAGATAATAATCTAACTAAATCAGCTTATAAATTTAGGAAAATGTCTTGGAAATTGAGAAAATGGGACATTATATTGATCCATTTTTTTTACCCAGCTGGTTTGTTGACTGAATTGACCAAATTGACTGTTTTGATTTTCATCTTAAAAACAAAGGTAACAAATTACATAAAATCATAAAGTAACTTTCACAGGACAAAACCAATGAAATTAAAAGTAATAAGGACAAGAATTATAAGACTTAGCAACACACTTAAATATATATCAATATCTAGCCTCAATATGGGATATATAAACATTATCCTTATTAAATCCTGAATGAGCCAATCATTAAATCAAGTTCTGTTATGCCTGGTTTATTGTACTTGGATAAGAAAAAGATATGTACTATTTTAGTTTTCTCTTAAGACAAATGTAATAACAGCCACATTTTATTCATACTCCCTATTTAGCCACAATTTTGAAGCCATATATTAAGCTAAAAAAGACACCATGTGAATATCTTTGAAAGACCTCTGAAGGCATTGTATCATTCTAGTTACTTTGTCTCAGGGCATTGATACTTTCACTGGTTGGAATCCAGCCCAGTAAAATGGATCTTAAAGTAATTCTCTCTAAAACATTGATATTTTAAATGGGACTTGAAGATCAGCGCATTGTTATCACCTACAAACCTCTTAGAAACGCAGAATTTCAGGCCCTTCCCAGACCTGCTTGATTATAACCTGTATTTTGGCAAAATCCCTGGGTTTTATGTATGCACATTAATTTTATAGTATGGATTTCCCTTCTTATCCCATACTCCCTCAAAAACCAGTTTTCTTTTGACAGATATAACTACCAGGCATAAATTACAGAGCGCACACTAGACTATAAAGGCATGCTAAATCATGTGACTCTAAACGCACGGCCCTAAATCTATAGAAAGACTGAACTATGTGCCCCCAAATGAGATTTAGTCTTTTAATTGTAGTGGAAGTACATAATTACTAATAGCTTCCAAAGTTCTACTACCTTTTTCAACTGATTCTCTTCAGATACAACTGAGAAAATGTTTATTTGGAATTTTAGCATTGGCAATCTAATCCTCTAATACTCTGACAGGAATGTAATGTCATGGTAATGATGAGAAACAAGTTTTTATAACAGAAAAATAAATTGTGAGAGTCAGGTGACAAGGATTCGGATTCTGGTTCTGGAACTTCAACTAACTAGCTGTTGAAGGGTAAGACATACCTTATATTTGATTTTGTATTTCTTATGCTAAGATCCTCCACTGAAACTTAGGAGGCATATGATTACATTTTTGTTAAATCAATTAAATAATAAATCAATCTTAAAAGTCAATCTTAATCAACTCACTTTACCTCTCTGGGTTTAAAGTCTTATTAAATGTTTACTAAGAAGGTAATTTTAAGACTTCTTTCAGAATTCTGTGAATTATGCTATTGTTTCATACACTGACACTTGGGGAAAATTGTCATTGTATCAAATTGTGAGTTTTTAAAAGTCTACCTCTAAGTGATATACATAGCCAGCTGAAAAGTATAAACTTAAACATTTTTGCCTTTTAAAAAATAATATAGTGTTTTGTTTTGTTTTGTTTTACCGATTTCCTCCTGTGGTTTATTTTTAAGGTTCTTCGATCCTGTGTAGATAAAGGCAGAACTAAAAAGTATGTTAAAAGTGAGTGATAATTACGACCTTTAATCTATTGAGCATTTTATTTTGTTACTGTTTATTGCTGATATTGGTAGTGGAAGGGCAGTTGGTTATTTAAAAGAATTCAGTTTCAGCTTTCTACATATGGCCAGCCATGGGGTGGGGGGAAGGGGGAGAGGGGAGGGATAGCAGGGTGGGGAGAGTGTGGAGGGGAGGAGGCATGGATAGCATTAGGAGATATACCTAAAGTTAATGGGTGCAGCACACCAAAATGGCACATGTATACATATGTAACAAACCTGCACGTTGTGCACATGTACCCTAGAACTTAAAGCATAATAAAGTAAAATAAAATAAAAATAAAAGAATCCAAGTTTAGAGAAGCTTGAGTTTGTCATTAATGACCTCTTCAAGAAACCATGGAAGCAAGTGCTAACAGATTTGCTATTACCTGAGCTTATGCATTTAGCAGGACCTTGGTGAGATTCTACTTACATACATTGAATTTCTGCTAGTTCTACTAAATGGCAGTAAAGTAGTTAATGTAAGTTTCATGCAGAGCAGCAAAAAGCTATTTTTCTGCTCTCCCCTCTGTGGTTTTGGCCTCCAGTGAAATCCTGCATTTAGGCTGTAGCATCACATTTCAAAAAAGACATAGACATAATAGAGAGAGTTCAGAGGAGAGCCACAAAGATGATAAAGGGCTTAGGAAATAAGACCTATGTGGAAAGGTTAAGGCAAGTGGGCATGTTCTGTCTGGAGAAAACAAGACTGGGGAGAGACATAACTGTCTGCAAATTCGTTAAGGGATGTTATAAAGAGCAGAGGGACCAATTCTCATTAGTCAATGAGGACAGAACAAGAAGTAATAGGCTTCAATTCCAGAAGGGAAAATTCAAGTTAAATATAAGGACTAACTTTATAACAATATGAATAGTTGGGAATGGCACCAGCTGCCAGGGGAGACTGTGGAATTGTCATCATTGGAGAGATTCAAGGCTGAATCCTCATACCCATCGATCAGGAATGACTTACTTAGTAATAATAAAATCAATCCTGCTGTGATTCACAGGGATAGATTAGTGCCCCAGCATAGGTCCTTCCAACCCCAATGATTATATGATTAAGATACCAGTACCCAGGGGGAATTGATCTGTGTATAAGGGAGGGAAGAGAAACTCTTTACAAGCTACAGCTGTAAATCTGAAAATTAAGTAATTCAGGATGTTTAGCTAAAGGAGAGGCTGAATCTGCTTAGGAGATATGTAGGGATACTGAATTAGAGAGCTCAGCCTTTTTCTAAAATATTAATCTGACTTTTGTCAATATTTCAAATAAAAAATTAAGACCCATACAATTATTAATTTTCCTTATTAGTGTTCATCTCAAATGCTACAAAAATATTTAATTTATTAACAAAAAAATCAGGAGAGAATGTTCTCAAGGTCTGAAAAATAAAAACTAAGATGAAGATAATTTTAGAAAGATAATTTTCCCATGTCAGATTCAGGGTCTTCCCTTTCATTTAAAAATGTGTTTAAATGATATTTTTACTTCAGATGTTCCCGAGGGTTTTACTTGATGGGCATGCGACTCTAATTAACATCCAAGATCCACATAATTCAATCACAGTGTGGGTCAAAATTACCAATTCAATTTTTTAATCTTAAAATTGATTTCTATGTCTGTGATGCTCAGACTGAATTTCAGCATTATCCAAAGCTTTCTATTTTACCATGCTCTCTGCCTTATCATACTGGCCTTTGCTAATACTACAGTAGTTATTTTTGAATCTTTGAAAAGTCAGTGTTTAATTTTTTAGTTTACTTTTCCCCTTTCTACCTTTCCAGTTTACCTTTAAGAAAAAAAACACACTGCCGTTTTTTTCCCCTGAGGAGGCTGTGTTATTACTACCGTCCACATCATCAGGGTTACAGCACTTGCAGTAGTAGATCATCCCTGTGCTGTCATGGTGATGATATATGATGGAAAAAGCCATCTATCTGAAAATCCAAGGCACAAAGACTGAAGCAATAATGAGGTAGCCCAGCACAAACCCGGCATGCACAGCACTCGGCATTTCCCCCCAAATAAAAGTGGACTACCCTGTAAATTGAAAATCTTTAGATAGGGAAACTCTCGAAGATGATTTTTTTTTTCTTTTTTCTTTCTCTCTCTCTCTCTCTTTTTTTTTTTTTTGTGTGTGTGCTTAGAGGCTTTTTAAGTCCCCCAAAACATTAAAAAATAATGAGTTTCTGAATTAAAAACCTTTCAAAGCTTCTCACTTCCATTTCTCTTTTATTTTTTCCCTGTCTCTCATGTCTATTTTTCTCTTCCTATTCCCATTTCCAGTACCCTAAACTTACCCTTTGAGTATCCTTCTCCTGGACAATTAAAGTCATCTGGATCTCTCTACTTTCTCTGTTCTCTTTGTGCTCTAATTCTCTTTTCATAACTGGCTAGGCTAATCCTAGTACATGCTACATTTATTATATCACTCTTCTAATTAGAGATTTTGTAATTCATCCCATGAGCTATCAAATACAGTTCAATTCCATAGCTTTGCATTCAAAGCCCTCAAAAATTTGGCTTTAGTTTATTTTTCCAGCTGTAAAGAACACTGCCTTTTTATCTGTACTCTACATTGCCAAATAAGAATACTGGTCTTTCAGAATATGACTTGAACTTTTTGTATCTTTGTGCTTTGGTGGACCCTCCACCTGAGATGCAAAACAAATAATGGGCAAGCTTTATTCTAAGACATACCTGAATTCAAATGTACTTCCTATGACCTCAGACAAGTTGCTTTACCTCTCTGGCCCTCAATTTTTTCAACAGTAAAATGGGGATAACAATCCCATTTCAAAGAATTCTTATGAAGCATGAACGGTGAAATGCATACAAAACTCTTAGCATAGAGGCAGGGGCATGATAGTCAACAAAGTCAGCTCCTCTTATATGGTTTGGACATTATTATTAATTTTTCAGTGCATTCATTAATGGTGATTCTGATGCCACTCACTCAGTGAGACTTCTCTATTTCATTTTTCATTTCTATTGAGCTTTCCTTCTTGTGATCTAGTAAAACATTTTTATATTGCATCTTCTATATCCTGTCATCTTTTATATTTTGCATATAGGAAACGTAAGTCTTCCCAAAATGTCTTAGGGGTGGAAACTGTCATATATATATATATATATATATATATATATATATATATATATATAGCCAACTAGAAATAATCAACACATAGAAGGTACTCAGCACATTTTCAACAAATCAGTGTTTTAATATGTATCTTTTTGCCCAGTGCCAAGCCTAAAAGGGTTTTGGATTTACTTAAAATAAACCATGATGGAATAAAACTTCTAGCACATTTTCGTTGGCAGGACAGATTAATGCAATTTGAACCAGTTGTTATATACTCTCAGGACAAAAGTAAAGTTAAAGCTAGTTTTTGTGGTAAGATTTGTTTTTACCTTCAACACTTAAATATTCTTTAATGAAAAAAAAAATCCACTAAAATCTTAAAGCCTACTGGTGCATCCTAATTTAAATAACTATATTTCTTTAAGCTGCTCTTCACTTAATACTATTTATAAACCTTAGCAACTGGTATGCTGACAAACTTGTACTCATTTCAGAAGGTTTTATCCCTCTAATTTTAACCCCTTTTGTTATAAGAAATATGTCTACAACTTTACCAGTTGAAAAGTGTATCATTTTCTAGGTCCCTTCAAGTACTTTATATAAATTGACCCCTTCAAAAACATAATAAAGTTAGCATCTAAATTTTCTTCTTCGGTTCCAAATTCAATCCTAGTATGATCAACAGTAAAATAGAAATGGAATCTAAAAGGACAATAATTTTTCCTTACAGTCAATGGAAGAATAATAGAGTACTTTTGCTTCTAAGATAATCAGGGGGGTCTTTAACTCAAAGATTAACTTTTTTCTACTTTTGGATTAGTAATAACTCTATCTGATTATTGCATAGTGCTACCTGCCCATCAGTTTCTTCCCTTGTCACTTTCTCCCTTGCTTTGTGTGCTCCAGCATCGCTGACCTCTTTCGATCCCTGCTAGACTTCTTCACCATTGCATGTACTATTTTCTCAGACTCTGCTCCTCCCATTTTTGGCACTTAGATACTTCGTAGTTTGCACTGAATATTCCTTCCTTAGAAAAGCCTTATATTACACCCCATCCCACTGATCAGTCTAGATAAGTCTCTACTGACATCAAAAACATCTTGTGCTTCTCCTTTATACTATGTACAATAATGTAATAAAGATGGTAAATTTGTATACACATTTGCTTAAAATATTTTTGCTGCTTAGAATGTAAGCTCAATAAATGAAAGAAATATGTTGACTGTATTCATCTCTGTGTCTCCCAAGCCTATAATTCAAAAGGTCCTCAAGAAAAATCTCTTGAATTGAATGGAGAAAGTATGTTACTAAACCAGCCATTTTCCATTGAAAAATCAGGTAATGGGATATCCATTTCTCCATCATCATCTGTTTAAAAACTACCCAAAAAGCCTCTTCTTTTGGAAAAGACAACCTCATAAACCTCATAATCTTATTGTGATTTATATTTACTATGCTAAAATAAAACAGATAAATCTAATATAAAGGAAAAATATCTTCCTTTAATTTTTAAAAATAGTTTGCTTATACAGATTTAAAATGAATAAATGAGTCATTACATAAGTGGTCCTAAACATTTTGTAGGTAATATAATTTTGAGCCAGGCAACACGGTGAAAACAGATAATTTTTCTTATTTATAAGAGACATTTGTGTCTGCCAAGGACTTTCTGGCTGGTAAGTGTTTAATAGCTTGATCTTCCCAGGAAAATGATGTAAGGGTTATCTAAACTCAGATTCAACCAGTTTGAGCCATTGGTTTAGCAGTTGTAAATTTCATCATCTATACAGAACTTTGATCACTTCCAGTTACCAGAAACATTCTGATCTGACGTATGAGCGTCAAATACCCATGTAAAACAACTTTGCTATGTGCTTCAGTTGTCTGAATCTAACTACTGTTATGTCTCCCATTTTAGGGAGGCTTGGGAGTTTGGTACCAGATAACCAGTGGGGATGTACATCTCTATATAGGAATTATTTCAATGGCCACATGATAAAATTTTCTACCTGGACTTTTTGAGGTAAACATTTTTAGTGTAGTCAATAACAAGTATTTGCTCAGGATACATCCAATGACTAAATCATTAAATTTACTGAATAGAGAGCATTATCTGAAACTAAATTCTATATGGCTTTACTGTCATCCTTCCTGGCACCTCCTTAGAGAGCCACTTCCACTCTTTTTGGAAGAGGATGGTTATTGGTGAATAATGGCAAGTTGGAGTTGACAAACATTCTTTAGTTAGAGACAGACAGGGCTCTGGGTAAGTCTTCCTGTCTGGATTAGTTTTATACTTTTCTCCCCTGTTACTTTCTCTCTCTCTCTCTCTCTCTCTCTCTCTCTCTCTCTGTGTGTGTGTGTGTGTGTGTGTGTGTGTGTGTGTGTGTGTGTGATGCAGTTCATGTGTAGTAGTATGAATACTTGTTCTGGAGTCTGAGTGCCATGGTTTGATTCTAGGTCTACCTTTTTTACAAGCTGGTTGGTAGTGGGAAGATTGCCACTATGCATTTTGTTTTCCGTATTTGATCACTGTTAGTATCTACTTATAGAATTAAATAATCTATTTGGAGTCCTTAACACAGTGTCTTGCATATATTAAATCCTAAGGATTAGCAATGATCAGTGCACATGCTATGAATTCTGGATTTTTGTCCCTATCACCAAGTACTCATACAATTAATCTCTCTTTTCGTCACATTATTTTACACACACACACACACACACATATATATATTTAAATTCTCCTACAATTTATCTGTCCGGTTATTCCAACTCCAATTATACTCTGTCCGGGCACTGCTGCTGCTTTTCTTCACACCAACTGTCTTCCAAACTTCTCCCATTTCATTTGGTTTATCCATTACAATGTCATGTATAGGTTCACTGTGCTCATTGTTCCTCGCTCCTTCACTGCCATTTCTCAAACAAGGCTGTGTGCTCCACAGTCACCTATGGCCCTTCAGCGGCCCATCCCCCAGAAGCTGCTATCTTGTCTCTTCTGGGCTCTTACACCTAAATTTCCCACCCTTAAATGTTTCTCTCTCTCTCTCTCTCTCTCTCTCTCTCTGAAATGTGGGAAGAACTAATTATTTCTTACATAAAATCCCACAGTTCTGATGTACTGGAAGAAATGTAATTACTCTTTGGAATGTGCATATATATAATTTCTGCTCTGAAAGCATCTCAACGTAACTATGAGGTGAAGTCAAAGAATTTGTTTCTCGCATCATCCCTGTTACTGTTTGAGACACCAGAGAGGTATTTTCATTTTAAAATTTTCTATTATATATTTTGTTTGTTAAATAGGCATAGTCCATATAGCTGCAATCTACCCGTCCTCTCAATTATTCCAAAATATTTGAAGACCTACATTATAGGGTTTCTATGATGATTAAGTTAACACATAAATGGTAATTATTACAGAGCCTGAAAGACAGAAATCATGTAGACTGCATTGTTATTACCGGTAGTAGGGAGCAGTGGATTTGGTGGTGTTGGTGGTGCTTATAGTGGTGGTAGTGGTGATGGTTTTGTTGGTATTAAAAAAGGAAAATCAAGGAAACATTTTTTGACTAGAGATTCATTAGAAAAGTATACATAGCTCCGCTTACAGCAACTCATTCAATCCAGATGCATGGTGACATAAAAAAGAAAATGAAAGCCACAATTAGTTGATATTTACACACTAATTAGTAAACATATTTTCCCAAGAGTTATTTCCATACTAACCTCTAGATTTTTGGGGCTTATGGAAAATTTTAAATGTTTATGGAATAGACATGACTTCAATAGTATTCTTTTAGTGTCGCTTACCAACCATGGTTTCACTGTGGAAACCAGAAGTGATCTAAAGAATATTGAAGTTGAAAAAGTACAAGCAAGATTTGAGTATAAACCACCATATCCTAATTGAATTTTATTTTTATTTCCTTTTCATTGTGTTCCTAGATCAGCGGATCCTGCTTATTCATTTCTTAGTGTTACATTTCACCTCATTCACTAGCTGTACTTCTTGAAGATTTTGTTCATTGATAAAATCATTTCTGATATTATTAAGAGGGAATATTCCTTTCCTCAAAATCTACACTTGACACTGAGTAGACCGAACGAAAATTGACTTTTGCATTATAGAAAATAATATCATTTGATAAAATATATAGTACACACTTTCAAATAACTCATTTTCCTCCTAGATTGCCAGGAAATTAGAAATCGGATTTTTGTAGTAGACATATACTAGATAAAAGTTCAACCAGACTAATTCATATCTCCACCATAGTGCCTCATGTTACCCATCTAGAATTTCTCTCAAAAACAAACAAAAGTTAAATTATTATTTTTCTAGAAAAGTAAGGGAATTTTGGGTGGAACTGATGAAGTGACTTTCATTATGAATAATCCAACCTCATTTAATGAGAGACATATAAAAATAATAATGTATATTTAAAATTATATTGGGTAAAGGTGCACAATACAAAACTCATTTTAGTTTTGCCTTAGACCCATCAACTCTAAAGTCCGTAATACCTAAATTAACTTTTATCCTGATGTACGCGGTCTATGGAGTGATTAACAATGTACCAAACAACAACAGTCACTCTCATATTGAGAATTTATGTTTGCAGATATTGTAGAGGGACAGGAAAGAGGCCAACTATGCTGTCCTATTATCTTACCAAGCCAGATAATTCAATTTCTGCTGGAGAAACCGTATCTAGGCATAAAAATTTGCCTTACACATTCTGATGCTAAACCCAGCTAAAAGTTCCCAAATGAATGATTCTCAAAGGTAAGAGATTCCCCCAAAGAACAGTGTAGAAATGCAATCATAGCCATACCAACATATGCTGAAATTTCCTAAAACCACAAGCTGATGGACATGATGAAAGCTGAATCTCTCAATAATTACATGGGGGAAATGTCTGCACAAATGTAGCTGAATGCTTGGGAACAGCAAAGTATGTGATTTATGATTTTACTCCTTTTGAATCTAGGAAATTAGTATGAAATTCATAAAGTGCCATAAACTATAACACAAAATAGTAGAATTCACTTTCATTAGTATAAATGTTTGCTCACCCATTTCTTGAAGAAAATTATCAATATTTTGAGGAAAAAATTCAGAGTACAATGAAATGGAATTGCAATCTTGCTCAAGCACCTCCAATAAATTAACAAACAACTGAACTAATAAAGCAAATATCTTTAGCTGATGAAAGTATTTGTTATCACATTCATCAGTTAGCCTCACATACTTAAATAACTATGAAATGTTTAAATATTTGGAAACAGAATTCACAGTTGGAGACTGATTTGAATAATTGTTAGATTTGCTAAATAAGTAAATAAATACAAAGAACACTAAGAACAGACCAAAGAATAAAATAGAGAAAGAATTATAAAACAAAAGAAAGGAAAACTGGAAAAGAAAAAACAAAGTTATTAGCATTAAAAGGAGAGTTTTAAAATGTGTGTTTCACTGGGACATAAAGCACAAGATAACAAATTTATTTTTTTTTAGACTTTCAGGTTCAAGGGTACATATGCAGGTTTGTTATGTAGGTAAATTGTGTTTCACAGGGGTTTGTTGTACACATTATTTTGTAATCCGGGTAATAAGTGTAGTACCCAATAGGCCATCTTTTTGATCCTCAAGACTGCTCCTACCCTCCATCCTCAGGTAGGCCTGAGTGTCTATTGTTCCTTTCTTTATGTCCATGTGTACTCAATGTTTGGCTCCTACTTGTAACCAAGAGCATGCACTATTTGGTTTTCTGTTCCTGCATTAATTTGCTTAGGATAAAGGCCTTCAGCTCTATTCATGTTACTACAAAGGACACGAGAACTCATTCTATTTTTATGGCTTTATAGTATTCCATGATGAAGATGTACTGTATTTTCTTCATACAGTCTACTGTTGATGACCATTTAATTTGCTTCCATATCTTTGCTGCTGTGAATGAAAGAGCAATGAACATAGGCATGCATGTGTCTTTATGGTAGAATGATTTATATTTCTTTGGGTAAATACCTGGTAATGGAATTGCTGGATTGAATGCTAGTTCTGTTTTATGTTCTTTGAGAAATTACCAAACTGCTTTCCACAGTGACTGAACTAATTTACATTCCTATCAACAGTGTATACGCATTCCGTTTTCTCTGCAACCTCACCAACAACTGTTACTTTTTAACTTTTTAGTTATAGTCATTCTGACTGGTATAACACGGTATCTCGTTGCAGGTTTGATTTGCATTTTTCTCTGATGATTAGTGATATCGATAATTTTTTCATATCCTTGTTGGCTTCAGTATATATTCCTCTGAAAAGCGTCTGTGGATGTTCTTGGCCCAATTTTAATGGGATTGTTTTTTGTTAATTTAAGTTGCTTATAAATTCTGGTATTAGATCTTTGTTTGATGCATACGTTACAATTTTTTTTCCATTCTGTAGGTTTTCTGTTTACTGTTGATAGTTGCTTCCGTTTTGCAAAAGCTCTTATTTCAATAGGTCTCATTCGTCAATTTTTGTTTTTCTTACACTTTCTTTTGGTGTCTTTGTCATGAAATCTTTGCCCATTCAAAATGGTATTTCTTCAGTTTTCTTCAGTGTTCTTACAGTTTAGGTTTTACAATTAAGTATTTAATCCATCTTGAGATCATTTTTTATATAGTGTAAAGAAAGGTTCTAGCTTCAATCTTCTGCATATGGTTAGCCAGTTATCCCAGCACCATCTTTGAAAAGGGAGTCCTTTTTCTATTGCTTTTGCCAACTTTGTAGAACATTAGGTGGTTCTAGGTGTGGGACTTCATTTCTGGACTCTCTATTCCATTTCATTGGTCTATATGTCTATTTTTGTACCAGTATTATGCTATTTTGGCTACTGTAGACTTACGGTATAGTTTGAAGTCAGGTAATATGAAACCTCCATGTTTGTTCTCTTTTTCTTTTTGCTTAGAATTGCTTTGCTTTGGTTATTAGGTTTTATTTTTCTCTGTATGAAATTTAGAATAGGTTTTTCTAATTCTGCAAAAAATGACATCGATACTTTTATAGAAAGAGCATTAAATCTGTAAATTACTTTCAGCAGTATGGCCATTTTAACAGTATTGATTCTTCCTATCCATGAGCATGGAATGATTTTCCGTTTGTTTATGTCATCCCTGATTTCTTTCAGCAGTGTTTTGTAATTCTCATTGTAGAGATGTGTCACATCCCTGGTTAGCTATATTCCTAGGTGTGTTTTTTTTTTCTTTATGATTATTATGAGTGGGATGGGATTCTTGAGTTAGTTGTAAGCTTGGATGTTGTTGGTGCATAAAAATGCTACTGATTTTTGTACATAAATTTTATGTCCTGAAACATTGCTAAGAGTCTTTGCACATCTAGGAGCTTTGGGGAAGAAACTGTGGTGTTTTCTCAGAATAAAATCGTATTCTCTGCAAAGAAAGATAGCTTTATTTCCTCTCTTCCTATTTGGATGCCCTTTATTTCCTTTTCTTGCCTGATTTCTCTGGCCGAGACTTCCAGTATTACATTGAATAGGAGTGCTGAGAGTGGACATCCTTGACTTGTTCCAGTTCTCCGGGTGAATGCTTCTAGCTTTTGCCCACTTAGTAAGATATTGGCTGTGGGTTTGTCATAGATGGCTCTTATTATTTTAAAGTATGTTCTTTCAATATCCAGTTTGCTGAGGGTTTTTAACATAAAGGGATATTAAATTTTATGGAAAGCCTTTTCTGCTCTATTGAGGTACTCATTCGGCTTTTGTTTTTAGTTCTATTCATGTGATGAATCACAATTATTTATTTTTGCATGTTGAACCAACCTTGCATCCCAGGATAAATCCTACTTGATCGTGGTGGATTAGCTTTTTGATGTGCTGCTGAAGTTGGTTTGCCAGTATTTTGTTGAGGATTTTTGCATCTCTGTTCATCAAGGATATTGGTCAGTGTTTTCTTTTTTCCATTGAATGTCTGGCAAGATTTAGTATCAGAATGATGCTTACCTTACAGAAAGATATAGAGAGAGTCACTTCTCCTCAGTTGTTTGGAATAATTTCAGCAGGATTGCTACCAGCTCTTCTTTATACGTGTGGTATAAATTGGCTGTGAAACTATCTGGTCTACAGGTTTTTCTGGCTGGTAGGCTTTTTATTACTGATTCAATTTCAGAACTTGTTATTGGTCTGTTCAGGGTTTCAATTACTTCCTGGTTCAATCATCAGAGTTTGTATGTTTCCGAGAATTTATCACTTTCTTCTTAGCTTTTCTAGTTTGTCTGCATAGATGTGTTCATAATAATCTAAGAATTTCTGCATTTCTGTGTGGTTGGTTGTAATATACTCTTTGCCATTTCTGATTATGTTTATTTGGATCCTTTCTCCTTTTTTCTTTACTAGTCTAGGTGGCAATCTATGAATCTTACTTATCCTTTCAAGTAACTAATTCTAGTTTCATTGATTTTTTGTATTTTTTTATGTTTCTATTTCCTTCAGTTCCATGCTGATTTTGCTTATTTCTTATCTTCCCCTTCCTTTGGGGTTGGTTTCCTCTTGAATTTCCAGTTTCTTTGGGTTTGAAGTTAGACTACTAATTTGAGATCTAACTTTTGATGTAGGCATTTAGGGCCATAAACTTTCTTCTTACTACTGTTTTAGGTGTGTTCCAGAGATTCTAGTATGTAGTATCTTTGATCTTATTAGTTTCAAAGACTGTCTTGATTTCTGCCTTCATTTTATTATTTACTCAAACGTCTTTCAGGAGCATGTTGCTCAATTTCCGTGTAATCGTATAGTATTGAGTGATCTTAGTATTAATTTCCACTTTTATTTCACCGTGCTCTCAAAGTGTGCTTGTTTTTTTTTTTTTTAATTTGCTAAGGATTGTCTTATGACCAACTGTGTAGTCAATTTTAGAGTAAGTGCCATGTGCAAGTAGGAAGAATGTATATTCTGTTGTTTTTGAATACAGAGTTCTATAGATGTCTGTTAGGTACATTTGGTCAAATGTTGAGTTCAAGTCCTAAATATACTTGTTAGTTTTCAGCCTTGGTTTTCTGTCTTATACTGTCTGTGGGGGTGTTGAGATCTCCCATTATTACTGTCTGTTTATCTAAGACTCTTTATAGATCCCAAGAACTTCTTTTATGAATCTGGTGCTCCTGTGTTGGATACATATATATTTGGGATAGTTAAGTCTTCCTGTTGAAATTAAAGTTTTATCATTATGTAATGCCTTTGTTTTTTGTTTTTTGGTTTTTTTGTTTTTTTTGTTTTTTTTTTTTTGATGATTGTTGCTATAAAGTTTGTTTTGTCTGAAAATTGTCTGAAAGCAAACTCTGCATTTTTTGCTGTTTTTCATTTGCTTGGTAGATTCTTCTCCATCTCTTTACTTCGAGCCTATGGGTGTCACAGGCTGTGAGATGGGTCTCTTGAAGACAGCATATTTTTGGTTCTTTTTTTATTATCCAACTTTTGTGCCTTTTAAGTGGGGGCATTTAGCCCATTTACGTTCAAGGTTAATATTGATACCTGCACATTTGATTTTGTCATTATGATGTTAGCTGGTTATTATGCAAGTTTGATTGTATAGTTGCTTTATAGTGTGATTGGTATGTGTTTAAGTGTGTTTTCTTGGTGGCCTGTAATGGGATTTTGTTTCCATATTTAGCACTCCCTTAAAGACCTCTTGTAAGGCAAGTCTGATAATAATAAGTTCACTTAGCATTTGCTTTTCTGAAAAGGATCTTATTTCTTTTTTGCTGATGAAACTTAGATTGGCTGTATATAAAATTCTTGGTTGGAATTTTTTTCCTTTAAGGATACTGTTTATAGGGTCCCAATCTCTTCTGGCTTGTGGGATTTCTGCTGAAAGGTCTGCTGTTAGCCTTATGGGGTTCCCTTTGTAGGTGACCTGCCCCTTCTCTCTAGGTGCCTTTAATATTTTTGTTGACATGTTTATCTTCAATAATCTGATGACTGTGTATCTTGGGGATGGTCATCTTGTGTAGTATCTCACAGGAGTTCTCTGCAGTTCCTGAATTTGAATGTTGGCAGGGTTGGGGAAATTGTCGTGGAAAATATCTACACAAATGTTTTCCAGGTTGCTTGTTTCCTCTAGGTTTCTCTGAGGGATGCCAATAAGTCATACTTTTGGTTTCGTTACATGGTCCACATTTCTCAGAGGTTTTGTTCATTCTTTTTTCTTTCTTTTTGTCTGACTGAGTTGATTCGAAGAAACGGTCTTCAAGCTCTGAGATTCTTTCTTCAGCTTGGTCTACTGTAAGTTCTTGCAAGTGTATTATAAAATTCTTGTAGTGAGTTTTTCAGTTCAATTTGGTTCTTTCTTAAAATGTCTATTTCTGTCTTTCATCTCTTGTATCATTTTATTTTATTACTTAGGTTCCCTGAATTGACTTTCAAGTTTCTCCTGAATATCAATGATCTTTGTCTCTAGCCATATTCTAAATTGTATTTGTGTCACTGAAGCTGTTTTATTCTAGTTAAGAACCATTGTTGGGGAACTAGTATGAGCCTTTTGAGGTAAGAAGGCACTCTGGCTTTTTGCTTGTCAGAGTTCTTACATTGGTTCTCATCTGTGTGGGCTGATGTTTCTTAAGTCTTTGAACTTGTTGTCTTTGGATGGTTTTGTTTTGCCTTCATATTTTTTGATGCCTTTTATGGTTTCATTGGGGTATAAAATGGGTTCAGTTGACTGGCTTTGTTTCTGGAAGATTTCTGGGGGTCAAGGCTTATTAGCTTATCCCTCCTGGGCTGTGTGCTCTAGCACCAGAAGGCTGGTCCTGCGTCCCTAGCTTTGTTCTCTGGCTTCTCAATGTAAGAAACCTGCCACACTGGGAGGGCTGAGATGTTCCCAGGTCTTTGGCAACAACTCTGATGGAGAGTGCCAGCCACAATGCTACACTGGGGCTGTGGCAGTGGGGTCCATGCCTGTTCTCATGCATCAGCAGGAATAGCTCTGCAGCAGGGTTCATGTGAGTTGACAGGGGTGGGACACCAAGGGAGGTAGAGTGCTATTGTCCATGCATGTTCTTGTGCTGGCAGCTGTATAACACAATTCCTGTGTAGCAGTGGGGGTGGGGCACTGGCAAGGGCAGGTTGCTGGTAGGGGCGGAGCAATGTTGTTTGTGTATGGGTAAACTGCTGGGGGAGGAGAGGCAAGGTGCACCTGCATACATGTGTCAGCACACAATGGGTAAGAGTGGCTCCCATGTGGAGTGCATGCTGCAAAGTTATGAGAAGAGGCTGCAGTGGGAGGATACTGCAGCTTGGTGGCTGCACATTGGTTGGGGACAGGAGTTATGACGATGACCCCCGCATCCAAGGCTTCTCTGCAACCAGTAACAGAAGGCTGAGGCCCCAGGAGATGCTGGTGGACAGGGAGGCACCAAGATCAGACAGATCCCACCCAAAAGGTAAGGCTACTCTGTTCTGTCCAGGTCCAGCAGTCACCAAATGCCAATGCCACTTAGAGGAGCATGGTGAGCCTTTGTGATGGGTGGGTGTCCCTGACCATGTTCCCCTGACCATGTTCCACTGAAGCAATTCCCATGCCAAACCCTCTGGGGTCTGCAGAAGCTGTAGTCCTGCTCCTGTTACATATCTAAACAGCTCTCCTTGTCAGCTCAGGTGCTCCTGGGGACCACAGGGTCTCCTGTAGCTAGGATTCTGGGAGGCTGTGGTGAGAGTGGGCCACTCCTTCCCTGTTCAAGTCACCTCTTCTGCAGGAGCTGCTGGGGACCAGGAGCAAAGCCTACTGCTTGGCAGCTCTGTGAAGTGTTCCCAGCTTCCTCTATTCAGCTTAGGATCTGTGTCCTCTTTCCATCCATTCTAAATGTCTTCTCTCCAAAGATCTGCTTGGGGTGTGCCAGTCTTCCCAATGGCCTGGTTTGATCTTGATCCGTAGAAGCTGTTCTTCCTAGTTGTGTCTAGTCAGCCATCTTGCACAAATTTTTTTTAAAATAGAAATTATATGTCTGCTCTCAGACTACAATGGAATTAAATTGGAAATCAATAACATGAAGATAGGTAGAAAAAGTCCAAAACTTAGAGGTTAAACAATGCATTTCTAAATAACATGTGGATCAAAGAAGAAATTGCACAAAAAATTTTTAAGAAATTTTGAACTAAATGAAAATAAGAATATACCCTGTCCAAATCTGTAATACAGCAAAATCAGTGCTTACTGAGAAATTTATAGTATTGAATTTACATAGGAAAAGAAGGAAGATCCAGAATAAAAAATTTAAGCTTCTACCTTAAGAAATAGAAAAGCAAGACTCAATGAAATTCAAACTAAAGGAGAAAATAAACAATACAAATAAAAACAAATTACAAAACCAGAAATGCAAGAGAGGACATTATTATGAATCTCATGGGCATGGAAAGAATAATGAAGCAATACTATGAGCACTATATGCACACAAATTTGATAACTTAGATGAAATGGACCAATTCCTTGAAAGATACAATCCACCAAAACTCACACAAGAAGAAATAAACAATCTGAACTGAATTATGGCTTAAATAAATGGAAATAATAATTTTAGAACTTCCAAAAAGAGAAACAAATAGACTCAGATGAGTTTACTGGTGAATTCTACCAAGCATTTGAGAAATAAATTATGCTAGTTCTTGAAGACAAAAGCAAAAGTAATGATTTCTAATTCTATGAGTTCGGTAATACTCAAAAGCAAACAAGATACTTAAAAAAACTACAAACCAATCTCCATCATAAGCATAGGTGCAAAAATTCTCATACAAAGCAAACCCAATGTAACTGTCTATAAAAAAAATGCACCAAGGCCACTTGGAATTTATCCAGATATTCAAGGTTGGGTCAACATTTAAAAAGTAACTAATACAATTCATCACACAAAAGGCTGAAGAAAAAAACATAATCGTATCAGTAGATGCACAAAAGGCATTTGAAACAATCTAACATTTACCCATGATACAAACTCTCAGCAAACTAAGGATAGAGGAGAACATCTCGACTTGATAAAGAATATCTACAAAAAACCTATAGCTAGCAATATGTAATGATAAGAAACTAGAAGATTTCCTACTAAGATTAGAACAAGGACTCCGCATGTTTGGGAGAAAATAAGGGAAGAGAACAAGAGTCTCTGCCTGGTGATCCAAAGAATTCTCTTGGATTTTGTACAAGACCAACAAGATGATAACTCTGTGAGTCAGCAAGAACCACTCCTTATTGGACTTGGGGTGTACCCTTAAGCAGATACAGCCTGGATTAAAAATATCCAAGTCCTTTCAAATATTTGGAAAAACTTCTAAAGAAAAATGGCTATAAATAAGCGCAAATAGATCACAGATAAAGATCACAAAATACCTGACTCTTAAATTCCCACACACCTAAGTACATCTATTAGCATCAGCACCATCCAGGAAAACATGAACTTGCCAAATGAACTCAACCAGTTACCAGGGACCAATCCTGAGAAACAGATAAGTAAGCTTTCAGACAGATAATTCAAAATAGCTGGGTTGAGGAAACGAAAGAAGATTCAAAATAACACAGAGAAGGTATTCATAATTCTATCAGATAAATCTAAAAAAGACATTAATATAATTCAAAAGAATAAAGCTGAAATTCTGGAGCTGAAAAATGCAATTCGAACACCAAAGAATGTATCAGAGTCCTTTATAGCAGAATAGATCAAGCAGAAGAAAGAATTGTTGAGATTGAAGACAGGCTATTTGAAAATACAGAGTCAGAGGATATGAAAGAAAAAAGGATAAAAAACAATGAAGCATGCCTACAGCATACAGAAAACAGCATCAGAAGTTCAAATTTAAGAGATTTTGTCCTTAAAGATGAGGTAAATGGAGATATAGGAGGCCGGGTGTGGTGGCTCATGCCTGTAATCCCAACACTTTGGGAGGCTGAGGCAGGTAGATCACAAGGTCAGGAGTTCGAGACCAGCCTGACCAACAGGGTGAAGTTCTGTTTCTACTAAAAATACAAAAATTAGCTGAGCATGGTGGTGGGCACCTGTAATCCCAGCTACTTGGGAGGCTGAGGCAGGAGAATCGCTTGAACGTGGGAGGTGGAGGTTGCAGTAAGCTGAGATTGTGCCACTGCACTCCAGCCTGGGTGACAGAGTGAGACTCCATCTCAAAAAAACAAAAACAACAACAAAAGGATTAGAAAGTTTATTCTAAAGGATAATAACAGAGAATTTTCCAACCCTAGAGAAAGATATCAATATTCCAAGTACAAGAGAGTTATAGGACACCAAGCAGATTTAACCCAAAGAAAACTACATCAAGACATTTAAGAATGAAACTACCAAAGGCCAAGGATAAGGAAAGAATCCTAAAAACAGCAAGAGAAAAGAAACAACAAACAATGGAGCTCCACTACATCTGGCAGCAGATTTTTCAGTGGAAACCTTACAGGCAGCCAGGAGAAAGTGTCATGACATATATAAAGTGCTGAAGAAAATATATATATATATTACCCTAGAAAAGTGTATTTCATGAAAATATCCTTCAAGTATGAAGAAAAAATAAGGACATTTCCAGACAAAAACAAAAACAAAAACAAAAACAAAAACAAAAAACTGAGGGACTGCATCAATACCAGAATACTCCTACAAGAAATACTAAAGGTAGTAACTCAGTCATCAAGAAAGTGACATTAATGAGCAATAAACAATCACCTGAAGGTACAAAACTCACTGTTAATAGTAAGTACACAGAAAAATACAGAATATTATAACACTGTAACTGTGTTGTAAAAACTACTGTTATCCTAAGTAGGAAGACTAAATAATGAACAAATAAAAAATAGTAACTATAAGAATTTTTCAAGACATAGTCAGTACAACAAGATGTAAATAGATACAACAAAATGTTAAAAAGCAGGACAAAATTGAAGTGACTTTTTATTAGGTTTTTTTTTTTTTGCTTATTTGTTTGTTATGCAAATAGAGTTCAGTTGTTACTAGGTTAAAATAATGAGTTATAAGATAGTATTTGCAAGCCTCATGGCAATCTTAAAACAAAAAATATACAATGCATACACAAAAATTAAAAAAAATATTTTAAAAGAAGCTATGTCATGTCACCAGACAAAATTATCATCACTGGAAGAAGACAATAATAAAAGAAAGAAAGCAGAAAGAGAATAACACAAAACAACCAGAAAACAAATAACAAAATGGCAGGAGTAAGACCTTACTTGTCAACAATAATATTGCATGTGAATGGACTAAACTCTCTAATCAAAAGATATAGATTAGCTGAGATGAAAAAGCAAGGCTCATTGACCTGTGGCCCAAAGAAACACAACTCACCTGTAAAGACACAAATACACTGAAAATAAAGGATGGAAAAAGATATCCCATGCCAATGAAAACCAGAAAAAAGCAGAAGTTGCTATACATATATCTGACATAATAGATTTCAAGATGAAAACTAAAAGAAAAGACAAAGAAAGTCACTATATAATGATAGAGGAGTCGATTCAGTAAGAAATAATTTTATTAATATAATGCATTAATATCACAATATAATTTTAAATATATACGCACTCAAAAAGAGGATATAATTTTTTTAATATATTCAAATTGTAATAGAATTTTAAATATATATGCACCCCAAACTGTAGCATCCAGATATATAAAGGAAATATTATTAGACCTAAAGAGAGAAACAGGCACAAATACAATAATATCTGCAGATTTCAAGCACTGGACAGCTTTCAGCATTGGCCAGCTCTACCAGACAGAAAATCAACAAAGGAACATGACACTTAATCTACACTATAGACCAAATGGATCTAGTATATATTTACAAAACATTTCATCTAAGAGCTGCAGAGAAACATATTCTTTTCCTCAGCACATGAATTATTCTCAAGAATAAACCGTATGTTAAGTCACAAAAAATGTCTTAAACCATTCAAAAAGTTGAGATAATATCAAGAATCTTCCTTGACCTTAATGGAATATAACTAAAAATTAGTAAGAAGAGAAATTGTGTCAAAATAGAAGATGGCCAAATAGGAACAGCTCCAGTCTCCAACTCCCAGCGTGAGCGACACAGAAGACCGGTGATTTCTGCATTTTCATCTGAGGTACTGGGTTCATCTCACTGGGGAGTGCTGGACGATCGGTGCTGGTCAGCTGCTGCAGCCCCACCAGCGAGAGCTGAAGCAGGGCGAGGCACCGCCTCACCTGGGAAGCGCAAGGGGGAAGGGAATCCCTTTTCCTAGCCAGCGGAACTGAGACACACAACACCTGGAAAATCGGGTAACTCCCACCCCAATACTGCACTTTAAGCAAACAGGCACACCAGGAGATCATATCCCACACCTGGCCGAGAGGGTCCCACGCCCACGGAGCCTCCCTCATTGCTAGCACAGCAGTCTGTGATCTACCGGCAAGGCAGCAGCGAGGCTGGGGGAGGGGCGCCCGCCATTGCTAAGGCTTAAGTAGGTAAACAAAGCTGCTGGGAAGCTCGAACTGGGTGGAGCTCATAGCAGCTCAAGGAAACCTGCCTGTCTCTGTAGACTCCATCTCTGGGGACAGGGCATAGTAAACAACCACAAAAGCAGCAGAAACCTCTGCAGACGTAAACGACTCTGTCTGACAGCTTTGAAGAGAGCAGTGGATCTCCCAACATGGAGGTTGAGATCTGAGAAGGGACAGACTGCCTGCTCAAGTGGGTCCCTGACCCCTGAGTAGCCTAACTGGGAGACATCCCCCACTAGGGGCAGTCTGACACCCCACACCTCACAGGGTGGAGTACACCCCTGAGAAGAAGCTTCCAAAGCAAGAATCAGACAGGTACACTCGCTGTTCAGAAATATTCTATCTTCTGCAGCCTCTGCTGCTGATACCCAGGCAAACAGGGTCTGGAGTGGACCTCAAGCAATCTCCAACAGACCTACAGCTGAGGGTCCTGACTGTTAGAAGGAAAACTATCAACAGGAAGGACACCTACACCAAAACCCCATCAGTACATCACCATCATCAAAGACTAGAGGCAGATAAAACCACAAAGATGGAGAAAAAGCAGGGCAGAAAAGCTGGAAATTCAAAAAATAAGAGCGCATCTCTCCCGGCAAAGGAGCGCAGCTCATCGCCAGCAACGGATCAAAGCTGGACGGAGAATGACTTTGACGAGATGAGAGAAGAAGGCTTCAGTCCATCAAACTTCTCAGAGCTAAAGGAGGAATTACGTACCCAGCACAAAGAAACTAAAAATCTTGAAAGAAAAGTGGAAGAATTGATGGCTAGAGTAATTAATGCAGAGAAGCTCCTAAACAAAATGAAAGAGATGAAAACCATGACACGAGAAATACGTGACAAATGCACAAGCTTCAGTAACCGACTCGATCAACTGGAAGAAAGAGTATCAGCGATTGAGGATCAAATGAATGAAATGAAGCGAGAAGAGAAACCAAAAGAAAAAAGAAGAAAAAGAAATGAACAAAGCCTGCAAGAAGTATGGGATTATGTAAAAAGACCAAATCTACATCTGATTGGGGTGCCTGAAAGTGAGGGGGAAAATGGAACCAACTTGGAAAACACTCTTCAGGATATCATCCAGGAGAACTTCCCCAACCTAGTAGGGCAGGCCAACATTCAAATCCAGGAAATACAGAGAATGCCACAAAGGTACTCCTCGAGAAGAGCAACTCCAAGACACATAATTGCCAGATTCACCAAAGTTGAAATGAAGGAAAAAATCTTAAGGGCAGCCAGAGAGAAAGGTCGGGTTACCCACAAAGGGAAGCCCATCAGACTAACAGCAGATCTCTCGGCAGAAACTCTCCAAGCCAGAAGAGAGTGGGGGCCAATATTCAACATTCTTAAAGAAAAGAATTTTCAACCCAGAATTTCATATCCAGCCAAACTAAGTTTCATAAGTGAAGGAGAAATAAAATCCTTTACAGATAAGCAAATGCTTAGAGATTTTGTCACCACTAGGACTGCCTTACAAGAGACCCTGAAGGAAGCACTAAACATGGAAAGGAACAACCGGTACCAGCCATTGCAAAAACATGCCAAAATGTAAAGACCATCGAGGCTAGGAAGAAACTGCATCAACTAACGAGCAAAATAACCAGTTAATATCATAATGGCAGGATCAAGTTCACACATAACAATCTTAACCTTAAATGTAAATGGACTAAGTGCTCCAATTAAAAGACACAGACTGACTGGCAAACTTGATAAAGAGTCAAGACCCATCAGTCTGCAGTATTCAGGAGACCCATCTCACATGCAGAGACATACATAGGCTCAAAATAAAGGGATGGAGGAAGATTTACCAAGCAAATGGAGAACAAAAAAAAGCAGGGGTTGCAATACTAGTCTCTGATAAAACAGACTTTAAACCATCAAAGATCAAAAGAGACAAAGAAGGCCATTACATAATGGTAAAGGGATCAATTCAACAGGAAGAGCTAACCATCCTAAATATATATGCACCCAATACAGGAGCACCCAGATTCATAAAGCAAGTCCTTAGAGACTTACAAAGAGACTTAGACTCCCATACAATAATAATGGGAGACTTCAACACTCCACTGTCAACGTTAGACAGATCAACGAGACAGAAAGTTAACAAGGATATCCAGGAATTGAACTCATCTCTGCAGCAAGCAGACCTAATAGACATCTATAGAACTCTCCACCCCAAATCAACAGAATATACATTCTTCTCAGCACCACATTGTACTTACTCCAAAATTGACCACGTAATTGGAAGTAAAGCACTCCTCAGCAAATGTACAAGAACAGAAATTATAACAAACTGTCTCTCAGACCACAGTGCAATCAAACTAGAACTCAGGACTAAGAAACTCAATCAAAACCGCTCAACTACATGGAAACGGAACGACCTGCTCCTGAATGACTATTGGGTACATAACGAAATGAAGGCAGAAATAAAGATGTTCTTTGAAACCAATGAGAACAAAGATACAACATACCAGAATCTCTGGGACACATTTTAAGCAGTGTGTAGAGGGAAATTTATAGCACTAAATGCCCACAAGAGAAAACAGGAAAGATCTAAAATTGACACTCTAACATCGCACTTAAAAGAACTAGAGAAGCAAGAGCAAACACATTCGAAAGCTAGCAGAAGGCAAGAAATAACTAAGATCAGAGCAGAACTGAAGGAGATAGAGACACAAAAAACTCTCCAAAAAATCAATGAATCCAGGAGTTGGTTTTTTGAAAAGATCAACAAAATTGACAGACCACTAGCAAGACTAATAAAGAAGAAAAGAGAGAAGAATCAAATCGACGCAATTAAAAATGATAAAGGGGATATCACCACCGACCCCACAGAAATACAAACTACCATCAGAGAATACTATAAACACCTCTACGCAAATAAACTGGAAAATCTAGAAGAAATGGATAATTTCCTGGACACTTACACTCTTCCAAGACTAAACCAGGAAGAAGTTGAATCCCTGAATAGACCAATAGCAGGCTCTGAAATTGAGGCAATAATCAATAGCCTACCAATCAAAAAAAGTCCAGGACCAGATGGATTCACAGCTGAATTCTACCAGAGGTACAAGGAGGAGCTGGTACCATTCCTTCTGAAACTATTCCAATCAATAGAAAAAGAGGGAATCCTTCCTAACTCATTTTATGAGGCCAACATCATCCTGATTCCAAAGCCTGGCAGAGACACAACAAAAAAAGAGAATTTTAGACCAATATCCCTGATGAACATCGATGCAAAAATCCTCAATAAAATACTGGCAAACCGGATTCAGCAATACATCAAAAAGCTTATCCACCATGATCAAGTGGGCTTCATCCCTGGGATGCAAGGCTGGTTCAACATTCGCAAATCAATAAACATCATCCAGCATATAAAGAGAACCAAAGACAAGAACCCCATGATTATCTCAATAGATGCAGAAAAGGCTTTTGACAAAATTCAACAGCCCTTCATGCTAAAAACGCTCAATAAATTCGGTATTGATGGAACGTACCTCAAAATCATAAGAGCTATTTATGACAAACCCACAGCCAATATCATACTGAATGGGCAAAAACTGGAAAAATTCCCTTTGAAAACTGGCACAAGACAGGGATGCCCTCTCTCACCACTCCTATTCAACATAGTGTTGGAAGTTCTGGCTAGGGCAATTAGGCAAGAGAAAGAAATCAAGGGTATTCAGTTAGGAAAAGAAGAAGTCAAATTGTCCCTGTTTGCAGATGACATGATTGTATATTTAGAAAACCCCATTGTCTCAGCCCAAAATCTCCTTAAGCTGATAAGCAACTTCAGCAAAGTCTCAGGATACAAAATTAATGTGCAAAAATCACAAGCATTCTTATACACCAGTAACAGACAAACAGAGAGCCAAATCAGGAATGAACTTCCATTCACAATTGCTTCAAAGAGAATAAAATACCTAGGAATCCAACTTACAAGGGATATAAAGGACCTCTTCAAGGAGAACTACAAACCACTGCTCAGTGAAATAAAAGAGGACACAAACAAATGGAAGAACATACCATGCTCATGGATAGGAAGAATCAATATCGTGAAAATGGCCATACTGCCCAAGGTAATTTATAGATTCAATGGCATCCCCATCAAGCTACCAATGAGTTTCTTCACAGAATTGGAAAGAACTGCTTTAAGGTTCATATGGAACCAAAAAAGAGCCCGCATCTCCAAGACAATCCTAAGTCAAAAGAACAAACCTGGAGTCATCACACTACCTGACTTCAAACTATACTACAAGGCAGAAGATTCAAATAGACACAATTAAAAATGATAAAGGGGATATCACCATTGATCCCACAGAAATACAAACTACCATCAGAGAATACTATAAACACCTCTACTCAAATAAACCAGAAAATCTAGAAGAAATTGATAACTTCCTGAACACATGCGCCCTCCTAAGACTAAACCAGGAAGAAGTTGAATCTGTGAATAGAATAATAAGTTCTGAAATTCAGGCAGTAATTAATATCCTACCAACCAAAAACAGTCCAGGACCAGATAGATTCACAGCCGAATTCTACTAGAGTTACAAAGAGCTGGAATCATTACTTGTGAAACTATTTCAAACAATAGAAAAAGAGAAACCTCTCCCTAACTAATTTTATGAGGCCAGCATCATCATGACACCAAAACCCGGCAGAGACACAACAAAAAAAGAAAATTTAAGTCCAATATCCCTGATGAACATGGAAGCAAAAATTCTCAATAAAATACTGGCAAGCCAAATCCAGCAGCACATCAAAAAGCTTATCCACCACCATCAAGTTGGCTTCATCCCTGGGATCCAATGCTGTTTCAACATATGCAATCAAGAAAGATAATCCATCACATAAACAGTACCAATAACAAAAACCACATGATTATCTCAATAGATGCAGATAAGTCCTTCGATAAAATTCAACACCCCTTAATGCTAAAAACACTTGATAAACTAGGTATTGATGGAATATATATCAAAATAATAAGAGTTATTTATGACAAACCCAAAGCCAATATCATATTGAATCGGCAAAAGCTGGATTCCCTTTGAAAACCGACACAAGAAAGGAATACCCTCTCTCATCATTCCTATTCAACGTAGTATTGGAAGTTCTGGCCACGGCAATCAGGCAAGAGAAAGAAACAATGGGTATTCAAATAGGAAGAGAGGCAGTTAAATTATCTCTCTGTGCAGATGACATGATTCTATATTTAGAAAACCCCATTGTCTCAGCCCAAAATCTCCTTAAGCAGATGAACAACTTCAGCAAAGTCTCAGCATACAAAATCAACGTGAAAAAATCACAGGCATTCCTGTACACAAATAATAGACCAACTGAGAGCCATATCATGAGTGAACTCCCATTCACAACTGCTGCTAAGAGAATAAAATACCTAGGAATACAATTTACAGGGGATGTGAAGGACCTCTTCAAGGAGAACTACAAACCACTGCTCAAGGAAATAAGAGAGGACATAAACAATGGAAAAACATTCCATGCTCATGGATAGGAAGAATCAGTATCATGAAAATGGCCATACTTTCCAAAGTAATTTATAGATTCAATGCTATTCCCATCAAGCTTCCATTGACTTTCTTCACAGAATTAGAAAAAAATTACTTCAAATTTCATATGGGACCAAAAAAGAGTCCGTATAGGCAAGACAATCCTATGCAAAAAGAACAAAGCTGGAGGCATCACACTACCTGATTTCAAACTATACTACAAGGTTACAGTAATTAAAACAGCATGGTACCGATACCAAAACAGATATATAGACCAGTAGAACAGAACAGAGGCCTCAGAAGTAACATCACACATATACGAACATCTGATCTTTGATAAACCTGACAAAAACAAGCAATTGAGAAAGGATTCCCTATTTAATAATTCCCTATTTAATAAATTCCCTATTTAATAAACGGGAAAACTGGCTAGCCATATGCAGAAAAGAAACTGGAACCGTTCCTTACACCTTATTCACAAATTAACTGAAGATGGACAAAAGACTTAAACATAAGACCTAAAGCCATAAAAATCCTAGAAGAAAACCTAAGCAATACCATTCAGGACATAGGCAAGAGAAAATACTTCGAAATTAAACACCAAAAACAATTGCAACAAAAACCAAAATTGACAAATGGGATCTAATTAAACTAAAGAGATTCTGCACAACAAAATAAACTATCATCAGAGTGAACAGCCAACCTACAGAATGCGAGAAAATTTTTGCAATCTATCCATCTGACAAAGGGCTAATATCCAGAATATACAACGAACTTAAAGAAATTTATAAGAAAAAAAAAAAACCATCAAAAAGTGGGCAAAGGATATGACAAAACACTTCTCAAAATAACTGCCCATTTTTAAATAAGAAGTGTATTTGGGTTGTTTTCAACTCGATGGATAAATGTCTAAGGGAATGGATACCCCATTCTTCATGATGTGCTTATTTCACATTACATGACTATACCAAAACATATGCCATATGTATGTAGAACTAGTTAGCACCCATGAAAATTAAAAAAAAAATTTTTTAAAAAGAAGAGACAATGTATACAGATTGGAAAGGAAAAGTAAAACTGCCTTTCCTCACAGTTGACATAATGCAGGATATTCAGAATAATTGACAGATACTCCTGGAAATAATAAATAATTACATAAAGGTTGCAGGATATGAGGTTAATATACAAAATTCAATCTCTTTGTTACATACCAGCAATAAGTAATTGGAATCTTAAGTTTAAAACACAATACAATTTATATTAACACCCCCCAAAATTAAATACTTGCAGGTAAAATGAAAATAAATATGAAGAGAATCTATATGAAAAAAACTACAAACCTGTGATGAAAGAAATCAGACAAGAAGACACAATATTTTCACAATGTCACTTCTTCACTTGGCCTATAGATTCAATATAATCCCTATCAAAATGTCAGCAAGTTATTATTTGAATATCAACAAATGGATTCCAATGTTTATAGGGAGAGGCAAAAGAGTCACAATAATGAACACAATAATGAAGCTAAAACGCACAGTTGAAGGATCGACACTACTCAACATCAAGACTTACTATATATCCACAGTATTAAAGGCAGTGTAATATTGCTGAAAAGAAAAACAGACAAATAGATTAATGGAACAGAATAGATAGCCCCAAAATAGACCCACACAGATATAGTCAACTGATTTTGCCAAAACTGCTCTTTTGGCAAAAGAGCAATGATAATATAATGGCAAAAAGAGTCTTTTAAAAAATAATATTGTAAACTGGAACTTCTCATTGCAAAAAAAGTGAATCTAGACAGAGACCTTACACCTTTCACAAAAATTAACTCAAAATGAATTACAGACATAGGTGTAAAATGCAGAACTGTAAAACTTGTTGAAGATAACATAGAATATCAAGATGACATTGAATATGGTAATGACTTTTTAGATACAACTCTAGTGTCACAATCCATGAAAGTACGAATGGACAAGCTGAACTTTATTGAAATTAAAACCTTCCACTCTGATAAGCCACTGTTAAGAGAAAAAGAAGACAAGCCACAGACTGGAAAGAAATATTTGCAGAAATTATATCTGATAAAGGATTCTCATTTAAAATATACAAAGAACTCTTAAAACTCAACAGTATGAAACAAACAACCTGCTTTAAAAATGGAAAAAAGAATACAAACAGACACCTTACCAAAGAAAACATACAGATA
This sequence comes from Macaca fascicularis, assembly GCF_037993035.2. Lineage (NCBI taxonomy): Eukaryota > Metazoa > Chordata > Mammalia > Primates > Cercopithecidae > Macaca > Macaca fascicularis. Next base: position 109,981,425 of record NC_088379.1, read on the forward strand.
GCAAATAAGCATATGAAAAGATGCTCAACATCATCTGTCATTAGGGTCGTGCAGATTAAAGTAACAATGAGATACTACTACGTACCATTAGAGTGGTCAAAATTCAAACACTGACAAAACCAGATGCTAATGAGGATGTACAGCAACAGGAAGTCTCATTCATTGCTGGTGAGAATCCAAAATGGTACAGCCACTTTGGAGGACAGTTTTCAGGTGTTGACAAAAATAAACTCTTAGCAATAATTCAGCCATTGTGTTCCTTGGCATTTACTTAGATGTGCTGAAAACATTTGTCCACCCAAAAACTTGCAGGCTTATAGCACTTTTATTTGCAATTGCCAAAACTTGAAAGCAGCCAAGATTTCCTTTAATAGGCAAATAAACACATAAACTGTGGAACATCCTCACAATGGAATTTTAATCAGTGGTGAAAAGAAATGAGCTTTTAAGGCATGACAAGACATGGAGGAAACTCACTCATTACTAAGTGAAAGAAGTCAAATTGAAAAGGCTAAATAATATATGATTCCAACTACATCTGAGAAAGACAAATCTGTGAGGACAGAAAAGATATCAGTGATTGCCAGGGCTTGTGGGGGAGGGAAGTGTGACTAGGCAGAACACAGAGGATTTTGGGGGCAGAACGAAGCTACTCTGTATAATATTATAATGGAGGAACATGTCATTACACATTTGTCAAAACCCATAGACTGGAAAACACCAAGAGTGAATCACTTAATGTAAACTGTGGACTTTGAGTGATAATGATGTATCAGTGTAGGTTTATCAATTGTAACAAATGTATACCACTCTAGTACAGGATGTTGATAGCAGGATCAGAGGGTACAGAGGAACTCTATGGTTTCTGCTCTATCAACTTTGGTGTGAAGGTAAAACTGTTCTTAAAAAAATGTGTGTGCGTGTGTGTGTGTAAATATACATAAATGTATGTGTATATACATACTATCATCTAAATATATTATGTTCAAATACATATGCTTATAGCATCATCATATATATCATAAATATGACTATATATATTCAGATGATAGTATATCCTGCCTATAATATTCATAAAACACATTTTAAAATTATTTAGATTTCAACCACTCATGAAAAGAAGTTATTTTAAAATAAACTGAAATCAAGAATTTATATACCACCACTATCCAATTAGAAAATACAGGAGAAATGCATTTTATTCATGCATTTTGACAATAAAGAAATACAAGACATCCGGTAATAAACATCAAAAATATGCAGAAATAATATGATATGCCTATAAAATTTATTAAAATATACAAAATAAAAGAGCTACCCTAATGTGTGCAGTCATAAATTAACAAGATGAGGTATGAGAATAATTTAAAATAATTTACTTGTTCCTTAATTCATTCTTAAAATGAAATAACCAAATTTCATTAAGAAACAAATTGATTCATTTGAATACTTTGAGAAAAATAATGATTGAAAGATATTTTTCTCAAATATTTAAATATAACATAAATTTAAATATTTTATAATGAATGCAGGAATAAATATGGAATCAACAGAAATTTCTGAGGTCAGTTTAATTATTGGTATTAATAGGATACACAATAAAATATTATTTAAACCAGCAAGGGAAGGAAAGGATACTCTATTAATCTGGAAATACGTATTGAAGGCAAAAAGCAGAATCATCTTACTCTATTTTATCTAGCATCAGAAGAAAATAGAGATAAATATTAATAGAATAGCTATATATTCATATGCAGAAATGGCAAATTAACAGTTACGGCTGTAGAAGAATATAAAATTCTTGTATAATGTGTCATAAATATAATCAAAATAAACAAAAATGGGAAATATAAGCTTATAATTATTAATATTCTTAAAAACAGGATGTCTATATAGAAGGAAAAAGTTAAACATCCAGATTTTAAAAGTAGCAAAATAAGATGAACTGGCAATTCGAAAAAAAGAAATACAATGATTAACAAACTTATGAAAAAGTGTTAAAACTGCAAGTGATCAAAAGTGCAAAAATTTAATAACTAGTGAGATTCTTCTTTTTATATAGTGATAATATTAAAGGTTAAATAAATATATATATGTGTATATATGTGTTTTCCATTGTTTATTTGGGGTAAATTATACTGTCATAAACTGATAATCAGTGTATAAAATAATGAAATTTTTTCTGGAAAATAATTTGGCAGTATCAATCAAAATACTTAAAGTGCATTTACTTTGAACCAGCAAATAATAAATAATCATACATCTTTAGAGTTATGCTGGTAAAAACTATAGACCACCAAAATACTCAAAAATAAATTTGGCAAAATAAATTCTAGTATATTAATATGGTATATAGGCTTCAAAAATATTTAATTTCATAGAAAATTATTCATGAAGAACTGTTATCCAAAGGATGTTATAGAATAGTACATATAGCAGAATCCAAACTTTATACATACAAACTAGCAAAAACCACATAAATGATTGTATATGGGCAGATATATATATACATACAGTAATAGTTGTTCTATATTTTAAGATCACAAGTCGTTTTGTGTTTTTTGTAAAGTTTTCTACTTTGGAAACATAATGATTCAAACAATAAAATTTGAATTTTGACCTTGATTAAAAATAAAAAGACTTGGCCTGGCATGGTGGTGTACACCTGTAATTTCAGCACTTTGGGAGGCTGAGGCGGGCAGATCACCTTAGGTCAGATCACCAAGATCAGCCTGTCCAATATGTTGAAACCCTGTCTTTACTAAAAATACAAAAATTAGCTGGGCATGGTGTCAGATGCCTGTAATCCCAGCTACTCGGGAGTGTGAGACAGGGAGAATCACTTGAACCCAGGAGGTGGAGGTTGCAGTGAGCTGAGATCATGCCACTGCACTCCAGCCTGAGCAACTGGGCGAGATTCTGCTTCAGAAAACCAAAAAATAATAAATAAATAAATAAATAAATAAAGACTTAATCTGCTACACTGATTGGACAAAAGGGGTAGCGTAATCCAATTAACAGTAAAATGTGAAACAAAGTTTAACATTCAATGACATGTTGTTTTAAAAAATGTTGATGCATTTAGAATGGAATGTTAAAAATAGTAACTTTACTGATACCACTTTATATAACAGTATACAAAATTGGCACTATTAAGCCCCCTTCCCCCCAAAATGTAATTATTGCTAACTTTCAAATTATTTTGGTTTGAATTCAGAAATTCTGAGAACGATATTCTAGGGCACTCACTAAAAAGCATAAATGATTGATTATCTTGATTATGATTATGGAGGACATTATTTCCCAAACCAGAATTATCCTAGCTCCTATGTTTCAGAGGCTGATACTTCAGATGAAGGTGAAAGAACACACAGGCATCTATAAATGTCAGCATAAAAGTGCTGAATAACAACATTTGTGTCCATCATTGTACTTTCCTGAAGGTGGGTGTTTATGAGAAGTGTCCAGAGGACAAAAGCAAGGCGTGGAATTGAACAACCCCCCATTGGTAACTTACATCCTGAAACAAGAGATGTGATTACCCTTATCATTATCCGCTTGCTGAAAAGAGCTCCCAAAGCTATTAGTGGTCCTAAAATTACCCAGCTGTTTTTTAAATTCAACCATCGTATTTGACTCAGTGACCTCTTCGGTCAATGAATTTCACAGGTTGACTATACACATTCATAAGGCATTATTTACCTCAATTTGTTCTGAATTTACTGCTCCTTATTTTTATCAAGTATCTCCTTGTCTTCATCTTATTATGGGACAAGGTTAAAAAAAAGTGTCCTTTGTAATTTTCAATGCTTCAGTCAAGGATTTTTCTAAAATACACCAGATTTTGAAATTGTTTCTTAGGAAAATGAAAAATCTAGCTACAATCCATCTATTCTCTATTGGTATTTTATTCTCACTATGATTTCTTATTACTTGGTTTTGAATTCAATACTCATTGTACTTCAGCATTCTATTTCTTTCATATTATTAACAACACAAGAATGACAACATAAACATACAATTTTTTTTCCCCAATAAGAAAATCCAAGTTCATAATGACATCAAAAGATTAAACTCACTAATACTGTGATTTTATCTCAAATGAAGCATCAGTCTTGGTAAAACTGATACATTCAAAATACTTAAATTTCAAGTCAAGTGGAACAGAGCTGACTAGTATACTATTCAAAAACGGTATTTTTGGCATTATCTTTTAGAGGAGATTCTTTCTGCTAGATTATTCAGGAATGACTTAGATCCACAAAAATCAGATGAATGGATAAGCTGATCATTTAGTCATGCAATCCTATTGTAATTCATCTAAACAAATGATCTCATGTTTTGCCACAAAGTTGTTTTCATAAACTGGACGGATCTTTCTTACCACAACATTCAGAGATACACTAAATGCTCATAGAGGTAATTTCTATATAGGGAACACATATTTTCCCAATATTTTTTGTAGTTACAAATAATTATGCTGAATTTAAATTAGCAATTTTCAGTTGAATAGGTAGGTATAGTTTTCTTTTACACTGTGCATTCTTTCATAGTTGAAAATGTTTACAAACCCTGTTGTGTGTCATCATGTATTCATTCAAGACTTCCTCATTCATGTAGTCAAGTTGTATTAAATTACTTTAGAAATAAAATGTGATACGATGCAATCATACAATTAATACACAGGCAGCAAAAGAGTAGTCCTCCCTTGTTATTTAGCCTCCCTTAAGATGTAGTCCAGAGGACATCTGCTTGACAAAAACAAGTCTCTGGATTTCGCCCGAGACCTACTAAATAAAATTCTCTGTGAGGCAGAAGTCAGGAGCCAGCCTTTAAAATTAAATCCTTATCTGTGCTCTTTACAATTCTCTTTAGGCCTCTTTTCAGTTTTAACTCTCTCCCTGAGAAAGCTCCTCTCCACCTATGCTTCAGCTATATACCAGTGCCTCCTAATGTATCTCCAGCATGGGGCTCATGTTTGAGCACCAGATACTACCTTCTGGTTTGTTTCAGAGATATTTTATACTCAAACTGAAGTTATGACATCCCCGCGAAAACTTTCTTTCATCTAGTTTCATCTATTTTCTTCACAGTGAACGGTAACACCACTTAAGTGCGCACATCAGAAACTGGTATCTTCTCTTCTTCCCTCCTCTCTTTAATTCTTTTAGTAGTAAAATCTGCTGTATTACCCATTAACGGATTTCTCTTGGGATTTATGTTTAGAAAATGTGCTCATGGATGAGAACAGATAAACCATGCTTCTGATTAAATGATGGAGCATAATTGCTAAATTGTGGGTCAGGGGTAGAGATCAAGGATGACATCATGAAGCTGAAGAGTATCTGAGTTATGTTTCATTATGGAGAAAGATGCCCAAGACTTTTGCCAGCTGCATGGTTACATAATTGAAATCATAATATCAACAGAGATTTAACTGAGAACTTACTGAACACAAGGATAAGACACTAAAAATAAATCTATGCTAGAGAACTATAAGAGTCTATGAATGAAAAATAAGAAAAAAATACATAGAAGTCTATGTTGTTCAATCTTTTTACAACGGTTAAATCTTAGTATTGTTCACAGTTTTCCATTTATAAAAGTTTGGCTTAATTTTTTTGGAATAAAACAACATCTACATTTATCTTTTTCTTACAGTTGAATTAGAATTAAGTGACGTTCAGACATATTTTCAGAGAAAATAATTATAATATACTAGAGGCCAAAACATTCCATTTTGAAAGCCCTCATTCACTGTGCTCTTCTGAAATGGAGCTATTGCAAAAGCATATTCCATTTTAATAGTATTACGAAGATTCCTCTCTTCCACTTGCCCAAGTTGTTTTCTTATCGATTCGATAAGTATTAATTACCAGGACATTTGTCTCAGAAGGAAATATATGAGGCAGGAATATATCGATATGAATTTAAAATTGTATTATTGTTACAGATTAAATTTTCTTTTCAAAACAATACAGAAAGGCAGTTCATATTTTTATCACAAATTTAGAATTAAAGAAGTAACGTGTGCTGTTTGTATAATAGTTAATAATTTACTCTCTATTAGATCACTTTATGTTTGTCTTTATGTGTAGATTTAGTGAGTACTCTAAAATGGCTTTAATTATGTAACGTTTGATACAGATTGAAGTGGGTTATATTACAGAGTTCCTCAACCCCCAGGCCACAGACTGGTAATGGTCTATGGCCTCTTAGGAACTGGGCCGCACTGCAGCAGATGAGCAGTGGGTGAGTCAACGTCACCACCTGAGCTCTACCTGCTGTCAGATTAGCCTCAGCATTAGATTCTTCTATAAGCGTGAACCCTACTGTGAACTGAGTGTATGAGGGATCTAGGCTGTATGCTCCTTATGAGAACCTAATGCCTGATGATCAGGATGAAACAGTTTCCTGCTGAAAACATCCCCCGACCAATCTGTGGAAAAATTGTCTTCCATGAAACCAGTCCCTGGTGCTAAAAAGGTTGGGAACGACTGGGTTATAAGGCATAAAGAAAGAAAAAACACTTACAGTCCCACCAATCTGCTTATGAAATAGAGCATAACCATTGGTGTGGCTTCAGTGGGTATGTGTCTCCTCAGTCCCACTCTTCTGTCTTTCCAACATAAGTAACACTCCCCTGACGTTTATATTAACCATTTTTTTTTTTACTTTTTTTTGTTTTTGTTTTTGTTTTTAAAGTTTTGATTTTATTTTTATTTTACAGATATTTGCAAATGTATACAAATACATTTTTTACGTGGTATGTCAAGTATTTGCTTTAAAATTGTATACGTATATATTTATGGTTATCTCCCTATTTTCATGTACGGTATTCTATATTTGTAAGTATTGTATTAGTCCAGACAGTTGAATCCTGACTCTGCCACTTAATGGTTTTGTGAATTTGGACAAATTATTTCATCACATGTTTCGGTTTCCTTTTCTGCAAGGGTAGTAGAGTTGTTGTGAAACTTGAATGAAATTATACGTGTAAAATACGTGGGATAGTGCATGATGCAGAGTAAGCCTTGAATTACTTTTGTTGTAATTTTTATTAGACTTGCCAAAGTATGTTCATCTTATTTTAAAAAACAGTTTGATGACATATCACTCAGCAGCATTTTAAAATGCATTCATGTGGTTTCATATGGCTGTAATTTAATTTCACTGTGATCTAACATTCCATTCTAAGATTATTCTACATTTTATCAATTCTCCTGTTGATAAATGTTACAGTTGTTTAAAGTTATTGCGTTTAAGAGCAAGGTACAGTGAATATTTTTGTGCAGATTTTGTGGTACACATTTATAAAAATCTCTGATATATACTTAGAAGTGGAACTGCTGTGTTATAGAGAATGAGAATGTTCAGGCATAAAATATAATGCCAAACTATTTTCTAAAAGGATTGTAATAATTCACACTCCTGATAGCAGTATACAGAGGTTCTCATTAACCCATATGCTCACCAAAATTTTATGTTTATTTATTGTCAGTCCACATTTCATCAGTCTGGCCAATATAAATAACTTGGTATATCATTGCAGCATTAATTACTGATTATTTGATTACTTAAAAGAGTGAGCCTGTTTTTACATATTTGTTTACCATTTGGTTTTTATAAGCATTGCCTATTTATATTATTTGGCCATTTTTATATTGGATTATCTATTTCTTATTGACTTGTAAATTTTCTTTATACATTCTGTACAATTATTTTTCTCAGTTGCATATGTTTCAAATACTTTCTGCAGTGCATAGTTTGTTATCTTGCTATATAGTGCCTATTGATGCGTAGGATGTCTTAATATCAATATGTTCAATTAATTTTTAAACACTTTGTGCCTACTTTAAACATTCTTTAATGTGATATCTGTATGTTCCATATTTTAAACCTAAAATTATAATTTAAAAAATTTTAAATATTCAATGCGATGTGAATTTGTTTTTATATATAGAATTTGATAACGAGTTTGTTACACAGAAGAAACCAATAATCCCAGAATAATTCATGGAACAGTTACATCTTTCTCCCACTTATTAGCAGTGCCACATATGGCAGAGTATGCAAAATCCATTAAGGAAATATTTCATGAGCATTTACTATATGTCAATTACACTTTAGGTGGTAGAAATAGCGCAGTGAGAAAAATTTCTGCATTCATAATTGGGCTGGTTTTGGATCTCTCTAGTCTGTTGCATTTGTAAATATTTTTAACTCTGAATCAATTTTATAATACCTTATTTATTATATATGTATAGCAAGATTTAATGTCTCATAGAAAAAGTTCTGCTTTGAACTATTTTATTTAGTATTGATCACTTGCTCTTGTACTCTTCCATAAAAATGTTAGAATTAGCTTGTCAAGTTAGACACACACACACACACACACACACACACCCCTGTAGGAAGGATGAAAAAATTGCATTCAATGTATGCATCAATTAAGGGAGAAAGAATATCTTGATAATATTATTTCTTCACCATGGACATGATATATCTCTCCTTTTATTTAAGGCTTTAAAAAAAATCTCTTTCAAGAAGGTCTTATAAAAGTTTCCATATTCTCTTTGAACATTTAATTAGGTATGTTCACAGATGTTTTCTATTATTATTATTTCTTATTAGTAGTTGGCAGTATATAAAAATATAAGACTGAATCATTTTTTTTGCATTTATTCTATCTCCTACCATTTAGCTAAACTCATTTTTTTCTAACAACCTATCTGTAGATACTCTGGTTTTCTGCATATACGGTAATCAATTCAATTTTTCATGTCTTTGTTTTAGTCTTTTGGAGTACAGAAGGATACTTTATACATTTTGTATATAAGAGGTGATGACATGATAATAGAAACCTTCATATAGCTCTTTATATAAAAGGTAATACTTTTGATGCTTCACCAGTACACCAACAGTTTCTGTAGGTTTATGCCAAATATAATTTATCCTAAGAGAAACTTCCCCAATATTTGTATTTTCTAAATAGTTTTTTATTAGGGGACTTTGTATTATATAAAATGCATTTTTTATAAGATCTAATAAGATAATCATATTTTCTTCATTCTGTAACATAGTAAAATAAAGTTATCAATTTACTAATGTTATATCTGTTAAATTTCTAGAATAGGTCCATCTTGGTCATGATATATCAATTTATGGAAATTACTGGATGCTGTTTGCTAATATTTTTATTATATTTGTATCCAGTATCATGAGTTAATGAGGCCTCAGATTTTCCATTCTTGTACTGTCTTTGTCTTGTTATCAAAGTTAAAATAAACACATAAGAAGAATGAAGAATTATTTCTCTTTCATATACTTTGGAAGGGTTCTTGTAATAGTGAAATGATCTGGTTTTGTGAGACTATCCTGTAAAATAGCAAAGAATTAGTGTTTTCTTTGGGGTAAGACAATATACTCAGATATAATGTCTTTTGAGATTCTTGAACTTACGAAGCAAGTTCTTGATGCACTAGTCCCCATCTCAGCACACTGCATCTTGGTCTGCACTTTTATTTCTTGCCTGAGTCCAGTGAGACAGAACACTTATACACACAACAAGTTACGTGCAGTGGACTTGTTATTTACAGATAGGCAGCAAGGGACAACAGAAGCTAGAGATTCATGGCAAGCCCATCTCCCAAGGGTCTGGAAAACCACCCAAGGTGGCTGGAATAATATCTATGCATACACAATTTACACCACAGCTGACGGACTGCAAAAATCAACCCACCCTAGATTTTATACCCGAAGTGCCGTAGGGTAAAAATCACTAAGGACATCCTGTTTCTAGGGTGACAAGAACAGGGTCTGGGCTATTCCAGTCAACTCCCCCTTATCTCAGGATGTTGCCTTCCTAGCACACTTTACAGTTATTCTTTGAAATTCCTGTATGTGACTAGAAGACCAGATAACAAGTGAGAAAGAGAGAACTGGATTGGTCAAAGACTGTCTGGAAAACGGTCCTGTAGTTTTCCTCCAGATGATGTTCGTTACATTTTACTAGGAGTTTATTTAATTTGTCCAGGTTTTTACATTTATTCTTAATACAAAATTTTCCATATTATACTTTTACAATTGTTATTATTAAAATTCAAGTTATATCTTTAATTTTAGTTTTCATTTTTGTTGTATTTCTTTTTCTTGATTTATATTTTATTTGTATAATTTAGTTAAATAAATTATTTTTCATAATTTTAGCTCTTTACTATCTCATTCTGATTTCTTTGGGTTATTCTCTTTTTTCTAACATTTTTAGATGGTTGCTGTGCCCATTAATGCTTAATCTTTCTTATAAGAACATGTACTGATTTAAATTTTCTTCAATTTGTCATTTTTGTTGCTTCACAAATTTGAATATGTGGCATTTTTGTTATTTTTTTAGTTCTAATTCTTTCTAATCTTTGATGTGCTTTTTTAGGTCAAAAATCACTTAACAGTAATCTTTTAAAATCTACCAATTTAGAGAATTTTAGTATAGCTTTCTGTCAACTTTTAATTTTATTTTATTGTGCTAGACAACATAATTTCCAAGATACCAATTCTCTGAAATTCGTTGAGACTTTCTTTTGGCCTATTATATGACCAATACTGGTAAATTGTCCATATGTGCCATATTATCAACTTTATATTTTCAAATTGTAGGACTCAGAGTTCTAATATAATGTATTTATCAAATTTCTTGTTCCAACTTTTACGTCCATTTTTTCTTGAACATAAATGGAAAAAGTTACATTAAATTTTCCCATCATAATAGACTTGAGCATTTATCTTTATAGTTTTATTAAGACTTGTTTGATATATGATAAGCCAATTTTATTGGTACGCAAAAGATTAGAAATATATATATATATATTCAGAATAATTTGAGCCTTATTATCAATGTATGAAAATTGCATTGCTTTTAATTCTATTTATCCTAATGTTAATATGACTCTCTCCTTTTCTTTTATTAAAACTTGTACAATATAAAGTTTTCCAGATTTTAACTTTTATTAATCTATACCCTGAAGTTTTAAGTATTTTTGTATTTTAATATTATAAAAAGTAGAAGTAGTAGTGTTTTAGTCAAATATGACATATTACAACTATGTCAATTAAACTCATGATTATTTGGATTTATATTATATTTAGCCTTGTTCCAGTATTTAACTGTCAATTTGTCCCACTTTTTTAATGCATTTTTTTCTTGTTTTGTTTTTGATTGACGTTTAGGTTTTGTTTTATACTTTGTATTATTCTATTTTTCCCTATTGAAAAGATAGAAATATGGCCGGGTGCGGTGGCTCAAGCCTGTAATCCCAGCACTTTGGGAGGCCGAGGCGGGCGGATCACAAGGTCAGGAGATCGAGACCACGGTGAAACCCCGTCTCTACTAAAAATACAAAAAATTAGCCGGGCGCGGTGGCGGGTGCCTGTAGTCCCAGCTACTCAGGAGGCTGAGGCAGGAGAATGGCGGGAACCCGGGAGGCGGAGCTTGCAGTGAGCCGAGATGGCGCCACTGCACTCCAGCCTGGGCAACAGCGTGAGACTCCGTCTCAAAAAAAAAAAAAAAAAAAAAAAAAAGAAAAGATAGAAATATTTGTATTTTTATTATATAGTTTTAAACTTTTGGGGGTTTAGTTGCAAAACTATTTTTTTAGCCTATAAAAAATTATTTTAATCTATATCTGAGTTCTCTTTCTAAACCATTCAGGGACCCTTACCACTGACAATAATCCTCACAATTTGAACTCCTCTGTTATTAGTATATAGTGCTTTGTGTCTCTCTTTTTTATATATACATATACTTTAAGTTCTAGGGTACATGTGCACAATGTGCAGGTTTGTAACATATGTATACATGTGCCGTGCTGGTGTGCTGCACCCATTAACTCGTCATTTACATTAGGTATATCTCCTAATGCTATCCCTGCCCCCTCACCCCACCCCACAACAGACCCGGGTGTGTGATATTCCCCATCCTGTGTCCAAGTGTTTTCACTGTTCAATTCCCACCTATGAGTGAGAACATGCGGTGTTTGATTTCCTGTCCTTGCCATAGTTTCTTTTTTTTGGGATGGAGTTTCGCCCTTGTTGGCCAGGCTAGAGTGCAATGGCGCGATCTCGGCTCACTGCAACCTCTGCCTCCCAGGTTCAAGAGATTCTATCTCAGCCACCGGAGTAGCTGGGATTACAGGCATGCGCCACCACGCCTGGCTAATTTTGTATTTTTAGTAGAGACGGGGTTTCTCCATGTTTGTCAGGCTGGTCTCGAATTTCCGACCTCAGGTGATCCGCCCATCTCAGCGTCCCAAAGTGTTGGGATTAAAGGCGTGAGCCACCACGCCCGGCCTCAATTGTGTCTCTTTTTAAGACACTCATTATTATACTTATTCGTTTAAACAGATGTTTATTTGACATCCTATTTATATATGTGTTTGTTATTCCTCTCTTTTTACATATCAGACATTCCTGTGGAACCTTCCTTCTTGATTTATTCTGTATACATTCTTGTAGAAATGCTGTATGGGTAAACTCTCTCCGTTTTTAAAATGTTTTAATTCATTCCCATTTATTGAAATATCATTGTTATATAATTCTAAGCTGGTTATTTCCTCTCTATAGAACAATGATTTTAGACCATACTCTCTGGTTTCCAATATTGCTGTGAGTAACAGGTTCTCAGCCCAGTTTCCTTTCCTTTGTTAGAGATACAATTTTTCAATTTGAATGTGATTTTGATCTTCATGTTGTACTTGTTGTTCCAAAGTTTCCCTGAGATATGAATAAGCATGGAGTTAATTAGTTTATGATATCCTAATATATGTTGTGCTGCCTCTATTCATGGATTAATAGCTTCTTTAACTTTTGGCACATTCTCAACTATAACTAAATATCATTTATCTTCTATTTGCTCTACTGCCTCCTTTTGAATGCCAGTTCAAAAAGTTAGGTATAATTTTTATAGTTGTACTTTTCTTTTTGATTTTGTGATTTTATCATTATATTTATTTCACCATTTTACACTTTTTTGTTTTTATTGTATATTATCTAGTAATTCCAATGTCTGAAATTCTTGGATTTTAGTGTCTTGTTTGTTTTTATATGTGTTTATGATCCTTGATTGGAAGTTTAATTTGATTGGTCATAACTGAAAAAAATCTTGAGGGTGAAATTACACATTCATTCTTCAAATAAAAGGATTTAGATTTGTTTATTCGAAGAGTCAAAAGATACAATCAATCTGCAGTATATTTAGCTTCTTCCTAAATATTGGAGTTTTAGCTCGCATATTGAGCAAAAGGACCAAGGCTTATTAGCAGGTATAAGCTTTGGTACCATTCAAGTGTGCCCAAGATGCAGGACTTCTACACAGATAACAGCTCAAATATTGTTGTTTTATTAAGTTGTTTCTTTATTTGTTCATTAATTTGGGAGATTATTCTTATTTATCACCCCCACAATCCATTAGAAAGCAAGTTTTTTACAGAATCTTTTTTTTTTTCTCCAATGGGTAGGATTTTTAGAGTTTATAGTTCCCCCGAGTTCTGGGAATAAGAGGTTATATTCTCACTGTAAAGCTCTCTATACAGTCTATTAAATCATACAAATTTGACATACACATGTGAAATAAACTCTGTCTCAAAAAAATCCCATTTTAATTACAGTAGCTTTGTAATCTATATTATTAAAAATGAGAAGAAAAATAAATAAAAACACTAACTGTGGTTTTAGTTAATATTTTAAAAAACTTCTTTAAGTAAACCTTTAAAATAATGAAGAGATGATAACCCTCATTAATTTCCCCTAATCATGAGATACTAATAAGCAAAATAAAACAAATACAATTAAATAAAATTTTAAAAATCATGAGAATTGGAATTGAATAGAAGACTGTTTAGTAAGTCAAATGTTTTGTTAATTTAAAACTGTGTAATGGCCTTCTGATTCACCAAATTTGATATATCTGATATCTTAACAGTACAGAATTCCTCTCCCAATCTATAATTAAAACCATAGAAATTTCAGGGTATATAGCCTAGAGATAACTGGATATACTGTATGATTTGGGCATGAGGAATGGCATGAGCCCCGGATATTGTGTGTATGTGTGTTTTTATGTGCATGTTTCACAGTAGTATCCAGGGCTGCTTCTGATCAAGATAGAGGTGAGAAGCTATTTTGACTAAATAATAAGGTATATTATACCTGGTCCATTGAACAGATGATACAAATTAGCAATATAATCATGTATGCACCATGTAGATAGTGAAGAATTAGACAGAGAGATTATGATAGTCTTATCTTTCCAGTAGGTGAAATTCAATTTATAGTAACTTTAAGTTTACATTAATAATGTTATCGAGAAATATACCAAAATTATTTAAAAAAAGGATTCACAGTTATAATTTATGGTGTTATTTTAGTTCTAATAAAATATTCTTTGGGAGATACAATTCATAATAAAATGTTTAGGAATTTAAAAATTATAAACAGCATAGTGTGATAGCTTAATTAATTATACTGTAATTATATGTATATATTTGATGGGGTGTATTAGTCCATTTTTGCATAGCTGTAAAGAAATACCCAAGACTGGGTATTTTGTAAAGAAAACAGGTTTAATTAGCTGATGGTTCCCCAGACTGTACAGAAAGCGTGGCAGCATCTTCTACTGGGGAGGCCTCAAGGAGCTTTTAATCATGGCAGAAGGCAAAGGAGGAGTGAGGAATCTTACATGGCAAAAGCAGGAGGAAGAGAGAGAGAAGGGGGAGGTGCTACACAGTTTTAAACAACCATATCTCATGATAACACACTCATCATCAAAAAAACCAGTACTAATGGGATGAAGATAAACCATTAATGAGAAGCCATCCTTATGATCCAATCACCTCCAACCAGGCCCACCTCCAACACTGGGGATTAAAATTGGACATGAGATTTGGACAGGAACACAAATCCAAACCATATCATGGGGTGAAAAACTCCATAATGAAATAACATAAATTTTGCATATGAAGTACATTACTTGATTGCAATGATTTTACTCTATATGTTACCAAAAAACTCATTATTCAATAATCTTGATATAATTTTAAATTTAAAAACATGTTCATTCAAAATCATTGCACAATGAGTAGGTAGCAAAATGTAGTGAAGGCATGTCGTAACTTAAGGTATTAATCATAGACATTCAGAGTATGTTTACATAATACTTAAACAAGTAAAATCTGTAAAATTATTAAATCTATTGTCAACCTCAAGAAAAAAGTAAGCACTACAAATTATTCAGTCTTAGCAACTGCCTTATTGAATGCTAGAGATGAGAGCAACGTTTGTAGCTCTCTTTTCTCCAAGTTAGAGCATTACAGAAATTACTGTTGCCAAATACTGGCTGTTTTGCAAGTCAAAAAAAAAAGTGGGTGTGCCATCATTTTCAAGTCATATTATTTTGGAAAATACTGCTTGGATTTCAAGAGTTGGAAATTATTTATTTTTGCCCAATTATATATACAGCTTCATTCTAACATTTTGTGTTGGTCCTTCACTGCAATATTCTTGTTTTATTTTAAATGATTTTTCTGTGCAGGCACTTCCTTTCCAACAGACAGCTCTTCTCCAGGAATAGTCGCTATGCTCTGAGCCCATCAAGACAATTACACATTTGTAAAAAGGCAAACTTTAGGGAGAAAAATAATTTGATTTTCTGACAACTTCTTTCAAGCCTTTTTCTTTCTTGTATCTGCTATTTCTTTCAGGTCTTTACAAGTCCTTTCCTTTGTTCCCTTTTTTAATCTTTTAATTCAAGACTGGTTTTACAAGTTCCTAGGAAAGAGAGTTAATGTGGAGTTGTTGCAGGGGCAGCATTACGCAAACAAAGAACTAAACAAAATCACAGATGGTTTGATCAGCTTGCCCAGGTCATATACGCATCAAGTACTGGGGCTGTGATTCATTGAGGAATATCTAAGTCCCCTATGTGCCACACTGACTTCATCGCAGCACTGATGAGCACCCCGCTAGCCAGGGGACAGTCAGGACTGCCTAGCTTTATGAGGAGGCCTTAGTATCCATCGGAGAAAATCTAGGTTCACTCTGCTAGGTTTCTGCCATGAGGTTGTGGAAATGTCTTCCAATTATAGCTCAAAACTTTCTCTAATCCACTGGGATCTCAGTATACTCAGGATATTTAAATCTCAGAAGTGTTTGTGAAGGAGTACAGAAAATTGAGAATAGGAAATAAAATATTGGCTTTTAATGGATACAGAAAAAGGAATCTAAGTCATTTGGTCTTAAATTGTTAAACTCCTTTCAGAAAAATCTAGTGAACAGTACAAATCCTTCCTTTTATGGTAGGGACTGGAACAGAACATTCTGCCTTTGTCCCTGGGAAGTGTTTAAATGACAACATTTAGAAAGGCTTCAGAAAATATACTGAATTGCTAAAATTTTTTCAAGAAGAAATGCCCAAAGAAGGGGAAAAAATCAGAAGTGGGAAAGAGGGGAGAGCGAGATAATACCATGATTCATATAGAATGCTTAAAACAAGCTAGTATTATAAAAATAGAGATCGTGCCACTGCACTCTAGCCTGGGTGACAGAGCGAGACTCCATCTCAAATAATAATAATAATAATAATAGCAATAATAATAATAACAAAAAATTGATCTTTAAAGTTTCCTTTCATTAAAGCATCACAAAAACTCTATTTTGAGAAGGAGAAGAAGGAGGAGAAAAAGAAGGGATATTAACTTAGGAGTCCAAAATAAATTGGAATTTTAATTTGTAAATATTTTTAAATAACACATAATTTGTTTAAACTCTGAACTATATAATGCAAACATGTATCAACTTGGTTAGGAAGATGACTCTGAGCATTAATATTTATATATGTGATTATATTAATGCTCTTGTTTAAGAAAGAAGAGAAAATTTTTCTCATTAGTTGAGTTCATTTTTTTTTTAAAAAGTGATGCTTGATTGGTTGCCACACACACATCAAAAGCCACCAGATTTTTTTTTTCCGTTAGTTCTAGAGATGTTTTTTCTATGGCTAGCAGGCAATCTACAGCATTATTTTTAAAGTCTGGTAGACACAGATGAATTATTTATTATTTGCTCTTATGTCTCAGACATCATTTTGAGTGCCTTAGAAATTTTAAGTCATCTTATGCTCGTAAAATCTCTGTCATAATTACTCTGGCAAATTGTACGAGACACAGATTGATTAGCTAACCTGCCAAATTACCCATTGAGGAGAAAACCCAGAATGTAACCTCTGGGCTCTGAATGTAGGCTCGTCTAGGCTCTAAACCACTACACTATGCCATTAAGAGAGAATCTATATTTGCTTTTAAAATTTTACTTCAAATTCTTCTAAACTGAAAATTATCATAAAAAGTAAAACAACAACAACCAAATTTGTTTGTCATACTTAGCAGCACCTAACAAATAATCTAGCATTAGACCTTATAATGATTATACAAGTTTGAATGACCTAAACTTTATATCAACATTCCAAAACAAGTATGATACAGGTTAGTGCTGAATTCTTTAAAACAAGAGCTCCTACATTCATTGTAAATGGGTGTTGGGTCCCCACATTTCCTTTATGAAAATTAATCTGAGGGAATTGAATCCATTTTCTGTTACTTACTTCATTATGTTTTGATGTCTCAAAGAGATGAACTTTCAGAAAAGAGAGATGAATTTATTTAAGATCAGTTAATTTCTAACTTGGACCCAGAATTAGCTTACCTCAACCAAAAATAAATATAGAGAAAGAAGAACATTCTATAAAATTTTCAAACTACCCAGATGGGTGAAGATAAAGATTCTTTGAGGAAAAAGGATAGGAATGCTTTCACCTCTTTCCAGTCCTACAGTTATATAAGCAATTCCTCTTAGAATTTAACTCCAGGTGTGGTGGCTCATGCCTGTAATCCCAGTACTTTAGCAGACTGAGGAAAGTGGATCTCTTGATGCCAGAATTTCAAGACCAGCCTGGGCAACATGATAAGACCCTGTCTCTATAAAAAAATTAAAAAATTAGCAAGACATGATTCATACCACTGCACTCCAGCCTAGGCAAGAGGGTGAGATCCTGTCTCTAAAACTAAAGCTAAAATAAAAATAAAAACTTGTTGCCCTCTCTCTCAATCATGTTCAACACTCTTCTGCTTACTATTCCCAAACTTCCCTCTTAATTTTTGCAGGTTGAAACCATGTTAATTTTTGCAGTTTGAAACCATGTTACTTCTTTGTCAGAGGCCTCTTTAAATTTCCTATTCAAATTACGTCAAAACATTTATTCTTTCAGTAAAATCTTTCTGTGAATAACTTCTTATGTCTTTTTATTATGAATGTTTGCTGCTGCCCACATTTTATATTTATTTTACTAATATGCATTTAATGTTTCCTTGTAGTTTGTTTAGCCTTTTCGTAGATCATTTTTATAACATAGGCCTGAAGAGTCACTATTTGTGTGTAAGCAAGACTTTTTAGTAAAAACGATTCATAAATTAATGATAAAATTCATAAGATCAGTGAAGATAACCCAAAGATATTCTTTCTCACTGTCTCTTTTTCTCGACACAGACACACAAATATACACAGAAATATTCCGACATTTTTAGGAAACATCAAATAATGTACTAAGTTTTGTTCATTTGTTGTATTAATTTTGGATATAATAGTGTAATATATAATGTGATAATCCGTTTTCTTTCACTGCTTAATTCAACAACTTTCTATTGACAGCCTATGGGTTAGTAGGCATTGATTTAGGCTCTCTAAATAGAGTGGAAAACAAAATAAAGTTAGCTTAGGAAAAGTGGTAGTCAGGAATAAAAACGTAAAACTGGATTCTTACTACTATTCTCATGGCAAAATAGTTAAAACAAATTAAATTTCTAAATTTAAAAATGAAAGCTCAAAAGTGCTTAAAGGATGAGTTAAAATATAGTGTCTGGAGGAAACACATTTTTAGCCAGAACCAATGAAGAAAATTAATAAATCAGAACATATTTGTACATATGATTTGCAATTAAAAAGCCTGTACAATCTATACAATTTTATGATGAAATATAATTTGGAATTACTATATTATATATGCCAAATTAATTTGATTACTATATATAGTAATCAAAATAATTATAAACAAGTTTGTAATATACACATATATCTTAATATTGTGTAAGAAAGAGTCAAATAATTCAGAATTAGCAGAGCATATAAATAGAAGATTCAACAAAATTCAAAAAGCAAAGATTGATTTATAAATATGAATTGAGAACAAAAGCAAATGAGACCTCAACAAAATACTAGCAAATCAAATCCATAAACATATAAAAAGGATTATATACTATAACCAATTGAGATTTATCCCACGAATCCAAGGTTGGTCTAACATCTAAAAATTAATTAATATGCAACACTGTGTCAATTGAAAAAAGATATTATACATAAGTATCTCAATAGATACATAAGAAGCTTTTTAAGAAATACAACACTGTGTTATGAAAAAAGTATTCAGCAAACTAGGACTAGAAGAGAATTTCCAAAATTTGACATTGGCATCTACAAAAACCAAAAACAAAACAACCAGGAGTTAATATACTTAGTGGTGAAAAACTGAATGCTATATCCTAAGGTCAGGAGAAGACAAAGATGTGTACGCTTGCCAATTCTATTCAACTTTGGGGAATCTAGCCAGTGTGGAAAAAGGAAGGAAGGAAGGAAGGAAGGAAGGAAGGAAGGAAGGAAGGAAGGAAGGAAGGAAGGAAGGAAGGAAGGAAGGAAGGAAGGAGGGAAGGAGGGAGGGAAGGAGGGAGGGAAGGAGGGAGGGAAGGAGGGAGGGAAGGAGGGAAGGAAGGAGGGAAGGAAGGAGGGAAGGAAGGAGGGAAGGAAGGAAGGAAGGAAGGAAGGAAGGAAGGAAGGAAGGAAGGAAGGAATACAGGGAGGGAGGGAAGGGAGGTGAGGGGAGGGAGGGAGCGAGGAGGGGAGGGGAGGGAGGGAGGGAGGAAGGAAGGGAGAAAGGAAAGAAAGAAAAGAAAAAATGAAATAAAAGTTATTCAGATAAGAAAGGAAGAAGTAATACTAATTGCATATAGAAAACCAAAAGAAATCCATACCATAAAACCTATTAGAACTAATAAGCAAGTACAGCAACGTTTCAGGGTATAAGATCAATATATAAAATAAATTATATTTTCATACATCAATGATTAACAGCTTCAAGACAAAATTAGAAAAATAATTGAATTTTTAATAGTATTAAAATAATACAACTTCAGCAAGAAAAAAAAGACAACCTTTAGAAGAAAATATTTGCAAATCATATAAATTGCATCTAGAATATGTAACTAACTCCAATAAGTCAATAACACAAAAAAATACTAAATGGGCAAAGGTTTTAGACATTCTCCAAAAATATACAAGTGACCAACAAGCACATGTAAAGATGCTTAACACTATTAGTGATCAAGATTAAGGAGCTGCAAATCAAAACTACAATGATGTACTTCATAGTTACTAGAATGGCTATTATCAGAAACAGAAAATAGCATGTTTCACAATGATGTGCAGAAATTGGAAACCTCATACATTGCTGTTGGGAATGTAAATTCATGCATCTGCTTTAGATAACAGTTTGGCAGTTCTTCAAAATGTTAAACATAGAATTGTCATAGAACACAGTCATTCCACTCCTAGTTATCTATTAAGTTGATGCAAAAGTAACTGTAGTTCTTTGTCATCATTTTCAATGGCAAAAACCACAATTACTTTTGCACCAACCTAATACTAAAGAGAAATGAAAACCTTTGTCAACACACAAAAAACTTACACATAAATGTTCTTAGCAGCATTATACATAACATCCCAAATGTGAAAACCATCTAAACATCCATCAATTGATGAATGGATAAATAAATGTGGTATATCCTTACAATGAAATATGTTCAGCCATAAAAATAAACCAAATAATGACACTTGCTACACCATGGAGGAACCTTGAGAACATCATTTGAACTGAAATAAGCCAGTCACAAAAGGCCACATATTGTACTATTCAATTTGTACGTACAATATAAGAAAATCTATACAGACAGAAAGTGCATTAGTAATTTTTTAGGCAATGGGGAACAAATGGGTTGCAACTGCTAGTGGGAATAAGATTTTATTTTAAGACGATAAAAGGTTCTGAAACTGATTATGGCAATTGGATGAACAAATCTGGGAATATATTAAATGGAATTGTGTACTTTAAATTGGTGAATTGTAGGTTACTTAATCATATCCCCATAAACCTGCTTTTTAAAAAAAGAAATGAGACTTTTTAAAATATATATGGTTGGCAAAGATGTATTTATTATAGAAAATATTTAGATGCTATGAAAAGATGCTGTGAGCTCAGCAATATTCAAAAAACTTTTGAGAGATCAGTTGGAAAAAGATTTCCAAAATTTAAAGAAGTATATTTTGAATTAGCAATTTTTATGATTCTTTTTAATCGGGTACTGGCTACACAGATTGTTATATATTTATACAAAGTTTTCTGCGCAGCCATTGAAAAAGAAGGGGAGGCTTCTTGAGACTAATTTTGTCATTATATAATTACCATAAATTACCCCAGTTTGTAAGAGCCAGTTACATACCTTGTGTGACTCCCGTATATTTCTTGAATATCTTTTTTTTTTTTTTAATTTATTTATTATTATTATACTTTAAGTTGTAGGGTACATGTGCATAACGTGCAGGTTTGTTACATATGTATACTTGTGCCTTGTTGGTGTGCTGCACCCATCAACTCGTCATTTACATCTGAATATCTTAAGACAGAGCACTCTATTTCCTTTCCCTTCCTTCCTATTCTCACCTTTTTCTCCCTCCTTTTCTCTCTCCAATACTTCTTCTATCATAATTCTTAATAATTTCAATATCCACAGTGATGTCTCTTCATGTAACCCTCTTTTTATCTTATTTTTATCTCATAAACTTTAGGCCTACATTTCTAACAATCTTATAACCCTTTGTAGTAACAATTTCAGGCTTCTCATTTGCAAATTTCTAGATCAATTCCTGAATTCCGTCATTTCAAAAATTTATCCACATCACTGGGATTGCCCTGCAATTGACCTGCTATATTTTTCTGCCCTTCACCCATTTCATGTGCTTCTTTCCATCATTTTCCAGCTTAGACTTTATGATCCATCATTAGAATTGCCCCTTTGCTTTTCACCCTATTCCCTTGGCACTTTCTTCAGTGCATATAGCTGCAAAAACCTCAAATCTAGATAAATTCAATTATTTGTTCATTCAGCATCTACAACCTGCAATGTAACTGAAGCAGAATTCAAAACCATACTAACTTACACCATAGTTTGTATTTTTTATCACAAACCTCAGGTGGTCTGTTAGTGCTGTCAAGTAATCCCTGCATACTTTTTTTTTCCCAGACCCCAATAACTATATCTACTCTCTCCTCACTTCCCAAACTTCTAATAATACTTTCTCTCTCATTTTATTTTTGTTTTTAGATGATACCCTTGTTTTTTATTTTGCTTTAAAAAGTAATAATTTTAAGAAGACTTCTAAACATTATCACACAAATATCTACAAAGCGTCCGTGTGCTTATTTTACTTTTTCCGTGGACTTTGTTCCCTTATGATGCCAAAACCTTCGTTTACACAATGGATTACATTGTCTTTAGTCACTAAAAGACAATTGTCCTCTTTTCTGTATTCTGCATCTCAATTTTTCCATTCAAACCAAATAATTCCCATCATGCCCTATTATACTCAATCTTCTTGTAAAAAATTCAGGCACTTCATTGCTCTACAGCAACCTTTTTATTTTTTTTTTCACTTTTTTTTTTTTTTTTTACAGTAAAACACCGAAAATATTTGTCAATACTTTGTGCCTCCACTTCTTTTCATCCTTTGCCTTCCTGAATTCATTCCAGTCAGACTTGTCTTCACCTTTTCACTGAAACTCCACATCACAAGATCACCCATGGGCTTCACTTTAACCAATGCATGGTCAATTCTCTGTCTGGATTTTATTCAACTTTTCAATGGCATTTGATTTTTTTTTTATCACTTCCTTCTTTTTGAATACTTGCTTACCATATTTTGCTGGGTTTCTACCCCATCTAAATGGATTCTACTTCTTTGTCTACTTTTTAACTAACTTCTAATATTGATGTTTCTCTGAATTCAATCTTTGGACAACTTCCTTTTTTATCTCTGCTTATTGCCTAGGGAATCTCATCATACAATTCTTAAATTGATTTCTCCAGTTCAAATCCCCTATACTCCAGGCTCATATATTCTAAACATCTCAAAATTAATATTTCAAAAATTGACTTTTTGATTGCCACTCACTGTTTGCACAAATTTATCTCCTCTCCCCATCTTTTCCTATTCAATAAATGGCAGCTCCATTCTTCTAATATTTGAGATATTATCTTAGAAGTCAGAATCTTCTCTTTTTATCTTAACCTCCAGTCAATCCATCCAAATCTTCTCACAACTTCCTTTAAAACATGTCCAGAATTAAATCTCTTTTCAACACTGTCACCATATTCTCTTGCCATTTCCATGGCAATTACTTCCCAAATGGTTTCTGTATTGTATGCGGTTCTCTGATCTATTTTCTTTACAGATGCCCAGGTATTGTTTTTAACATTTAAATTATATCTTTTCGGTCCTCTACTGAAAGTACTTCAGGAATTCCCATAACCTATAGTAACTTCCACAACCTTTGTGACTTCAACTCATCACTTTCTATAGCAGCATTAGCTTTACTCCAGTACCCTAAGCATATTCAACCTAGAGACTTTGCAATGACCATTCTAAACGCACTTCCCCTTGATGAGGATCATTCTGGTCCACTCTGAAATAATATTTTCCTAGGTCTGATAATCGAAGTTCATTGAAACGAGTGGGTTTTTTTCATATTTGTTTTTTCCACTACAGTAAACCCAACTGGGCTGGAACCACATGAAATAAATTATAGGCTATATAAACAAAGTGTAACAGGCAGATAATTTTATAATAAGTAAAAATTAAGTGCACAAAAATACCCAATACACAACATGTTATATCTAGATAGACAAGTGTATACATGGATGGAAATTTTCTGGAACAATGTACAGGAAAATGTTGTGACAATTTACCATTTAGTAATATAGCTATAACTAAATTAATTAGAAGTAATTTTGAATGACAGTGGCAAAATCCAACTCAAACTAAGGTAAATTAAAAGAGGAATATTGTTTCCATTAATACACAAATTTATCACTAGAAAGAGCAAGTGTGTATTAGCCCCAGTAAATCCTAGAAACTTAAATAAATGGAGAATTTCCTCCTTCTGCCTCTTAAAAAAATCTGGTTCTTCTTCACATATTAACATCATTATATCAAATCAAGTTTATCCCCAAAGCAGGGTAATATTAGCACCTGAAGATCTGGATTTACTTTCTTATAGCCTCATGACCACTGGCTAATGTCATGCAAAATCCAATTATTGGGACCCATGTGCTCAGTTCCTGAGCTAGTCATTGTGAAGAAGAAAGCTAAAGTAATACATTTGACTTTGTGCCATATGCCCACAAATATGGCCATTGAGGAAAGGTCTGTTTATCAGAAGATGGATAATGATTATATATAAACTAAAGATAGCTGAAAGAGAAAAATGTAACCCTAGATGCACTAGTTTAGAGTTTCCCATATGTCCACATACTACCTATATTCAAAAATAAAATAAAAGCAGCATATAAGAGGTAGAAACTGATAAATATTTCCCATCTAAAAGGGTAGACTATGGATCCAACCCTCTTGCTACCCTTTTTTAAAAATAAATTTCAGTATAAAATGGCAAAAAGTGCACGACTTCCTTGGGTATTACTTTCTGTGACAAATTTATTGTTGTCACACAAAGGGTTGACACTGCCAGTTGCCTCCCAGTGTCTGTTTTGTTCCATTTCTCTAAGAAAAAAAATCAAGGAAAGCTTATCCACATGGTTCTCTCCATCAAGTCCAAATGTGTTTCCTATTGATGTGGTGCCTTATGAATTAATAACACAAGTTATGTGTTCTTCTAAAAGCATTCAAAATTTAAAAAAATGATAGCACAAGCTTGCAACCATAATAAAACTCTAATCCAGGAAATATGACAATGGGAGATACATAGCAAACACTGTGAAGGCCCCTACCCAGGGAATGCGAGAAATTTGTGTTCATTGGTTCATAATTCTGCTTTTTGCTAGGAACTCTTAAATTCACATTTTTCTTTAGCTCCTGGATTCTCTTCCCAAAAGTTTCTTCCCTTTCTATTATCACTATTTTAAAAGTGAGAGTTAGTGAATATCCACTTTTTGGTGGATGCACAGCTTTCTAAGTTGAATTTCAGCTTGAGAGTGATCCAAAGTTCAACGGTGCTGTTTTAGGTCTTAAATCCTCAAAGATATTTTATTGATACTTCATCTCAGGTTCTAATCTATTTTTCTTCCAGTCAGTTCAATGTATCAATAACCATTTACAAAGAAGTTCTTTCTGAGACAACTGTTTCAGATCTTTCTTATTTAATTATTTATTTTTACGTGCTTACCCTCATACCCTCCACCTCTTTCATGATCGGTACACTGAGGCTATCAGGCTTGAAAGAAAAGACTGTGCCCTTAATTGGGTTCTTGTTCTGCATTTAAAAAGTTTATTGGGACTTTATTGCTCACACGTTTTATCCCATATCTAGAAACATTTTCCAATTGATCAAACCTCTAAATTGAGGGATTCTGTTTTTCTATTTTTGCTTATGACTTGGTTAATTGTTTCCTAATTGTATTTCTATATTATTAATCTGCCGAACATGACCAACAGTAGTCAACACACAAACAGCCTGCTGCCCACATTATATCAGGCAACAATATTACTGCTTGGCCTGGATGTAATATGGGTTACCAATTTTTGAGCTTCTAATTGGTATCTCCAGTGCTTTAACCAACTGCTACACCAACACCGTATTAAGAATAAAAGTAAGGCAACACTTAACTTTAAGTTAGCAAGGATAGAGTATGCTATTCTGCAACAAGAAATAAACTTTAAAATCTTACTAGCTTGGTAGAAAAACATATTTTTACTCTCTCACCTCAGAGTTTAATGTAAGTCAGAAGTCTTCTTTCATCTTATGGCTGTGCAATCTGGAATATGAAAGCTCCAAGGTCACCACAGCAGAGATGAGTCAAGCAAGACCTAGAACAATAAAGGTGGTACATCAGATTTTCACTTCCTCTGTGTAGAAATGATATTCTTTACTCTTGCTCACCTTTCCTTGCCACAACTAGTCAAATGATTCTTATACAGAAACATAGGATATTTGATGATTACTAAAGTTTATTTTATAGTTCTAATAATAAGAAACTTTCTAGAAAAGTTCAACTCTATTTCTTCCCATGTGTTTACCTATTCTATTTTACGTTTTACTGGATCAATTCTGTTCTCACTGTTCCTATGAAACAGCATCCCTTGTCTAATCATAACTCCATACTCAGAATTTTCTTTCTACAAGGGTGCTGAGAACATGGAATGAAACAACAAATTGCAACTGACTTCTCATTCTGCACCATCCACTTTTTTCTCTAGAAATCAGTTATGACCAGTTATGACCAAAGCAGTCCTCTCTGGAATTCTGACTCTATTTCATTCCTATTGATTTGTGCACTGGTCTAAGTAAAATCTTCAAGGAGTCATCTGTGATGTCAGGAAAGACCATGGGATTTGACGTGAGAAAACTAAATATGTAGCTCACTAGATCATTAACACTGGACAAATAATTCAATTTCTCTTAACCTTAAAATCTTCCTCCTTAAAATGATACTTCCCTAAAATGAGATTTCAGTAATAGGCCTATTGTGAGTTTAAGAAAGATAATGTGTATAAAAGAGCTATGTATTCTATAAAACACTGTATGAAAGACTATTTTAAAAATAAATAATAGTATTAAACCTGGATAATCTAGTTGGCAAATTAAAGACCAAATTAAATAATTACCTGCATACACCCAAAGTTCCAAAATTGTATTGAGACACAATTTGCCAACCATAAAATTTACCCTTTTTCCTGTACATTTCAGTCATTTTGTTTTTAGTATATTCATAGAGTTGTGCAACCATCCCTAATATCTAATTTTAGAGCATTTTAATCTACCCCAAAAGAAATTTCTTGCTCATTAGCAATCATTCCCCATCACCCCGGGCAACTGCTAGTTTAACTTCTGTCTCCACAGATTTACCTATTCTAGACAGCTTATAAAAATGGAATTATGCAATATGTGCTCTTTTGTGACTATCATCTTTCAATGGGCCTTATGTTTTCAAGGTTCATACATATTGGACCTTCCTATGACACTTAATTACCAGCAGGAGGTTCCAGAAACAAGAGTAGATCACTGTATGAATCAGGGATAAAAATTTATCTTTGGGCTATAATATTTGTTCTGTGTCTTGAAAATCATTCCACCTATTACAATTTTTTAAGGAAACCATAGCTTCTTAAGTTTTTCTTCATGTGGAATTGGGAATGAGACAACTAATTCTATGGAACTAACTGCTGTATAATCTCCAGCAATTATATTCTAACATTTTTAGTCTGGACTTCAAAAAAAGTTCAATTTATATTACTTATTTCAAGATACACAGTTATTGGTCATTTACATTTGAATTTATTTTTAAAATTTTTGAAAATTTAAGAAGGAAATGAATATTTTCCATTTTATAAATCAAAAAATAATAATGAATAGCTACATAAGTAGGAGGTTGAAATGTGTAAAGAAACTGAAAACTCAAGGTTGTGATTTTCTAGTGCTTACAAAATAAAATAAATCTGTTTTTTTTTATTTTGATATCTGGCTAACACCGTCTATTAATTTATGCATAAAGCAGATGATTTTTCTTTTGCCAATTCTATTTTACTTGCCACCAAGAAGGGCAGAGACAGCGCCAAGGAGGTAAAATATTTATACACTGGAAACTATAAAATTTTGAACAGAGCTATTAATAGTTTATAACAATGGTTTTGGGCAATTAATATTTTTAATATATGAAGCATTATAATCCAAAGAAATTGCTAAATTATAATTCTTAGAAACAAGATGCCATATATATCTTTTTATAAAATGTATGTATTTGTTTTAATTGACAAATAATAATTGTGTATATTTGTAGGGTACAATGTAATTTTTTATCTCTACATACACTGTAGAAAGATTCAATCAATCTTATTAACATATCCATCATCTCACCAATGTATCACTTTTTTGTAGATTGTGAATAGTCTATTATTCTAGCAATTTTGCAATATATGATATATTATTATTATTAACCATGGTCACCATGCAGTGCAAACGATCATGAAAACTTATTTCTCCCATCTAAGATTTTATATCCTTTTATCTACATCTTCCCTTTCCACAACCCTTCCCCCCAATTTCAGGAATCATTTTTCTACTCTCTATTTGTAGGAGATTGACTTTTTAGATTCCACACATAAGTGAGATCTTACAATATTTATCCTTCTGTGCCTAACTTATTTCACTTAGCATAACATCCTCCAGTTTTATCCGTGTTGTCACAAATGACAGAAATTCCTTTATAAGGCTGTGGAGTATTCCACTGTGTTTGTGTGTGTGTGTGTGTGTGTGTGTGTGTGTATATATACATATATATACACACATATATTTCATATATATATGAAAATTTAATTTGTAAGAGTATAAAAAACATTAAATACTTAATGTAAATTTTACCAAGGAGGTAAAATATTTATACACTGGAAACTGTGAAATATTGATGAAAGAAACTGAATACAGACCAAGTAAATGGAAAGATATTCCATGTTTATGGATTTTAAAAATTAATATTGTTAAAATGTCTATACTAGCCAAAGTGATCTGTATATTCAACGCAATTCCTTTAAAAATTTCATTGTCATTTTTCACAAAATAGGAAAACAGTCCTAATTTTTTATTAAACTAGAAAAGAACATGAATAGTCAAAGCCATCTCGAGCAAAAATAACAAAGCTGGAGGCATCATATTCTCTGATTTCAAAATATATGATGAAGCTATTGTAATGAAAAGAGTATGGCACTGGCATAAAAAAAGATACACAGACCCACGGAACAGGATAGACAGTCTAGAAATAAAACCAAGGTTTCAGTCAATTGATTTTCAACAAAGGCACGAAGAAAATACAATGGGAAAAGGACACTCACTTTAATAAATGGTGCTGCAAAAACTGGATATCCACATGCATAAAAATGAAAGTGGACCCTTTTTTCACATCATACATAAAGATCAACTCAAAATAGACAAAAGACATCAATGTAAGGCCTGAAACTGTAAAATCCTCTATATATTTTACATATTATATGTCTTCTTTATGCTTATGACACCTAAATGTAAATTTAGATATCTGACCTCTTTCTAGATAATAACTCCTTACCATCTATATGTGCTCAATAAACATTTATTGGAAATTCATGGGTAAATAAATTACTGAATAATTAATAAATGTATTTGAGGTGAAAAACAAGTTAAGGGCTGTGTTTATTGGCATGATTGCCAGTAAATCACTATCAATTCTTTGCGGTCTCTCAGTCTATTCTCAGTTGACTTTAGTTGGGTTCCTGTTCCTGTGACTTCACTGAAATTTTCGTCAAGATCCCTAATGACCTCTATGCAATGGTTTTATCTCATCTTATTAGCTTCTCAGCAGTATTTGAGACCATATTCTTCTAGAAACACTCGGTGTCATGTAACTCTTATTGTCTTCCTATGTCCCTGACCACTCTTTCTAGGTATTTCGCTTTCTTGTCTTGCCTTTTACTGTTAATTTTTGAAGTGTCCCATGGCTATGAACTGCATCTCTTCCTTTTCTCTTGAAAAATATTCTTCCTTGGTGTCTGAATCTAGACCTACGGCTTTTAAAACATCTGCATACTTATGATTCTCAAAGGTACTTCCTAAACTCGCCCTTGCACTTTCTTCTTCACTTCTATAAAATCTACCAAAATGTGGAATGTTAAAATGTATGCATTTTTCTGGATGGTTATTTTTATTTCACCCCCCAAATGCAATCAATGAACAAGTTATCTCAATTCTAATTCCAAATTATATCCCAAACCCATCCACTTCTCTTTATGGGTTTTCTGAATATTCTTGTTCGACTTGTCCATTTTACACTTGAACTACAGTAGATAACTCATAACTGGCCTCCTTGCTCTTGTTGTTTTTGTACCAAAATCCACTGCCCATATAGTAAGCACAAGAAGGAGTTTCAAAACCATATGCAGATATTGCAATCCTCTTGCTTGTTAACAGTATTAATTTATTACTGCTGTAACAAATTACCACAAAATCAGTAGATTGAAGCAACACAAATTTATCTTACAGTACTAGATGAGAAGTTTAACCTAGGTCTCCCGAACCTAAGTTAAGCTGCCAGCAAAGCTTTGTTCTATTCCAGAGGCTCTAAGGGACATCCTCATTTCCTTCTCTTTTCTAGCTTCTAGTGATCAGCCATAGTCCTGGCTCATGGCCCTTTCTCCACCTTGACATCCAGCAACATTACACCTCTCTGTGCCCTTCTTTCATAGTCATATTTTCCATTGACCCTCTCTTTTTGCTTCCTTCTTCATTTTTAAAGATGCTTGTGATTACATTGGGCCCGCACAAATAATCCAGCGTAATCTATTTTGAGATCATCAGGTTAAACTTTAACTAAACAGTTAAACTTTAACTCGCCTTTGCCATGTAATGTTTCATATTTACAGGTTACAGGGATTAAGGTGTGTACCTCTTTGGGGGCTCATTATTCTGCCTCAAATAGATCCCAGTTAAAATAAGATACAAACTACTTATTCTGACTTCTAAAACTCTTTTTGAACTAGAATGTTCCTACTACCCAACTACATTTCTCTTTACTCCCTCTCCTACCCAATATCTTCCAGTCGCCTTGTCTTTATTCCTATTCTTCAGACAAAGCAAAATAAATCCACCACAGGCCCTTTGCACTAGCTGTTCTCTCTGACTTTTAATGCCATATTCTGTATCTTCAAATAACTGGCTTCTTCTTATCATTTAAATATCTCCTGAAATTCTTCTTTTACAAGGATAGTTTACTAAAGCAAAACATTTAAATAAATCACCCATATATTATCACTTCACCAAATATATGTTCTATACCAATCTATGCCATTTTCCTTATTTATAAATTTATTGGTACATTTATTATCTTCTCTCTGTTTCTCACATACACACACACACACACACACACTCAAACACACACAATTCTATGCTCTAATAGATGTGATTCTTTTGTTTATTCTAATTTCAACATTGAAACCCCATTGCCTGAAATACATTCACAAACTCCAAGAACTGACATGTAAGGAATGATTTTACACCCTACTTGCTCCCCAAAATGTATTTATCTTTTCTTCCTTCTAAATTCCAGAAGCATTAAACATCTTGTAACTTCCTACACTTACCCTGCCATTTTTAGCCTATTTGGCAATATCTGTCCTCTCTTCCTAAAATAGCCACCGCTTTTACCACTACCACTTCACCTGGTCAACATCACTTTATTGTGAAACTTAATTTAGAGGTCACCCCTGGCCAAGATTCATTCTCTCCTTGACTAAACTTTGATCAGGCTCCTCTGAGCTGTCTAGGTCTCAACCTTGGCATCTGTCCCTACTGGGCCTGCACCACCCACTTTAGGCAAGAATCTTGCTAAGTTGGTTTAGAAAGAATCCCCATCTCTTGATATCTGATCACCTTCAATTACTGACCTGATACTTCCTCTTAGTAATTTTCCATACTCTGACTCCCATTCTGCTCATTGTCTATAAATTCCTCCTTGTGCCTGCTGTATTTATGAATGAGCTCAGTTCTCTACCAGAGATTTTCCCTTATTTCAATAGTTTTTAATGATAAAATTTATCCGCACTCCTTTAATTTCTGTGTGGTCCTGGTTTTGTTTAATACCCTTTTCATGAAGTCTCCTCTGACTCTCCTAGATGTTAAGGTATGTTTCCTCTATGCCAATTCACTATTAGTGTTTTAGCCATTCCTTTTATAGTTCATCAGAAATTTTTGATTATAGGTTTAACTCATGTAATAGCCTGCAAAAAACATTCAGAATATGAATGTTATCTTACTTATTTTTTGTGTCTCTGAAACCTAGCCTATTCCCAGTACCTAGTAGATATTCAGTAAATGTCTGTTAGTTGAATGATTATGGGCTTGTTCTTTGAGCCATGTTTCCTTTGTTCTTCTCCAGTGGAGAATTGGCATGTATTCATGTCACTAGGAAAAGGGATTGTATCAACCACTTTTTATAGTTATCTATTTGCTTTTCAAATTGTTTGATTTCAACCCACATGTATAAATATATACCATTTAACACTCCTCATTGAAATTACCATCTGACTAAAAGAGAACTTTAAGATAAGAATGTGAGGGAAGAGAAACAACTTAGTCAAGGAAGAGAACAGAACCTGTAAATGGGTTTGTTTTCAAACTAGCTTACCACTGAAGAGTGAAACTTATTTCTACTGGAGAAATCTTGCAAGCCAAGATAAGTTACTCCCACTGAAGGGGTGAGGGAGCTGGTCTCTCACTGTTTAAGAGTTTTAGGGAGAAGAAGGGCACTAATTTTCCAGCACTTCCATCCTACCTTACAGGTACCAAAGCACGCTCCAGAAGCTGGGAAAAAAACCTCAAACAAATAATGTGCAAAAGATGGCAGTTAAAAGTTAAAAGGAAAAGGCTAGTAACTGGTAAGGGTAAAGAAGTGGGACAGGACACTGCAGGGTCTGCTGCAGTAGATTGCAATTATAACACTCTAGCCTCACATTTCTTTTTATTTTTATTTTTTGATGTCCTGAGTTTTGCTTACCTTTACCTGCACCCTACATCAGTCATCAATAATTATACCTACAAGTTCGTCTTTGTCATTGACCATCTGTTTTCTGCTTTTGAGTTAAATATTTCAGTATTTCATTTCTGAAAGTAATTTCTTATCCTTCTGATATTGTCATTCATTTCTATGAGATACAGCCCTAGCTTCATAGTGATCTGCAGTCCTTGATGTCCACTTTAACCAGCTGTCTTGCAGCTTTGATTCTATCACTATGACACTGGCAACTTATGCAGCATCATTTCGGCTACTATTTATTGGCAACAACCTCCTTCCTTTACCGCATTGCTCTTTGACTTTAATGCCCAATCATGGGTAATTTTAAACATATTTCTCAGAAACTATGTCTTGCTGCTGAATGGTGCAAAAGAAAATCTCCTAACATTGCAGAGTTGTGTCATCAGAGATTTACGATTTACTCATAACTGTGCCCTCCATACTATTCTGCAATCTTATTACATATATTTAATGATTAACATTTCCCATTACCCTCAAAAGATATTTGAAACTTATATTTCCTTGAGCTCTAAATAATTCCCATTTTCTGTCTTTTTCTCAGCTATTAAGCTGACTTTATTATTTTCTTTTTCTACATGAAAAGTCAAGACAATTATCTGACTCTTTTGGCTGCTTATTAACCTTTTAACACATCTCTTTACTTCTATCTTTACCTTCTCCTGATAGTTTCAGACAAAAATGTGTTTCTTCTGCTGTCTTAGGAAAACTTGGTTATAGCTATTTTCCCCATTCTCTGTTTTGAGAACTTTATCATTTCCCCTAATTTTGTGGAACATTTGATTTATTCTTATGTATTGACTTATTCTAACCATTTACACATGCACAGTACTTTTCTATTTTATAGAATCTAATAAGCCAAGAATTAAATTCTTTGACAATATTACAAGTTATAATAACTCAGTTCTCTTTTTCTTTGTTTTAAAATACTGCACTCTTACCATCTTTACTTTCTTATATCTTATTCACTATCACCATTTGGCTTTTCCTTTTATTTATTTATTTTATTTATTTTTTTTTTTTTTTGAGACGGAGTCTCACGCTGTTGCCCAGGCTGGAGTGTAGTGGCGCGATCTCGGCTCACTGCAAGCTCCGCCTCCCGGGTTCCCGCCATTCTCCTGCCTCAGCCTCCTGAGTAGCTGGGACTACAGGCGCCCGCCACCGCGCCCGGCTAATTTTTTTTTGTATTTTTAGTAGAGACGGGGTTTCACTGTGGTCTCGATCTCCTGACCTTGTGATCCGCCCGCCTCGGCCTCCCAAAGTGCTGGGATTACAGGCTTGAGCCACCGTGCCCGGCCGGCTTTTCCTTTTATTGTACTAAATTAAGGTGCTTCATGACTTCTTAATTCTAAGTTCATGAGTACTTTCATCAGATTAACTTACTATTTTGGTGGCATTTACCTTTGTTGCTGACTTCTTTAATCTTTCAAATATTCTCACCTTTGACTCTTATTATTTTCTTCGAAATTGTTTCTTTCATTTTTGGCTATCCCTCAGATCTTTCTATGTAGAATTCAGTTTCATTGTAGCCCTTTAGAGGTAGGTATTCTCCTTATACTCCTGTTGTTTTTTTTTTTCCACACACATGTCTCGCTCTGTTACCCAGGCTGGAGTGCAGTGGCGCAATCTCTCCTCCCTGCAAATTTCCGCTCACTGCAACCTCCGCCTCCCAGGTTCAAGCAATTCTCCTGTCTCAGCTTCATGAGTAGCTGGGATTACAGGTGCCTGCCACAAAGCCCTGCTAATTTTTGTATTTTTAGGAGAGATGGGTTTTCACCATGTTAGTCAGGCTGGTCTCAAACTCCTGACCTCAAGTGATCCACCTGCCTTGGCCTCACAATGTGCTGGGATTACAGGCATGAGCCACCATGCCCAGCCATTCCTGGTACTTTTTACTCATGCATTTGAATTTTACTCACTGACTCCCTCAATGCATGTGACTGTTATGCTACTGACTCCAAAATTTACAACTCCAGTCCAGATCCTATAAAACACTCAAGCTACCTTAAAGATAATTTAAACTTATTATATACAATATGAAGATTATAACTTTTTTTCTTTTGGACAATTTCTTTCCTAGTGAATGAATAACTTAATATCTCAGTTTATACATAAAGGTTCTTGAGGATGACATTTGACTTTTAGTCATCCACTATCTATTCCTTTTTTGGAATTAGTAATTTATTTTTCAATAGCTTTTTACTTTATTGTGATGCTTCTACTATGTAAAACTCTATTGTACAGCTCCTATTACGTGCTTCTAGATGTTGATGGTATAGATGAAAACAAGGCCTCTATTCTCTAAGAACATGCATTGGCAACCATGGCCTATGGGCCAAATTTGACCCACAACCTGTTTTTCTAATATAACGTTGTTGAAACATAGCCACACTCGTTTCTTTATATATTGTCTATGTATAGTTTATACTATAATGGCAGAGTTTAGTACTTATGGCAGAGTCCATATGGCCCAAAGCCTAAAATACATATTATCTGTTCCTTTACTGAAGAGGATACAATTAGGTTGGGGGACAGATGTACCATTTCTTGGAGGATATATTGGAGACATGTCTGAGACTGTTTAAAGGAGAAAAGTGAAGAGGTTCTCACCAGAGGCCAAGTGGAAGATAAGGAGAACCTGAATTACTGCAGTGAGAATAGCACTGGAAAGTACATATAGTCTAGAAATATTTGCTAATTAAAATTTATTAGATTTTATCACTAATTGGTTATAGTGGTGAGGCTGGAAAAAGTAGGAACTAAGCACATACCTGAAGTTTCTTATTTTGGTGATTATGTAGAAAGTGATTCCAACAACTAAAAAGGTAAACACAGCAAACATAGTGAGGTATAGTACCACAACTAATATTTATTTGGAGGAGCTATTGCAGTATCATTTATACAAGTTTTAGTATTAAGGACACTGAGCAAAGCTCATACTAAAGGCGTTGATGGAATTTTTGAGTATACAAGCTTTTTCATTGACAAAAACTTTTAGTTACTAAATATATCAGTCATACGCACTTGCTTTACCATTTTTGTCTTTCTGTATATGATAGATTTCAACTAGTTCTGTGTGGTTGATAGAAATTTACTGCATAATTATAATCATGACAAATAATGAGGATTCACAGGGGCAGTATGCTTGAGGAAGGAAAATAGACTTGATAGAATAATACATGGAGTACTCTTCAGGCTTTGACATTCACTTAATACATAATCTTTGGCATGAAACTGGGTCTTGGTCCCCTCTCATGAGCAGAAGAATGATAGCAATAATATCAGTGGAAGTGAAGATCGTATGAAATACTATACGGAAAGTGCTTTGAAAATCATAAACTGCTATGAGAATGTAAATTATCATTATTATACCCAAGTTAATTTACAAAGACTATGACTAAAATATATCAAAACTGTTGACTTTGATAACTCATTTGCACATATATGAAAATATATATGTGCAAAATCTGAAAAAAAAATAATTTTTCATCTTGCACTTCTAATGCATTTGTACGCATTTGTTTTCATTTCTCTGTGGTTCATTTATTCAAAAAGCTATTTATTTATTTTATTTTCTTAACTTTTACTTTCAGTTCAGGGGTACATGTACAGGTTTGTTATATAGGTAAACCCGTGACATGGGGGTTTGTTGTACAGAATTTTTTGTCACCCAGGTATTAAGCCTAGTATTCATCATCATTATTATTCTTGATCCTCTCCCACCTCCCATCCTCCAGCATCTGGTAGGCCCCAGGGTCTGTTTTTCCCCTCTATGTGTCCATGTGTTCTTATCATTTATCTACCACTTATAAGTGAGAACATGCAGTATTTGGTTTTCTGTCCCTGTGTTAGTTTGCTAAGGATTATGGCTTCCAGTTCCATCCATGTTCCTGCAAAGGACATGATATCATCCTTTTTATGACTGCATAGTGTTCCATGGTGCATACATACCACATTTAGATTGGCATTCAGATTAATGGGCATTTAGATTGATTCCATGTATTTGCTACTGTGAATGGTGTTTCAGTGAACATATATGTTCATGTGTCTTCACAACAGAATGATTTATATTCCTTTGATTTGCTGGGTTTAAATGATAATTCTGTTTTTAGCTCTTTGAGAAGTCACCACACTGCTTTCCACAGTGGTTCATCTAAATTACACTCCAACCAATAGTATATAAACTTTCCTTTTTCTCTGCAACCTCACCAGCATCTGTTATTTTTTGCCTTTTTAATAGTAAATATTCTGACAGGTGTGAGATGGTATCTCATTGTGATTTTTATATCCATTTCTCTAGTGATCAGTGGTGCTGAGCTTTTTTGAGTATGCTTGTTGGCCACATATATGCCTTCTTTTTTAAAAAGTATCTGTTCATGTTCTTTGCCCAGTTGTTAATGGGGTGGGTTGCTTTTCCTTGTAAATTTATTTAAGTTCCTTATAGAGAGTGGATATTAGTCATTTTTCAGATGCACTGTTTGCAAAAATTTTCTCCCACTTTCTAAGTTGTCTGGTTACTCTATTGATAGTATCTTTTGCTGTACAGAGTTATTTAGCTTAATTAGATCTCATGGTCAATTTTTCCTTTTGTTGCAATTGCAAAAAGATATTTAATGAGCGCCTATGAATGCACTGTATTTGGTGAAATAAATATAGAAGTAAACACAACATTTTTAAAAAATTCCCTCCTCTTGGCGAGCTTACAGCATACTTCATTAAGAAATGTACTAAATAAAATAAAATATATGCTATTTATATGATAAGTTATTATGAAGAAAAATTAAACCATTGCCATCATAATTAAACATTTTGGAGGCTGGGAAGCCTTGGCAACTTTAAATAATGTAAAGAGGGTAATCTTCAAAGAGAAAGCAAAGTGATGGTGACATTTGTACAACTACTGGAAGAAGAAATCCAGATGGAAACCAGAAGTAAGCTCAAAATATTTGAGGAGGACAATGTTTGGAATATTTGAAAAATGTCAACTGAGCCACTATGGCTGGGCTATGATGAGTAAGGATAAAAATAACAGGATATGAGGTCTTAGACATCATGTAAGCTATCTTAAGAACCATGGGTTTAGACTGAATGAGATTAGACACCACTGAACAACTTTCGAGATGAAGAGCAACATGATCTTGTTTACATTTAACAGGAAAACTAGCATTTGTGCAGAGGAGAGGGTAGGAAAGGGAGACACAAAACTAGTATAAAGAGCTGTTAGAGAAAGAGAAATAGAAGTGAATTGTGTTTTGAAACTGGGATGGCAATTGCGGTATTAAAAAACACTGAGTCTGTGTATATACTTAAGGAAATAAAATGATTTTATGATAGATTAGAATGCAAAAAGAATGAGTTAGTCATGACTTCAGGTTTTAGGATTATCTGTGTTTTGAGAGGAAGGGCCATATATAATTTTGGAAATTGAAATTTTAAGGTAATTATCAAATATCCAAGTAATATATTAGGTGAGGTTGAGATGGAAATACAAATTTGGAAATTGTTATTGAATGAATGGAAACAGCAAGAGACTAGGTACAGACTAAAACATGTGGAAGGACTAAACCTTTTAGGGTTAGGAGGTTGAGAGACGTTAAGAGAAAATAAAAGAAAATAGACAAGCATGGATCAATGAGGCAAAAAGAAAATCAAGAAAATGAGGTATTCTGAAAGCCAGATTGTGAAAGTATTTCTAGGAAGAGAAAGAGATCAATTCCATCAAATAATGGTGATAAATCAAAACAATTCAAAGATTAACAATTTTGCAAGTTAAAAATCTTTGGTCACTTTGACAAGAACACTTTCAGATTAATGGTGGAAACAATAATCTGGTGGTAGTAGATTATGAGGGAAGACTTCATGACAAGAGAGCAATAAAATTCTATATTTGAATTTTGTGGTAAAACAAAACTCAAGAAGTAAATGAGCAGGGAGAGACACTTAGAGAACAAAGTAGAATCAAGAAAATGTGTTTTTTTAAAATTAATATAAGGAAGCAACATATGATTGAATTTATGCTAATGATAATTTGTTTGGTAGAAAGAGGAAAAGAGATGATGCAGGGACAAACATAAAATTGCTGGAGTCATTACGTAGTTCTGAAGGAATGGTAACCTGTGCATAAAGAGAGGTTTTGACCTTTTCTAGAAGCAATAAAGTTTGTCCATATCAGTGAGAGAGAAGGCATAGTATGTAGGCACAGATGGGGGTAAGTGATTACATGTTGTGGAGGGAACCTCATGAAAATCCTCCTTATATTGCTGCAACTAAAAAGAAAAAGAAGACATGGCAGCTTTGAGGGATGAGGCTAGGGAAAGAAAGCACTAAGTTTTTATTCAGGAGTATCAGAGAGTGAATGGACTGGAGGAAATATAATGGGTAATATTAGAACCATTTGAAAGTATTAGTAATGCATTAAAAATGAGATAAGGTAACAGAATTACATGTTAATGTCTGAACGTATTTGACTGAACATGAATTGAACATGAATTGCTGCATCAAGTAGGCAGAGTTGGATTCAAGAAGAATTGAGGTTGCCCAAATGAGCATAAAATAATGGGTCTAAGGTATTCATGGTTTATGCTTAAGAGTGATTATAATAGCTGTCTCTTTATGGAATTAAAGCTGTATAAGACAAAACATGCAAATATGAAGGGGTAAAAGTTAAAGTAAAGGTCATAGGAGTAAACAATTATGGGTCTAAAAAGGCATGAAGAATTTCTAGTTTCAACTATAATATATAAAACAATTGAAAGTCATCATTCCCGTCATTATGAGAAAATACTGGAGAAACGTGAAATTAATGACTTTTGTTGGATCAATCAAAGAACTGAGGTTGCAGTCCTAAAAAACAAACAAACAAACAAACAAACAAACAAAAACTACCACATCAAAATATTTAGAGACAGGTTTATATTTAAACCACAGAAGAGATTTGCCTACCTAGACAGAAACCTTGGAGTCATAAACTTTTGCAATAAAATAACAGAAACTTCAAAGTAAGCCAAAAGACAAAAACAGTCACAATAGAAAAAGAAAGTCACAAAAACAAAACTCAGATATGGTGCAGATATTACAGTTATCAGAAACAGAATAAAAAATAACAATAAATAATGTCAAGTGATGTAATAGAAAGGTAGACAACGTGGAAAACCAGAAGGATGATGTAAACAGAGAGATGAAAAGTCTAATAGTTAAAAGGAAATGCTAGAAAACAAAACAAAA
Source organism: Macaca fascicularis (assembly GCF_037993035.2). Lineage (NCBI taxonomy): Eukaryota > Metazoa > Chordata > Mammalia > Primates > Cercopithecidae > Macaca > Macaca fascicularis. Next base: position 110,021,636 of record NC_088379.1, read on the forward strand.
AATGATAATACTATAAAAGAAATGAAGAACACCTTCAATGAGTTATTCAGTAAACTTGGCATAGCTAAGGAAAGACTCAGTGAATATGAGGATTTATTGATAGGCACACTGAAACTGAACGGTAAAGAGGAAAAAGAAGAAAAGAGAAAACACACACACGCGCACACACACACAACAGAAGACTAAAAATCTGTGAGACAATTTCAAAAGATATAATGTATTCATTATTGAATACCAGAAGGAAAAGAGAGATGGAAGTAGAAACATTTAAGGCAATGACAGCCAAGGACTTTTCAAAAAATGACAAACCAAAAACACAAATTAAGAAAAGGATCATCAGACTGGATAAATACCAATCAACCAGCAAACAAAAAACAAACCATGCAAACATATGCACACACCAAGGCATAGCAAATTCAAACTGTAGGAATCCAAAGACAAAGAGAAAATCTTAAAAGAAGCCAGAGGAAAAAATAACACCATACCTATAGAGGAAAAGGGACAAAAATTATGCAGATTTCTCCAAAGAAAACATGTGAGAAAAAAAAAAGTGAAGTAATTTATACAACTTAATTAAAAATAAGCCAATTAAAAAAATGGGCAATGGATATGAATAGACATTTTTTCAAAAGAAGACATACAGATGGCCAAAAGGTATATGAAAAAAATGCTCAGCATCAATAATCATCAGGTAAATACAAATCAAAACCACAATAAGATATCACCTCACATGTATTTCGATGGCTATTTTCAAAATGTCAAATGATAACAAGTGTTGGTGAAGGTGTGGAAAAATGGAGCCCTTACTCATTGTTGGTAGGAATGTAAATTGGTATAGCCATTATAGAAACAGTATGAAGATTCCTCAAAGAATTAAAAATATAGCTAGTGTGTGATCAAGCAATTTCACTTCTGGTATATATTAAAAAATAAATATGATTACTAACTCAAAGAGATATCTGCATTATCACATTCATTGCAGCATTATTTATAATAGCCAACATATGACATATGGACACGAACTAAGTCCCAATGAATGAATGGATAAAGAAAATGGTGTGTGTGTGTGTGTGTGTGTGTGTGTGTGTGTGTGTGTGTGTGTGTGAGATGGAATATAATTTTTCCTTAAATAGAAGAAAATCCTGATAATTGCAACAACATGAATACACCTGATGGACATTATGTTAAGTGAAATAAACCAGGCACATAAAAACAGATACTGCATGATCTCACTTATATGTGAAACATTCAAAAGTCAAACTCATAGAATGAGAGAGTAGAAAAGTAATTATCAGGAGTAAGGGGGTGAAGAGAATAGTGAGATGTTGGCCATATGGTACAAATTTACAGTTATAAGATAAATAAGTTCTGGAGACCTAATGTATAAGTATGGTAACTATAATTAATGATAATGAATACTTGAAATTTGCTAATAGAGTAGATCTTAAGTATTCTCACAATTATAAAAAAGGAAACTCTATGAGATGATAAATATGTTAACCAGCTTGATTTTAGTAATTATTCCACAACATATACATATATCACAACATCACACTGTACATCTTAAATATATAAAATTGTATTTGTCATTTCTACCTCAATAAATCTGGGGAAAACCAGAATATGTTACCTTCTGAAGAATATTTGTGAGCTTAAGAATTAAAAGTGAAGTGAAATATGTATTGTTGGAAGAAGAATCTACCAAGTCATAATTCCATATCGACTAAATTGTTCCTCAAAAGTAAAAGAGAAATTAAAATTTTCTCAGAGAAACAAAAACTGAGGGAATTTAACAGCAGGCTTGCTCTGCAAAAAAAGAAAGATAAACATTTTTTTAACAGAAAGTAAGAATTTTTAATGTCATGATATAAATATTAAAGTTAACAGAGAAAAGCTTAAAATATTTTCTAAAGAAAGAAAATGATTAATATGCACCACAAACATGCCTAAAGAATGGACTAGTATTCAGGATGGAATAAATGAAGGTAAAACAAAATATTTTATGGTGCTATTTTAAAATAGATAAGCTAAAATATATGGAATATATAAATTATAACCATTAAAATATTTATAAAATGAGTGTAGTTCATAAACTAAAAGATAACATAAAGTGGGATTATATAAAAGGTTTTATTACATTTGGAGAAAGCATGAAAATAAGTAAGTAAATAAATAAGTAAAACCTCTAGTAATGAATAGAAAACATAAACATTGTTAGCATTGCTTCATACGTATCAACAATCCCTTTAAATACGAATTGTCTAAAAATATCAATAAAATGACAAAGATTGTCAGAGTGGATTAAAAAACAAGACTCAACTATATGTTATTTACCACAACCCCACTTTTAACATACAGACTCTGGTAGACTAAAGGTAAAGGGCTGGAGAAAGACATAGCAAGTTGAAACTAATTTTTAAAATGCTTGAGTAGCGTGAACGCTGAAAGAGACAGTCCCTCAATGCCTCAAGAGGTATTCTGAGTGGTTAACTGGGTCTGAAATCAAATGACAGGCAAATGACCATTTGTTGACAAGATGTTACACACATGCTCTGAGTTCCCGAAGAACCTACATGCCTCCTTACCTTTGAGACTTTCTTAGCTAGCTGTTTCTATTTATGCCACCTGAACCAACCAAAAAGCTATGACCTACACTGACTAATCAGAATTCGGCACACATCAACAAATCAGAGCTCCGACTATCAACCAATCAGAACAAAGCAAATTTGAATCTTTTATTTGCGTATGGAAACCTACACTCCTGCTTTCTGTATAAAAGACAAACTCTCCCTTTGTTCACTGGAACACACTTTTGTTTTACACCAAAAGCTTTGTCTCTCTGGTTTGCAAACTGTCTACTGAAATCAAGTCTCTTTTCTCTAAATTCCTTTTCAGAGAACTTTTGTTCATAGTCAAAATGCATGTACACTAGACACAGATTCTCAAAATATGTGAAACAAAATCTTACAGAGCTAAAGAAAAAAAGACCAAAAAGAAAAAAGAAAAACCCACAATTACAACTGAATACTTTAACTCTTTCCTCTCCACAATTGATAGACCAAGAGCAAGAAAATAAATAGGGGTATAGTTGACCTGAAGAGCTCTTAAATCAACTGGATCCAATTAATATTTATTGAATATTTTATGTAACAACAACGTTACATGTATGCTTCTTAAGCTCAGACCATTTGCCCAAAATAGGCTTCATTCTGGGCCATGAAGCACACATTAACAGAAATAGAAATCTCACAAACCAAGGTGTCTAATCTCATGGATATGAAAAGAATAATAGAGTATTATGAAAAACTCTATGCCCATTATTTGATTATTCAGATGAAATGGACCAATTACTCAAAAGACATGATTACCAAAAATCACACAAGGGGAAACAGATAACCTAGATAGTGTTATGTATATCTACTAAAGAAATTAAGTCAATAATTAGCAACTTTCCAAAAAAATCACACAAGGGTTAAATAGTTTCATCTGATAAACTGTATCAGATAAATAAAGAAGAAAGTATGTCAAATTATGCAAAAAATAAAGAACACTTTCTAACTCATTCATTGAAGTTATTACTCTAATACCAAAACACTACAAGAACGAAAACAACATACCAATATCTCTCATGATGATAGATGCAAAATCATCAACAAAATATTACTAAACTTGACCCTTTACATTATAAAAATAATTATACACCATGATACACAATAGAGTTGGATTTATTCCAGGTATGCAAGGCTGGGACCCTTTGAAAATCAAACAATGTAATCCACCAAATCAATGGACTAAAGAAGAAAAATTATACGATCATATCAATTGATTAAAAAAATTAAAAATGCAACACTCCCTCATGATTAAAAAAAAAAACAACTCCCAGCAAACTAGTAGCAGAAGGCAACTTCCTAAACTTGATAGATAAAACTTACACAATATCTACTTCTAACATCATACTTAATGGTGGAAAAATAGACACTTTCCCAAGGACATTGGGAACAAGGAAAAAATATAAAAATATTCTCTCTCACAATTGTTATTTAACATCATACTGTCAGTCTTGGCTAATACACAAAAACAGTAAGATGAGACACACATTTATATATGGATTAAGATGGAAAAAGTAAAATTGTCTCTATTCACAGATGACACAATTTTCTATGTAGAAAATTCTAAATCACTGAAAAAAAAAATCTCCTGAAACTAATAATCAAGTAGAGTAAGGCTATAGGATGTAAAATCAATATACAAAAGTGAATTTATATTCTATAAGCCAGCAATAAACACTTGGCACTTGATGTTAATACTATTTAAAATAATACCAAAAGTAAAGAAATACTTAGCGATAAGTATAACAAAATATACACAAAATGTGAGTGCAAAAAACCTCCAACGTCTAATGAAAGAAATCAAAGATTGTAAGCAAATGAAGAGATATTGTTTGTTCATAGATTGAAAGACTTAATGTTGTTAAGATGTCAATTCTTTCTAGTTTGTAATATATAATTAACACAATTCCATCCAAAATGCTGGCAAGCTATTTTGTAGGTATCAACATACCAATTCTAAATTTAAAATAAAATGGCAAAAGATCTAAAATAGCCAATACCATGTAGTAGAAAAAGACAAAGTTGGAGATCTTATGCAACCAATTTTAAGACTTACCATAAGGTTACAATAATGAAGACGTTCTGGAACTGATGAAAGAATAGACACGTTGGTCAGTGGCATAGAGTAGAATAACCGTAAATATGCCAACACAAGTATAATCAACTGCTCTGTGACAATTAAGTAGTGGCACTGATTTCAGTGAAAAAAGAATAGTCTTTTTAACAAAGATTGTTAAAACCAATGGTTGTATATTAAAAAAAAAAAACAGAAAAAAAACTGGACACAAACCTTTACATTTTATACAAAAATTAATTCAGAATGTATTATAGTCCTATATGTAAAATGCAAAACTAACAAAATTTATAAAGAAAACATACTAGAAAAATCTATGTGACCTTGAGTTTGTTGATAAGCTTTTAAAGTAAAATTCCAATAGCATGATTCATAAAAGAAACAAATATTTGTTAGGTTAAATTTTATTAAAATTAAGAAGTTTTGCTTTGCAAAAGACAGTGTTAGTAAAAAGACAAGCACAGATTGGAATAAAATATTTGCAAAACACATATGTAACAAAGAATGTGTAAATAAAATACAAATAAACTCATAAAACTCAACAGTAATAAATAAAAGAAAACTGCATGCAAATTTAGAGCACCATTATTCATAGTTACCAACAAACTAGAAGCAATCAAGATGTACTTCAATAAGTGAATGATTAAGCAAAATGTGGCAAATCATACAGTGGAATATTGTTTTAAAATAAAAAGAAATAAAGTAACATACAGATATGGATAACAGGTTTAGGGGGGAACAGGTGGCGTTTGGTTACATGAACAACTTCTTTAGTGGAAATTTCTGAAATTTTGCACCTGAAGTGCAGCATACACTGTACCCAATGTGTAGACTTTTATCCCTGATCACCTTCCCACCCTTTCCACTGAGTTTCCAAAGTCCATTGTATTATTCTTATGCCTTTGCATCCTCATAGCTTAGCTCCCACTTACAAGTGAGAACATAAGATGTTTGGTTTTTTATTCCTAAATTACCTCACTTAAAATAATGGTCTCCAGTTCCATCCAGGTTGTGGTGAATGCCATTATTTCATTATTTTCCATGACTGAGTAGTATTCCCTGGTGTGTATATGTACCACATTTTCTTTATTTACTTATTGATTGATGGACATTTGTGCTGGTTTCATAATTTTGCAAATAGAAATTGTGCTGCTATAAACATGCATGTGCAAGTATCTTTTTTATATGACTTCTTTTCCTCTGAATAGATACCCAGGAGTAAGATTGCTGGATCAAATGATAGATCTACTTTTAGTTCTTAAAGGAATCTCTATAATTTTTTCCATAGTGGTGGTATTGGTTTACATTCCATCAGCAGTGTAGTGGTGTTCCCTTTTCAGCACATCCATGCCAACAACTGTTTTATTTTCTTCTCTTATTATGGCCATTCTTGCAGGAGTGAGTTGGTATCACATTGTGGTTTTGATTCCCTGATAGTGATGTTAAGCATTTTTTCATGTTTGTTGGCTATTTGTATATCTTCTTTCGAGAATTGTTTATTCATGTCCTCAACTCACTTTTTCATGAGATTGTTTGTTTTTATTCTTGCTGATTTGTTTGAGTTCCTTACAGATTTTGAATAGTAGTCCTTTGTTTGGATATACAGATTAAAAAGATTTATCTCACTCTGTGGGTTGTCTGTTTACTCTGCTGGTATTTCTTTTGTTGTGCAGAAGCTATGGATAATTTTTAAATGTATATATTAAGTGCAAGAAAAAAGCCTGAAGATGCTAAATATTTTATGATTTCAATAATATGACATGCTGGAAAAGACAATAGTGTATAGATGGTAAAAATTGTGGCCGCCAGTTTCAGGGGAAGGGGAGTGGTTGAATAGTTGAAGTACAGGGGAGCTTCTTACAGTAGTGAAACTATTCTCTATGGTATCGATATGGTAAATTTAAAACTTTAATTATTTGGCAAATCTCGTATACATAACATAAAGAACATAGTTTATGAAAATTAAAAATTATTTAGGAGATTTGGAAAATCTCAAATGAGATGTAGAATGTGACAAGAAAATCTAAATGGATGACAAAGTTATTAAATAACTCACTGAAGGAGGTAGAGAAATCAGGTTCTGACCTAAGTAACTTGGAAAAGAGTTTAATCTGCAAAACTAAATTCAAAAGGAACTGTATATAAGGACTGTACTCCAGTTGATTAACATTGTTTCCCATGTGGTGTGGGCAGACAACTCTGAAACCACAATATAAGTTTACTGAAATCGAGCAATTTAGAAAATGTACAAAAAATGGTGGGAACCAGTTTTCTCACTGTTGGATTTAGAGGTTACAGACACACAAAGAGAGAAAGCTAGAATATCTAGGTGGTAATAAATTAGGGTTGATTGTATCAAAATGAACTCATTTTTAGTTTAATACAGGTGCAGATGGTAACATGCAGAAATATTTACACTATATATATTATATATGTGCTTGATACTACTAGGGTGTTGTCGCTTCTAGATCTCTCAACACATTAAGGGGATAAGATGTATTAATACTAACCCATTTTTGCAATCTACTCATCTGACAAAGGGCTAATATCCAGAACCTACAAAGAACTCAAACAAATTTACAAGAAAAAAACAAACAACCCCATCAAAAAGTGGGCAAAGGATATGAACAGACATTTCTCAAAAGAAGACATTCATACAGCCAACGGACACATGAAAAAATGCTCATCATCACTGGCCATCAGAGAAATGCAAATCAAAACCACAATGAGATACCATCTCACACCAGTTGGAATGGCGATCATTAAAAAGTCAGGAAACAACAGGTGCTGGAGAGGATGTGGAGAAATAGGAACACTTTTACACTGTTGGTAGGATTGTAAACTAGTTCAACCATTATGGAAAACAGTATGGCGATTCCTCAAGGATCTAGAACTAGATGTACCATATGACCCAGCCATCCCATTACTGGGTATATACCCAAAGGATTATAAATCATGCTGCTATAAAGACACATGCACACGTATGTTTATTGCGGCACTATTCACAATAGCAAAGACTTGGAATCAACCCAAATGTCCATCAGTGACAGATTGGATTAAGAAAATGTGGCACATATACACCAGGGAATACTATGCAGCCATAAAAAAGGATGAGTTTGTGTCCTTTGTAGGGACATGGATGCAGCTGGAAACCATCATTCTTAGCAAACTATCACAAGCACAGAAAACCAAACACCACATGTTCTCACTCATAGGTGGGAACTGAACAATGAGATCACTTGGACTCGGGAAGGGGAACATCACACACCGGGGCCTATCATGGGCTGGGGGGAGGGGGGAGGGATTGCATTGGGAGTTATACCTGATGTAAATGACGAGTTGATGGGTGCTGACGAGTTGATGGGTGCAGCACACCAACATGGCACAAGTATACATATGTAACAAACCTGCATGTTATGCACATGTACCCTAGAACTTAAAGTATAATAATAATAAATAAATTAAAAAAAATAATAATCCCTGATAATTTATTATTAGGTAAGAGAAACCCAGGGAAGCCCACCAGAATGTCAATGAAATAGTTGAATATGGTATTTAAAGGATCTAAATTTTGTTAGAGAATGAAACACAACACTTCTTCATTAGAATATTCCTATTTAAAAATGACTTTTGTTTGTTGTAATGCAATGTTATGTGTATAATTCTAGAAATAATGTTTTCTAAAGCTACATGTCAGCCTGACACCACAAAAATTGTTGGCACGTTTGAAAAACTAGTATACATAAAATTAATTATGTAAAAACATTGGATTTCATGGAATTGGATCTAGTTTGTAAGTGGGCTCCATGTCTCCTGTGTGGAGAAGAAAGATAAATAAATAAAAAATAAAAATATTAATTTAAGAGAAAAAAAATACTAACCCATATATATGGGATATATATATGTGTATATATATGTATGTATATATATTATATATATGTAATATATATGTACACACACAACAGATCCATTACAAATAGAACATATGTATTTAAAATATATAAATCAGATGGCAGAGCAAAGAAGTCCAAGGGTCTGTCTTTACACAGGAAGATGAAAAATTGAAGCAGAAACTGTCAGAATCAACTTTGCCAGAACTATAGTAAATAATGTATAGCAATCAAGAGAATTCTTAATCAAGAAAAATGCAACTTGAAAACTTAAGGAAAGAATTGTGGAATTTTTACTTGCACATGTATATATGTTAGTACTCACACATATTATCCACTGAATGTACTAAGAGATCTAGAAGCAACAACACCCTAGTAGTATCAAGCACAACCAGCACCCAGATCTTAGGTTTTGTTTTGTTTTGTTTTGTTTTGTTTTGTTTTTTATTATTATTATACTTTAAGTTCTAGGGTACATGTGCATAACGTGCAGGTTGGTTACATATGTATACTTGTGCCATGTTGGTGTGCTGCACCCATCAACTCGTCAGCACCCATCAACTCGTCATTTACATCAGGTATAACTCCCAATGCAATCCCTCCCCCCTCCCCCCAGCCCATGATAGGCCCCGGTGTGTGATGTTCCCCTTCCCGAGTCCAAGTGATCTCATTGTTCAGTTCCCACCTATGAGTGAGAATATGCGGTGTTTGGTTTTCTGTTCTTGTGATAGTTTGCTAAGAATGATGGTTTCCAGCTGCATCCATGTCCCTACAAAGGACACAAACTCATCCTTTTTTATGGCTGCATAGTATTCCATGGTGTATATGTGCCACATTTTCTTAATCCAGTCTGTCACTGATGGACATTTGGGTTGATTCCAAGTCTTTGCTATTGTGAATAGTGCCGCAATAAACATACGTGTGCATGTGTCTTTATAGCAGCATGATTTATAATCCTTTGGGTATATACCCAGTAATGGGATGGCTGGGTCATATGGTATATCTAGTTCTAGATCCTTGAGGAATCGCCATACTGTTTTCCATAATGGTTGAACTAGTTTACAATCCCACCAACAGTGTAAAAGTGTTCCTATTTCTCCACATCCTCTCCAGCACCTGTTGTTTCCTGACTTTTTAATGATCGCCATTCCAACTGGTGTGAGATGGTATCTCATTGTGGTTTTGATTTGCATTTCTCTGATGGCCAGTGATGATGAGCATTTTTTCATGTGTCTGTTGGCTGTATGAATGTCTTCTTTTGAGAAATGTCTGTTCATATCCTTTGCCCACTTTTTGATGGGGTTGTTTGTTTTTTTCTTGTAAATTTGTTTGAGTTCTTTGTAGGTTCTGGATATTAGCCCTTTGTCAGATGAGTAGATTGCAAAAATTTTCTCCCATTCTGTAGGTTGCCTGTTCACTCTGATGGTAGTTTCTTTTGCTGTGCAGAAGCTCTTTAGTTTAATTAGGTCCCATTTGTCAATTTTGGCTTTTGCTGCCGTTGCAGAATTTTAGACCAATATCCCTGATGAACATCGATGAAAAAATCCTCAATAAAATACTGGCAAACCGGATTCAGCAGCACATCAAAAAGCTTATCCACCATGATCAAGTGGGCTTCATCCCTGGGATGCAAGGCTGGTTCAACATTTGCAAATCAATAAACATAATCCAGCATATAAACAGAACCAAAGACAAGAACCACATGATTATCTCAATAGATGCAGAAAAGGCTTTTGACAAAATTCAACAGCCCTTCATGCTAAAAACGCTCAATAAATTCGGTATTGATGGAACGTACCTCAAAATCATAAGAGCTATTTATGACAAACCCACAGCCAATATCATACTGAATGGGCAAAATCTGGAAAAATTCCCTTTGAAAACTGGCACAAGACAGGGATGCCCTCTCTCACCACTCCTATTCAACGTAGTGTTGGAAGTTCTGGCTAGGGCAATCAGGCAAGAGAAAGAAATCAAGGGTATTCAGTTAGGAAAAGAGGAAGTTAAATTGTCCCTCTTTGCAGATGACATGATTGTATATTCAGATCTTAGTTTTTAATAGCATACTTCATTGAAAGGAACTATTGTTCCTTGGAGAAATGAACTGTGAGAGGAAATGTACAAGGTGAGTCTGGAGAATCTTATAATTCCAGAGACTGAGAAAGTACTTTTAAGAAAAGACCAACACAATAACAACCACAATGATGGGTAGGCAAAGAAATACGTAATCTAATTTCCAGTTGAAATAATCCCAATGGCTAAAGCTGGAAAAATTTGAGTCACAGAACAACTTAGTACCATATAATAACTCAAAGTATCGATTCTATACCCTTGAGTTCATGGTTATACAAAAATAATTATATTAAGTGCAGAGAGAATTGACAACTGTCTCATGAAGAATTCCAAATAATTCATGTAGATCTTCCACATTGGCAACATAGCCTTTTTCTCATTATGTGTGAGTTGCTAGAGTGATTTCCTTCCAAAGAACACAATATGGAAAAAGAGAAACAAAGTAAGTTTACTATAGGGAAACCTGCCAAATGCTACCTCAAGCAAGATGATCAGAGTTAACATCAACAGTGATATGTCATGTTCATAGTATATACCCTTTATATGGTATGAAGAGACTGGCACTTTAGCTCTGTGGTCTTCCTTCTAAAACCACATAACCTCCATCGAATCATGAGAGAAACATCAGACAAACCCCAACTGAAAGACATTCTACAAAATACCTGCCCAGAACTCCTGAAAACGTTCAATGTCTTCAAAAATAAGGAGTCTTAGAAACTATCACAGACAAGAGGAGCCTGAGACATAATGCCTAAATGAAAAGTGGCATCTATGATGGGATCCTAGAACAGAAAAGACCATAGGAAGAAGCTGTCGAATTCTGAATACAATATAAACTTTAGTTAATAATAGTGTATCCATATTGGGTTCATTAGTTTTGAAACATATACCATACTAATACTATACATTAATAGGTAAAACTGGTGGTACGGTATGTGGTAATTCTCTTGTACTACCTTCACATTTTTTCCATAAGTTTAAAACCATTATAAAAGAAAAGATTGTTTTCAAAGATGACATAAGCTTTTTGGAGTTTGGTGTATTTGCAGGAATTTGCTGGAAAAACCAGAGATCTCTCTGTGTTTGGAGAGAGAAAAAATGTTACAGAACTTATAATAACAAAATCTAGGCTATATAACAGGATATGTGTATTAGCTCATTCTCACATTGCTATAAAGAAATACCTGAGACCGAGTAATTTATAAAGCAAAAAGATTTAATTGGCTCAGAATTCTGCAGACTTGTACAAGAAACTTAGCAGCTTGTCCTTCTAGGGAAGCCTCAGGAAGCTTCCACTAATAACAAAAGGTGAAAGGAGAGCAAGGTGTCTCACAGATTGGGAGCAGGAGCAAGCAGGGAGCTGCTACACACTTTCAAACAACCAGATCTCTCAAGAACTCACTATCATGAGAACAGCATGTATCCATTATCACTGAAAAAATTGGAAATAAATGTATAAAGAATATATACAGGTAAATCTCTCTGATTTTCAACAAAGGAAAATGTAAGTAATATAAATAACAAAACTTGATAACTAGCCTAAAAGATTTTTGTTAAAACATTCAATTTTGTAAGAAGTTAGAAAAATAGTTGATAATGGCCAGATGCAAAGAGGAATGCAAAATGTGCAAATTAACATGAACGGAATTTATTTTCCTCAGGTATTCTAATGTAATGTTTGAATGCAAGTATTGCTTTATCTCATATGTGCCAGGAAATAGCATCTGAGACTTCGTTTTGATATAAAAGTTGTTGGAAGTGAACAATATCCATAAAAGGATAAGAAAAGCTCAGCAATCCCATGAGAATTTGAAAGTATGGTATATTCTCAATTTTCCTGGATTTCTGGATTGTCAGATGTCTTGGCAAAAGGGTCAAGTTTTTGTTTGTTTTTACTGATCAATCATTAAATATGAGCACCCCCCAGTGAGGTATAAACTTAAGATAGATATTGTACTTCAGTTGAGAGAAATTCTGAGGAAAGAATTTAGGTCTGACTCGTCTGCAGTAAACACTTTGACATCTGAGAAGTGCCATGGTTTTGGTGGGAGCATTTGTGTAACAAACCACAGATCCACTATAAATAGAACATATGTATTTAAAATACTTAAATCAGATGTCAGCAAAAATGGCCGAGTAAAGAAGTCCAAGAGTTCATCTTTCCACAGAAAGATGAAAAATTGAAGCAAAAACTGTCAGAATCAACTTTGCTGGAACTATGGTAAATAATATATAGCAACCAAGAGAATGCTTAATCAAGAAAAATGCAACTTGAAAACATTAGGAAAGAGTTGTGGCATTTTTACTTGCCCTTGTCTACCCCTGTCCCACAACATCTTCTGACACAATGACAGTCATGAAGATGGTAACCTGTGTCCCTGGTATAAGATACCGGTACCTGGTTCCAGAAGGAGCAGAGCAGACTTTATTCTCAAAGAACTATGCTTATCTGATCTTAACTGTCAGGGATACTTGAAGGACTGCTGCAAGCACTCACCTTGTGCTAGCTAAGTTAAAACTCACTAAGGGCAGAAAAGTGGGAGGTATTCCTCAAAACCAATATAAGACAAAGAAACATCCACCAGCTGCCTATGGCAAAATATTACAATGTGTCAAACAAGAGGGCAATGAAATCCTGAAGGATAAGCTATGGAGAGACTTTTCTTTGAGAAATTAGGTTATTCAAAAAGTGCCTACATATACGGAGGAAGTTAGAGAGCGACGCACCTGCCTAACACAAAATGAATGCTCAGAAAAGCCCTGAGAAGACCCTGAGATTTCCCTCTGACTTTCTGTAGACTCAAAAGAAATTGGAAATGAGGGCAAATGCTAATTTTTAAACAACCTAGTTAAGCATTGAAGAAGTAATCCAGCAGAAATTCAACCTGCAACATGCAAAGAATTGGATAATTTTATTTTTTTCTTTATTTTATTCTTTGTTCGTTCTCTCTCTCTCTCTCTCTCTCTCTCTCTCTCTCTCTCTCTCTCTCTCTCCCCCCATCTCTATTTTCTCTCTTTTTCTTCTCCAATTTCTTTGGGGAAGAGGGGCTTTTGAAGGTCAAGCCAATCTCTGAAATCAAAAGCATTGTACAACCCAAAGAAACAAAAACTTCAGAGGTCATACATAAAAACAAACAAACAAACAAACACAAAAAACTTGGCTTCACCAAAATACATTAAACAAACAGCGATAGCACACATGAAACAACAAAATACATCCTGGGTAAGGAGAAGGATCTAACTTTTAGATATACCCTCTATAATACTCAATATGTTCAGTTTTCAAACACACAAAAAAATTAAGTGTGCAAATTAAAAAGAAAGTATAGTCTATGCACAAATGACTGTCTCTGAGAAATTATAGACATTGGACTTACTACATAAAAACTACAATCAACTATATTAAATATGCTCAGAGTAACGGAAACCACAGATAAACTAAAATAGAAGAATGATATAAAAACAATGAATAGTAGCAAAGAAAATAGTTGTGAAAAGGAATCAAATGAAAATTCTGATACTAAAAGGAGCAATAACTAAAATGTAAAACAATAGAAATTTTAAGCAGGCAGAAAAACAAATCAGAAAACTTGGAAAATAGGTCATTTGAAATTATTCACTCTGAAAACCTGCAAAAAATGGGTAAAAAAATGAGGGGTATAGATGGTGGAATATAAGGTTCCACTTATTATTCCCCCTGCAAGGACACCAATTTAACAACTATCTACACAGAAAATGCATCTTCATAAGAATGAAAAATCAGGTGAGTATTCACAGTACCTGGTTTTCACTTCATATCACCGAAAGAGGCACTGAAGAGGTAGGAAAAAAAATTTTAAATCGCAGATTCGTGCCTTGTCCCATCATCTGGCAGTGGTGGCATGGCACACAGAGCCTTTCTTTGCACTTGGGAGAGGGAGAGCGCAGCAAGTAAGAAGCATTGAACTCAGTGCTGCTCTCTTATAACAGAAAACAAAACCAGACCAGACTCAGCTGATGCTTGTTCAGAGAGGGAGCATTTAAACCAGCCCTAGCCACAGGAGAATCACTGATTTCAGTCACTGGAACCTGGGTTCTCACAAACCTCACTGCTGTGGGCTACAGTGTTCTGGGGCTCTAACTAAACGTGAATGGTAGTCTAGGCCACAAAGACTGCAACTGCTGGATGAGTCCGAGTGCTGAATTTGGTCCAGGTCCAGTGCCAGTGCACTGGTGGTGGGGAGGGGAGTAAGGGGAATAGGAACATATGACCTACTGGGGACACCAGCCAGGGTAGCTAAGGAAGTGCTGGCATCACCCCCACCCTAACATCAGACTGCACAGTTCACATCTTCAAATGAGACCCCATCCTTCTTCCTGGGGAGTGGAGAGGGAAGAGTGGAAAGGACTTTGTATTGCACCTTGGAGACCAGCTCAGCTACTGCGGGATAGGACACCAGTCAGAGCCATGAGAACCTTTCTAGGTCCTAGCTCCCAGATGCTATATAACGGTAAATGGGCCAATTCAGCAAGAGGATATAACAATTTTAAGTATATATGCATCCAACACTGGAGCATCCAGATATATAAAGCAAATATTATTAGAGCTAAAGAGAGAGACTCTAATATAACAATAGCTAGAGACTTCGACATCTTACTTTCAGCATTAAACAGATCTTCCAGGCAGAAAATCAACAAAGAAACAGAGTACTAAATCTGCACTATAAACTAAATGGCTCTAATAGGTATTTAGAACATTTCATCTAATGAGTGAAGAATACACATTCTTTTCCTCAGCACATGGATCATTCTCAAGGATAGATCATACATTAAGTCATAAAATAAGTCTTAAAATATTTAAATAATGTCAAGGATCTTCTCTAACCACAATGAAATAAAGGTAGAAATCAATAATGAAAGGAATTTTGGAGATGACTTAAACACAAGGAAATTAAACCATATGTTCCTGATTGACCAATGGGTTAATAAAGAAATTAAGAGGAAATTGTAAAATTTCTTGAAACAAATGATTTTGAAAACACAATATACCTAAATCTATGAGATACAGAAAAAGCAGCACTAAGAGGGAGGTTTATAGCTATAAGTGCCTACATCAAAAATGAAGAAAAACTTCAAATGAACATGCAAAAGATTGAAACTAGACCCTTAGCTCTCACCATATACAAAAATCAAATCAAAATGAATTAAAGACATAAATCTAAGACCTCAAACTATGCAACTACTACAAGAAAACATTGAAGAATTTCTCCAGGACATTGGACTGGAAAAAAATTTCTTGGGTAATACCCCACATGCACAGACAATCAAAGCAAAAATGGACAATGGGATCACATCAAGTTAAAAAAAGTTTTGCACAGCGCAGGATACAATAAACAGTGACAGAAAATACTTGCAAACTATCTATCTGACAAGAGTTGAATAACCAGAATAAAAGGAGCTCAGACAACTCTATAGGAAAAGAACCTAATAATCTGGTTTAAAAATGGACAAAAGATTTGAATACATATTTCTCAAAAGAATACATACAAATGGCATATGGTATATGAAAACGTGCTTAACATCATTAATCATTAGGGAAATGCAAATCAAAACTGCAATAAGATATCTCATCTTAAAATGGCTTATATCCAAAAGACAGGAAATAACAAATGCTGTCAAGGATATGGAGAAAAGGGAACCCTTGTATGCTGTTGTTGGAAATGTAGATTAATACAACCACTATGGAGAACAGTTTGGGGATTCCAGAAAAAAAACTAAAAATAGAGCTACCATGTAATCCATCAGTCCCACTTCTGGGAATATACCCAAAAGAAAGAAAATCAGTTTATTAAAGAGATATGTGCATCCTCATGGTTTTTTCAGCACATGGATGAAGCTAGAAATCGTTATGTTTGGTGAAATAAGCCAAGCACAGAAAGAAGAAAGCCAGATATCACATATTCTCATTTATTTATGGAATCTAAAAATCAAAACAATTGAATTTATGGAGATAAGAAGTGGAAGGATGGTTACCAGAGGCTGAAAAGCATAGTGGCGGGTTGGGAAAAAGGTGGGGATGGTT
The DNA here is from genome assembly GCF_037993035.2 of Macaca fascicularis. NCBI lineage: Eukaryota > Metazoa > Chordata > Mammalia > Primates > Cercopithecidae > Macaca > Macaca fascicularis. The sequence continues at coordinate 110,038,343 of NC_088379.1, forward strand.
GTTGGGTACAAAAAAATAAAAATTAGAAAGAATGAAAAAAGCCTACTATATAATAGCACAACAGAGTGACACTTGTCAATAATTTACTTGTATTTTTTAAATAACTAGAAGAGCATAACTGAATTGTTTGTAATACTAAGGATAAATGCTTGAGGGAATGGATACCCCATTCTCCATAATCTGATTATTATGCATTACATGCCTGTATCAAAGCATCTTATGTACCCCATAAATATATACACCTACTATGTACCCACAAAAATTAAAAAATAATTTAGAGAGAATAAATGAATGAAATTAGTATTTGAAGAAATAAAATCAAAATTTTTACAAATTTGATAAAAGAAGGCTGGGCGCGGTGGCTCACGCCTGTAATCCCAGCACTTTGGGAGGCCGAGGTAGGCAGATCACGAGGTCAGTTGATCGAGACCATCCTGGCCAACATGGTGAAACCCCATCTCTACTAAAAATACAAAAATTTAGCTGGGCATGGTGGCGGATGCCTGTAGTCCCAGCTACTTGGGAGTCTGAGGCAGGAGAATGGTATGAACGTGGGAGGCGGAGCTTGCAGTAAGCCGAGACCACGCCACTGCACTCCAGCCTGGGAGACAGAGAGAGACTCTGTCTCAAAAAAAAAAAAAAAAAAAAAAAAAAAAAAAAAAAAAAAAAAAAAAAAAAAAATTTGATAAAAGATACAAATCTACACATCCATGGAGCTTTACAAGTTCCAAAAAAAAATAATAAAATAAAATAAAATAAAAACACTAATTTTCACATTGAGACACATTATTTCCAAAGTGTCAAAGGCAAAATTGAAAGAATTATGGAAGCAACAAGATACAAGCAACTTATCATACTCAAAGTATATTCAACTGCAAGATAAAAATATATTTCTCATTATAAACAACAGAGACCAGGAAGGAAGGGGTAATGTTTTAAAAGAACTGAAAAGAAAAAAACTATCAGGATTTCTATATCCAGCAAAACTATCTTTCAAAAATGTAAGAGTAAGATATTTTTGAGATAATTTGTTGCTTATAAAATCTATTGGATGAAAAATGCTAAAGGGAGCTCTTCAGGTTGAAGTAAAAGGACACTAGGTAGTAACTTAAAGCCACATAAAGAAATAGAGAACTTCAGTAAGGCAAAAGTTGAAGTAGACATTAAGACCAGAATTATTGTATTTTTGGTGTATAACTCCTGTCTAAAATTTTTATGATTTCAAAGAAAATCACAAAATGTATTTCAATCTATGTTAATCATAAAATAACATATAAAGACATCATGAGTAATAACAACATAAAGGGTAGCAACGGAGCATAGTTTGTCCATGCAATTTCAGCTAAGTTGTATCAATTTAAATTAGGTTGCTATGAATTTAGAATGTTAATTATAATAAATATTAGCAAGTAAAAAAATCTCAAAAATGTACAGAAGAAGAAATTAGAAGGAAATTAAAACAGAACACTGCATAAACTCAATTATCACACCCATATTTATGGCAGCACCATTCATGATACCCTAGTGGCTATAAGCAACACAAATGTTCATGGATGGATAAACAGATAAACAAAATGTAGTACATACAAATGCTCCTCAACTTACTATGGGTTATCGCCCAACAAGTCTATCATTTTGAGGGCATTGTAAGTCAAAAATACATATGATATATCTAACATTTTGAAAATCATACCTTAGCCTGGCCTACCTTAAATCTGCTCAGAAAACTTATAAAAATGGAGACAAGCCTACATTTCAGCAAAATAATCTAACACAAAGCCTATCTTATGATAAGGTGTTGAATACCTCATGTAATTTTATTGAATACTATACTGAAATTGAAAAACAGAATGGTCATATGGATACTCAAAGTATAGTGTCTATAAAATGTATATCACTTTTGCACCATTATATTATAATGTCAAAAAATGTAAGTTGGGGACTGTACATAAAAAAATTCATTTTTTTAAAATGAAGGATTTTTTTCATATACTATTACATGAATGAACCTTGAGAGCATTATGCTAAATGAAATAAGTCAAACAGTAAAATACATATAAAGTATGGCTCCACTTTATATGATGTGTCTAAGTCGAGTTTGTGGAGACAAAAGCAGAATAGTGGTTATTGGGTTTGGGAGGAGGGAGAGAAAGGGAGTTGTTGTTTAATGGATTTAGAGTTTTAAATTTGCAAGATAAAAAAGTTCAGGAGATCTGTTTTACAGCAACGTAAATATACTTATTTGCAAGGAACTCAAAGAATTCCACAAGAAGAAAACAAATAACCCTAATAAAAAGTGGACAAACAAATTAGCAAGAAGAAAACAATCCCATCAGAAAGAGGACTAAGGATATGAACAGACAATTCTCAAAAGAAGATATACCCAATGGCCAACAAACATGAAAAAATGCTCAACATAACTAATAATTGGGGAAATGCAAATCAAAACCACAATGTGATACCACCTTACTCCTGCAAGAATTGCTGTAATCAAAAAAAAATTTAAAAATAATAAACGTTGGTGTGGAAAAGAGAGCACTTCTACACTGTCAGTGGGAATGTAAACTAGTAAAACCGTTACGGAAAACAGTGTGGATATTCCTTAAAGAGCTAAAAGTAGAATTACCATTTGATCCAGTCATCCCAGTACTGGGTATCTACCCAGAAGAAATTAAGTCGTTGTACAAAAAAGATACTTGTGCATGCATATTTATGGCAGCACGATTTGCAATTGCAAAAATATAGGACCAGCCCAAATGCCCATCAATCAATGAGTGGATAAAGAAATTGTGCTGTGTATATAGGATAGAATACTACTCAGCCATAAAAAGAATGAATTAATGGCATTAGCAGCAAACCGGATGGGAGACTATTATTCTAAGTGAAGTAACTCAGGAATTGAAAACCAAACATTGTATGTTCACTCATAAGTGAGACCTCAACTATAAGGATGCAAAGGCATAAGAATGATACAATGGACTTTGGGGATTCAGGGGAAAGGGTGGGTGGGGGTTGAGGGATAAAAGACTACAAATTGCGTTCAGTGTACACTACTGGGCAATGGGTGAGGCAAAACCTCACAAATCACCACTTAACTTACTTATGGAGCCAAATATCACCTGTTCCCCCAAACCCACCTGTTCCTCATCACCTCCCACTCTCCTCACTTCTCAGACATTACTGTACTTTATATTACACTGTATGCTTTTGTTTACCCATTGCTTAGTTCCAACTTATTTATTTATTGAGACTGAGTCTCGCTCTCTCACCCAGGCTGGAGTGCAGTAGTGCAATCTCGCCTCACTGCAAGCTCTGCCTCCCGGATTCACTCCATTCTCCTGCCTCAGCCTCCCGAGTAGCTGGGACTACAGGCGCCTGCTACCGCACCCGGCTAATTTTTTGTATTTTTAGTAGAGACGGGGTTTCACCGTGGTCTCGATCTCCTGACCTCGTGATCTGCCCGCCTCGGCCTTCCAAAGTGCTGGGCTTACAGGCGTGAGCCACCACGCCCAGCCACTTCCAACTTATAAGTGAGAACGTATTTACTTGGTTACCCCATTCCTGTGTTATTTCACTTGGAATAATGGCCTCCAGCTCCAGTCAGATTGCTGTAAAAAAACATTATTTCATTTCTTTTCATGGCTGAGTAGTATTCAATGACGTATATGTACTACATTTTCTTTATTCACTCATCTGCTGATGGACACTTAGGTTTATTCCATATCTTTGCAACTGTGGATTGTGCTGCAATAAACATGCATGTGCAGGTAGAATTTTTTAAATATATATACAATGACTTCCTTTGGGTAGATAGGTCTACTTTTAGTTCTTTAAGAAATCTCCATGCTGTTTTCTGTAGAGGTTGTACTAATTTACTTTCCCATCAGCAGTGTGTAAGTGTTCCCTTTTCACCACATCTGATATGGATTGACTCTGTGTCCCCACCCAAATCTCATCTTGTAGCTCCCATATTCCCGAATGTGTTGTGGGAGGGACCTAGTGGGAGATGATTGAATCCTGGTGGTGTGTCTTTCCCCTACTGTTCTCCTGATAGTGAATGGGCCTCATGAGATCTGATGGTTTTAAAAATGGGAATTTCAAGCTCTCTCTACATATTGGGTACAATGTACACTGCTAGGGTAACGGGTGCACTAAAATCTCAGACTTCACTACCATACAATTGATCCATGTAATAAAAAAAACTTGTACCCCAAAAAGTCATTGAAGTAAAAAACAAAGAAATAAAAATAAAGAAACTATTGCTGCTTCTAAACGCATTCTTGCCTCTTAAAGAATCTGTTACATCTGTGGAATACATATTTATCTGTTTAGAGAAATATATCTAAGTGCTGTAATAAATACAAAAATATATATTTTGCATGGGTACTATGCTGAAAATACAGGCAATGTTAGTGTACAATGAATTTTAACTTAAATGGAGCTGATTATTCTCCTTCTTAACATTGTCTGGGTGTCCTGACATTATATTTCCCACCTGGTAGTAACAGCTAATTAAATAATTGTTCATTAATTTAATATGTATAAGCAATAAACTTTTACTGCTTTTTTCATACTTATTTAGGACATGTTGTTATATAATCACTCTGATTATTTTGATCTTCCATGCTGTTTTTATTCCATAAACAAAAGAAATTGGTTATAGCTATTGGCATTAAAACAGTCATAAAATAATTGTTCCCAAATGTACATCACCCATGTCTTTAAAAAAGTGTTTCAAGTAACTATAATGAACTTTAAGTTGAATTTAATTTGTTTTACACTTTCATTCAATATAGAGTTTTTGAAAAAGCTATGTACCTAAAACTCAGTCTATGTATATGCAAACATATTTCAAGACTCAAAAATAAGTCAAAGAGTTGGCAAGGTATGCTTTGGCAATAAGGAAATATTAACCAGTTATAATTTCTTCTGATGGAACATTCCTGATATTTTGAAACTAACATAAAATCAGTGCATTTGTATAGTGAAAATGTAGTATTATTATTATTTTTGTCAATTTTATCTCAATAAAGCTAGGGAAAATAGATATCTATCTTCTGTTTTAAATTATTCTGACAATGAGTTATACAGATGTGTACTGGTTAATATCCAGACAGCTTGTGTTTTCCAGTTATTATTAATATAATACTCTCTCATGTAATTATACTACATTTGGATTCCACATAATCTTGGTACTTTCCTAGGCAGTGAGGTTATTTGTGGACACTAGGTAATGTTGAAGAAGACTTGTATCATATCTACAATTCAGCTTTAAAAAAGTATAAAGTTGAAAGATTCAAGATGCTTTCTTAAGCTTCTGCAAATTATTATTTGATATTGGGAGTAGACATATAGCCTTTTGAAAATTCTCCTTTATGGAGTGATTTTATTGCTAGGTTGATGATGATGGTGATAATGTGATGATGATGTTTTCCTTAGTTGTATAACGTGATGATTAAGCACAGACAGGCAGTCTTTTCCTTCATGATATAAAGGGGTAGCAGATAGCAAGCCCTCAATATAACCTTCAGTGAGTCATACTCCTCTTATTTCTAGGGAACAAATTAATTCAAATTTATTCATTTAGCATTTGTTTACAGATATTAATTTTACACTGTGAAAAGTTCTGACGAAAAGTAAAATGGACTTTGAATCATTCTTTAAAATTATAAAACCAGGTCGTTTTTCCTCCTCATCAAAGTTCAGCTAAAATGATTTGCTTGAACTTACCCACTAGTTTGCACTTGTCTGTTCACTAAACTATTTCCTAAAATCCAGCAGATATTAGATAGATTTAGGAATACAGAATCAATTCATGTAACTCTCATATTTCACAGAGTGAGTGTAACCTGCTAAAAGTTGAAGAGGGAAATTATTTTGTTTTATTAACTATTTTTTTTTTACTTTATAGTTTGCTAAATTAATTTACACGTAGTTATAAAAAATAGTACTATTTTGAGTTGATATTTTTACCTGTTTAAATTAAAAGTATGCATAAGGGTAAACAATAGTATCCAGATATATCTTTTGTTCATAATGTAATAATACATTTAACACCATTTCTTACTCCAAGGAAACATATGGTTCCTGTGCAATATTCATGACAATGCAATTTTTTGATAAATATTATCAAGAGGTCTTTTCCAGAAAATGTTTAGATTGATTTCGAATCCAAAGTTTTTGAATAGAGTTGGACAAGATTACAAAGATAATTTCATTGTACTCTTGGGAATCATAGAACTATATCTTGTTTTTTAAAATCACTAGTAAAATTCATGCTAAAATAGAAAATAAAATCTGCTAAAAGACTATGTCCCTTTAGTTACACGCACTTGAGATAAGCAAAAAAAAAAAAAAAAAAAGCAACCTACCACATGCACATATATATTTTCTAAATAAAGTCTGATGGCCTTAGGCAGTTGTGTAAGACATCGTGATACACATGCCTGATTAATGCTAGCAATATAATCTGCCACACTTTGAAAGAAGTCATTGCCTAAGGACTCTTGCCCATGTGTTTCTTGCTGAAATAGCTAACTTTTAAATTTCCAGAAGTAATTCATTTAAGTCTTTGATGATTGTTTTATTTTTTCTTTTAGATATGACCAATGTTTTAAAAAAAAAACTTATAAAATTACATGACCTACAAAGTTACTGAGTAAATATGCTAATTTTCATATCTTAAAAAAAAATGCACACAGACTTGCAAATAGATCCCGATATATCTTATTCCACAAAATTTCATTTAGGCTGCCAAATTGTTCTTGGTTCAGCCCACATTCCTCAATGTCTCAAATGCTATGTTTAAGTTATTACCCTTTGTTCTCTTCGTTACATAAACAGACTAGTGTCAATTATCTAGTTTTCCAAGGTTCCATTTTTCTTTTAATATTACAGGGAGTTGAATTTCAACAGCACAACAGATTGGTCTGAAATATTTTTAGATGGTATATTGTCTTGAATCCATCAAGTTTATATTAATTTATCAATGTATTTATTTATTCATTGATCCAATATAAGTTTTCAGACGGCTTCAGAACATTGATATCAGGATCCGACTGGTCTCATTCAAATGTCAGCTTTGCCGTTCAGTAACTCTGTGATTTTAGACTACTTATACTCTCTAAACTTCAGTCTCCTCCTAACAATGCCCCATTTCATCTTATAAAATATGTTCACATTTTAATTTTTGAAATCAAGGTGCATCTAACAGTGATGTCAACTGAATGTTGAAACACATCTATCAGAGTAGGTGACACTTGACATTTTGTCCAAATTTTGCTGGTACTGGCTATTGCTCATACGTGTGCAAACAACCATAGAAAATACCTGTTCATCCAACTGCTATTTCATTTTACTTATTTACACTGATATCAGCATATGTCATCAAAACAAGTTTTACTTAAATTTAAATTCCTAATTATTATTTTAAATATTTCAGAATGATAACACAATAATTTAGCACTGAAATGGGAGGTCCTTGTGTGTGTTTTGAGTAATGCATATTACATACCAAGTAGTATAATTAGAGCAAAAATGGGCAGAACACTTAAAATCTATCATATAATTTTCTAACATAAGAGAGGTTGTTGTGGTTGATTTAAGCATTACAAGAAACTATCACTGAGTTGTTGCATATCTGTTCAAGTTTCCTGCTAACTCTTTAGATGCACTGATTAAATTTTAGGAAAACATAATTTTAATTAAGGAATATCTTGTATTAATCTCACAATACAGTAGAAATCCCCTATATTTTAGATGGATTTTGAGTTTTGGTGATAATTTGAATCCAAATCAGTCGAAGTCATAAGGCTGAATTATGAATATAAGTGTATAGTGATGATTTCTAAGAGGTGAACATATTCAGACGATTCCTTCTACTGACCATAGAGAAGCATTAAATGTAAAAAAAAAAAAGGTGAAATAAAGTACATATTCTTATGTGCTTATAAGGATTATGTGCTATGATATGTTATGTAATTGTTTCACTCTCATCTCTAATAGCTGTTATAAATTGATAAATCATTACATAATCAGTGGGTTTTAGCATCATTGAAATACAGTATTACCTATCTCAAGAATTGTTATGAAGAATTATAGATTATGATGCCTAAGCCATATCAAGTCCCAATAAATGTTAGCTAGATATGAATTATTCCATGGAAAAAATTGGAAATTGTCTTTTCCTTCCAATAACAGGGTCTAATGGTAAAGACAGACACATGGCTAAGATCAATTTCTTTAGACTACCTTAGTTTTGTATGCACCAGATTTCTCAGATAATGCTCTTGTTAGAACTACGAAGCAGCATTGTGCAGAAGGTGACACTGAACTATAGTATAGTGTAGTTGCAAGAGCAAACTCAGTTAATCCCCTAGGGAGTTCTGAAGCTTGGATGCCCCTTCAGAGTTATACCCAATTGGAGCCAATGGGCTAGGCCTTTGTACTTCTGCATCAAACAGTTATTGGATGTAGGATTCCCTCGGGGAGAGGGCAAGGCAGTTTCTTTCAGCTGAAAGCAATTCTCAGAGAGGGACACAGTTGCAAGTTGTCAACAAGCAAATATTCCTGCAACTGTGAGAATGAATATCTCAGTCCTAAAGGGGTACTAGGGTAGTGCACCACAGCATCCATTGCACACATTTAAAAAATAACATCAATTATGATACCGACTAACATAGCGGTGTGAGCAAAGTACTTACTGTGAAAACTCAGAGGAAACAGGAGATATTAGAGTACAAAGTTTTGGGTTTTCAAGGTGAGTAAAATCCGAGTGATCTACTGTACAGTACATAAATTGTCTACAGTTAATAATACTACAATGTATACTTAAAATTTTGCTAAAACAGTACATCTTATGGTAAGTGATTTTGTAACACAAACAATAAAAATGGAAGGAGAAAACTTCTGGAGATTATGAATGTGATTATGGTATAGCTAGGGATGATGTTTTAATGGGTGCATACTTATGTCCAAACACAGAAAATTATATAAATTTTGTATGTCAATTAAACCTCATTCAAGTGGTTAAAAAAAGAGAATGGCTGAATCTATTGAATGGAAAAGGAAAGGCTTAGTGAAGGGGAAGCTGATTTGCGGTTGATTTTAAGTCCAAGGATGGGAAAGGGGTTCCAGTCAGCAAGATTAGGGCAAATGTTCAAAGATGCAAATGCCTAAGTATTTAATGGATATTTAAATATTGTTTCTTATTCCTAAAGAACACAATGCCTAAATATTCTCACTGCTGAATCTCACATGTACTTAGACAATTAAGGTATTTTCCAAATTTCCTATTTCTGTAAAAACATTTATGGCCAACCTATAATTTCATCATTAGAAACATATTTTAAGCTCAGAAATCCAAAAGTGTATTTAATTTATTTTCAAAATGTTATAAAAATTCTCTATTTATCTTCAGATTATCCATTAACTCCTCAATACAAACAAAAATTAGTTCATTTTTTTATTTTGATGGTTGATTTACCTGCTTGCCTCATGTTTTCCTCTTTTAAATATCTTTCACTGTTTTTTAACAGTTTGTCATCATTTTTAAGTCCACATATTCTGAAGCTGTACTTTCTGCGTTCAAATCCTTGCTTAACCGTTGGTATAGTTTGGATATCTGTCTTCTCCAAATCTCACGCTGAAATGTGGTCCCCAATGTTGGAGGTGGACCCTGCTAGGAGATGTTTGGGTCTTAGGAACAGATCCATCATGAATGGTTCAGTGCTCTCCCATGGTACTGAGTTCTCGCTCTATTAGTTACGGCAAGACCCGATTGTCAAAAAGAACTACTACCTCCTCCTCTCTATCTTGTTCCCTCTCTTGTCACGTGATATGCTGACTCCCCTTTGCCTTCCACAAAAAAGTAGAAAAAGTAAAAGCTTACTGAGGTCTCAACAGAGGCAGATGCTAGTGCCATGCTTCTTGTATAGCCTTCAGAACTGTGAGCTAAATAAATATCTTTTTAAAAAATAAATTATCCAGTCTCAGGTATTCCTTTAAAGCAATGCAAAATGGACTATACAGCCATTTATTAGCTGCATGACTTTGGACAATTTCCTTAGTGTCTCTGTGCTAGAGTTTTTGTGGTGTTTAAAATGAGAATAAAAATACTCACGTTTATAGATTGCTGTTAGACTTAAGGGAGTCAATACGCATAGTATATTTGGAATAGTGACTGAAATATAGCAGTATAATAAATGAGCTAATTATTATTACCTTCCCTTTTTTTCTACTGTATTTTTGGTGCTGCTTCTGTCTTTTAAATCAGATAAAAGCCCTTCACATGTCCCATGTTAGAAGTCTTATATACCTACCACAGAGTCTCTACGTGAATAATACCCTTCCACAGGTAACTAGTCTTATACCAGGTTATTTACCTATATACACAGAATCATAGTTTCCTCACCTATTAAACACTACATTAAAGAATTTTGTGTCACAAGAAAGTCACTTGTGTTATTTGTGCTGAATGATGTGTGGTCCATTTGCCTCTACTGCTTCTGATGAAAGCTGAGTGCTGCAAGTTTCGGTTAGAGTCAGCTAAGAGAGCAATTCACATGGGACATAAAAGGCAGTAGGAGAGCATTTACAGTAGTTTTCACACTAGGGCCAATTTAGTTCTCCTGCTAAGAATGTACATTTCAGAGGTGTATACTGAATGCTTCAGGTGTTCATTGAAGACTTCTCATTCTGGCTGGTTGTAGCTCAGACATTCCAAGCTCTGTGTATTACCAAATCTTTGGGTAATGTTCAGTTTCCAGCTCTCTGACAATTCTTTACTATGACAAGAGACATTCCATGCTACTTATGTATGTTTTTTTATTCAGTGACAGATTCAATCCTTTATAAATTTCTCTATGTCTTTCCCCGGGTAGCATCTTCCTCTCTGGTATCTGTCCACAGTTCCAACTGCCTCTGCATTTCTGGATTCCAATCTATCTCAACTCTGCTTGAATTTCCCCTCCTCTCACTTGTGTCTGAAAAGGGAGGACTTTAAGGCAGAAAGCCAGTAGAAGAATAGGGTTCACTTAGTTTACTTCCCTTTTTAAGGAACTACAGTCCTCTGATAACTGTTATTCAATGTTTGAAAAGAATTATTTTATACATTTTATCCAGATTTTTAGTAGTTTATGGACTTAAGTACTGTAAGCCCCCTCAGATTATTCCATTGTGGCCAAAATTAAAGGGCTTTGATCATTTCTCGAACCAACTCTGTGACCTAAGTGTTAAATCTCTGGCCTCATTACATTCCACTCATCCACTATTTTTGGCAAAGTTGCTGTATCTCAACTTTTTGAAATACTTCACTTGGCCTCTTGGATATCATGTCCTCAGTTTTCCTGCTGCTTTACTGGTCACACATTCTAAACTTTTTTAGTTGAATATTGCTAATTTTTTGAGCTTCAAACGTTAGAGTGTCCAGGGTTTAGTTCTTGCATCACTTTTGGGGAGACATCAGCCAGTCTCACGACCTGAAATCTTTGGTGGTCATGATAGTGCCCAGGTATTTGGTTAAACATTAAACATTATTCTAAATGTGTCTGTGAGGATGCTTTTGGGTGATATTAATATTTGAATTGGTAGACTGTATATAAGTAAATTTCTCTTTCTAATATAGGCAACCCTCATTCAATCGATTGAAAACCTGAATAGAACAAAAAGATTAAATAAGTAGAAACTCATTCTGCCTGATTCTTTGATCTGAAATATTGGTGTTTTCTAGCCTTCAAACTTGGACTGAAACATTAGTTCTTCTTGTATCTTCAGCTTACTGGTTTTTGGATTGGATTTTAGACCATTGGCTCTTCTGGTTCTCAGATGTTTGGACTCAGAATGAAATTACATATCATTGGCTCCCTGAGTCTCCAGTTTGCCACTGCAGATCTGAGGGCTTTTTAGCCTCCATAATCATGTTAACTAATTCTTTTTCATACCTACATATTATAATATATAAATCTATAAATACAAATATGTATTTGTATTTGTATGTGCGTATACACACATCCTATTGGTTTTGTGTCTCTTGAGAACCCTTACTAACATAGTGACGTTATCCTTCAAAACTTACTTTAAGTCTGGACTGCTCACCAAACTCAAAACTTATATATATCCACTGCTAACTTTCCACATAGAATATGTAATATGTATTCCCAAATTAGCATGATTAAATCTCTTTTCCCAAATTCAACCTGCTCCTCTTTCAATCTTCTTCAATAGACAACAACTTCATTTTTCCATTCATTATTGGCAAAAAGTTTGAAATGTTCTTTGATTTATTTATTAGAAGCCTCAGTTTAATTTATTGGTAAATCCTATCTGCTCTATATTTTTCTAGAGAAAGCACATAAAGCTTTAATAGTAAAATATTTGCATTACACCTTACTTGTGCTCAAGTAATAACAAAACATTTGTTGTTTTATTATCTCATACTTTCTCTCCTCAGGTGTGGCCCATCTCCTGTATGCTTAGAGTGAACTTTGGCTACCTAGCTGGCCTTATTTCACTACTCTGGATGGTGTACATTTTTAAAGGTATTTGTTTTAATTACAATGCAACACATACAGTATATTAAATATGTCTGACTTGTAACAATCAATATGTCTTTTACAAATGTATACACCTATGTAACCACAACCCAGAACCACATATGTCTGAGAATCCTTTATGATTCCCTTCCTATCAGTAACCCCCATCATGTTAACCATTATTTTGACCCCCATTACCATAGATTAGTTCTGCCTTCATATAAAGAGAATTATACCGTATGCACTATTTTGTTTCCAACTCAATTTATTCAACATTTTGTCTGCATGATTAGGTCACATTGTTACTCATTTTAGTAGCATGTTCTTCATTGTTTTATCATAACCCACTGTATGAATAAACCAAAAAAAGTTATGCATTTTTAAATATTTTTCTCATTTTTGGTTATTATTAATAAAGATAATTATTTCTGTATGTGTATTTTTATGGTTATAAACATTTATTTTGTTGAATTTTATATTAAGGAGTGGAACTGCTTAGTTATAAGGCATATGCATGTTTACTTTTAGTAGGAAGTTTTGAAACATTTTCTAAGTTGTTTTATAAATTTATCCTCAAACTAACAGCAGAATGTATAGTTCCAGTTACATCCTTCTTAAGATTTAGTATTGTCAGTCTTTTTCATTTTAGTCTCTTTGGTCTGTGTTTACTGTTTAACATCCATTCATGTTAAGAACTACAAATAAACTAGTTATTGAAGGAACATACCTCAAAATAATAAGAGACATATATGACAAACCCACAGCCATCATACTGAATGGGCAAAAACCTGAAGACTTCCCCTTGAAAACTGGCACAAGACAAGAAGACCCTCTCTTACCACTCCTATTCAACATAGTATTGGAAATTCTAGCCAGGGCCATCAGGCAAGAGAAAGAAATAAAGAGCTCAAAATAGGAAAAGAGGAAGTCAAACTATCCCTGTTTTCAGACAACATGATCCTGTATCTAGAAAACCCCATTGTCTCAACCCCAAAGCTTCTTAATTTGATAAAGAGCTTTAGCAAAGTCTCAGGATACAAAATCAATGTGTAAAATTACTAGCATTCCTATACACCAGCAACAGTCAAGCAGAGAGCCGAATCATGAATGAATTACCTTTCACAGTTGCCACAAAAAGAATAAAATACCTAGGAATACAGCTAACTAGGGAGGTGAAAGATGTCTACAAGGAGAACTACAAATCACTGTTCAAATAAATCAGAGATGATAGAAGCAAATAAAAAAGTCCATGCTCATGAATAGGAAGAATCAATATCAGTAAAATGCCATACTGCACATAGCAATTTATAGATTTAATGCTAATTATATCAAACTACCATTGACATTCTTCACAAAACTAGAGAAAACTGTTTTAAAATTCATATGGAACTAACAAAGAGCCGGAATAGATTAGGCAATCTTAACCAAAATAAACAAAGCTAAAAGCATCACGTTACCTGACTGCAAACTATACTGCAGTGCTATGATAACCAAAATAGCATGGTACTGGTACAAAAACAGGCATATAGACCAGAGGAACAGAATAGAGAATCCCAAAATAAGACTGCACACCTAAAACTATCTAATCTTTGACAAACCTGACAAAAACAAGCAACGGGGAAAGGATTCCTTATTCAATAAGTGTTTCTGGAATAACTGGCTAGCCATATGGAGAAGACTGAAATTGGACTGCTTCCTTCCACCGTATATAAAAATTAACTCAAGATGGAGTAAAGACTTAAATGTAAAACCCAAAACTATAAAAACTTTGAAAGACAACCTAGGCAATACTATTCAAGACATAGGCACTGGCAATGATTTCATGATGAAGACACCAAAAGCAATTGCAGGAAAAGTAAATAATTTACAAATAAGATCTTATCAAACTAAAAAAATTCTCAATTCAATATCAATTATTTTTATTTTATTGTTTAATTTGTCTTTTCCTATCTCAAATACTTCTAGAAGTTTTTGTTTAGCTTTTAATTTTAGATCAATGATTCATCTGAAATTTATCTTATACATGCATAGAATCAATATTTATTTCTTCTCTTATAGACATCTAATTGACCCAGTGCCATTTAGCAAAAGTTCTCCTTTCCCCATTCAACTGCAGTGGACTCTGTAATACACAAGATGAGTGATAATCTTTGGGTCTGTTTAACGACTGTCTCTCATGTTGCGTTTCATAACTCCTATTTTTGCATTATTACTATGCTGATATTAATTACTCTCATCATTGTTTTAAATAAGTCTTGGTATCTGGTAGTGTTGGTTCTCCAACTTTATGTTCTTCTTGATTATTACCTTACCTATTTTACATTATCTGAGCTTAACTGCATGAGGCAACTTCCATTTAAACATTTCCTCTTATAAAGCTATATATATCTTACTGGTTCAGTTTCTCTGGAGAACACTAACTAATAAACCTATTTATGATACATATTTTAAAGAAAATAGTGAAAAGAGAAAACCATTACAAAAACTTACAGCAAGTGTTAATGTTGCTGTAGGTCATAAGCACAGTATCCAATGGATAATTATTCAATCCTCACAGTTCTCCCAACTTTCACTCTTAAGTAGACCACAGTGTCTATTGTTTCCTTCCTTATATCCATATATACACAATGTTAGCTCCCACTTGTAAATGAGAACATACAGTATTTGATTTTCTGTTCCTGTGTTAATTTGTTTAGGATAATGGCCTCCATCCATGTTGCTGCAAAGGACATGATCTCATTTTTTAATGGCTGTGTAGTATTCCATGGTGTATATGTACCACATTTTCCAGTACACCATTGGCAGGCATTTAGGTTAATTCCATGTCTTTGCTATTGTGAATAGTGTTGCAATGAACATATCTGTGCGTGCATTTTTATGGTAGAATAATTTATATTTCTTTAAATCCCTTTGGGTATATACCCAGTAATGAGATTGCTGGGTTAAATAATAGCTCTAAGTTCTTTGATAAATTCTTAAACTGCTTTCCACAGTTGATGAACTAATTTACATTCTCACCAGCAGAGTATAAGCATTCGCTCTTCTCTGCAATCTCACAAGCATCTGTCAGTTTTTGACTTTTTAATGGTAGACATTCTGATGGGTATGAGATAATATCTCATTGTGGTTTTGATTTGCATTTCTCTATCGATTAATGATGTAGAGCATTTATTCATATGCTTCTTGGCTGCATATATGTATTCTTTTGAGAAGTGTCTGTTCATGCCCTTTGCCCATTTTTAATGGTGTTGTTTCTTGCTTGTTGATTTCTTTAAGTTCCTTGTGGATTCTGGAATTTAGGCCTCTATTGGATGCATAGTTTGTGAGTATTTTCTCCCATTCTGTAGGTTGTCTGTTTACTATGTTGATAGTTTATTTTGCTGTGCAGAAGCTTTTTGTTTAATTAGGACCCACTTGTAAATTTTTATTTTTGCTACAGTTGCTTTTGGTGACTTCATCATGAGATCTGTGGCAAGGCCTATGTCCAGAATAGTTTGTCCTAGGTTGTCTTTTGGGGTTTTTACAGTTTGATGTCTTACATTTAAGTCTTTAATCCACATGAGTTGATTTTTGTATATGGTGAAAGGGGCCCAGTTTCAATCTTCTGCATATGGCTATCCAGTTACTCCAGCACCAATTATTGAATAGGGAGTCCATTCCCCATTGCTGTTTTTGATCAAATTTGTTGAAAATCAAATGATTATAGGTGTGTGGCTTTATTTCTGGGTTCTCTAACCTGTTATATTGTCCCATGTATTTGTTTTTGTGCCAGTATCATGCTGTTTTGGTTACTGTAGCCTTGTAGTTTGAAATCAGGTAATGTGACTTTGTTCTCTTTGCTTAGGATTGCTTTGGTCACTCAGGATTTCTTTTGGTTTCACATGAATTTTAGGAGAATTTTTTTTCTTAATTCTGTTTAAAAAATGTTGTTGGTAGTTTGATAGGCGTAGCATTGAATCTGTAAATTGCTTTGGGCAGTACGGTTGCTTTAATGATATTGACTCTTCCTATCTATGAGCATAGGATGTGTTTTCCACTTGTTTGTGTCCTCTTTTATTTATTTCAGCAGTGTTTTTATAATTTTCATTGTAGAAATATTTTACTTCCATTGTTAGCTGTATTTCTAGGGATTTTATTTTCCTGGGTATTGTAAATGGGGTTGCATTCTTGATTTGGCTTTCAGCTTGGATGTTGTTGATGTATAGAAATGCTACTGGTTTTTCTACATTGATTTTGTACCCTAAAACTTTACTGAAGTTGTTTACCAGATCTAGGAGCTTTGGGGTAGAGACTATGGAGTTTTTTAGATACAAAGTCATATCATCAGTGAATATCAGTAGTTTGACTTCTCTTTCTATTTGGAAGCCTTTTATTTATCTTGTCTTATTGCTCTGGTTAGGACTTTCAGTACCATGGTGAATAGGAGTGGTGTGAGTGGGCATCCTTAACTTGTTCTGGTTCTCAAGGAGAATGCTTCCAGCTTTTGCCATTCAGTATAATGTTGGCTATGGGTTTGTTATAGATGACTCATTATTTTGAGGTATGTTCCATTAATGCATAGATTGTTGGGAGATTTTAAATATGAAGAAATATTAAGTTACCTCAAAGCCTTTTCTGTGTCTATTGAGATGACAATGGAGTTTTTGTTGTTAGTTCTGTTTATGTTATGAATCACATTTATTGATATGCCTATGTTGAACCAACTTTGCATCCCAGGAATAAATCCTACTTGACTGTGGTGGATTAGCTTTATGATGTACTGCTGGGTTTGGTTTGCTAGTATTTTGTTGAAGATTTTGCATCAATGTTCATCAGGGATATTGGCCTGTGTCTGCCAGGTTTTGGTATCAGAATGATGCTGACCTTACAGAATGAGATAGCAAAGAATACCTTCTTCTAAACTTTTTGGAATAACTTTGGTAGAATTGGTACGAGCTCTTTTTAATACACCTGGTAGAATTCAGCTTTGAATTCAGCTGGTTCAGGGCTTTTTTTTTTTTTCTATTTGGTAGGTTTTTCATTACTGATTCAATTTTGGAAATTGTTATTGGTCTGTTTATGGTTTCAATTTCTTCCGGATTCAGTCTTGAGAGGTTGTATATTTCCAGGAATTTATTCATTTCTTCAAGGTTTTCTACTTTTTTTGTGCATAAAGGTGTTCATAATATTCTCTGATGGTTTTCTTGTATTTCTGTGAAGTCAGTGGTAATGTTTTAGATGGTTTCCAATTTCTGAGATTATACTAAAAGTGTGCAAACTGTAGTCATGAGAATAATTTTTAAAGGGTACCAAGAAACTCTCTACACTATTTTGCAAAGCCCGGTGAATGTATAATTATATTTGTAAAGTTTAAAAAAATAAAGCATTATCATTGATATATTCATAATATTTTTCTATTTTAATAGAGTGGGCTATATCTCACCAGGTATGACTTAAATATTGAGAAGAAACACTTCTTTAGACAGAGGAAGAAAATCCGAAATAAAATTATGGAAATAAAGGTCACAATGAAGAACAATGGAAATGGTATACACATAGACAGCATACATGAATTGTAATTTTCTTGTGGAATTTTAAAATCAAATATAAAATTAAAATTCTTGCTATTGTAATGCATACATTACAGAGAGGAATTTAATTGTAATTAAAGTATTATAAAATTTTAGCATTATTTAGATATGATAAAGGTAATAATTTCTATTAGACCAGAAGAACTTGGAAATGCTATTGTAATCTCTAATGTTCCTGCTAAAAAAGAGGAGTATTACTACTCTTCCGATGAAAATTAAAATATATCTGATTAGTCCAAATGGCAAAAGAAAAAAATGATTAAAATCAAATAATAACCCTCTCAATAATTACACTAAATGTAAATGAACTAAATGTTATTCAAGAACAGAAAAATTTAGTGAGCACACCTTTTGTTTCATCTTCTTTATATGTGTTAAAAAAGATGATATTATAAGAGATATCATTTACCATAAATAAGAAAGCTTTTTTGCTTCTTCCCCATCATCTGCCTAACACTTTCATATTGTATTGAACAGTTGCCATAATCTGAAAAGTGAAATGTGAAAAATAAATCCAATAAATTGTGGGGAAAATAATATAGAACTATACACAACACTCTACATTATCATCAGCCTTCTAATTCTGATATTGTATTATAGTCATATAAATTGTGGATTATATACATTCATTTATCCCATTCACTTTACAGATTATGGGGAGATGGAACATATTAATACAATAGAAGGAGAAGCCTCTGGGGAGAACTTGCTAAATTAATCACACTCAAAATCACAATAGAAATATTGCACTGTACCCTTTGATTCAGTGTGCAAATGCAACTGTAAGGTTAATTATGAGCTATGAAAATTAAAATAACAAATCCCACGGTGAAGGACGTTTTTCTTTAGAAACTCCAAAGGAGCAATTACATTGAATGACATGCTATTAATTTGGAGTTACAAAGGATAGAAAATCTAACTTACACAATTTATCTCTCTCATTTTCTTTAATATATTTATTTCAATATTTTCAACATAAAATTAAAAAATCACATCATTCTTTTGGTTCAGTACATTTGAAACATTTATTATTTCAGGGACCAGTAACTGCTTTGCTCACCTTTGAACACCCCATTATTTTTATTTACTACCATTAGGTGAAATGCTGAACCAAATTACTGGAGTAATTTAGTATGTACTAAAAAGGCATCAATAGCTAAGAGATGTTAAAAATTTGAGAAATATCTGAATTCTACTGCCATAAAATAGCATTTATGTTCATTGATACTTAAAAATTATTATTTACTGCTTTCATATATTTAAATCACTTGTAATTTTAAAAATTATAATTTTATGGATTAATAGTTATTTATAAATATAGTTATCATATCCATTATTTAATTATATATACATATATAGTTATTAATGCCCAAAATATATAAACTTAGTCAACTAGATGAAACATGCTAATTACTATACTAAAGACTAATAAAAACTCCAACTTCACTTATGTTTTTCTATTGAATTACTTTTAGAACAGCATAAGGGAAAGTATGGTATGTGTGCATGTGTGTTTTCTTTTTCTTTCTTTTTTTTCTTTTCAGAAATGGAGACTTGCTATGTTGACTAGGCTAGAGTGTAGTGGCTATTCACAGGAGTGATCATAACATAGTACATCCTCAAACTTCTGACCTCAAGCAATTCTCCAGCCTCAACCTCCTAAGTAGCTGGGACTACAGACATGTACCACTTCACTGGCCTTGTGTGAGTTGGAGAATGGCGTTAGCAAAAAGAAGTGCGAAGGTATATATAGGAATTAAATCTGAAAAAAAAATAAAAAAACTTGAATGGATATTTTGATAAACTTTTCAAGTCCTTCAGACTTGGAAGAGTAAATGAAAGGTGTTGTGGAAGGAGAGAGAAGACATAGTCTCCACTTGTTACACATTATTACTCCTTCTTCTAACCACCTCATTACATCTCCCCACCTTTGCCTCCTTGTTCCTCTGCTTGCTTTTCTCCTTTCTTCTTTGTTGTGTTGACTGCTTCTTCACCTTCATATACTGTATTCTAAATAGGAATAAAACTAGCTGTTACAGGAGAGTTTTACTCGTGATTAAGTTATTTTGGAAAAAAAAAAATATTCTTTTATGTAGGGTTCCTAAACACAGGAAAAAAAATACATAAGACTTCTGTTAATCAATTTAAATGCAGCCCTATGAACTTTTATAAGTCCTTTCCTTTTTGTATTTTTTCTCTAACATTTGTTGACACCAGTTGCTTGGTGATGGCCTATGATCACTTACTTCCTCTTGTATTCTCACACACTAAACATTCTCAAGCTTCGTTCAATTTTGCACGAAGCATTTTTCTTATGTTACCTCACTTACTTTTTTCTGAAACCCCATGTAGTAGGTGTTATTATCTTAATTACAAATTGCTACAGATCATTAACTTACAGAGGTCATTATTGGATAGGATTAAGCAGGAATGCCAAAAAGCGTTCTAATTATAGATCATTTTATCATGGTAGAAGAATCGTATCTATATAAGATAAGTACTCTGAAGTTGTGCTGATTATTTTTCTTAATTGCTTTTAATACACTGCTTCTATAAAAATTTAGACTGAAAAATCCTATCAAGTATATGAAAGGTGAAAGTCTAAGTCACTGATGGTTAATCACTGCAAACGTTGATCTTGAAATGTTTCAAAGTGATGAAGTCGATTTTTTCAAAATAAAAGTTAAAACTTGGGCAATAACAATAAATATAAAACTTACTGTAGTACAGGGATTTATATCACTTCTGAGCCATATGCATTTACATTATCTCATTTGAATCTCACAGGAATCTTTACAGTAGGGATCATTAGAACCCTTCTTTCACAGATGAAGAAAATTATAGAACAAATAAAACCACTCAGCTAGTAGCAAGTAGTCAAGTTGGGTCTTGAGTAATATTTTTCTGACTCCAAGTTTTATATGATTGCTTTATTGTCTACATATAAACAGATTAATTTTAGAAGAGCAGGGGCTATTGAACTGGTTCTATTCTTTGAGCCCCTAACCATAACAGTATGCTCTGATAGTCTGGGTCACTAAAAAATAAACATATTTCATCCTGACAAGTTGAGACTATATAATTACTAGATGAATAACAATAAATAACATCATCTTTAAATTGATCATCTCTAAGCTTCCAGACTTCTGAAACTGGTTAAGGGCTCTATTGTGCTGTTAAAAAGTAATATGTATACCCATGCATTGTTCCCTGGAATCGAGTGCTTCTCTTGTGTAAATGTGATGTTATTCTCACAAGTCAAAGGAAAAATAAAAATAGCTAGATATGTTCAGATATCATTTGAGACAGCTCACAGTAAATACTGATTTATAACTATTTGATCAATTGAAATATGATATTATAATTCCTAGTTCTAGTTTACTATGTTTTACTGGACAAACAAATAGTATCTTGGTCACTAGTATTGATCACAAAAATAATTTGAATTTTTGCAGACAACAGACTCACTACAAGTACGAAGATCTACAGCAGAGCTGAAATGCTGGACAACAGTGCATTCTGAATAATGCATTTCAGTCTGTGTTATTAAAAATGCAGTATGTGTCAGTCACACAAAACCCAGTTTTCATGGAGGGATCCTTTTCCACTCTTCATTGTGACTTAGAAAAAGCAAAGAGATTTTTCACAAATTAAAACTGAAATCTATGATATTCCCCAAGTTATCTTTCCAAATTCCTGACAAATGTTTAAATTAAGTATTTACTTGTAGTCAATTAATAAAGGATGTCTAAAATACTTTTACAAGTTGAAATGTGAATGTGTGTGTATCTGTGTACGTGCATGTTTATGTGTGTGGGTTGAATACAAAAATAGGTTAGTATCAGTAGGAGAAAGCAGAAGAAAGGAAACAACTAGTTAATTTATATAAACATGCTTTGCTTTCTCATGGCCTTGATAATACTTAGTAACACTTAGTCTTAGTAGTAAAGATTAGAAATAAAAGCATTATTGCATACATTTCTTCAAAAGACTGACATTTAGAAAAAAGGAATCATGTAAATGGTGGAAATTCTCGCTTATATCATTTCTATCTTTTTCTCTTGAAAAGTCATGCAAGGAAATCAGAACGAAATTGTGGAAAGCAGTAGTAGATTCACACATATTCACTTATGATTTGCTGCAGGAATATTCATTTCACTAAAGGCTATTCCTACAGTCTGGTATTTTCCTATCATTTAACTGAGTCCAGAAATTCTCCCCTGCCTCATTGTATTCCAAGGCTTGCTGAACCCTTATTCTGCAACTCTCTGGCTTTCTGAACACCTTGCCAGACCATTCTTGCTCAGCAATTAGTGACCTCCTCTTTTCTGCTAGATATATTTCTCCACTACGCTTCCCTACTCTGTGCTAGCAACCAGCTTCTTTCCACTTAATGATATTTAAGAAATGTATCATAAAATTTTTTCTTGATTGTTTCTTTGGGCCTAGAAAAGTGAAGTAAACAAAACAAAGAAAATAAAAGATTTTCTAAAAAAAGAGAGATCTGGTAGATTAAATTCATCATATATCTCTCTCCTGCCTTTTAATAGTTAAAGAGTAGTATTTTGGTAGGACTTTGGACCTAACTATGTTTGGTTGTTGCCACCAACCTCTTCTTATTAAAAGGAAAATTTTTCTGTGTACCTATATGGAATTAGCTCTAAGAAATCTTTCACCTTACCACATTTTTCCAGCCCTCTTAGATAACACTTTGTTATTTTTGATGATCAGTGAAAGTGTCACTTAAGTCATACAAAATTTCTTAACTTTCCCATGCAAAACTTTGAGACTTTCCATTTTAAATCTCCTACACTTGGACTCAGGAAGGGGAACATCACACACCGGGGCCTATCATGGGGAGGGGGGAGGGGGGAGGGATTGCATTGGGAGTTATACCTGATGTAAATGACGAGTTGATGGGTGCAGCACACCAACATGGCACAAGTATACATATGTAACAAACCTGCACATTATGCACATGTACCCTACAACTTAAAGTATAATAATAATAAATAAATAAATAATAAATTAAATAAATAAATCTCCTACTACACTTCATTCATGGATTTATCATATTTACAATAGTCATCTTTGTTATATATATGATGGATCAAATTATATTGTAAGCTTCTTATTGACAGAAAAATTATTTGATTCCTCTCTTTATACCTAGAGCCAATAGCACTGCCTGACACCTAGATAATGCTCAATAAATGTTTGTAGTATAAAGAATGATGACAAGAAATAATACTTAAAAATTGGGGTGAGAAAATACACAGAAAAATTCTTAGAAAAGTGAAGAGATGTAGAAAAGACTAATGGGTAAGGAAAATTAAAGAAAGAGTAAAAGCGCAGTTAACACTTGTGATGGTGGTGGGGGCCCAACTGGAGCAGCCACTGCAAGGACATCAGCTGCGATGGGAGAGGCAGTCAGGGCTTCACACTCCACAGGGCCAGGAGGGGCCAGCAACAGGTGCTCCCAGCAAGATCCCCACTCTCTACTGAGTTGGTGAGGCAGGAGCCCATGCTCCTGGGTGCAGCTGCATCTGCCCAGCCATGGCTGCAGGCCCAGGCATCCCTATGCCCTCAGGGGCCTGGGAAGCCCCCTGCCCTGCAGGCTCGGGAGTGCCTGCTCCTGCTCCTGGCATGTGCTCCAGTGCAGAGCAAAGTTGTGGCCAAACCCAGGTGCTATCACAACCTAGCCAGGTGTGCATGTGCTCAGGGCAGTGTTGATATGCCAGCCCCCTGCTACCTTGGCTCTCTCTAGATTTTGGATGCTGATGTGTGCAGGAGGGAGACTGGGGGTGCTGAGAGTGGCTCGGCCTGGGCCTGCAAGTGTCCCTTGGCACGGAGAGCCTGGGCACCATGTATGGCACATTGATGGCACTGGGAGGAAGACAGGTTCCTGGGGGGAAGGGGAAGGTCCCCAGTGAAACCCCACCTTCAGGCCAGGGGAGGCCTGAAGCCTGGGGACCGGGTTGCCAGTTCCAGGTGGAGTCCAAGACCCAGAGTGAGAACTTCCTTGATGCCTTTTGGCCAATCAGATGGTGCTTTCTCCAGGCCCACCCATGGCCACCCCCCATGAACCAATCAGCACGGACTGTCTCCCTTCCGAGCCCATAAAAACCCCAGACTCAGCCAGACTCAGTAACTTGTTGGTACTAATTGCCTGCAGGTAGGAGCTACCCTCTTCAGGTCTCATCTACACTTGTGGGGACCAACCTGCCTGTAAATAGGAGCTACCCACGTTGGGTCTCCTCTAGACTTGTCAAGATGACCTGCCTGTAGATAGGAGCTACCCACCTCAGGTCTCCTCACTGCTGAGAGCTGCCTGTCACTCAGTAAATCTCCTCTCCACTTTGCTCACCCTCCAGTTGTCCATGTAACCTCATTCTTCCCAGATGCGGGACAAGAACTCAGGATTCACAGACTGGTGGGAGCGAAAGCAGCTGTAATGTGTTCTTGGCTGGCTCAGCTGTAGGCAGTGACATGCTCTCAGACTGTGGAAGTGAACAGTGCAACCTTTCTGGGGGCTCAGGCCTCAGGATTCCCTGAGCCAGAGCTGCTGTAACATCATAGCCCTCCTACCTTCTGTAGGGGCCAGGTAGCTGCCTTATGTGAAAGGAAGCAGTGGTAGAGCCAGGCCAGCCCAGGAGCCGCAGGCTGGAGTGAGGCAGTGGGACTGTAAGAGTGTAACTCAAACAGGCTGAAAAACGCGCCCAGGAACATGCCACAAATCCTGCTTGCCATGCTGGGGTGACAAGAAGGAGAAAACAGCTGCAGCCTTTCTGGGAACCCAGACCTCAGGGCTGCCCGAGCCAGGGCTGTGACACCCTCTTTGGGGGTCTGCAGTTCCTGATATCTCTGAGCTCTTGGGCACCACCTTATTCCCCTTGTCCAGAGGCTGGTGCTTACAGCGAAAGACTCTTGTGGTATGTCTGGTCCAGCCACAGCCTTGCATGGAGCTGGTGCCTGTGCCTGTCCCTGGAGCTGCCCACCCTGCCATAGCAGCCAGTGTTCCCGGCTGTGCATAGTGGGTGACTCCTGAGCTCGGGTGCTCACATACACCTCTCTGCTCTGCGCCTGGCTTGCCCTTGGCAGGTGTCGGATCCAGTCTGGTAGCATAAGCCAAGTGTAGCCTGCTGGGTCTAGTGTATGAAACGAGCCCAGTAGTGGTGAACAAAACACAAGCTGAGGCACCACCAGTCACAGAGGTTTCCAGCTGGTGAAGCAACACCCTAAGGATCCTGTGATACTTGCATACTTTCTTGTTCACTATTAATGCTCAAAAATTAGGTATGCTGGATAGAAATGTTGATTACTACAGCATTTCTCTCAGCTTTAAGGGCATGAAATAGTAGCAAAAATGATGATGACCACCTTAACTTATTGTTTTCCAGTAAGTAAATCCAACTGATTATTGACAAATCATAGTGCAGGTCCTTTGTTTTCAACATAAGTGATACATTTATGTTTATAACTTTCAAAGTTGTTGGTTCCTTCATGTGACCTGTGACATGTGTGGAAGAGGTGTAGATATGTGATTTCAGATTGAACTGACTGGTGCCTCTATAAACAAACTCGAGAATTTGGCTGGATCAGTGATAAACTTAAATAACTGAATACATCTCTAGCAATAACTATTTGAAAGGTGTAAAGCATACATTATTACTTAGACTGATCTTTCTCAAACTGTCTCTTTTCAATGACCAGTATTTATCTCCCCAACACAATTCTGCATAGACTAATACAAGTTTATTCTATGCACACCTATCACACATCTTGTGCCAGTCAGTGAATCAGCATAATTTTGCCATCAGCACAACTAGTCTATTCCCTGCTCAACAAGATTGGACATTCTTGACTATCTCTGCCACTTCAAATTGCTGTACAAGTTCCTAAACACTCCATATCTGTTTATCGTTGTTTTTGTTTTTGTTCTGAGATGGAGTATCACTCTGTCTTGCTATGTCTCCCAGGCTGGCGTGCAGTGTCATGATGTCGGCTCACTGTAAACTCCGTCTCCCAGTTCAAGCAATTCTCCTGCCTCAGCCTACTGAGTAGCTGGGATTACAAGTGTCCACCACCACACCTGGTTAATTTTTGTATTTTTAGTAGAGACAGGGTTTCACCCTGTTGACCAGGCTGGCCTCAGACTCCTGATCTCAAGCAATCTGCCCATCTCAGCCTCCCAAAGTTCTGGGATTACAGGCATGAGCCACTGTGCCTGATCATATCTGTATTATTTTGTTTTAACAGACACTAATAAATAGTTCATGGACAAACATTGTTCCACAGTCCACACTTTGAATAGCATTGGTTTAGACAGCCGAATATAAGCCAAAGCAAGGTCTAGTGGACTCTAACCCAAGAGAAAATAAAAACCCAACTATGATGTGGCCCATTAATACATACTTTTAAAAATTCCAAATGAAAGCCCTAACAATACAATTGCCACAATTTACCACTGATAATGATTTATGGGTAAAATTTTAGAAAAATGATGCAGTTGTGTGAAGAAACAGTATTGTAATATAGATGTCACAAAAATCTATGTTGAAGCCCAACAGAAATTGATGGTGAGATGAAAGGAGATACTTGCATTTCTGGAAACATAGTTGACTAGATATCCTGAAATCTCCCTGTGTACAAAAAATCTGATACAAAACCAAATTAGCTGAAAAAAAATACACACACACAAATATTATACATTTAATATATATAATTATGTATCATATGTAAAAGACATATATATGTGTGTATGGATATGTGTGTGTGTGTGTGTGTGTATATACATATATATATATATATATATATATATCTCAAATACTTCTAATCTGTCTAAGCTGTCAAGAAAATAAAGAATATTCACAGGAAAGAAATACGAAATGAAAGCTTAAATCTACATCTAACAGAAGGTGCTAAAGCTGCTAACTACCGAAAGGGAGTTTGCCAGTCCCTACAATTCAGAGGCTTAGGTCGTAAAGACACACATGGACATGAACACATGGCATTGAACCCATGTAATAAGAGGAGTTGGAAGAAAGATTTCCACAAAAGTCAACAATTTTTTACGTGAAAGGGTGGACCAGAAAATTATCTGCCCCACAAAAGTAAATAGCGAAGAAAACTGACTAGCTCAGCCTGCATTTTAGTGGAGGGCTTTAACATACACATACATATCTCCTGAGTATTAGGAGTGTGGGTTTCAAATTATCACAGGTCACGTGACCTAGAAAAGCTCATCTAAGATTTTAAATGGTCTCGGAATGAAGTCACCTCAACACCAACCATAAGAATATCATGCTGGGAAGAGCACATTTAAAACCTAGTAATCATAGAATTCCATAATATCGTTAATGAGTTCACAATAAACAAAACAGAAAACAGTAGAGGAAGCAAGAATTGTGGAGAGGAAAGAATGAATGTGAACTAAATAACAAATTATGTGTCTAGAGTCTGCAGGGAAAACTTGCCAGTGAGAAATTACCTGTGATTCACATACAAAAGATTTTTAAGGAAAAATATATTGTTATTTAATATTAAGGAATTTGAATTTTTATGACTAAAGTCCCTCTGCAAACTTTCAATGAGCTCTGCTACATACACAACTGCCTTGAGTGAATAATTTTTGGAGAGAAAATCTAGGGAAAAAGGCTTAGATCTAAATATGGTTCACTGTTAAAAAGGATATGGCAACAGTAATGGGAGGTCAGTTCCAGTGAGGGCACTGCACAGAAGCAGGTGTTCAGATCAGTGATTCTACGGGTTCAATCTCTCCAAAGTTTCCCAAAGCTTATTATCTATTTTTAGTGTTGATTTGTTTGCAATTAGTCTGTAACTTCTATTACTTGTTTAGTAGAATATTTATTTCAATTTGTAGGCTCTATCAGGGAAAAAGTCAAAAACGAGAAGCAAAGACCTTTGGTGAAATTGATCTCTCACGGTCCTCCCTCTCTACAACGATAAGACGCCGTGTTTCCATGACATGATACACGGACTGCTTTGAAAGTATCCTTAGAGTTTATGCTAATATACCAAGCTTTGAGTGTTTTAAATAAGCGTAAAACACATATATTATATTTTATATGTGTAAATTATAATCAAATATTCTATAATTTACCTCAATAACTTCTAAAGCCTCGGTTTTTACTCAGATGTTGGGATGGTGAAACTAAATCCTGCTTTTAAAGAAGACACTTTGTCTTTTCTGTTTTAAAATGGTCTCAGAAAGACAAAAACAAGGGGAAAAAACCTATGATTCTTTCTAAAACTATCAGTTCACAGTGTTTTCTAGTCCCACATCTCCCACCCTAAACATCAAGGGCTAATTTCCTGGATGGGTTTTGTATTTTCCTGGCATGAGGGAAGATTTATATTCACTAGTCTCTGCTTGAAACGTCTTTCTTGCTCTGGTTAGTCTCAGCCTTTTGGTTGGCTGGAGTAATGAAAATTCTCTTGTCTCCTTACATTAATGTCATGCATTGCCTCTGTTCCCAGAAGCTTCAGACAATTTTACGTATTACACTAATAACCTCTTAACATCCAACTATCTACTTACCCAGATTTGATCCTTTGCATCCTCACCCCTAAGCATTATAAATCTCTGCATTCATGCAAAGAATACATACTCTCATAGGTGTCCTTCCACTTCCAAGCAAGTAGCTATTTGGATATCTAATACAAGAATTTTGTTTTGTGTAGGCCTTTTATTTCTTCACAATATTTCTATTGCCTTACTTATCCTAAGGCTCTCTACCTACTAGTTCAATCACATTTATTTTGTTAGGAAGAAGACAGAGATGGCATAGAAAAGAGGGTCAAAAAACAGTCAAAAATACAGGAAGGAAATAAACACGTTATGGGTTGTTAAGGAAGTAGAAAATAACTATGTAGTGTGTAAGGCTACGGTAAAAAACACTGCTGAAGTCAGTGAGAAAGGACCTTGTGCTTTAGTTCCTATAAACTTAAGTATCAGAGAAAGAATAAGATGATAGAAATCTCAAATAAATTGAGGAAAAAATAAAAGCAGAGAGAGCTTACGATGCTCTACTGGTCTAGAAATCTGGAAAGAAATGCATTATAGGTTGTTGCTTGCCAAATGGAGAAGACAAAGTAGCTTGATATATTTAGGCAAAGAAATGCCAGGCAAGCATTGTGGTTCATGCCTGTAATTCCAACACTTGAGGCAGCCAAGGCGGCAGGATTACTTGAGCCCAGGAGTTCAAGACCAGCCTAGGCAGTATAGTAAGACCTCATCTGTACAAAATAACTTCAAAAATTTGCCAGGCATGGGCCTGTAGTCTCAGCTACTTGGTAGGCTGAGGTGAGAGGACTGCTTGAAGCTAGAAGGTAGAGGCTGCAGTGGGTCGTGATTACACCACTGTACTCCAACCTAGGTAACAAAATGAGATACCATCTCTCTTTTAAAAAAAATAATAATAAGGGAAACACTTGAGCCATACTTTCCATATGTCACACTCCAGACTTCCTCATAGTAATCAGGAGACAATAGGAAAGATCTGGAATTTTCAGAAAGATTCTATGAAGGATTTGAAAGGGCTGAGAGTGCTGGTGGAAGACATGAGAGGGAGTGTGGTTTCAGGACAAGGAAAGCATAGTGTGCTTCTTGCAGGCAGAGACGATGACAAAAACTGAGGACATTAACACAGAATTCCAGCAAACACTGTTGGACTAGAAGGAGACCAGCTCCTTGTTTTGGAGGTCAGCAAGTATTTAACTGACAACATAGTGGAAATAAACGGGACAGAGATATCTGCTCCAAAATCCTCTGTAAAACCTTTTCCATCACCCCACACTTAGATGGAGAACAGTGAAGAAAAAAGAGTAAATAGGAGGTTCAAGATGGTTGACCAGATGCAGGTAAGACATATTTCTTCCATGAAGAGAAACCAAAACATTAAGCAAATATTCACACTTTAAACTGATCTCCTGAGAGAAAACACTAAAATTCAATCGAGAGGCAACAGAAGACAACATGGGTAAAGGAACAGGAAATGGGGCTGCCTCTTTGGAGTTGCCAAGTGCCAAGAGTAGCCCACAGACCCAGACATTGAGCCAAGGAAGGGGTAAGTGAAAGGACCCTAAGGCTCTACATTCCACATGAGGACATCTGCAATCCTAGTTACAGGAGATAGACCTGCAGACGTTCAGACTGGCAAAAGGAGGTGCCTGGTGACCAAGATGTCCTGCTAGAACTCATGTGAAGCCTCTCAGACTTCTGTGCCCTGGGAAGCTGTAACAAAGCACCATTCTGGGCATCCATCCCTAAGGTTCTGTGTCCTGCCCTGATATGCTGCTGCTGCTGCTGCTGCTGCTACTGTCAGCTGAGCCAGGGAGTAAGCAGGGGCCTAAATGCTCTCACATGCTTCAAAGATGGGTTTCACTCCCATAGCTTCAGGACCAAGATGCACTCAAACCATATACCCCATACTGCCAGTCTCTCCCAAGACTGCCTTCATGGCCATTCCTGCTGAAGGAGCCGCACATTTCCCAGTGTCAGGCTCGTAGCATAGCCACCATTGCCCTGACTGTTTTGTCTGCAACCTGGAAGGAGTTCATCCCTCCTTATCACAGCCAGTGCTTGAGCTCAAGGGGCCAGAGAACAAGTCCAGTGGCCTATACCTGTTTGCCCAGGACTGGAGCACACCTTCCAGGAATATGGTGATGAGATCTGTAAACTGTTATCAAGCAGGGAGAAACATGCTTCTCCCCCATCTCTGCCTCTTCTTTCCCTCTCTGTATTCCAACAGAATACAGAGAAGAGTGTGGTGCAGGTTTGTACTGTGGTGAGGGAGATAGGTGTCCCTCCCTTAACAAAACTAGACCACAAAGAATGTGGGCTGGTAGCTGAAGTTTTTGCTCTAGACAGGGAGTCTCCTGGCCTGGAATGGCTCGATGATTAGACATAGATTGCTTGGGACTAGCCTAAACTTTCTGGCCTGCTGCTGGCAGCTTCATGCTAGAAAGTGACCCATGAGTTGAGGGTGTGGGAGCTGAGTAGGTTCCACTGCCACTTGCTAGGCTGAGGACTCTGGGCCACCCCACTTCCCCTGTGTAGACTCTGTCACACAAGAGAGAAACATCCACCCTTCCCTGGAGGGTTACCCCAGTGGCCTGAGAGCTGCCCCTAGACCGCCACAAAGGTTGGCACAAGAGCTGCATTGGAGAGCCTGTTCATATACTTGTCCAACTTTGCTTCCTCCGGATGCCACTGTGGCAAGGCGTGGAACAGGAATCCCTGTGAGCTCCACAGCCCCACCTATCACCTGGGACACCCCCAGTAGCTCTGATGAACAAGGGCCAAGTAGAAATCCCACTGCTACCATCACAGCTGTCTCTCTCCTGCAAGCGCCACCTACTGGCTGAGAGGTCAACCTACACGACCCATTACAACATCTGCTGCTCTTACTTGCAAGTGCCACCTACAGGCCTATAGGTTGAACTTCAGGAGGCTTCTAACAGAAGTGCACAGTGCTGGGGAAGTAGGTAAGCCTCCAGACACCACTACCTTCCCTCTCTGTCTCTTCAGGAGACAAAAAGGCTGTTCATATACACAGTACATTGCTACTACAACATACAAGCAAACAACATTTGAGAAAAACATTACACTAAGGCTATCTATAACCAAGGAATTCATACACAGCTTTGGCCCCTAAAAATACAAAGAAGAAAAGATGAAGGACCCTACTTAACACATGCAACAGTTACATCCTCAAAGGAGGACAAAAAAAAAAAAAAAAAACTCCCATCTGAACTAACTCAAAAATAAAAAACTGACAGCTTCTCCAGATAAAAAGGAAACCAGCATAAGAACGCTAGCACCATGAAAAAACAAACAGCATTGTGACACTCCCTAAGAATCACACTAGTTCTCTAGCAATGTATTCCAACCAAAATGAAAATTTTTAAATGACAGATAAAGAATTCAAATATGGGTTGTAAGCAAGTTCAATGATATCGAAAAGAAAGTTGTAAACCAATACAAAGATATCAAAACAATTCAAGATATGAATACAAATTTACTAAAGAGATAGATATTTTAAAAAGAACTTTTAGAAATGGATAATTTACTGAAGAAATTACAAAATAGAACTGAAAGCTTTAACAATAGACTAGACCAAGCAGAGGAAAGAATTTCAGAGCTTGAAGACTGCTCTTTTGAATTAACCGAGTCAGATCAAAATAAACAAAAAAATTTTTAAATAAATAAAACTTCAAGAAATATAGAATAACATTCTATATTTACAACTGAACCTATGAGTTGTAAGCATACCTGAAAGAGAAAAAGCAAAAACTTTGGAAAACATATTTGAAGAAATAATTTAGGAAAATTACACTGGTCTTGGTAGAGATGTAGATATACATATACAAAAAACTCAGAAGTACTTGTAAGACACATCACAAAATGAACATCATCAAGGCATATACTCATCAGACCATCCAAAGTCAACTTAAAGAAAACACTCTAAAAGCAAGAGAGGTACATCAAACCACCTCTGAAGAATATTCCATAAGACTAACAGTGTACTTCTCAGCAGAAACCTTACAAGCCAAAAGTGACTAGGGCCCTATTTGTATTCTTCCTAAAGAAATGAATACCCAAGAATACTGTATCCTTCTAAACTAAACTTCATAAATGAAGGAGAAATAAAGTATTTCCTAGACAAGCAAACATGAAGGGAATTTATCACTACTAAACCAGCCCTATAATAAATTATCAAAGGAGTTGTAAACATGTGAACAAAAGGACAATACCTACAATCATAAAAACACATGAACCTACAATCATAAAAACACATGAATGTATATAACTCACAGATCTTATAAAGTAAACATACAGTTGAGACTACAAAAAAACTAGATAACCATTAACATCATGACAGGAACAAAGCAATATAAATATCAACCTTGAAAATTAATGCACTAAATGCTGCATTTAAATGATATAGACTGAGGAGTGTATATTTTTAAAAAATAAGATTCATTCATATGCTGTCTCCAAGAAACCCACCTAATGGTTAAAGACATTCATAGATCCAAAGTAAAGGAGTGGACAAAGATATTCCATGCAAATGAAAAACAAAAGTGAGCAGAAGTAGCTATATTTATGTCTTATAAAACAAACATTAAGTCAACATAAATTTTAAAATGCGTTTTTGAGGTGTAAAACCCATATTTATACCACGATGTCGTAAAAATATATGACATATGAAAATATAAAAATCTGTATTTATATTACAATGACATAACAGCACAGCCCACCAGCTGTACAGGTGGATGGGGACCCTTTTTCCCTCCAGCATGCACCTGCCTCACCTGCACCAGGCCCTGATGTCACCCCAGACTCTCTCACAGACCCTGCCCTAGTGCCCTAGACATGGGCCCAGAACCACCCTGCTGGCCAGAAGTCAGAGTCCTCTTTGAATGAAGTAGGGAGGCGGTCTCAGGTTCACTGACACAGAGAGAGGTAAGGTGTAAGGGAGCCTGCCACACCCCACAGATGGCATGGGTTGGGCAGACAGCAGGGCAGGGCCCCCAGGGCCACAGAAGCATACTTATATCAGAAAAAAAGTAGATTTCAATATACATTTTGAGAAAAGACAAGGAAGGTCATTATATAATGACAAAGGGTCAATCTAACAAGCAAATATAACAATTGTCAATATATATGCACTCAGTACTGGAATATCTATATACTAAAGCAAGTATTATTAGAGCCAAAGACAGATAGATCCCAGTACAATAATAACTGGAGGCTTCAGATCCCAAATTTCATAATTAGACAGAGCATCCAGACATAAAATAAACAAAGAAACACTGGTCTTATTCTACATTGTAGACCAAATGAACTCAATAGGTATTGAAGGAACATTTCATCTAACAGCTTTAAAATACATTGTTCTGCTCAGCACATGGATCATTCTTAATAGTATATCATATGTTACATCACAAAGCAACTCTTAAAACATTCTAAAAAACTGAAACAATGTCAAGCATCTTCTCTGACAAGAGTAGAACAAAACTGGAACTCAAAAAGAAGAGGAGCCGGGCGCATTGACTTATGCCTGTAATCCCAGCACTTTGAGAGGCTGAGGCAGGTGGACCATGAGGCCAGGAGTTCACAACCAGCCTGGCCAAGATGGTGAAATCCCCTCTCTACTAAAAATACAAAACTTAGCCAGGTGTGGTGGCAGGTGCTTATAATCCCAGCTACTCGGGAGGCTGAGGCAGGAGAATTATTTGAACCCAGGGGGCGGAGGTTGCAGTGTGCCGAGATCATGCCACTGCACTCCAGCCTGGGCAATAGAGTGGCACTCCATCTTGAAAAAAAAGGAGGAATTTTGGAAACTACAGACACATGAAAATTACACAATATACTTCTGAATGACCTGTGGGTCAATAAAGAAATTAAGAAAGAAATTGAAAAAAATTCTTGAAATAAATGATAATGGAAACACAACATACCAAAACCTGTGGAAGAAAGCAAAAGCAGTACAAAGAAGGAATTTGTACTGCAAAAGCAGTACAAAGAAGCACTTATAGGAATTACCTATAAGTGCTTACATCAAAAAAGTTAGAAAAGCATCAAATAAACAACTTAGTGATGCACCTTAAAAAACCAGGCTGGGCATGGTTGTTCATGCCTGTAATCCCAGCACAATGAGAGGCTGAAGTGAGAGGATTACTTGAGCCCATGAGTCAAGACAAGCCTGGGCAACATAGTGAGAACTTGGAAAAAAAAAATAAAAGTTAAGAAAAGCGAAGAAAAAGATGAAAAGAAAAACAAGACCAAACAAAACTTCTTAATAGGAGAAAGAAAATAATGAGTATCAGTGAATAAATAAATGAAATAGATATGTAGAAAGCTATACAAAAGATCAACAAAATGAAAAGTTGTTTTCTGAAAAGATAACTAAAATTGACATATTTTAGGTAGATTAAAGAAAAGCAGAGAGAGAACTCAAATAAAATCAGAGATGAAAAGGGAGATATTACAAATGATACCAAAGAAATTCAAAAAATCACTAGAGGCTACTATCATCAACTATATGCCAATCAGTTGAAAAATCTAGAAGAAACAAATAAATTCATACACATACAACCTACCAAGATTGAACCATTAAGAAATAAAAAATCTGAACAAATAAATAACAAGTAATGAAGTCAAACCCATAATAAAAAGTCTCACAGCAAAGAAAAGCTCAGGACTTGTGATGGTTCATATTGAGTGTCAACTTGACTGGATTGAAGGACACAAAGTATTGATTCTAAGTGTGTCTGTGACAGTGTTGCCAAAGGACAGTAACATTTAAGTCAGTGGGCTGGGAAAGGCAGACTCACCCTTAATCTGAGTGTGTGCCATTTAATCACCTGCAAGCACAGCTAGAATATAAGCAGGCAGAAAAATGTGAAAAGGGAGAGACTGGTCTAGCCTCCTAGCCTACATCTTTGTCCTATGCTGCATGTTGCCTGCCCTCAAACACAAGGCTCCAAGTTCTTCAGTTTTGGAACTTGGACTGGCTCTCCTTGCTCCTTAACCTGCAGACCTCCAGTTGTGGGGCCTTGTGATAGTGTGAATTAATGCTTAATAAACTCATATTATATATATGTGTGTGTGTGTGTGTGTGTGTGTGTGTATTGTATTTATATATTTATATATATCATTGTGCTGGGATTACAGGCATGAGCAACTACGCCCACCCTTGCTTTTCAAGGGGCATCATTAAGTTGTTTATTTAATGTTTTTCTACCTTTTTTGATGTAAGCACTTATAGTTATAAAATTTCCTCTTAGTATTGCTTTTGCTTTATCCCACAGGTTTTGGTATGTTGTATTTCCATTATCAGTTATTTCAAGAAATATATATATATTCCTTTGGTTCTGTCCCTCTAGAGAACCTTAATACAGGATTCAATGGATTCACTGCTGAATTCTACCATTTAAAGAACTAATACCAATCCTACTCAAACTATTCTGAAAAATAGAAGAGAAGGGAAAACTTCCAAACTTCTTCTACGAAGCCAATATTATTCTGATACCAAGCCAGACAAAAACACATAAAAAACAATACTACAGGTCAATATCCCTGATGAATATTGATGCAAAAATCTTCAACAAAATAGCAAAAAACTGAAATCGACAACACATTAAAAAGATCAATCATTATGAACAAGTGGTATTTATCTCAGGGATGCAAGGATGGTTCAACAAATGCAAATCAATCAGTGTGATGCATCATATCAATAGAATGAAGGATAAAATCCATATGATCATTTCAATTGATGCCCAAAATTCATTTGATAAAATTCAACATTTCTTTGAGATAAAAACTGTCAAAAAACTAAAAGGAACATACCTCAATATAGTCAAAGCTTTATACCAGAGACCTACTGCAATCATACTGAATGGGGAAAAACGGAAATCCTTTTCTCTA
This sequence comes from Macaca fascicularis, assembly GCF_037993035.2. NCBI lineage: Eukaryota > Metazoa > Chordata > Mammalia > Primates > Cercopithecidae > Macaca > Macaca fascicularis. Next base: position 110,074,900 of record NC_088379.1, read on the forward strand.
AGATCTGAAACACAACAAGGATGCCTGCTTTCAATACTGTTATTTAACATAATACTAGAAGTTCTAGCTAGAGCGATCTGACAAGAGAAGGAAATAAAAGACGTCCAAATGTTAAGATAAGTCAAATTATCCTTTTTTGCAGATGATATAATTTTATATTTGGAAAACCCTAAAGACCCCACCAAAAAACTATTAGAACTGGTCAACCAATTTAGTAAAGTTTAGGATACAAAATTAACCACAAAAATACAGTGAGATTTCTATATACCAACAATGACCAATCTTAAAAGGACATCAAGAAAGTTATCCCATTTATAATAATTAAAAAATAAAATTAAATACCTAGGAAGAAATTAACCAAAGAAATGAACAACCTCTACAATAAAAATCTATAAATTTTTGATGCAGGAAATTGAAGAGGACACCAAAAAATAAAAATGAAGAAGACACCAGTAGATGGAAAGATATCCATATTCGTGGATTAGAATAATCAATATTTTTGAAAAATCCTTATTACCCACAGAAATCTACAGATTAAATTCAATCCTTATCAAAATACCAATGACATTCTTCACAGAAATAGAAAAAACAATTTTGCACTTTATATGGAGCCACAAAACACCCAGAAAAGCCAAAGTTATTTTGAGCAAAAAGAACAAAACTGGAGGAATTACATTACCTGACATCAAATTATACAACAAAAATATAGTAACTAAAACAGCAGGAAACTGGCATAAAAATGAACAGATAGACCAATGAGACAGAATAGAAAACCCAGAAACACATCCATACATCTACATCCATACATCTACATTGAACTCATTTTTGACAAAGGTGCCAAGAACATACATTAAGGAAAGGACAGTATCTTCAATAAATGGTGCTGGGAAAACTGGATATCAACATGCAGAAGAATGAAACTAGATCTCTATTTCTCACCATATAAAAAATCAAAATGGATTACACATTTAAATCTAAGTCCTCAAACTATGAAACTACCAAAAGAAAACTTTGGGGAAAATTTCCAGGACATTAGACTGGGCAAAGATTTCTTTAGTAATACCCCACAAGCACAGGCAAGCAGAGAAAAAATGGACAAATGGTATCACATCAAGTTAAAAAGCTTTTACATAGAAAAGAACACCATTACTAAAGTAAAGAGACAACTCCCAGAATGGGAGAAAATATTTGCAAACTACCCATTGAACAAGGAATTTTTAACCAGAATATTTAAGAAGGTCAAACAACTCTCTAAGAAAAGGTTTAATAATCTGATTTTAAAATGGGCACAAGATCTGAATAGACATTTCTCAAAAGAAGATATAGAAATGGAAAACAGATATTTGAAAAGGTGCACAACATTACTGGTCATCAGAAAAATGCAAATAAAAACTACAGTGAGATATCATCTCTTCCCTTTTAAAATAGCTTTTATACAAAAGACAGGCAATAACAAATATTGGTGAGGATATAGAGAAAAGTGAACTCTAGTACACTGTTGGTAGAAATGCAAATTAGCACAACAACTTTGAGGAACTGTTTACAGGTTCCTCAAAAAGCAAAAATTGAGCTACCATATGATCTGGCAATCCCACGGCTAGATGAGAAGAAAGGAAATCAGTATATTGAAGAGAGATCTGCATTCCAACTTTTATTGTAGCCTTAATCGTAATAGCCAAGATGAGGAAGCAAACTGAGGGTCCATCGATAGATAAATGGATAAGAAAAATTTGATATATATATATATACACAGTGGAGTATTATTTAGCCATAAAAAGAATGAGATCATGTCATTTGTTACAACATGGATGGAACTGGAGATCATTATTTTAAGTGAAATAATCTAGGCACAGAAAAACAAACTTTGAATGTTCTCACTTACTTGTGGGAGCTAAAAAATTAAATCATTTGAACTCATGGAGATAGAGTGGAGGGATGGTTACCAGAGGCTGGGGAGAGTAATGGTGGGAGTTGGAGGGAAGTGGGATTGGTTAATGGGTGAAAGAAAAGAGAAAGAATGAGTAAGATCTAGTGTTGAATAGCACAACAGAGTGACTATAATCAATAATACGTTGTAGATTTTAAAGTAACTAAGAGTATAATTGGATCCTTCATAACACAAAGAAAAAATGCTCGAGGTGATGGCTACCCCATTTACCCTGATGTAATTACCATACATTGCATGTCTAAATCAAAATATCTCATGTACCTTAGAAATACACACACTTACTGTGTAATCACAAAAATTAAATATTTAAAACTTCACTAATAAAAAAGACAATAGGGCCCGGCGCTGTGGCTCATGCCTGTAGTCCCAGTATTTTGCCAGGCTGAGGTGGGCAGATCACTTGAGGTCAGGAGTTTGAGACCAGCCTGGCCAACATAGTGAAACCCTATCTCTACTAAAAAATAATAAATAAATAAATAAATAAATAAATAAATAAATTAGCTGGGTGTGGTGGTGGGCACCTATAATCCCAGCTACTCAAGGAGGCTGAGGCAGAAGAATCATTTGAACCCGGGAGGTGGAGGTTGCAGTGAGCCGAGATCATGACAGAGTAAGACTGTCTTAATAATAATAATAATTAAAAAAAGCAAATGGAAATTTCTGGTCTAAAATGATACAACAAATCTTGGCGTGAATAACGAAAGGATCATAATAAGAACTGCAAATAAAGTTTTCATGTTTGTCAATTATTTTCCAATTTAATGCATACCTTTTATCTGACTCTAGATACCATGCTACTAATCCACTCACTTGATGTATTATAGCCTCCAAGTGAATAAATATATCTACACATAAAAAAAAACACAATGAGATCCATCTTACACCAGTCAGAATGGCTATTAGTAAAAAGTCAAAAAAAACAACAGATATAGGTGATGAAGTGGAGGAAGGCGAACACTTACACAACGTTGGTGGAATGTAAGTTAGTACAATGTTTATACAAAACTTAAAACAGAAATGCCATTTGATACAGCAATCTCATTACCAGGTATATACCCAAAGGGAAAGAAATCATTACATCAAAAAGATACCTGTGCTAGTATGTTTATTGCTGCAGTATTCACAATTGCAAAGGTATGGAATCAACCTAAGTGTCAATGGTTGACTGGATAAAAAAGTGTGGTATATATATGCCATGGAATATTACTCAGCTATAAAAAATAATTAAAGCATGTCTTTTGCAGGAATATGGATGGAATTGGAGGCCATTATCCTATGCAAAAATGCTCAGAAACAGAAAGGCAAAGCTGCATGCTTTTAATTATAAGTGTAACCTAAATATCTGTATACATGGACATACAGAGTGGAGTAATAGACATTGGAGACTACAAAAGTGAGAGAGTGGGAGTCAGGTGAGAGTTGAAAAATTGACTATTGGGTACAATGTTCACTATCTGGGTAATGGCTAAAAAGCCCAGAGTTCACCACTATGCAATATATGTATGTAAGAAATCTGCTCTTGTGCACCCAAATCTATTTTTACAAAAGGTAGATGCAGGAAACACTTAATTTTCTAAATTAATTTAAGATAGATTAGTTTTTGAGCTGGGTAGTGACTAAGTTCTGAATTTCTAAATATTAAATCATAACGGGAGATTTCATCCACAAGTTGTATTTGGATAAATAAAAAAATTCATAATTTTGCACTTCCATGTTATATTGTATATTCAAATCCATACAGATTTGTTTCCATAAACATAGAATTTTACCTGTATTTATGCACCTAAAATTAAAAAGAAATGCTGGTGTGATTTTGATTAAAATCTCTATAGCTAAAGAAAAAAGAAAAAAACCTCTATGTCCTAAAATTTTTTAATAATTGTGCAACATTTAACTTAATGCTTCCCAGGTAGATATGACCCAAACAGACTACCTTGACAGCTTTCACATCAAAAAGTGTCAACGTATTCTTTATACAATGACTATCTGACCAAATAAGACAGTGCCATAAGGGAACTAAACCATGAGGCATTGCCTTTTTTCTAGAGGTGAATAGCATTAGAGATTTCCAGCATGTTCTCTCACTATTAAATTAATGCCACAAGCACTCTAAAGTCTGACCTGAACAAGAGAGACACATAACCTGTGCAAAAAATCCTTGTTCAGAAAGAGCAATGCAGAACATGAGGAATAAGACAAATTGTCTTTTTACCATGGAATATTAGCCTTTGTGAGCCCTATAACATCTGCCTATGTTCTTTCCAAACAGGAAAATTCTTGAAAATTGCATCTGTCCATCATTGTCTTTGAGCGTCCTTAGCCTTGACCACTTTGCCTTTTTTGTAGTTGACAAGAATTTAAAGCTCTTTTTTACTGTATGAGGCAGACGCTATAGTTTATTATCACACAAATATACACAATAGAGTAGTAGCTGATTTAATTAATGCATAATAATATGGAATAAGGGAAATGTGATGTTAGTCTCTGAATCTTTCTTTATATTTCTGTGAGATATTAAAATAACCATATCTATATATCTAACCACCTATGAATTAGGTAGTTTAACCTAGCATAACGCATACTAAATCTATCATGTTTAGTACCTTGATCACCACTAAGTACATGTGGCAGTTGACCAACTGAAATGTGAAACTGGAGACAGATCAACTGATTTATTAATTTTATTTTATTAATTTTAATTTACATTTTAAAATGAAAGCAGTGCAAAATATTTTAACATTAAACACAGCTTTTCTATTTTGGTTGGACTATTCTTCACATACTGTAAGATGATATTGTTGTATAGTAATAAATGCTAAGTGCATGTGTAATTTCTGGTGTCAAATATAACCAAATATTTCTGGTATTACACATACATAGATACTCTATCTAGTTGGTATCAACTGACTGATTCAATTCAAATGATTATTTATGTACATCAATTTCACATTGTAATTTGTTTATTTGAATATGTTATGTAGATAGTATGCATTATAGTGATACTTATGTAAATGTAAACCATTGTATTAGGCCTCTATTGCTATATAACAAGTTATTCCCAAAGTTAGTGGATTATAAACAGTCATTCCTCTTCTTAGAATGCATAAGTTTTTTTTAAGAACAGGGTCTTGCTATGTTGCCCAGATTGGCTTACAACTCCTAGGCTGAAGGGATCCTCCTTCCTCAGTTTCTCCAGTAGCTGGGACTATAGGCACATATTACTACACCAGGCATCAGGACCATAACTATTCTTGACTGGGGGAAGAACCACTTTTTCTAAGTTCACTCACATAACTATGGTCAGGCCTCAATTACTCACTGACTCTTTGCCAGAGACAACAAATCCTTGCCATCAATGGAAATGAGCTTGATTCTTCCAGGACAAAGGAGAGAAGCAAGAGAGGGGGAGAGAGGTTGAATGATACAGAGAGAGAAAGAAAGGCAGAGAAAGAGGCATACATACCTTGTATAATAGTATTTAAAATATGAACTAAACAAAATTGTGATAAAAAGTGTACAAGAGCTATACATTTAACCTACAAACAATTACTAAGATAAACTATAGAAGACCTAAATAAATTGAGAGGTACATTGTGTTTATGGCTTGAAGGACTCAATATTTTTAAGGTACTAATATTCTCTAAATTGATCTATAGATTCAATATAATCCCAATCAAAATCCCAGTGAACTTTTCTATGCATATTTATCAACTACTTCTTAAATTCATATGAAAATGCAAAGAACTTGGAATAGCCACAACTGTAGAAAAAAATTGAGTCTAATTTATGCTACAGCTATAGTAATCAAGATAGTATGGTATTGACATAAAGATAGACAAATAGATCAATGGAAGAGAAAATTGATTACGGAAATTGACCTACACATATAAGGACAACTGATTTTCAACAAACATGCAAATGCTATTGAGTGAAGAATCCGTATGTGAATATCCATATGTAAGTAAATTAACTCAAGATGTAGCATAAACTTAAATGTATAACCTAAAACTATAAAAACTCTAGAAGAAAATATAGAAGACAATCTTTGTGACCTTGAATTAGACAAATATTTCTCAGATATGAAAGCAAAGGGGACATCCATAATAGGACATGTGGATAAATTGATTTTGTCAAAATTTAAAACTTCTGCTCTTTGGAAGACACAATTAAAATAAATAAAAGACAAGCCACAAAAACAACCTCTGAGTGAAAAAGTCCAGACTAAAAGATGAGAACGTATTTCATGATTCCATTTACAAACTTTTTATAAATTAAAATCTACAGCAGGGCTTGGCAAACTCTGTCCCAGAGAGCCAAATCTGTGTGGCTACCTTATTTTGTAAATAAAATTTTTATTAGAACATAATATGTTTATTAATTTATGTACTTTCTATGGCTGCTTTTATGTTACAGTTGCAGAGTTGAGTAGCATATGCACTCCACAGCACAAAATATTTACTATAGAGAAATTGTTAGCTCTATAGAGATAAAACTTGTTGCTGGTTTTCTGAGTTTTTTGACAAAAAGCAAATCAATGGTTACCTAGGAATGGAAGTGGGAAATGACATGGGAAGAAAAAATATTTAATTGGTTCTAGTTCTCAAAGACTAGTTCTTTGAATTAACTCAGGCAGACAAAAATTAACAGAAAGAAAATGCTGAGAGTACATATAGATATAATGCAGACACTGAGGATGAAAGAGAAAGCTGGAAACTCTGCCCGGGGTACCTGAATGGCAGGACTAGTCCCCAGCCCTGAACAGCTCCTGGGTGAAGGAGTCAGTGAATGGATTGTAGGACTGCTCACCCTCACACAGACCTCTAGGATACTAGCTACAGGATAACCCACATGATATGATTTGGCTCTGTGTCCCCACCCAAATCTCATGTTGAATTTTGATGCCAGGTGTTGGAGGTGGGGCCTGGTGGAAGGTGATTGGATCATGGGGGTGGTTTCTAATGGTTTAGCACCATTCTCCTTGTGCTGCCTGATAATAGAGTTCTCATAAGATCTCATTGTTTACAAGTGTGTAGCTCCTCCCTCCTTTCTCTCCCTCTCTGCCATGTGAAGAAGGTGCTTGCTTCCCCTTCAGCCTTCAGCCATGATTGTAAGTTTCCTGAGGCCTCCCCAGCCATGCTTTCCATACGGCTTGTGAAACTTGAATCAATTAAACCTATTTTCTTTATAAGTTAGCCAGTCTTTAGAGCAATGTGAGAATAGACTAATACACCATATCTCCCATGAATGTTTGAGATGGCAGGGGAATCTGCCTGGTAAATAGGCAGAGACAGGGCTTTAGCCAATGGGGAGCCAAGACTCATCTGTCTGCAGGCCCTCTTGCTTGCCAGCTCCTCCCAGAGCCCCTGACTTGCCATTCAGAAAGAACATGTGCACAGTGCAGTCTCCTCTTCTTAGTCTGGGTGCTTTGCTCTACTTCTGCACATTCCTGGCAGCCTGAGAGTACTTTAGGTCTCCTAACTCACCTGGAACCCAAGCTTAAGGGTATGGAGGATGGGACCAGCAGCCAGTCCAGACAACCCAAGGCTGTGGCATGGAACTCAGGAGTGCTGAGCTGAGATATGTGGCTAACACACAAGCAACGGAGGAGCCCACACTCTCAGAGCACTGAGAGGGGGGCGGTGCATGGGTTTGTAGGCCAGCATGGGGGAAGGGTGTGTCTCCTTCTGCAGGGCTACACGCTGGAAAGCGTGTAGCCTATCTCCCCGTGGAGGCCTCTGCCCAAGGGAGCCCCATAGCCTTGAACAACTAACAAAAGAAATGCACTTGCAGTGCCAGTGATTGGAGGGGACTTCTCAGAGGCCCATGAGTGGACCTGGTGAGGGGATCACCTCTCTCTCCCCCACATCACAGAATATTGTTGTAAATGTGAGGAAATACAAAGGAGCTGCCAGCTAAGAGCCTCTCTGCCAGCCATTACTCTTAAGTGTCATCTACTGGATCACAGCCTGCACTAGAACACCAAAAATACTTTGCTAATATACCCCTCTGTGAAACCAAGGGCAATAATTCAACAAAAATAAAGACCGTGTACATAGCCTTGGCCCTCTGAAAACATCTAGAAACAAAGCCAACTGATTAGTTCCACTTACACCACAATTAAAGGAGCAGCCTACCAGATGAGAAAGAATCAGTGCAAGAACTCTGGCAATTCAAAAGACCAGAATGTGTCCTTACCTCCAGACAAGTCCGCTAGCTCCCCAACAGTGATTCTTAACCAATTTGAAATGACTGAAATCACAAAGAGTTTATTATCTGAATGGTAAGGAAGCTCACTGAGATTCAAGAGAAATTTCAAAGTCAATCTAAGGAATCCAGTAAAATGATTCGAGGGCTGAAAGATGAAATAATTATTTTAAGAAAGAACTAAATCTCTAGAGCTAAAAATTCAATACAAGAATTTAATAATACAACCAGAAGTATTAATAGGAAACTAGAACAAGCTGAGAAAATAACCTCAGACCTCAAAGACTAGGTCTTTGAATTAACTCAGGCAAACAAAAATAAACAAAAAAAGAATTTTTAAAGATGAGCAAAACCTCTGAGAAATATAGGATCATGTAAAGATACCAAATATATCACTTATTGGCATTTCTGAGAAAAAAAGAAAGAGCATAAGCAAGTTGAAAAATATATTTGGGGATATAGTCCACAAAAATTTCCCCAATCTCACTAGAGGATGACATGGAAATTCAAAACATACAGAGAACCTCAGCCAGATAATATACAAGACAACTATCCCCAAGATGTGTACTCCTCAGATTCATGCAGGTCAGTGCAAAAGAAAAAAAAAATTATAAAGGCAACAAGAGAGAAGGGTCAGGTCATGTACAGAGGGAAACCCATCAGGCTAGCAGTGGACCTTTCAGCAGAAAACCTCTCAGGCTGGAAGAGATTGGGGACCTATTTTAAGCATCCTTAAATAAAAGAAATTTTGATCAAGGATTTCAGATCCTGCAAAACTAAGCTTTATAAGTGAAGGAGAAATAAAAATATATCAAAATTTAAATGTAAGACATCAATCTAGAAAAATCCTAGAGGAAGACTTAGAAAATATCCTTTTTTACAGTGACCACAGAAAAGAATTTTTGGCTACATCCCAAAAAGCAATTGCAACAAAGAAATAGTAATAAGTGGGATCTAATTAAACTAAAGAGTTCAACAGAGTAAGAGGACAACCTACAGAATGGTAGAAAAGATTCGCAAGCTATGCATCCAGCAAAGGTGAAATATCCAGAATCTATAATAAATGTGATACAACAATAAAAAATAAATGACCTCATTAAAAATGGCCAAGAACATGAACAGACACTTTTCAAAAAAAAGACATACAGGTGGCCAACAAACATGAAAAAATGTTCAACATCACTAAACATTAGAGAAATGAAAATCCAAACCACAATGAGATGCTATCTCACACCAGTCAGAATGGATATTATTAAAAAGTCAAGAAACAACAGATGCTGGTAAAGTTGCAGAGAAAAGCGAATGTTTATACACTACTGGTACAAATGTAAATTAGTTCAGTCACTGTGGAAAGCAGTTTAGCGATTTTTCAAAGAACTTAAAATAGAAGTACCATTTTACTCAGCAATCCTATTATTGGGGATACACCCAAAGGAATGTAAATCATTCCCCTGTAAAGACACCTGCATGCATATGTTCATCACAGCACCATTCACAATAGCAAAGACATGGAATCAACCGAAATGTCCATCAATGTTAGTCTGGATAAAGAAAATATGCTAGGTGAGAGGTTGATAGGTGCAGGAAACCACTATGGCACTGTGTAATGAACATGCACGTCCTGCGCATGTACCCCAGAATTTAAATAAAAATAAAAATTAAAAAGAAAAAAAGTGTAATGCATGTACACTATGGAATACTATGCAGCCATAAAAAAGAATGAGATCACATTCTTTGCAGCAACATGGATAGAGCTGGAGGCCATGATCCTAAGCCACCTGATGGAGGAACAGAAATCCAAATACTGCATGTTCTCACTTATAAGGGGGAGTGTAGCAGAATACATATGGACACAAGGAAGAAAAAAACAGTCACCAGGGCCTACTTAAGGGTGGAGGGTGGGAGGAGGGTAAAGACTGAAAAGCTACCTATCAGGTACTATGCTTACTACCTGGATGCTAAATAATCTGTACACCAAACCCCTGTCACATGCAATTTACCTATGTAACAAATATGGGTAACAAAACTGCACATGTACTGCTGAACCTAAAATAAAAGCTAAGAAAAAGAAAGAATAATAAAAAGTACAGTTCTTAGCTTACATGATTATGTGACACTGCCCAATTTATATTTTGATATATTTTATCCATATTTATAGTTAAATGTTATCAGCTCATAACCTAAAATACTGAAAAGAAACTGAGTTTTTCATATACATTTTAGTTATTGGAAAATTTTCCGATATGTTTGGTACAATTTAGTTAATGGAACCTAACTTTTTAAATGTAAAGGTTATAAAATCTAGATACAGATCAAATTTTTCTGACAAAAATTATTATCCAAATTGAGGTTTCCTGTAAGTGTAGAATACACATTTGGCTTTAGATATTTATTATAAAGATATTTAAAATATATTATTAATAAATTTAATTCTGATTACATATTGAAATCATAAATTTTATGCATGCACTGAAACAAAATGTATTAAGTTTGTTCTACATGTTTTCACTATTTTTAATGTGGCTGCTAGAAAACTTAAAATTACGTGTACGGCTTGTAATATATTTCCATTGGATAGTCCCTAGGTCATGGAAACGAGTGAGTAATCTAATTTCTAAAACCTGCTTTGGGGTTTCCTACAGAAACTCATCTTACATTAGACTACTTTTACCTGAAGTTTCAGGGAAAAATAACAGTGAAACCATATGAATTCTTACAGAGTGAGGCAACATGAGAACATTGCAGAGGCAACCTAGAAGGGCAAACATAATCAATTTCCAAACATGGATTATGCCTCACGGGACCCTATTTAATAACCTCTATGTCTTACATACCCATGCTGAAATTTTATGGAGTCAAGACAAATGGTGGGAAGTTGGGAAACGGTTATCTGACAGAGATGAGGAATATTGGAGTTTTGGGTAGGGGTCTGAGAAGAGAGGGGCAGGCCAAGAAGATATAAACATGGCACCCAGAAGACAGCATCCCAGGCTGAAGAAGTAGTTGTGAAAAAGGTTCAGCAAATTGTCAACTGACAGGTCACTCATACTGCTCATGTCGTAAGAAAGTCCTGAAGGGTGGCAAGATGCAGAACCCGAAGATCTTAAGATCTTCCCTGATGTGCCTGTGTGCAAAACCAGGGTTAATTTATTAGATCATCTACTCTAAATCTCTTGTGAGCTGCTGAATGTGGCAGTCCTGACTGCTGGGAATAAGGACCAATGGGGTATATTAATGGCTCCCTGCTTAAGAAATGTCAACAAGCCCCCAGAAACTGTGTTGCGAGGTTGTACCTCACAGTGAAATTGACCTTACTACTTGTATTATAGAATAGGGCACATAAATTCCCTCAATATACCATATCTCAAAAAGGTGTGTGCATAAATGTGCTGTCCAAGATAAGAATAGAACTCTTTACTTTTTTCCAACATAAACAAGCTTTTCAATTATTAAATGTCTAATTGTTGTTGAACTGTCAAGTGACACATAGAGCAAAACAGCAGAATGATCTTAAAAATATAACAGTAGTAAGCTTCATTGTTCCTATGCCTTTCTTAAGATTTAGAAATAAGACTAAGTCAAAGGTAAATGCCCATTAATGAAATAGGAATAACAAAAGGAAATGTTACATATCTGTTGATAGTACTTTCATCATTGGATCTGATTGAATTAGCTAAATGTTAAAAAATAAATGTATCAGCAATGATGTAATGGACAATATAATAAGCAATAATACAATATTTGGTTCTGGAATGATATTCGCTTTCTATACAAGTAATACTAAAATGATTATGCTTCTATTTAATTCTATCTTCCATAGACTGATTCTCACATACTTAAATTTTTTCTTTTTCTACATGCCAGAATTGAACATTTTATATAACATTAAAAAGAAATAAAATTGGAGAAATAAGGTAAAATTAATATTGTAGATTTTATACAAAATTTTGGATTTGGTACCTCACTAACTGAAATTACCAGGTAATGAAACGTGAGCATTCCTCCCGGAGCAGGGCTGCAACCTCTATGGCTTATCCCTGACCTCCATTATTTGAAAAAATACACTTAGCCCTGCGTTCTAAAGTTGGATTTAAAAAAAAAAAAAAAAAGACATCGATGCATGAATGTGTGGTGAAATTTTAAAAAATATGCAATGACTCTTTTAAATATACTCTCTCTGCTAGAAAGAAGAAGAAAGAGAGAGTATGAGAGAGGATATGCCAAAAATTGTTTTGTTTTTTTTTTCCTGTGAGTTGTCCATGCCACAGCAGAGTCTTAGCAATGTTTCCTATGACAATGCCTTAGCTGGTTTCCATTTTTAAAGCCCTACTATGCCTCTGAAGCAAGGCTAACTGCTTCATCTGTAGGAATATTTGTATTACCTCTTTCCTACCTCCTGAGTATCTGTGGTAAATAAGCTTTTGACAAAGTTTTTAAACATTATCATTTTCTTAGTTATAATTATATAAAATTCAGTCACTACTACCAAACAAGGGGGTGCGGGGAATATCATTAAAAGAAAAAAATGTCAAAGGCAAATTCTCTTTCCAACCGGTGTGTTTCTTTAAACACAGACTGCATTGAGTAGTCCTTACTTTTAGCCATGGATATTTTCATATTGCTAGGGGACTTTCTCTCTAAAGTCATATTTTCTTCCCCATTCTAAAATGCCTAGTCACAATCATGTGAACCCCTTGTACTAGAAAAATAATAACCCACCCTGCCTGAACAAACACTGTGGGATTTTTACATAATGATAGGCTTTTAGAATAAACTGTTATCTTGGGACTCTACAGACAGGTTTTGTTTTGTTCACACAGTATTGCTTTGATTGTTAAATTTGATGAATATTTTACAAAACCAGGTAATTTAATATGAAAATCTACATTTCTAGTTTCTCCCCCAAAACTGAAAAATCGCATAATCACAAATCAGAATTTCTACCTGGTAATCATCGACTAGAGCTGAGAAGGCGCCTCCTCTTTATATGACTCTTAAGTTTGTCTGTCCTCTTTCATGAAGTAGCTCTATTCATTACATTCTTGACCTGACTCCTATAAGCTTTGTTTTTGGAATCTCTGGTCAGAATCTCCAGAATAATGAGGAATTAGGCACCATGTGCATATTACCTTCCTTAACTTGTGACCCACTGAAAAATAAAATCCAGAAACAAAGTATCAAAAGATGAGCATCAACTGTAATATAAAAATGATTAGACTGTGGCTTTAAATCTGTGCCCAAATGTGTTTTCGTATGTTCCCATCTGTAAGCCTAGACCATAAGATATCTCACTCAAGGTGTGAAGAACAGACTCACACAAGATCCTTGCCTCATACTGATCACAAGCACAGAGGAGATAAATGAAAGTTAATCTCACAGGTTTTTATTTTATTTTTAGATTACCTCTATCCAAGAAAAGAAACCTTGATAATGAATATCATACTTTGTCAACCCCCAATTAGCAATTTATTCCTTACCTGAACAGTGGGAATGGTGTAAACAGAGGTCTTGTAAAGAAAGCTCACCACATGGAAGGCCAGGAGAATGAATTCTGTCCTCGAATTACATTTCCTAGTAAAGCAATAAATGGGGATCTGAATCTTCATAAAGAAACGCTAAAATGGGGTAGTAAATAAAATAAACTTAAAAGGGTAATGGTAGCTAATTGAAAAGGTAGTGGCAGAGACATCTGGTTGCTTAGCAAATATTATCTAACACATTTTTTTTTTTTTTTTTTTTTTTTTTTTTAGTCGAAGTCTCGCTCTGTCGCCAAGGCTGGAGTGCAGTGGCGTGATTTCGGCTCACTGCAAGCTCCGCCTCACGGGTTCACGCCATTCTCCTGCCTCAGCCTCCCGAGCAGCTGGGACTACAGGCAGCCGCCACCGCGCCCGGCTAATTTTTTGTATCTTTTAGTAGAGACGGGGTTTCACCATGTTAGCCAGGATGGTCTCGATCTCCTGACCTCGTGATCCGCCTGCCTCGGCCTCCCAAAGTGCTGGGATTACAGGCTTGACCCACCACGCCCGGCCACAATTAATATAATTTTTATTTTAGCTGAGCACATTGCCACACAAGTAAAGAAACAACTTCTGTTTCAACTAGGTGTGGTCATGTGAGTAAGTCTGGTCACTGAGGTACAGGTGGATAAGTGATAGAGAACTTCCAAGAAGTCTTCTTGCAAAGATGGAGGCATACCCTTTGTCTTGGTCCATTGGTGCTGCTACAAAGGAACACCTGGGCCTGGGAATCTATAAAGAAAAGAGATTTATGTGGCTCATGGTTCTGTAGGCTGTACAAGAAGCAAGACACCAGCATCTGCCTCTGGTGAAGGACTCAGGCTGCTTCCATTCATGGCAGAAGGGGAAGGGAAGCCAGTGTGGGCAGACATACATGGTGAGAGAAAAGGCAAGAGAGAATGGAGGAGGGCACCCATCTCTTTATAACCACCTTTTCATGAAGGAACTAATAGAATGAGAACTCACTCATTACTGTGAGGACAGCACCAATGACCCAGACATCTCCCATTAAGACCCACCTCCAACACTGGAGATCAAATGAAATTTGGGGGAGTTAGATATCCAAGGTATAGCACCCTTTTACAATCCTTGTTTAATTTTCTGTTACTTGAAACACAGATGCAATGACTGAAGCTTTAACAGTCGTTTGGGACCATGATGGCAATGCCGTGTGTTAGAAAGAATCCCAGGCTCCCAGTGCCCATAAAACCATCAGTCCAGTGCTATAATAATCTACAGAATTATTTCACATTAGGGAGAAATGTACATGTATATTATTTAAGTCATTCTTGCTTAAGATTCTATTTTGTAAAGCTGAACTTAAACCTAAATTATAAGAGTTCAGTATGAAACAAATTATTCCAAAGAGATAAATCATAAATTGGCATGATAAAGAAGCTCTACATAATTTCTCTGTGTAGACTACAAATTATTGGAGCACTTAGAGTGTTTGTTTAAAAAATAAATATTCAGTTACATAGTTAATATCATGGAACAACATTTACATCCCACAGAAAGCATATTATATACTCTTATTAACCTCCCTGTCTGCAAACTTTTTGCCCTGTTCTGCCTTCTTCCCCCTTTCTGTTCTCTGCAAAGTCTAAAGCAATTCTGTAACAAGAATTCTAATCATATCACTCTCTTGCTTAAAACATGTTAATAACAAGTCTATGTCTCAGGTAAGGGAAAAAATATTTACTATGCCATACAGTCCCCTTTATAATGTGATCCTCAATGACCTCTTTGCCCTCATCCTGTACCCCTCCTTATCTCGTCTTATGCTATATGTGCCATGCTGTCTCTTAACAATGTGTATTTGTACTTGCTTTTCCTTCCATCTGAAGTACTTTCCACTTTAACACTTCCGTTTCAGAGGCTTTCTATTCACTCCATAAATTCCATTTCCTTTTCCTTATAAATATTTCACAGGCTCCCTTGGATGAGGATAGAATCGTGTAAGTAGTCTGGATAAAAAATTGTGCTCAAAATGATGTACAAAACTTTCAGAGTTAGGTGAAAACATATTGTTCCATCTGCCAAGCTTACTCTTCCCCATTTGTACATCTGGACTAAAAGGAATCTGAGATGATGAAGCCAAGATGATGGACCTTGAAGGAACCAAGACTCTTGAAAGGGTAGTTACCCTGAAGAGTCATCATTCTGCATCATAATGTAGCATGAAAAAGAAGTACACCTTTAGGGTCCTGGTCCACTTTATTTATACCACAGCACAGCCTAACCTAACCTGAGTAATGAAATATGCCTAATATTTCTAATGCTTCAGTATTTAAATTCAGCATCTCTTCCTCATAGAAGCTTTCCCTGACATACCTCCAACTTCTCAGTTCATGTTATATCTCACACCTGAATGTTTCTGAAGACTTCTGTAGTCTTCAGTAATTATTGAATGGAGATGAATGAGATAAAGAACTTTTTTTTTTTCTTTTTTTCTTTTTTGAGACAGAGTCTCGCTCTGTCTGCAAGACTGGAGTGCAGTGACACGATCTCGGCTCACTGCAACCTCCACCTCCCAGGTTCAAGTGATTCTCCTGCCTCAGTCTCCCGAGCAGCTGGGACTACAGACACATGCCACCACGCCCGGCTAATTTTTGTGTTTTTAGTAGAGACAGGGTTTCACCATGTTGATCAGGCTGGTCTCAAACTCCTGACCTCATGATCTGCCCGCTTCAGCCTCCCAAAGTGCTAGGATTACAGGTGTGAGCCACAGCACCTGGCCAGAATGTTTTTTAGAAACATTTTTGGAAACAATATATTACCTTATACAAACAACATAAAACAATACTGCTGACCATGAATTATATTATTAATACAAAAGATTGAAAAACAATTACTTTATGATGAAGTGATTTTTAAAATATCACATTTCAAGCATATGGGACTTGAAGTTCAGGTTAGATGTTTGCAGAAAGAAGGCACAAGATCTTATGAAAACTGGTGTTGTTTGGTTGTTAAAAGGAGCAGACTCTGACAGGAAATTTAGCCTGCAGAATAATCGCTAAAGAATGTCCTTGGGGTTGACAATGATGGAAGGAATGGGAGGGGAGTAGGACTGGGCAGAGGGAGGAATCAAGCTAAGAGGCAGGCTCAATGGCAGCTTTTGCTCACTCCATGGTGCTTCACAAATGTCCTGAGTTGGGTATAAAGGTGGACAAACCTTCAAAGTCATCCATTAATCAGTCATCGGATATAGGCTTTCCAAGGAAAGGATTTGGCCTTGGGCAAATAGTTTCCCACAGATGAAGCAATCCCTAAAGTGGCTGACAGCTGTAGGCTCTCTGCTGGCAGCACTTTCAGAAACTGGATAAGGGAGTTTAGGGTTGCAATACCATAGTTCCTACTACAGTGGTCCTTTTCTCTCAGTTCCACACATGTACCATTGCTCTGGCACCACAATACTTTTGCACATGTTTCAGTTTTGTTCTATTTGACATCTGAGGTGTAAAGATAATAAGGGATTAATACTGTATGACAAAGAACAGCATACTTTGCAGCACACATATAAAAGAAAATATTTAATTCAATTGTCTAGAGTTTTAATAAAACTAGTAAATAAAATGAAGTATGCAAAGCAACCATATAATGAAATTATCTTAGAGACTTACGGAAAAGATAGATTATTTTTGTTTTTGTTTTTTTGATTTTTGTTTTTCTATACTAGTCAATTAAAGGAACATAGATAGGAAATGAACATTATATCTTTGGCTGTTTCTGTATCTCCACGCTTCCCCTTCCCTCACAATTTCTGAATAAGAACTTGTAAAACAGTATTTATCAATGCAGATTGAGTAAATAAGAAAAAACTGTAAGACTAAAAAGGAGAAAGTTTAATAATTAATGAGTAAAGGTGTGTAATGGGAAGGAAAAAATCAAGAGAAAGAGAGCAATATTTTGCTGATCTCAATATTGACCATCCAAACAACAAAGACTACGCACTATTCTGGGTCAAAAGATGTGTATTTCTGAAGGTGATTGCAAAAAGTTGATGTTGAAATGCAGGAATCAAAATAAATAAACACTGGACCCAGAAAATGTTACTGTTGGAAATAATTCATGCTATACCTGTTGAAGGAGTCTCCAAGAACGACTATTTGTTATCCATAAGATTTTGCAAGTTTTTCAGCAAAACAACTTTTATGTTTTAATTTAGAGGGTTTTCTTTACTGTGCATTGGATGCAGATGTGATTTCAAGATCCCTTAAAATATTTGAGCACCAATATTTTCCATGAAAGCTCTATGAATTGGGGATTTGTCTGTTAAAATTAAAAGCCCACTCTAACAGAACATCTATTCTACTGGGGATAATCAGACAATAAATAAGATAAATCAGTAAAAAATAATAACTGCAATGAAGAAAACTAAAACAGAAGGGAAACTGGGAAGGTGGGGCAGAATATTCAATAGGTTTCACAGAACATCTGTGAGAATGTGACATTTGAATAAAGACCTAATGCAGATGAGGGAGAAAGTCATGTAGATACTTGGGGAAAGAGGAAATGGCAAGTGTCTGCTGGATCCAAAGTACATTAGGGAAACCAGTACAAATAAAATGCCAGAGCACCTGGAAATGCAGTAGATAAGATCAGAGAGGTAAAGGTTGGCTAGAGAGTATACTGTATTATAAGGCTGTCAGAAAAATGTAAGCAATTTGGCTTTTATACTAAGTGAAATGAATAGGTTTTGAAAAAAATAAACCCAGAGTAATAAAAGAAATACTGAAATCATGAAATAGGAACAGAAGGTTATTTAAAAAGTAAAATTCAGAGACAAGAAAATAATTACTGAAAATTTAAAACATGAATGAAATAATAAAAACTACATGAAAAAGGAAACCATCAACAGAGTAAAGAGACAACTTACAGAATGGAAGAAGATATATTTACACCTGATAAGGGGTTAATATTCAAAATATATTTTTAAAAAAACTCAATAGCAAAAACATAAGTAATTTGATTTAAAAATGGGCAAAGAACCAGCATAGACATTTCTCAAAGGAAGAAATACAAAAGACTAACAGGTATATGAAAAAATGCTCAACATCGCTGATCATCAGGCAATTGCAATTAAAACCATAATACCTGTTATAATGGCTCTTATCAAAAGACGAAGTGTTGGCAAGAATGTAGAGAAAAGGGAAGCTTTGTATACTGTTGGTAGGAATATAAATTAATACAGCCATTTTGGTGAACAGTACAGGGGTTCCTAAAAAAACAAACAAAAATAGAATTACCATATGATCTAGCAATCCTACTTGTGGGTATGTACCCCAAAGATTTGAAATCAGTATGTTGAAGAGATGTCTGAACTGTCACATTAATTGCAATACTATTTACAATAGCCAAGATATGGAATTAACCTAAGTATACAAGAAACATACATAGTAAAATACTATTCGGTTATTAAAGAAAAAATAACAAAATCCTTTCATTTGTGAAAACATGAACAATATGAGTCCAAAAGTTGAACTCATAGAGGCAGAAAGTAAAATGTGGTCACCAGGGGCTTGGGGAAGCAGGGGAATGAGGATGCATGGGTCAAGGGATACAAGATTTCAGGTAGGAAAGAAAAACTTCAAGAGATCTTTTGTACATCTTTTGATGACTGTAGTTAAAAACAATGTATTGTATATACAAAAACTGTTGAGAGATTTTAATTACATATGCTGATTAGCTGGATTTAGCCATTCTACCATGTGTACTTATTTCAAAACAACTTGTTGCATACCATAAATATATGATTTTGTCATTAAAAAGTAATAATTATACAAATAAATGCAATTTTAAAAGTAGAACTTAAATCTGATCAATTTGAAGACATCTCCCTGAATGTAGAACTACAAAGCAAAGAGATGTAATATTGGAAAGAAAAGATAAACAAACATCATTCTAGAGTCTATTACCTATGTGAAACAAACCAGTTAATAAAAAAGCACAAGAATTGAAGGACATGTGTCTTCAAATCGAAATGACCTACAGATTGCCCAGCGTAAGAAATAAAAATATATACACACTCACGTGTGTGTATATATGTGTTTATATATATATATATATATATATATGTCTACACATACACACATAAATATATCCATATATATGGAACCAACGGACAAAATGAAAACTAGTTAGGTGATACACAAAGGATCAGGCAATGGAATAGCATTAGGTGTCTTAGCAGCATATCTTGGAGCTAGAAAACAATGGAACATGTGTATTAGTGAGCACAAACTGATTTCTGTAACATGCAATTTTCAAATCCCAGTGGCTCAACAAATGAGTTTTAATTATTGCGCATGACTCAGACCTATCTGTGATAGTACTTGAGGAGCCTAGGTCTTCTCATATAGTACTTCTGCTGTCACCTATGGCCTTAGAGTTCACTAATCACAATTAGGCTGCAATTTAACGAAAGAGGGCAATTTCTGTGGAGGTTTTAAGGACCAGAGCTGGAAATTGCATACATCACTAGCGCTCAGGCAGGTGTTCCCTACTAGTAAGGAAGGTCAATAGAAAAATGAAGCAGTATATGTTTTGCCATACAACAAAGTGTATATCTTTGCCATATAATATCTTCACAACTCTAGGGAAATACGATTTCCAACCTGGGAACTAGAAACTGTAAATCAAGTCTGAAGGTAACGAGTTCAGCTATGCCAAATCTCAAACTTACCCTCCTTGTGAATTTCTCAGTAAACTTATGAAAATAATCTAGCAATGAGAAAACTCATCAAGATATAAAAATCAGAGTATTCAAGAAAGAAGAATGCAATAAGCCCTAGACTCATAGGGAAGGGAGATCTCAAGAAGACAGTGGTATGTGAGGTTTAGCGAGCCACTAGTAAATACAGGAGGACAGGCAGTTTAGGGAGGGATATATCTGAATAAGAAAATGAAATTGAAGATTGGTAAAAAGTATTTAAACTTATTGATGGAAGGTATTTTATTCCTATGGGCAAAATGTTTGGGTCTATATTAGTAATATTTTCATGAAAAACTAAGCAAACCAAACAGAGGATCAATATTGACTGTATGAGAAACAAAGACATGTAAAAAAGATGTGCAATTATGGTAAAAAATATGGCCTAGTTATGAATAAAAATTATGCACTCATAAAAGTTAAATGCTCAGCATTGGTATAAGCACATACATTGGTATAAAAACAGTGTGAGGGATGGAGAAGGGAATATGTATGCATGAGAAGGTGTTCAATAGAGCTTCATTCTCAAAATCTACAAACAAATCTAAGTTAAAACATATTATTTAAATACAGAGATAAATATCAGAAGAAACACTTAAAAGTGCTGAACTTTGTGACATCTGAGGAGTAGGATGTGGGTTTGTTGAGTAGGGAAGAGACCACTGGATTTTCTTAGGTGCTTTATAAAACTGTAGTTGTAGGGAGAGACATGCATCCCTTATTGCCAAGTATATGCCATCCCTGCTTTAGAGTTATATGATTTAGGATAAACGCCCAAAAGAATTAATATTACAAGTAAAGTGGGGAAAAATACTTGGAAGAAAATTATTTTACTTCAGGAGATTTTATTTAAAACCGAATGAGTTAAAGTCAATACACAACTCATAAAAGCAAGGAGTGAGAAGTACTTACTTCCTTTAACAGATTACTACACTTTATTACTGGGATTACTAAACAGAGCTCAAAACCATACACAGGTTACACATACATATACCTAGAAAAATTGCAAGTAGAAACATTCACAGATGAATTATGAGGCATCAGGAGAAATGCAGCAAAGTTCAAGGAACTAGTGAAAGAGCTATGCATAGGAAAGTCAATGTAACAAGAAGGAGAGCAAAGATAGTCATAATGAAGTGTTCTTAGTAGATATGGTAAAATATTTTAAAAACTTGAAGTGAAAGTGATTTAAGGAGAGAAAGAGGAGCAAAGTAGAGCTAGAATGTCATTCCTAAAAAGCAGCAGTCACTCAGGAGAGGATTTGGTCTATTGTGAGTCTAAGTGTGACTTGTGTGTGTCAGGTTTAAAATATTTTCTTCTCTTGACGTTATATCTCAATGCAAATATCACTAATGTTCTGTTAAAAAAAAAAAAACAAAAAAAAACTGTGATTATCAGCCAGACTGATTTTTTTTCCAATTTATCACTACAATAGTCCTCCCTTATCCTCTAGAGATACTTTCTAAGACCCCTAGTGGATGCCTGAAATGGTGGATAGTGCTGAGCCCTATATATACTATGTTTTTGCTTATACATGCATACTTATAATAAAATGTATACGGCCGGGCGCGGTGGCTCAAGCCTGTAATCCCAGCACTTTGGGAGGCCGAGACGGGCGGATCACGAGGTCAGGAGATCGAGACCATCCTGGCTAACACCGTGAAACCCCGTCTCTACTAAAAATACAAAAAAAAACTAGCCGGGCGAGGTGGCGGGCGCCTGTAGTCCCAGCTACTCCGGAGGCTGAGGCAGGAGAATGGCGTAAACCCGGGAGGCGGAGCTTGCAGTGAGCTGAGATCCGGCCACTGCACTCCAGCCCGGGCTACAGAGCAAGACTCCGTCTCAAAAAAAAAAATAAAAAATAAAAATAAAAATAAAAATAAAATAAAATAAAATAAAATAAAATGTATACATTAGGCACAGTACAAGATTGACAAAAGTAATAATAAAATAGAATTATAACAATATGCCAGCATCACTGCTTTTGTGTTTTGGAGCCACTGTTAAGTAAAATAAGAGTTATTGAAAACAGGTGCTGCAATACTTCAACAGTTGAACTGATAACTGAGATGGCTACCAAATGACTGACTGGCTGGTAGCTTATACAAAGTGAATATGCTGAACGAAGGGTTGATTCACATCCCGGGAGGAACAGAGCGGGATGATGTGACTATTTCACCATATTACTGAGAACGTGACTCTGTTCCTCAATTCCAAGAACTCACACCTATGTGCTTGGCCTGTGACTTTAGTTCCACCTACACTTTATTTCAATTCTCTTATCTCAATTCAGGCCTAGAAAACAAAGTGCATGAAGAGCCTGTGCTTTCAAAGATACTAGCTCATTCTTGACATCAATGTTTCAACTTGTATTAGTCCATTTTCACACTGCTATAAAGAACTCCTTGAGACTGGGTAATTTATAAAAGAAAGTGGTTTAATTGACTCACAGTTCAGCATGGCTGTGGAAACCTCAGGAAACTTACATTCATGGCAGAAGGTAAAGAGGAAACCAGGCACCTTCTTCACAAAAACGGCAGGAAGGAGAAGTGCTGGGTAAAGGAGGGAAGAACCCCTTATAAAAGCATCAGATCTCGTGAGAACTCTCTCACTACCACAAGAACAGCATGGAGAAAACCACCCCCATCATTCAATTACTTCCACCCGGTCTCTCCTTTGGCAGGTGGGGATAATGGGGATTGTAATTCAAGGTGAGATTTGGATGGAGACACAAAGCCTAAGGATGTCAAGTTGGTTTCTCATTCCATGGCACAGACTTTGGCCAAGGTTCTGACCCCTCTAACCCAATCTTTTCATCCATGGGTTCTGAGATAATAACCAAGCCCTTCTTGTCTAAGTTCTGGTCCTTATTAGCCAATATTTCTTTGTCTGCCTCTGTCGCCCATTGGTAATAATATGTTTATAGAATACAGTACATTATTCACAACTACTGTAAGAACATAATCACAGTGATTATGTCAAAAGATAACAATTCTTAGGAAAAAAATAGATGCGAAACATTAATTTTTACAATCAATAAAAATATCAAGGTTAGAGTGAATAAGAAATAAACATGATGTGAATGAAAAAGACGGCTATTATATTTTATGTAAATATGTGTGAAGAATGATTTATAAACTAAACTTGCAAAATAAAACTAGTGTGCTTATTAATGAACATTCTTATTAGGATGCTCAATAAATGTTTGTTGATGATGATTTAAAACAGAAAATTTTAGGAGATTGCTTAGAACCAGACAATTCCATTAAGCAACTTTAATCCTTTGTCTTTTATACGTTAATTCTGTTTACTTGCTACCAACTTGATGTGGAATATCTTTGTGTAGAGAGTTTTTTTATTGCTTTATGGAACAGTAAGCCCAAACAATTGAAAGGCAGCAATTGAAATCATTGTGGAGAATATTCAATCTTGTAGCAGGGATTGTCAATGCTGCTCAAAAAAGAGATGATGTTTCAGGGTAAAACCTTACCAAAGGTCAAAATGTGGGGGAATAGAGGACAGACACAAAATCACGTCATAAGAGGTTGTTGCTCAAGGGTGAGAGGTTTGGTGAATCAATGTATAAAAAATATTGAAAATCTATAGTTTCAAATGGCAGAGTATAAGGAAAGGATTTAAAATTAGTAACAGAGGATGAAGAATATGCTGTGAGCAATAAGGTAGTAATCAATTAAGACTCTTTAGAATAGCCACACTGATTATTTTAAAACCAGGGTTAACACTACAGTGAGGAAAATGCCAGAAAAAGTAAAATATACCATCAAGACAACAAATTAACTTTGAAATAACTAGGGAGAAAACCATGCTACATTTACAATTACTCTTTAACTCTGGCTTTGAAATGAAATGTTCAAAAGAAAGAATAGCAGATAACTGATCAAAATATAGATGAGTTGAGACTGCTAAAGTAGAAGCAGAATGAAACGAGTATTTTAAAGAATAGTTTTATGTTTTTATATACTGCATTAAATAATATGATAATAAAATATGTAATCAGATACAATGAGTTAAATTATGTAAAGTGCTTTAGAAAGGAAAGTACACAATGCAAATGCAAAGCACTCTATTATCACTTCGAAGTCCTTGTATTTCAAGACTCAGGTGTACACATGAAAAACCAATGCTTGCTTTTAGTAGCATTATCTTTCTCTTTTTTTTGTAGAGGGGGATGGTATTTAAAAGAATTAAAATGAGGGGTATAATTACAGTCCATATCTGAGTATATATTCTTGAGAAACAGTCCAAATTGGCTAAACAGAGGCAAGAACAACTTAGAAGAGAGTAAAAACCTAAAAAAGAAAAAAAAATCAGTGAACGAAAGTATGTTAGAAAGATTTGCAATATTTGATACCCACTATAGAGTTAAAATCTAAATGTATTGATTATTATAGATTATAGAATTTCCTAGAAATCTGTGGAAATAAATTTTTCAATAATTTATAATCATATACACTAATTCCATTATACAGTACCTGGATTATATACCTGGATCTCAGGTTGGACTAGAGAAAACTGTATATCATATAACAATAGGAACACACATTACTGTTCAATTATGATTGAAATTTTATATCCAAAGACCATCTTAAGTTTAGTTATTAATTCCTGTAGATTCTTTGAGATTTTCTACAGGCACAGAGTATACTTGTACTCATAACTACAAGAGGTCTAATGTGGCTTCCTCTAAAGCCAGTGATTCCACCAGATTATGGCCCCATGCTCATGAGTTTAATCTTAGTTACCTCCCAAAGGCCCCACCATCTCCAAATACAATCACAAGGGGGTAAAGGCTTTAACATATGAATTTGAAGGGACACAATTCAGTCTGCAGCATGAGCTGAAGGAGAGAGAGAGAGAGATGATACATTCACAGATTGGTGAACCTTACAAAGTGGACAAACTAGTAAAAACTGCTTGGTCAAGAAATAAAATATTACCAAAATCCCAGAAGCTCCAATATGCCTTTTTCAGTCACAGCTAGACTGTCTATCCAAAGACAATCATTACCCCAGTATCTAACACTGTTAGTTTTGCTTGTTTTAAAACTTTGTATAATGAAATTATATAATACCTATTATTTTGTGTCTAGCTTTTCTTCATTTATAGTAATAGCCTGATATTCATTCATGTTGCTGGTGTAACAATATTTAATTTATTTTCATAGCTGTATAGTAGTCCATTGTGTGAAATTGCACATTTATTTACCTATTTTATTTTTGGTGGTCATTCATTTTCCAACTTTTTTTAAACTTTCATTTTAAGTTCAGGGTTACAAATGCAGATTTGTTAAATAGGTAAACTTGAGTCATGGGTGTGGGTTGTATAGATTATTTCATCACCCAGATATTAAGTCTAGGACCTGTTAGTCTTTTTTCTTGATACTCTCCCTCCTCCCAACCTCCACCGTTCGAAAGGCCCCAGTGTATGTTATTCCCCTCTATGTGTCCACGTGTTCTCATCATTCATTTCCCATTTATAAAAGAGAGCATGCAATATTTGGTTTACTATTGCACACAATGTAACTTATGAACATTCTTGTATATATGTTTTGGGGAACAGACATATGCAGTTATGACAAGTGTATGCATATCAGTAGAATTACCTAGAATATGCATTTTCACATTTGTAGATACCACTGCAGTTTTTCAAAATAATGCTAAATATTTAAACCCTGTCAGCAGTGTATGAGTTCCAATTATGCTACCTCTTTGTCAATATATGGTATTGTTAGTATAATTTTCGCCATTCTAGTACGTGTGGTGGTGTATCTCATTGTGATTTTAGCTTGCATTTCCCTGAAAACTGATGAAGTTAAGTACTTTTTAATGTATTTATTGCCAGCTTTCATATTTGGTTAGCTCTTTTTCATCTTTAATGGTTTTTAGAAGCTTTTTTTTTTTTTTTTTTTTTGAGACAGTTTTGCTCTTGTTGCCCAGGTTGGAGTGCAATGGCACGATCTCCGCTCACTGCAACCTCCTGGGTTTAAGTGATTCTCCAGCCTCAGCCTCCTGAGTAGCTGGGATTACAGGCATGTGCCACCATGCCTAGCTAATTTTGTATGTTTACTAGAGATGGGGTTTCACCATGTTGATCAGGCTGGTCTCGAACTCCTGACCTCAGGTGATCCGCCTGCCTCAGCCTCCCAAAGTGTTAGGATTACAGGCATGAGCCCCCACGCCCGGCAGAAGTGCTTTATATATTCTGCGTACATGTACTTTATCAGTTATATATGTTAAATATTCTCCTGCCCTGTGACTTATTTTTCACTCTGTATATTAAAATAGCATATTTTAATAAACATGATATCTTAATTTTATTACACATAAATTATCAATATTTTCCTTTATGATTGGGAAAAACTGTTTTCTGTTTAATAAATATTTACATATACCAGGGTCAAAACTCTTCTATATGTCATTTTCTAAAAACTTTATGCTTCATCTTTTATACATTATTCTGTAATCCACATGGAATTGATTTTCCTCCTGATGTGAGGAAGAGTTAACATTTATTGTTTTCCCAAAAAGATGTCTCAGTGACCCAACATCATTTATTGAATAGACAGTTGCTTTCCTATCACTTGAAGGCATCACCTTGTTATCAGTCCGGTGTCTTTGTACTTGTCGGTCTATTTCTAGACACCCTATTCTATGACAGTGGCCATTTATCTATGCTTCCATTAAGGGTCCCCTCATTTTTTAAACTATGGTGGCTTTACACCAATTCCTAATATCTCATAGTGTAAATCTTAAAATTTTGTTCTACTTCAAGCATGTCTAATGTGTCTTGCTTCTCCTCTGGCTGTTTGAACTTCTGTATACATTTTGGAATCTTATCAATCTATGTAAAACAAAACTTTTGGAATTTTTATTGGGATTACATTGACTCTCTGGATCAATTTGGGGAAAACTGACATTTTCTTTCATGGGCATAATATGCCCTTCTTTATATTTAGGCTTTCTTTAATCTCTCAAAAATACTTTGTAGTTTTTTGTGTGGAGAGTTTGTATAAATTTTGTGAAATTTATTCTTATTCAATGACATTTGGTGCTCTTGCAATTAATAATAATTTTCTCGATTTTACTTTATAACTGTTCATTGTTGGTATATAGACATAAAATTAATTTTATTTACTAATTTTATATTTAAAGACCATGTTAAATTTAGATATTAATTCTAATTGATTCTTTGGAATTTTCTACATGCTTTCAACATTATCTTAAGAAGACATTTTTATTTCTTCATTTTGAATTCCTATACCATTCTTTTTCGTGATATGTTGCACTGACTACATCTCAAGTACATATTTGAATTGAAGTGATGATGGTGGATATATTTATCTCATTCTTGATTTAGATGGAAAGCTTACTGTAATTTTTTGTATGCTCCTAAAGAAAATTTCTACTTCTAGTTTACTAATAGTTTCATGGTAGCTGTCTTTCTCTGCATCTTTTGAGATAAACACATGATATTTCTCTTTTGCTCTGTTAGTCTGATGCACTACGTTGATGGGTTAACAATTGTCCAACTTTGCATTCACATAAACAAAAATCCTAGTTGGTTTTTTTAAGAACTTTTTTTTTAAAAACTCTTTTTAAGAATTTTGTTTAAAGAGATTGGTATATACATTTTTCCCCATTCTTATAAAAGATTGTTGACTTTATAAAATAAATTGGGGATTGCTCCTTCTTTGCTTTTCTTTGGAATATTTCATATAGGATCACATTACTTTTTCTGAATGATTTGTAGAATTCATTGTTGAATGGAACATATTCTATAGCTTTAATAGGAAGAAGGTTCTCATTTAGAGATCTGACAAATTTAACAGATATAGGGCCATCGCTTTTCTTTTGTAGATCTTGTGTCAGTTTTAATATATTGTGAAGACCTTTTATTACTGGAAAATATGTGAATTTCATATAAATTTTTCATTTTTTGAGTAAGTTGTTTTCAACATATTCTTATTATTATTACAAATCTTTAGTTAGAATCTTAGTTTTAATATCTATATAGGCTTAGTGGTGTGTTCTTTATCGTTCATGATAGGCTAATTTGTTCCCTTTCCCCTCCTCCTTTCTGGTCAGGCTAAACAGGTTTATCAGTTTTATTGATATTTCATAGAACCAATTTAGACTTTCCTCATCTCTGTGTTGTTTTCCTTATTAATTTTTAGTGTTATCTTTATTTCTTCCTACTAACTTCTTGAGATGAATAATTTTAGTAGCCTCTTGGTAATATAAGTAGTGTTTTTAAAATATTATCATTTTATAATTATAAAATGTGCCATATGCTTTTACCAAGTATGCTCTTTATTTGCATCTCACTAGTTTTGATATGCCATTTTTTATTGTCAATCAGCTCAAACTATTTTCTAATTTACATTTTAACTTCATTGGCCCATGGGTTATGTACAAGTTTGTTGCTTAATTTCAAAATATTTGTACATTTTATTATTGATTTTAATGTTAATTCTACTATGGATAGGGCACATTATGTATGATTTCCTATTTTGATTATTTTTGAGACTTGCTTTATTGCACAATGTATATTACATTTTCATAAACACCCCATAAGCCCTTGAAAACAATATATATTTTGTATATTATGTGGTTGAGTGAGTTTGACAGAAAGATAGTTCGAAGGATGGATGAATGGGTGGACAAACAGATAGCAAACATCAATTAAGTAGTTTTTAATTGTGTGGTTCAAACATTCACATCCTTATTTATGGATAGACAGGTTTGTTCTGTCAGTTAATGAAAGAAGTGTTAAAATACTTATTTATAAATATCCCCTTTTCCTTCTACCAGTTTTAGCTTTATGTACATGGAGCTATGCTAGTAGGTACATAAAAATGTATAACTATTATTTCCTCTTCCAGTTTTTCTTCTTAATAATTATGAAATATCCCTTTTTATATTAACTGATGCTTTTTTATTTTAAAATAAATTCCACTAGTTTTCTTCTGGTGTTTATGCGATATGCTTTTTTTAATATTTTTTCTTTCAAAATTTCTATGTACTTATATTCATATAGTATATAACACACATATTTACATTTGTATATCTTGTATTTATTTACTTATTTATAGTAATTTAAGTGGTATAGAAAATTTCCCTTTCTTTTATTTTGATAATCTGGGTTTTTAGAGCAAGGATTGGGATTTTTTTAAATAAAAGGCCAGATTATCTTTTATTTTGTGGGTCACATCTATTATGTGTCACAGCCACTCAACTCTGCCATTGTAGTTCAAAAGCAGCCACAGACAGAAATAAATGAGTGTGACTGTGTTTCAATAAAACTTTATCCATATTTTTAAAAAACAGATTAAAGCTATAGTTTCCCAAACCTTTCAAAAGTATTAATCTATACTAATTGCATTAGTTTTTATTTTGAGGTTTAAATCTGCCATCTTCTTATTTGTTTTTGTTGATTCTGCTTATTATATATTTCTTTTTCTCTTTTCTTTTTTGATTAAGCATTTTTTATCATCTAGTTTTAGCACTATACATTCTTTTTGAAATCTTTAAATTATTTTTTAAAAAATTATACATCTTCATGATGTCCTAGGATTTTAAGTAAATTAGTTCTCTGTTACTTTCTGGAGGATCTTAGAATGCTCTTTATTCACTTCCTGCCTCTTCCTGCCTCCTACCTTGTAAACAAATGCACCCAGGGACCCAACCTCTAAAATATAGCAATTTGGAAGTAGACTATTAAAAAGCTCTACAAATTATTGTGATGCACGTTCTTACTCAAGAAATACTGCTTTAGCCATTGAAGGATGGTATTATTTTTATGTGTTTTTTCTTCATAGGTCATTATTATTTTTATGTCTTCATAATTCATATTTAATCAACTATTATTTTATCCCTTATCTTTTCTCTACATTACTTTATAAAGTTCCATGCTTTCATATTGGAAAAATTTTATTTGGCTTAAATAACTTCCTTTAGTTTTGGTGCAAGTAACTGGAAGGGTGAGGGAAGAAGTGGCATAGGATATTGATAAATTTTATTTTTATTTTAATTGAAAAATGAAACTCAAAAAAATGAAAATCATGGAACCTTCCATTTTCTTTTTTATCTATACCTCTAACATTCTGGTTAATGATGGCTTCAATTTTTTTTTTTAATTTTGCTCAAATTTTATACTTTTTTGTGGTAAAGTTGATCTGCATCAAGCAAATATGGCATAACCCAAGTAATTTGTTTTTGTTTTTGTTTTTCCTTTGTATTTCCATATCATCTATTTTTGCCCATTAAATGCTGATGGAGAAAAGGAGATTGACAACAGTATATTCTCTCGTATATTCTAAAAACACTAAAATTAGTGGAAGTAACATGCATTGTAGGTTATTTTTTTGCTGATTTTTTGATAGTAGGATCCTGGCTTCCTATTTATGTTCAGGTCTTGTAGTTTTTATGTAAGCTCTCCTGATTTTCTCCCATTATACTCTTTTAAATTGATATGCTTTAAAGTTTTCTACCAGAGTCACACTCATCCAAACAAATAGGCACTTTGACTATATATAGTCTTAATGGGTTATTAGATTGCTTATTTGGCCACTTAGTCATAATTTCAAATGCCTGTAACTCCATTTTGCAAAGCAGATCAAATTGTTTCAACCATGATTTATCAGCATAAGTTCATATATTCTGCTAGGAAGTCTTTAAATTACAAAACATTAAGAAATAAGTCTTTTCTTCATCTCATGTTTTCTATAAATTATCTTGATTTTTAAAAATTTAATATAAACATTTTATAACTAAGATTCTTGTTTTCTAGCCATGCTGTTTTTATTTTACTTGATAATTGCAAAATATGTCATATAAATTTCTTTTGTGTAAAATAAAAATAGTAATTTTTTTCATAATTTTTCTTTCATTAAATACAGGTTTAGAGTCATTTATTCTCAATTTCATCTAACAAAATACAATAAAAATAGGACATTACACTAATCTTTCATATGAATATTCCAAAGTCCTTTACCATGCCTCTATAGGAAATATATAGAAGCACAGGTAAAGTGATTTAACTTTCTTAGGACTGTGTAGGCCAAGCAACATAATACAGTTTAATTTGCATATCAGTCAGCTCATTCATTAATTAATGTGCACTGTGTCCCATGTTGGTTAAGACAGTGGCTCTTAACCAGAAGAATGCACCAAATTTTCTTGGGATGGCTTTTAAACCAGTACACCCAGGGACTTAACCGCTAAGATACCTTGTAAACAAATGCACCCAGGGACCCAACCTCTAAAATATAGCAATTTGGAAGTAGACTATTAAAAAGCTCTACAAATTATTGTGATGCACGTTCTTACTCAAGAAATACTGCTTTAGCCATTGAAGGATAAAAAGGAAACAGACTTTGACCCAACAAAATTGAAAAAAACAAATATTTTAAAAATATATAAAATAATATGTAATAAAATGTGAAATTTTCTGGTTCTATGTGGGATAGAAATACTTCATTAGAAAGATTAGACTTAATCTGTACTTTTAAAAATAGGTTGGAGTCAGGCGTGGTGGCTCACACCTGTAATCCCAGCACTTTGGGAGGCTGAGATGGGCGGATCATTTGAGGTCTGGAGTTGGAGACCAGCCTGAATAACATGATGAAACCCCGTTTCTACTAAAAAAAAAAAAAAAAAAAAAAAAAAAAAAAAAAAAAAAAAAAAAAAAAAAATTGCCCGGCGTGGTGGCACATGCCTATAGTCCCAGCTACACCAGAGGCTGAGACAGGAGAATCGCTTGAACCCCGGAGGTGGAGGGTTGCAGCGAGCCAAGATCACACCACTGCACTCCAACTTGGGCGACAGAGTGAGACTCTGTCTCAGGAAAAATAAAAAGGAGTATGCTGGCTTTTCAGAGCTGGCAGATATATGTGGAAAGAGAAAAACTATATAATACGAGCAAGAGCACAGAGGCAAACATAATTATTGTGTGGGAATCAGCAAAGAACAAACTGGTCACCTGAAAGTACGTTCCATGACTCTAGAAATGGTTTCTGCCTTACTGACTGCTTTATATACGTTACTATTACCTGTCCAACAAATGCGAATAAATGAATAAACCAATCAATCCGTCAATAATGAGCATGGCATGTTCTTACAATAGAGTGGTGGGAAATAGGTATATACACATTTAGAACAAAATCAAATTATGGAAGATTTTAAGAGCCAGTAAAGAAGGTAAGGCAGGGACCCCTAAAATGAAGAGAATATTTGAGCTAGATTCATGAGGGGATCGTAACAACGTTCATTAGAGAGGTTCTGCATTTGAAAGAAGAGAAGCCAGTTGAAAATGTGTTTCAGTAATACAGGTATGTAATAATCAAGGTTTTACATTATTTCCATAAAATTATGCATAGTGCTAAAAATAATCCCTAATAGGAGAGTTCAAATATTATATAACTTTTTGACTCTTCATGTTTAATACAGCATTTTAGCTAATTTGATGATTTGTTGTCCTCAAGTTGCCCTTGTTTTTATTTCCTTTTCTACTGTCTTCTTCATTGTCTCATCTCTCTTCCTTTACTCTTGAACTTTTATATTTTCTCTGTCAATGTAGCTTAAAAATTAAATACTAGAAAATTCTAGTTGCTGAGATTGTGATTATAATTGGTTACATTCTAGTTGCACAACTTCAATAAGCTTAATTTAGACTTTAATAATATTTTATAATTGATTTACCCTAGAATAATGTTAGAAGAATAAAAATGAAACTTAACAAAAAGTTGTTTTTGATCAGCACGAGACTTTAATATTCTTAGATATTGTCTTGGTATATAATGTTTATATTATAGTTAAAGTAGTGTCGGTAAATGCCAGAAATTTATCATCTGTTATTTGAAAGTTAAAAAAAAAAGCCTAGACAATATTTCACAACTTTGCTCATATTTTATAGACTGTTACTTTCTTCACTCATGCCTTATTAACTTCCCATTAAAACTCTTAGGAATATGATTTAATATACATCTATAGAAATACAGGTATTCCACAAGTTAAGAATATGTGAAGTAATGATCAGGCAGTTATACAGCATCTGACAGTATGTAGAATTAAAGCTGATTCGGAAGCCAAAACACATAATTAGAAGAATTGCTGGGATTACAAAAAATAGGAAAGAAATCTAAGCCACAGATTAGCTTCAGTCCCACAATTACCTGAAACAAGACTGATGAAATTATGAGGAGAAAATAAAATATAAATCCATTTTCATGGATAATTTGATATTCAAAGTAGTCACTTTCACTCTTTCAGGCCATTGGGAGAATGATGCAACCAATTTAATGAATTACCACCCACGTTAACAGCCTAAAGGGGTGGGGGAGGATACATTTCTTCTGTTTCATATTACCAGGAAGTTTTAGCTACAATGAAAATCTATGTAGCAGGAGAACAGAAAACATATTTTTATGGTTTAGGTAGGCTGGAAGCAACAAGAACTTTTTCTGAAGAAAGCAAGAAAAAAATATTGATGCCATATGCAGAAATTATTGCTGGATTTTAATGGGCTGAGATGGCCTTAGGAAGGAGAAAAAAATGACTATTAACTGTTTCTAATGGTTCAAAACAACAGCTACCGCTATAAAAATTTGTACTCTACCAGTGCTCACTAAATACGCTCCTCACCATCGCCACTCCCCATCATGCTTGTGTTGACAACATCCATGAATTAAACAATTGACCTTTTAAAAAACCCATGGTTACTTGGAAGCTGAGGTTTCTGTCTTACTATGCCAATGTTCCTAGTTTTGGATGAGATGAAGAAAAAATACAGTTGTGCATATAAAAGCTACGTTCGCTTGAATGTTTGCATATTTACATTTGAGTGCCGGCATCTATCAAGGATGCAAACCAAAGAGAAGCAAGAAGAGTATTTAAATCACGCGTGGATCTTAGAGACAGAGAGAGACATCTACTGGTCCATTTACTACCAATCCCAAGCGCCTCCCCCTCCACTGTAATTAACGTAACATTTTCTCTCTTTACAGCTGACAGCCAAGAGCATAATTAGAGTCTAATAAAACACGGAAAAGTCACAAATGCAAAGTGGAATAAACAGTAAACACTGAGCGAAGTGAAGATCCCGGAGTGTGATGGCTGGGTAATGTCTTAGATAAACTGTGTGCACATTGACACTGTCACGCTCTCGGCAGCCCCAAGTGTGCTGGTAGCCTGGTGCAGACAGACAGCTCGAATTAATCCCAAGAGGAGCGCATGACAGGCGAGTGAAGCAGACAATTAGAATGAAGGAGGAAATTGGAAATGGCAAAGGTGTGAACATATGTCAAATTACAACTAAATGATAAATTACAATTCTGTCATTGGAATAAGCGGTAATTAAGAAAGATTTCAGCTATCCTTCCTGAAAAAAATAAGAGAGAACCGCGTTTTTTTCCCCCCCGTTTAGATTTGTTTGCTGAATTGTTTCCATCCGTCTCACACATGGTCCTATATCTTCCTGACTTTGGAGCTGCATTATTTGTGTACATTAAGGATAATTCTTTTCTTTCCTCTTCTCCATTTTCCAGACTGGCAGAATAATAGTGTGAAAATGAACAGGAAGCTGATAGTATTTGATATAAAAACCTGCACTGAGATTAAAAAAAAAAAAAAAGAGAGAGAGGTTTGCTGCTGAAGCTGCTGTGGCACTCTAATTATTTTAAACAAGCCCTGCACAGTCCAGCTGACAATTAGGAAAGTCTGCTCTATGGCTTGGGGGATTCATATGAAACTTCATAATCACTGTATACACGTCCTTTTCGTTTAGACAGTAATGAATGTGGGTGGGGTTTCTTGGCAGTTTTTGGCCACTTAACCACAATTTAAAACAGCTGTGTAATTATCATGAGTTTTTGAATCCAACATCGAATTCCAATTTAGAGTTTGTAACACCTGTGGTTTGTTACAACCACTAGGACCAAGGCAGGGAATGACAGAAGCAAAAGTGCAGTGCTGGCAAAAGCAGCCCTGGAGACGGCATGTTGCTGTCCCACGGGGCTGCTGCATGCCAAGACACAGACGAGGCAGGAATCTTCACAGTGGCAAATCTCACATGTAAACATAAGGTGCTGTGTGCAGGAAGGTTTTCTTCAGCAAAGTCAAGACAGGATATACTGGTCTTGAATTCTTTAAGAAAGTGGACATTTCTGACATATAACTGTTGCAAACTCTATTTTTAAAAAAAGTAAAAAAAAAAAAAAAAAAGCCAATGGAAAGGGCTATACAGGTTCTGTACCCAAGATGATGATTTGATTATTTAGCACATTTCAAAAGCGATAGAATTATTATTTGGTTAATACTTCATCATTAATTTTATAAACGCAACAACAACAGTAGTAATAAAAATTTATGTGAGGATTTAGACCGAAATAAAATTTTTTGATAGGTAAGCAAAACATCCACCACATATCATTTTAGTATTTACAAGATAAGCTAACTAAATATTCTTTGCATTATATAATTTTGCAAGTGTATGTAACATTAAACAGCTATAGTTCAACCTTTACAGAATAGTGACTAAATGCAAATATATAGTATTAAAAAAAAGATTGAAATAGTGAAAGTTTATCTTAGAGCATATGCAAATATTTACATCTTTTTTTTTCACCCTTCCTCTGGGGCAAAAAGGAGGCAAATATCTAAAAAACTAAATAAAATTCTCTAACAGAGAGGTCAGAAGCTCCAATGATCTTCTGGGATAAATCAATTTCTAGCAGCTGTGGCCAGATAGTGTAGTTCAAGGCCTTGAAAGCTTAATTGGGGAAGCATGTTAAAAGTTAAAGGGCCAGAGTCATGTTAATTACATGAGGTTTTCGTTGTAGAAAATCTGCCCAGCACAATGCCACCCTCCCCCTTCCGTAGATAAGGGTATGCTTCACCACATTTCTGTAATTTGACAAGGTTTATTTTAAAAGCAATATATTTAGAGTCATCTGTATGCTTCACAAGTAACAGAGCCTAATGTGTTCATTCATTGCATTCTTAGTACAATTTGGGTTAAGAAGCCACTGACAATGCATGCCAGAACTTTAGAAAGATCCAAATATGGAATAAATTGCAATCTGAGTTTCAAATCTTTCTTCTTTGGGGAAGTAAGGAGTGAGAAGAAAAAAGGCGGAATGATAATTGTTGTTCCAATACTGTTTACACGCAGAAATAGAAGTTCTCTTATGGAAACTTGGATATAGGAGAGTAGCCTTAAAAAATCTTGGAATTTTACTTCAAATGGAGAAAAATATTCGTAAAATGTAATCTGACAGAATAATTATTATATATTTGTTAACTATAACAAAGTAAATAGTAGTCTATATAATAAAAGTTACATGTGGAATAGTGTCAATCTTCAGATTTTACACGTTGTAGATAGAGAGAAAGGCAAATCCAGAAGGAGCATTAGAAATCATTTTTCCAATCATATAATGTTCCTCATTCAATTTATTATCATAATACAATCAGTATGTGTCTATTAAAATTAAAGAGGTTAAATAGCCTTCTTCAAAGTTAATGGCAAAGTATTAACTCCCTTCACAAAATAATACTGGTGGGTGTAAAGTTGATTTCTGTAAGTTATGTGTTTTAATAGCAAGTTAAATCCTGTATTTGCCACATCTGTTAACTTTCCAAAGAGCAGCCTCTGTTTTAAACACCACAGGGGTGTAGAAATAATTTTGTTAAAAAGAAACGTTGTTATACTACGTGTTCTCTCTTAATAAAGACTTTGGATATAAATGTAATATCAGAGACCACCTTTTCTTTTAAAGATTCTTGACCTTTAATATATGTGAGATTTGGATGGACTCCCCAGAAATCTTCATTCTGGACAAACATTCTAGGTAGCTTTCATGTAGATTGAGGCTCTACCCCAAGCTCCCACTGGGCTGAGACCCAAAATAGTTGTGAATACTAGAGCAGGATAACTAGGAATAGAAACCAGTCTTCTCACTTTCTGTCAAGTTTTCTGCGTGTAAAAATTATATGCTTGATCAGATTACTGATATATGCTTTATAGTGGACATACTATGTTTCTGATTTATATTTTCAATTACCTTCTTAAAATAATTAAAATTTGATAATCACGATTATTCTAAGTACATTATTTCCAATGTAGATTTCAATGTCAGGGCTTTTACAACTAGAGACACACATGAAGAGTGACAAGCAAAGCACTAACTGATTTTAGTATATATGGAATACTGAAGAATAGGAAAATATGAAATTGTATAGAGAAATATTAAGAATTAGATCAAAAGTATCCATAGTCTATAATGTAGTCATTCAAATGTATAGTTTTCTTTAAATATTAAACCCTTTTACTGTTTAAACTCTCCTTATATAGTTGTTGGCACAGTTGCATACTTAATAGTTATATATTCAGGTAATGACATTTCAGATATATAAATTCACTCAATATATTCTGAATGCTATGTTGAAACATTATTGAGTGGTCAACAGTCAATGACCTAAACTTGATGAAATATTCCACAAGTCTAATCTCAGCAGAAATGAATGGAGCCTTATTGAAAAATTTAAGAATGCTTTGTAAAGCATTGATGTATATCCACTTTCAGTCTTAACAAAATAACTGGTACCGAACTTGCCCTCTCACCAAAAAAAAAAAAAAAAAAACTTTAAAAACTAGAAAAAAAATATAAACAATAGGTAATGTAAGACTGTGAACTTTGAGGTAATTACTGCAATCTCATGAGCTTCTGACTGGGAATATTTATTGCTCTGGTGCACAGGGAGGTGAAGCCCAAACTGAGTAACAATTTTGTTGCACTGAGGAGGCAGGGATGAGAATTCAAATCAGCAAAAATGTCTAGAATGTTTGAGCAGAATACTGGATAAGAAGGAGCAGCATAGAGTTAGAAAACGGAAGTCTGCATAGGGATGCAAAACATGGGCCTTGGCTAAGAGCTGGCCTGGATATACAGAGATGAAACTCCACAGTGTCTATAGGTAATCATTTGATGTTTGGCTGACTGCTGAATGGGACACCAGAAGTTACAGTCAGCCTAAGAGTCTTTGCTGAACAACTTGGCTATTTAGTAGAGATATGGAAAGCCCATACTTTGGGTGTAAGAAAACACCTAGAGCAATACTCAAAACTGATATAGAGCCATCAAAATACGAATTAAACAAACAAAAAAAATGTACAGAAAAAAAGTATTTTCCAGTTTATCTACTGCCTGCCATAATAAAACCTAACACCACTTACCAAAAAATAAAAAATAGAAAAGGCATACTCTAGAGAAAAGTTGAGTACATTACACCACATAGGCAAACCACCAGTTTTTGTAAATAAAGTTTTATTAGAACATAGCCATATCTGTTTCTTTAATTATTTTTTGTTGCTTATTTCCCATTATAACAGCAGAGTTAGGTAGTTATTGCAGAGAGCATCTAACATACAACCTTAATCTATGTTTTTAAACATAGAGCTAGGCTCACTACAATGCATTACCACAATATCTAATGTACAATAAAAACGTTACTAGACAGGAAAATGAAAAAGAATGTGTCTAAAACTAACAACAACAAAAAAAGTATTCTGTAGAAATGAAGCCTGAAATGACCTAAAGGTTGAATTAGTTTTCAGGAACTTATAAACGATGTTTATACATATGTACAAAAGTTTGAAGAAAAAGACCATTATAATGAATCTCAGCAGATAAATGGAAACTATTTTTAAAAGAGCTCATTGACAATTATCAAACTAAAAACACAATATTTGAAGTGACATATCAACTGGGTGACTTAACAGAAGATGAAAGCCTGAAGAATTACTGAGCTTAAAAACACATGAATAGAAATTCATCAATATGGAAAAAAGGCAGAAAATAGATTGAAAAATATTTAAGAGAACTTGAAGGAACAGTGGGACAAGATCAAGCAATCTAACATACTTGTAATTCAAGTAGCAGAGGGAGAGGATAAAGTAGAACAGGAAATATATTTAAAACATATAAAATATAATGGTTGAAAAATTTCCAAATTTGTGAAAAAAGAAAGAAAACCTCAACTGGCAGATCAAAGAACTTGTATAAAACCTAAACAAGATAAATGCCTAGACAAGTACACTTAAGAAAATTATAGTAAAACAAATAGAAGCTGAAGGAAAATAATAAAAGCAGTCATAAAAAAAAAGACAAATTATGCAATGGATAACAATAGTGCTAATAATAGCAGACATTTTCCTAGAGACAATAGAGGCTAGAAGGCAATGACCAAACAGCTTTAAAGTATTAAAATTAAAAATATCTTTCAGGTCATATTTTATATGCAGCAAAATGTCCTTCAAAAAATAAGGCCAAATTCTCACATAAACAAAAGCTAAGAACACTAGTCACCAGTACAGCTACACTATAAAAAAATAAAGAAAATTATTCAATTTAAAGGGAAGCCACACTAAATGAAACTTTGATCTACAGGAAGAAATAATAAATACTGGGAATAGTAAATATATGAAGAATATAAAATATTACCTTTTGTGTCTTAATTTAACTCAAAAACAATAAATTATTTAATGTAAAAATAACATTGCACTTTGGTATTAATGAAATCTATAGATGTATTATTTAGTTTTCATAAAATATGTGGAGCTATGTAGCTAAAAGTTAGAGGATAAATAGAATCAAAATGCATACCATAATAGAATATGTGGTGAAATATAATAAAATGTTCTTAGCACTAAAAAAACTGTGCTAAATTAAGGATTTTTATTTCCAGGAAAAATATAAAATGATAATACTAAGATAAAAGAAAATAGAGAAATTAAAACAGAATACTAAAAAATTGTACTAACCAAAACAGGCAGTAAGTGAAAAATTGAAAAAAAAAAAAATCAGATGGACAACTAGAAAATAAATAGCAAGGTGATAAACCTAATCCAAACAAATGAACAATTATATTAAAGATAACTACATTCTACAATTAAAAGGTTTGTCAAGGTATTTTGAAAGACCCAACTATATGCTCTGTACAAGTAATGTATCAAATACAAATACACAGATAGGTTGAAAGTAAAATTGTGGAAACATATAAACTGTGCAAATAGTATACACCAGAAAAATAAGAGTTGGTATATTAATGCCACGTAAAGTAGACTATAGGACAAAAAGTATTACCAGGGGTGAATAGGAAACATTTCATTAAAAGTTCAACCCATGAGAAAGAATCTAACATTTCTATCTGTATATGAACTCAGTAACAATGCTTCAAAATGCCTGAAGGGAAAAAAATTACAGAATTAAATGGAGAAATAGGCAAATCCACAAACACAGTTGGAGGTTTTAACACCACTGTCTTTGTAATTGATTAAAAAAGTAAGCAACATCATTAACAATATTGGAGATTTGAACAACAATACCAACAATTTGAATTAATTAATCTTTCTGAAACATTACAGCCTATAAATTCAGAATATGTATATTTTTAAGTGCACATGGAATGCTCTACATGATAGACCACATACTGGCTCATAAAACAGCAACAACAAATTTCAACACAAATAGATCTTATGGAATATGTTTTATTTCCCTAGAAAACCCCCAATATTTGGAGATTAAGCCACATACTAATAAATAAAAGAAGTAATCAGAAAAACAAATTGAA
The DNA here is from genome assembly GCF_037993035.2 of Macaca fascicularis. Lineage (NCBI taxonomy): Eukaryota > Metazoa > Chordata > Mammalia > Primates > Cercopithecidae > Macaca > Macaca fascicularis. The sequence goes on from NC_088379.1 coordinate 110,115,931, forward strand.
ATTTTGAATACTCACCACAAGATCAAAAACAAGGCAAGGATTTTTGCTTCTGCCATTTCCATTCAAAATTGCAATGGATATCCTAGCCAGTGCAACAAGGCAAGAAAATGAAATAAAAGGCAAAAAGGCATAAATGTTGGGAAGATAAGTTAAACTCTTTTTATCCACATAGAGCATGATTATTTCAGAAAAAAAAAATTACGTTAGCATTGTAGAAAACGCTAACACATAAAACAATACCAAAACAAACAAGTAAATTTTACAAGATTTGAAGTATAAGAGCAATGTTTAAAAATTAATTACTTTTGAATTCTTACTGGTGACTGGGGTGGAAGTCAATAAACTGCTGATGATTTTGGTCTATTCTACCATATGCATGTGGTACTATTCTTTTCCAATCGTTAGCAAGACTGTAGCTATTATAAATATAGCAGTAAGACATTTTACACAGTGATCATCATCGTACCTTTGAGTTTAAGTAGAATATTATTTTAATTAATATAGTATCATTAAAAAATAAGAAACCCATATCTGCATCCTAGCCAGTATCACTTTCTTTTTTAACTTAGCTGATGTGCATATAAAGAAAGTCATCACACGTGATTTATAAGATATCTTGTTTGCCAAGAAAATTATTTGCAGCACCCTTATAAAAATGAATTTACAAATGACAAATCTTTTGATTAATATTTCACTTTTGTCTTTTTGCTAGGATACAGAGAATACTATCAACTGATAATTAAATGAAGGTAAATAATATGGTAATGAGAGAGAAATAAATATAAATACTAGAGAGAGAGAGAGGGAGAAAAGGTAGGGAGATATTTAAAAATTGTTAAGGCTTGGTTTTAAAATATTTGTAGTTAGGTCATATAAATTATACAAAAAAAAAAAATTAGCCAGGTGTAGTGGTGGGCACCTGTAGTCCCAGCTACTTGGGAGGATGAGACAGGAGAATGATGTGAACCCAGGAGGCAGAGCTTGCAGTGAGCGGAGATCGCACCACTGCACTTCACCAGCCTGGGCGACAGAGCGAGACTCCGTCTCAAAAAAAAAAAAAAAAAAAAAAAGAATTGTAATAAATAGAGAAGTGGTATTAGCTGGTTTATGCAGACCTCCTTCGTTATTATAGCATTAAACTGACTGCTGTGCCATGAATTGCTAATAATTGTCAATATCATTTTGCCAAACTGACTTAGCAATAGTTATTTATGAAGCCATTTCACAGAGATTCAAGAATTATATCCATACCAACTGACTAGAACCTAAATACTTTATAGCCTCCACTGTACATATTATAGCAGTGTACATATTATAACAGTTGAGAAGTATGCTTGCCACTTTCCTCTCAGAAACAATCCAAATAATTCTAGCACTAGCTTGTTAAACACAAATATTGGAAAAATATTTGTTAAAGTATAATAATAATCTTTGTGAAAGATAAAGAGGCATCACAGAAGTACAGCAGGGACTATATTAGTATTTTTCCAGAATAGTTGTAGAAGTTTTAAAAAATGCATATTTCAAACACCCTAAAAATCAGTACTGTTTAATATTACCAAACATATAATTTAAATTATATCTACAAATAAAAGTGCGAGAAAGAATACATAATTTAACAATGCAGTGAATTTTTCCACTTTATGAGGTTTGGATTACATTATAGCAATTTTTACATTTCCTTGAGCTTCCAACAAAAATATACATTCACGTATTTTTCTATATATTTATTAATTTATTTTTTTCTTTTTTTTTAAGAGTAAAGTTAATTCTAGAGCAGTTTTAGGTTCACACAAAATTAAATGGAAGATCCATAGATTTCTCATATATTCCTTGCCCCCATGCCTGTACAGCTCCCCCTATTATCAACATCTTACCACAGAGTGATGCATTTATTACTCTTTATATACCTATATTGACAAGTAAGGTGTATTCGTTTATTGTACATTCTTTGGGTTTGAATAAATTTATTATCACATGCATTCATTATTATAATGTCATATAGAATAGTTTCACTGTCCTAGAAATTATCTGTGCTCTATGTATTTATCCCTCCCTTTTCCCTAACCCCTGGCCACCACTATTTGTTTTACTGTCTCTAGAGTTTTGCCTTTTCTAGAATGTCACATAATTGAAATCATACAATAAGTTGCCATTTCAGATTGGCTGCTTTTACTTACTCTTATGCACTGAAGTTTCTTCTGTATCTTTTCAAGGCTTGATACCTCATTTCTTTTTAGCACTGAATAATATTCCGTTGTCTGGATGTCTGGAGGTACCAAAGCTTATGTATTCATTCACATACTATAGGACAACTTTGTTGCTCCCGAGTTTTGAGAACTGTGAATAAAGCTCCTGTAAACATCCATGTACAGGTTTCTTGTATGTGTGGACATGAGATTTTAAGTCCTTTATGTAAATACTATGAAGCAAAATTGCTAGATGGTACGGTAAGAGTATGTGTAGTGTGGCAAGAGACTGCCAAACTGCCTTCCACGGTGGCTGAAACCATTTTACATTCTCAACAGGAATGAATGAGAATTGTTCGTGTACCACCAGATCCTTGCCAGCATTTTGTGTTGTTAATGTTCTGAATTTCAGCTATTCTAATTATTGTGTAGTGGTATCTCAATTTTTTTCAACGTGCATTTCCTTGGTGACATATGATGTGGATCATCTTTTCATATGCTTGTTTGCCATCTAAAGGTCCTCTTTGGTGAGAGTTCTGTGTCTTTGACCCATTTTTAAAAATCAGGTTGTTTGTTTTCTTACTGTTGGGATTTAAGAGTTTGTTAAGTGATTATCACAAGGTTTTAGGATACAAGGGTAATATATAAAAGTTTGTATATACCAACAATGAACAAGTGGAATTGGACATTGAAAACACAGTACCATTTGTGCAACATGTATATGAATCTATAGATCAATGCTGGAAGAATTTAAATATTGACAATATTGAGCCTTCCTATCTATAAACATAAAATAGTTTTTCTTAGTTCTTAAAACTAGGAACTAAGAATCAGTGGTTCTTAGAACCATTTTCTTAGTTCTTTGGTTTTCTCTCAACAAAGTTTTATACTTTTCTTCGTATATGTATTTTCCTGATTCTTTCTACTTTTCAGTCTGAGGAGTTTCCAGAGACACATATTCGAACTCATTGATTTTTTTCTTTGGCCATGACAAGTCTACTACTTATAAGCCCATCCAAGGTATTGTTTATTTCATTACAGTGTGGCTTATTTCTACCATTTCCTTTTGATTCTTTCTTAGAATTGCCATCTGTCTGCACGAAGCCTCGGCACTGTAAAAACATCCAGAAAATAAGTCTATTAACTGTACTCAGTCTACACTGAAGTTGAGGGAACCCCACATGCAGAAATAAGGAAGAACAAACACAAGAACTCCAGTAATTCAAATGGCCAGAGTATCATATGTCCTCCAGACAACTCCACCAGTTTTCCAGCAAGAGTTCTTAACCAGGCTGAACTGGCTGAAATGACAGAAATAGTTGTTTTAAATTTCCAGGTTGATAAAGTCCAAAATCTCTGCCATATCTGAGTCTGATTCTAAAGTTTATTTGGTCTCTTCTATGATTTTTTTTAGTATGCCATGTAATTTTTTGCTGAAAGCCAGACTTTATACTGGGTAAAAGGACTGAACTACATAGGACTTAAATGTTATACTTCATATTTATGCAGCTAAGTTGGGTTATATACACTGTTTGCTGTAGCTGTCGTGTCAGAGGCTAATATTTCTTCTAGTGGCCTTGTTTTTGTTTCCCCTTTTGCCTGTGGATTTTCCTAAAGACTCCTTCTTAAATAGGGTCTGACGCTTGAAGTTCTTTCAGCAATAATCCTCCATTAATATACAGGAGCTTGATTGAGGTGGTGGTGAGGTGGTGGTAAGATAGCAGGAGGATACTACTACCCTACTATTAGATCTTGGTCTTTTAAGGAGTCTGTGTCCTTGGGCTGTAACTTTTATAAGCACTTCTCAGCCTTTTTATTTCTCCTCTTCATGTGAGACAGGAAAGCTCAAGGGGACTAGTGTTCAGTATTTCTCTTTTTCAGGTTGATTAGGTACTGGTAAAACTCAGTCAATTAGGCTCTGCTAAAATAGTTTTCCTTGAGGGCAGGTAATTTTTTAGGAGAACAGAGCACTCTAGGATTATTTCAGAATGTTTACTTTCCCCCTTCCCTGCCAGAAGCATGAATGCATATATCTCTTATTTTTCACCCTGAGAATATGGTGGGGCTCTTGGAGGTAAAGTGCACAGAAGGTTATGCCCCTTCTTCCCCCTAGGATTGAGTCCTCAGGAGTTTTTGTTTGTTTTTGGTTCTGACTTTTAATTTCTCAAATCAATACTCACACATTCTCTGGCAAGTTGTCAATTACCCCTTAACTGTTACTATTAGAACCCAGAAGTGGCTTCTGTTTCCAGTAAGCTGTGATTCTCTGAATTCACCTGTTTCTCCAGTTTTGAGACAGCAGTTTTCTCTGTGACCTCAATTCTCTGATGGAGAATTGAGGATTTTTGAATTATTGATTTTCAGCTTGTTTACCATTTTTCTTGTGATGATGGGAGTGAGTACATCCAAATTATCTCTATCTTAAATCAGAAACCGGGTCTCCACATATTTTTGGATGTACATTTTTTTATTTAAAGTTTTACTTGTCAACTACTTGAGGGTAATTGAACATATTTATAGGAGTGATTTGTAAACTCTTGGAGTCATTTGACAGCTTGAAGATACCTAATATTGATGAGGCAGGACAAGGAACAGCATAAGAACTCTAAGAAATTAGAAATCATAAAAAAAAAAGGAATAGATGGACACCCACAATCAGGAAACAATGCAGAGATATTTGAAGGAATAAATATTAACCAAATGTATAAAGTGAAGGCGATGAAACAGATCAGCTAAGCGTATATTTTGCATAATTCTACCAAGTAATTAAGGAAAATTAGTTCAGCTCAGAAAAAAAAAAAAAAAATTAGTAGAGCCTGTAGAGCCTATAGTTTCTCCTACAATATTTATCTTTTTCTTTTTCTTTTCTTTTCTTTTTTTCTTTGAGACGGAGTCTCGCTCTGTTGCCCAGGCTGGAGTGCAGTGGCGCGATCTCCGCTCACTGCAAGCTCCACCTCCCTGGTTCACGCCATTCTCCTGCCTCAGCCTCCCGAGTAGCTGGGACTACAGGCGCCCGCCACCATGCCCGGCTAATTTTTTTTTTTGTATTTTTAGTAGAGACGGGGTTTCATCGTGTTAGCCAGGATGGTCTCAATCTCCCGACCTTGTGATTCGCCCACCTCGGCCTCCCAAAGTGCTGGGATTACAGGCGTGAGCCACCGCGCCTGGCCAATATTTAACTTCTACTTGTTGTTTTTATTTGCCAAAGTTAGTTGATCTAACAGTTCTATGGATATAAATTACTAACTGGAAAAAATCCTAAATCAGAAATAAGCTTGATAATCCTTCCAAACAACACTTTTAATTGGACATATTATAGTGTTTAAAAGCTTTATCTCTGGAGACAAACCAATTTGAATTTGAAATTCAGCTCTCACACTATTAGTTGGATTACCTGTTTGGGGGAGAGAAAGGGAGAGAGAGACATTGAGAATACACCCTAAATACAGAACATAAAAACAGTTTAAGCACTTTAAAAACATAAAAACAGAACACTGCAGACAGTTTATTTCTCCTCCTTGTAGAAGTCTGGGGAAGTTTTCTGGTCTGGCATTATAATTAGGCAGTGTTGAAGTCTCAGGATGCTTGTATCATATCTCTTTGTCACACTCGGAACATAGCTTTGAGACATGTGGCCAGTAAGATCCAGTTCCTTTAAATATAGGACCTAGAAGTTGCAAACAGCATACTCTATTTCAAACCTATTGACAAAATGTAGTAGTGTGGCTGTAATTAACTGCAAGAGAAGTTAGAAAATGTGGTATGTAACTGGGTTGTGAGTCACATGGCTAATTTAAACTTAAGGTTTCTATTATTAAAAGGAGAAGGAGAGAATGGTATTGGGGGACAGCTAGCAGTGTTCAAAATACTACTTATTTATTGTATGACCACAGGTAAGGCATTCAGCCTCTCAGAGACTCAGTCTTCATTTGCAGACTAGGAATGTTGATCAAACATGCACGTAAGATTTATATTGCACACTGTCAGGCACTGGGTTAGGTGCTGATGGATGTTAGCTATTATTATTAATGTGTATTCTTTATTTGAAGAACAAGTAAATAACAAGAGCCTCAATGGAAGTGTTCCTCCATTCTCCACTCATAATAAGTCAAATGTTTGCCCAGGAAGTTTTTCAGGATTCTGAGTTCAGGATTTTACCACAATTTGCATCAATGGTATTTCTATAGATTTGAAAAGAGAGCCATTAGCCAAGAAGTGTGGTTATTTACCAAGAATTGTGGTTATTTACCATTACAGTCTTTGCTGGTCCTTATTTGTTAACGCAATGCATTGGTAAAGCCATAATACTTTACTCTCACTTTTGAAAATGAAGCTATATGTTTTTCATTATTTGCTTATAATTCAAAGATGACATCTTTTAGTTCCAGTCTCTCTCAAATTCTGGTATGTCCCCACAGAAGTGTCCATGCAAAATCACCAAATAATCCACATGCAAAGAATTTTTACTAGTTTAACTTAAAATGTTTAAAAAAATTAAAAATTTAACATGACCATATGACATGACTGGATAGAAGCTGATGCTGTGATATTTATATGTTGTTTTATTTTTTATTTAACATTGGGATTTAAAATCAGTAAAGTCCCAATTTCCAGTAAGCATATTTAGCCCATATAAACAAGTTTTTTCTTTCCTCTGGAAAATGCTAATTATATTTTCTTACCATTAATTTAATTATCACACTTAACATTTGGGTGGGGCACTAAATATTTCATATATAACTTTTACTTGAGTAATGACTGTTGGAGTTATTCCAATACAAACTTCAAACCACAACAAATCCATGTCTTCAATGACAATGATTCACTTGCAATGAATATTTTCCTCACCCTGACAGAATTCATTTATTCTGATTTCAACAAAAATAACTGGGTTTTTTTATTAGATTATATCACTCTATGGAATATATGCCATTGTTATATTGTGTCTTAAGCATCTGAGGTTGTAGTTAATGTACTACATTGTGAAAAGTAAATCTATTAAATAAAATACAATTGATACACACTTGAACTTGGATATAATTTCCAGTTTACTTCTGAAAGCTCTTTGCCCTTCCTCCCTCTCTGCCATCCATTTTCTAGATATACCAATGTATGAACTTAAAACCCAAAACAGCAATTTTTTTAACCTTCTAAATCTAGATCTCAAACTTGAAAAACACACTATTATGTCAAGTGAGAAAACTAAAGGAAAATACATTATAATTTCTGGGTTATAAACAAACTAACATATGACTGCAGCAAATTGTGCACCTCCTTTATTTTAATATGCTGCAAGGCTATCTAGTACAGCACCATTCTGCTTACAGTTGAAGAAAACTCTGTACCTGATATTGACCTTTTAAAGAAACCAAGGACAATCTTTTTTACAGATTAAAAGACCATAAAAGTGCTAGTTCTGCCATTGCCAGAAGCACTAACTGAACCTCTAAAGAGAATTATTTGCAAGAAAAAAAAAGAGAAAGATTTAGACAAGTTTCTATAATATGCACCATCCTTAACAAGGGAGACAGAAAAGAAAGTATATCAAATCAGCTATTAGGTTAAATGAATTAACAAGAGTGGCTTGATGTCTTCTCAGCCCGGCAGTGTTGTGTTGTGGTTTTGCCTTTAAAAAAATTCCTTATATGTAGTCAGCAGGACTCTGGCCTTTTAACTTTTAGCATGCTTCTACAGTTAAGCTGCTCTGCTCCACACTCAAATAGTTGTCCACAGCTGCTGCAAATTGATTTATCCCCAGATAATGGCTGCAGCTGATGGCCAAAATGTCACTTCGAAACTCTTTAACAATTTAAGGTGTGTTTGGCCTAATATAACCTGATTTTAACCCTACTTTTAAATGTATTAGCCTCTGCATAAATTCTTCTAAAAACGTTCAGGTTGCATTTAATATTCAAATTTTCTTTTCTCACGTGTTTGGAAAATTTTTCTGTAGCTAAGCTTACAACATAGCCCTCAAAATATTGTAGAAGCTGCAGGAAAGAAGCCTTGCTACCCAGAGCTGGAAGCATCCAGGCTACACACAATGCCAGAGCTAGATTTTGTTCAGAGAACACCAATTCAGATCACATTTGAGATTAAGTAAACATCATATAAGTCCTCACAGTACTAGTAAAATAGGTTAATCAGAATGAATGTGGATGAAAGGAAAAAATTACCCTATTCTTTAAATAACCTTTAGGCATTATAAATATATTAGGGATCTATGTGTACAGAAAAGTATAACAGTGGAAACCTATGAATAAAATATTGTATTTTTTAAAGTGTGAGTATATGTTATTATTTTCATTATCCATGAAGTGGAATGCTTTCAGTTCAGGTTAATTCTCAATATGGATCTTCAGAAATCTTTATCAAAGAGATTTTTCGTAAATACATGATTACATGTAGGATAGAATTAAATTGGTTAAATGTTTATAAGTTAGATCATTTCAAGTCTCAAAAAAACTTGTGTATGAACTATTCACATATGGCTGATTTGAGCCTTTGAGGACTTTCTTAGTAAGATGCAATATACAACTAAGGATATTAATCTGACTTGGTTAGGGGAAATTCTATCTGGACTTCAAAATCTCCCTGTGAGAGTTTCTAAAAACATATTTAGTGGATTTTCCACTTCTGTTTTCAAGCAATAATTTATAGGCCACCGAAAAGAGTTAATCTATTAGTGATATCCAAAATAGCAGGCAAAGTTATTATATTACTAATACTCACTTCACAAGATCACTAAAATTACTTAGTGTAACATGAACTTAAAAAATGAACAATGTCTGATCCCCATGTCTAAACCAACATTTTTTATTTCTTTAATGGCTTCTGGGTTTCCTGAAATATTAGTGGCTGACCCAGTTTTACACATAGATTGAATTCAGCCACTTTTAATGCTGAAGTAATATTATCAAGAAGATGGCTTTTGTCCAGAACCTTCTCCTTTTTCATATGTGCATGTTTGCATTCTTCAAAAAATGTAAACAAAAGTATTATCAACACATTCCACTCTAGAAAAATTGTGGCAATTTTCTAAAAGCAAAGAGTTAATTATTTCAGAGCTATTTAATGTAGACTATTCCTATTTAGAGTATGTCTCAAATATAAGATGAATTACTCAACAGCTGATAAAGGCTATAGAAATTTCTAATTCACATAATAGTAAAAAAAAATAATCCCCAGGCTTCAGGCATTTCAGTAAATAAAAAATGTAAAAGGCAGGAATAAATGAAAGAAATATCTGCAATGATAAATGTAAAGTAGAGAGAAAATTAGGTCACTAAATGGAGACCTGTATAATGAATCATTTGATGTCATATGTAAAAGACTGTTCAGTATTTATTGAAAAATGATTTATAAATAGAAAAATGATTTGTAAATAGAAAGTTCATATACAAAAAGCATTAGTTTTAATCTGAGAAAAATAAGTGATTCTGTCATAATTAACATATTTATTACATGAAGAACATATTACAATTCATTCCTTCTGTTCATGACAATATTAACAAATACCCCATGCATTGAATTTCAGGCTCTGCAGGATGATGAAGGAAAATGTAGAGCAGTTACAATTCTGAAATTAATGGTCATTTCTAAGAATCAGTCACATTTCAGAACATTGTCCACTGCACATAAAAAAGTCATTGTCTTTTTAAGATTTTTCTTAAAAAACTAATTTTTGTGGATAAAAATTTGTTTGTTAGTTATTGCTTTTAGATAGCTTGAGGTCAAGAACAACTGGCTCTGGGTTCAACTGGGTATTTGCTGTGCTTGAATTTTAACATATTGAGAGATAAATCACTGTATGTTTGATATACCTTAAGAAAACACTTCTTTTCCCTTTAAATTTTAAAGTAACATGAACTTCTCAGCAATGAGCAATCAACATCTTCTACAGAAGCAATAACACGTTTAATTTTTTAATTAATTTTACTTTATAAAGATAATTTCTCTTCATCATTTTGGACACCAATTCACTGAAGTCAGGAAATTGGTGGCCTTTTAATATACAAATCACATAAATTTAAAAATAATATTCTTAGTGTTTCACTTGAAGTTAGGTTATTTCATCTTTTATTCCAAGAAATGTTTAATTGAAGTAAATGGAAGGGAGTTTCTCCATGAGAAACGCTATGATCTTAATTGTGTTTTGCTGTATTGCTTTTCCTCCCCTGGGTGAAAAAGGGGTAGGACTAGAAAAATCTCCATTTCCCATTCATCTAACAAACATATTCACCTACAAAATAACTCCATCCTCTCCCTCCCATTTGTGTTTCTAAAGACTGCAGAGTTTACACACATGTGCATCAACACCTGAGAGTGACAGGGTCTGATGTGTGTCTTCCTGCAGATGCAGTGCTCATGGCCATGAGGGAATGGATGTGTAATACTGTGCTGATACCAGCCAAGTAATATAATGTGGTGCCGTTAGGAACATTATTCATAGTTGATGAACACATACCTTTTCTAGTGAAACACATACATTTCAGAAAGAAATGCATAGATCATTTACTGAAGCACATTTATTATAGCAAAATGTGTACCTCAACTAATGAAACACATAGATCATAGAGTAAAATGATTATAGTTATATCGAGCAGGTTTAACCATTTACGGATATTTTAGGAACGAACCAGTTTTTGTTCAGGCCAAAATTCAGGCCAAAACTGAATTGACAAACAAACTAAATATTTGCATCGGTTAAATATGACACAATATTTAATTATTTAATTGCATTTTGTATTTGACTGGCTATTTAAAACAATGAAGTTTTATGCATCTCCAGCTCTATAGTTTTAGCTACAATTACTTATGCACAAATAACAGGATGCATCTTTTAACATCCCTTCCAGTGAATTAACCAGCACTAACTATGAGTAGCAATGAGAAAGTGAAATATGATGTTTAGGGAAGGCAGGGAGCATTTGGGGGTGCCAATTTATTGCCTCCCTTCAAATAAAATTTAGCACTTGCATTTTGACACAATTGTATTCTAGGACTAGCAGCACATCTTGACACAATCTACCTTTATCTGCACTAACAAATGCCAAGAAAAGCCAGAAATAGGATGTGAGTCAGTGCCCCTGCCCCTCCAGGGTCAGCAATAAACTATCAATTCCCACTGTATAAATTCAGTTAGCCCTGGCTCTCTGTTGCCCTGAGGAATAGAGTGGGTCAAACACTTTGTTTATGACGAAGGAATCTCTCAGTACACCAAGCTTTGACCATAACCCTAACTCACCAGAGCTGGGGATAGATGTGAATTTCAGGCTCTTGCTTTAGTGAGAACATATTTCACGTGGACAAACATTGCACTGAGAAATTTTGCAGGATTGATCTGATTTGTATCATTGTTCTGTGTTGTGTGAGAAAGACTGTTTTAGCCTGGGTTTCTCCTGAAGTCATGCAGAATGGCCTCTACCAACTTGGAGCTTAATTTTCAAAAGCAAAACTAAGTTGAAGAATTATCTTCTCTATTTTGCTTCTTTTCAATCCTATTAGTACATGAGTTGAACAAAGGTACAGAGAAGTAAAGGGAAAAAAGCAAAATCAAATGTAAAAAATTGTTATCAGAGGAAGGTAAACAAAGTCTTTCTAGTTGCATAATATATTTTTTTCATTATTTAATGCAACTTCTCAGCCCAAATTTCAAATGTTTACCTATATTCAGAAGAAGTAAATCTTAATTTTATGTATCATTTTTTAGGATCTTCTCCTTGAGATTAAAGAGTCTTCATTTTAGAATGAGACATTGCCCTGCTGATGTTTGTAGCTGACTTGAGAACTGCCATCCTTTCCAACTTTGACTTGAGAGCTTGGTTACAGATGTTCATTATATTTGAAAGGTTCCGTTTTTAAATGCATAGTACATCATGATTAAATCTTTCATTTGTAGTTTGTTTTTATGTTCCCCTCCCCCATACTGTGAAGCCTTGAGTCCTTGGGTATAAGAGGTGTAGGAGACAAAATTGAATTAACTAGAATATTCACCATAATAAACAAGGAATTTTTTGCTGAGATTCTCCACTTTTTCTTAAGTTATAGGAGCTCATTTCATTATTTGTTGAACCCTCCAGTGACCCTGAGATTTCACTATATAATTTATGTTTCCTGATACAATTCAACAGTGTAATCTTATGATTTATGTGCTTCATTTATAATTTGATCATCTCAGTATAATGCATGTTTTTCTACATGATTTATGTACTTTATCCCATAATATATGTGTTTCACTGTATGATATATGTATTCATCAGCTATGTATTATGGCCCTGGTGGCACATTCCTAGGAAAGGAGGTAGAATACCCCAGCCTGAGGGTAAGTCCTGAGGTTAATTGCAATCAATTCACCTTCCACACAATTACACTTTCATCTGCTGGAGCTTGTGAAGTGAGCATGCTTAACATGGCAGCAGCAGGGAGGCAAGTGTGCCAGTTTCTTTTTTTCTAGATCCAAGAAAAAGCAGATTTAATCAGCAGATCAGGAAATTGGAACCCTACAATATGGTTTTCTCCAAAACAACAACGACAACGTATTTTCCATATTATTAATCGCGGTTCCATTTTTCTGATACGACCTGATTTAAGCTATAATAAATACATATTTACAGAAAGACTGGAAACAAATAAACTTTCATTTCAAATAAGTAGTTTTTAAAAATAGTAATTATTTAAGAATCGTTGAAACATCTCAGGGAGCTCTCCGCAAAGCATACTTTCAAAAGAACTTTCACTAAACTCATTTGTTCAGCAAGCATCACTGAGTTCTGGCACGCATTTTTATTTTCTGAAGGCTTTTTTTTTTTTTTTTTTTTTTTTTTTTTTTTTTTCCTGATGCGGAGTCTCGCTCTGTGACCCAGGCTGGAGTGCAGTGGCTTCATCTCGGCTCATTGCAAGCTCTGCCTCCCGGGTTCACGCCATTCTCCTGCCTCAGCCTCCTGAGTAGCTGGGACTACAGGCTCCCGCCACCACTAATTAGCCCGCCACCGGCTAATTTTTTGTGTTTTTAGTAGAGACGGGGTTTCACCGTGTTAGCCAGGATGGTCTCGATCTCCTGACCTCGTGATCCGCCTGCCTCGGCCTGCCAAAGTGCTGTGATTACAGGCCTGAGCCACCGCGCCCGGCCTCTGAAGGCTTCTTTTCTGTTACATTTACTCATCCATTCGTTTACTCAACAAATATTTATTAAGCTCTTCCTTTGTTCCAGGCTACTATAAAACAGACCAAAAGCCTGTCTTCATAATGTCTGTATTCTGTGGTAGGAAACAGAAAATAAGCAAAATTAGTAAGTAATCAAATAATACTGTACACTGGGATATGATATGGGCTATACAGCAAAATAAAGCTGGGAAAGGGAATAAGCGTTCCTGGTTGGAGTTATGACATTTTTAAAATTAAGTTAGGCACTTGATAAAAGCCACACTGAGGAGAGATACTTGAACAAAAGGAGCAAGGGGAAGAGAGGAGGAAGATGAGTTCAGGGAGGTGGTAAGTAGAAGGTTGATCAAGCAGGACCATGTGGACCGTTGCCAACATTTTAGATTCTATTTCGAGCAAGGAGGGAGGCCTGTGATAAACACAGAGAAATAACACGAGCTGACTTCTGATTTGAAAGGACCATTCTGGGTGCTCTACGGACCCATCTGTATGAAAAGATAGAAAGATGGGAACTAGTTTCCGGCGGCTGAAATAGTCCAGGCTACAGGTGAAAGCAGATTGGTTTAGGGTGACAGTAATGAAGACAGTGAAAAGTAGTCGGACTTAAGATAATTTTTTCAAGTTAAGCTGATAGAATTCTATGAGGGATTGGATATGGAGTGTGAAAGAAAGAGAGAAGCCAACTTATTTGCAAGCACATTAAAGTAGAAGCTTTAAGCAAATACTTGAGTACTGCTGCATTGTTATTCATTCACTCGGAAAGTGCGTGTTGATAACTAGAAGACTACTGACCACATTATTTTAGTTCATGTTTTCTTGATACATATTCACACCATATCAAGACTAAAGCAAAAGAATGGAGAAAAATGAAAGTGTATTTAGTTATTGTGTTTGATTTGTTGAAATTATTTGAAATAATTCCATTTATATTTTGTGATTTTATCAATACATATCTTAAAAAGCAATCATTTACAATATGACTAACATTTTAGTAGAATGATGTTTACTTAAGATATTAAAAATATTTCAATACATTTATACATAATTTTCAGACAACAAATAACATTTATTTATTGACCATAAAATAAACAAAGATATCTAATTAAATATTTCCATCTAAGCCAAATTTATTTTCAAACCAATTTTAAATTACACCGATATCACTATTGCCTCCTAAACCCTAAAGATAGTATAAATGTTGCACATTTTCTAAGTCTGAAAGGTAATTTCATAAATGTTTTAAGACTGGACTTCAGATATGAAATATCTATCTTAGAAATAATTATTATTTTGGTACCTATAAGTAGGTTCAAGGAAAGGAAAAGATTAGAGAAATCTTGACTAATTTTTCACTAAGTTACAAAATTAAAAAGAACATGCCTTGACTAAAACAATCACTTTAAAATATTTATTTTTAAAATTCAAATAAATCAATTTTTACATGTTATTATCAGAAAAGATTTCTTAAAATTGTTGGGATTGTGAATTTTGAAAGTAAAAGTGATTAGTAGTATTACAAAAGTAATTTCCCAATGTTTAAATATTATTCAACACCAAAAAATTATCATTCTTTATTTCAGATATACTAAATAGTATATTAAAAGTAAAATAACAGACAAGGAAAAATATATGAAAATGATTATTATTTCTGTTGGTTTCCTTCTATTGTCTAATAGAAAGGTATGTCTTAATGCAGTTTAAAAGTTAGTTTTATAAATTGTGTGTGTAAAATCATTAAAACTGAGGTTTTGAAGATTCTCCAATCTGTAAGATTGGAGTGCATAATTTATGGGGCCCAGGCCCCACTCTGTCTATTCTTCATGACCTGGGGCACATTATCAACCACTCTGCATCTTTAGTTCTAAACTAGTAACAAATGTAAGAGGTAGTCTATATGGATAAGGAGTGGTTTAATAGAAAATCCCTGTGCTCCTTCACTTAGGAAGATAATTAGTAAAACTAAAAAGAAAGAGTCAAGACATCCAAGTTTCCATTACACATATATAATTCAAACATTTCTTATGTACTCATTACTGTGTTAATTTGTCAGGCGTTCAAAAATAATTAAGATTACTCACTAAAGAATGTATTCATTTACTAGGGGATTCCGTTATTTGTAAACATTGTGTTAAGAGCTATGACAAATAAATAGATAGGGTGCTGTAAGGTGCGAGATAAATTCATCTAACCTGCTTGATCATATCAGAGTGAAAAAAAGGCTCCCATGATAATTCCTGGAAAAGGTGGGACTTTCACAGAGACATAAAGGATAAGTGCCAACTCAGAAGAAAGAGTAGGGGGCATAGTAGTTAAAGAAATTAAAGGAGCAAAGGCCCAGAAGTAATTGAAATGCTAAGGCTTCAAAGGCCATGCAGATGAGCAGTCAAGGACTTAACCTGGAAGGATAGACAAAGATCAAATTCCAGGGTATTTGAATTTTATCCTGTAGAACAGAATTCACCTTCCCTTGTGCTGGCTACACAGGTATGCTGTGAATGGATTTACAACTGTGATCCATTCAGCTTTAAGGTGAAAAGAGGGACCCGGTTTAGCCAGAGCCCCAGATGAGTCATCTCAGACCTTGGACCATTGTACCAATTTTTTTTCACTGTGCTCTGTAAATATGATCATTTCCTGTAATATCATGACACGAAAAAGTTAGCAATCATTCTTTGATCATGGTAAGTCTTAAATAGTACCCATTGAAAGGCAAGTTTGTTATAGCCAGACATGTCTGCTCAGAGAAGTTGTCTCCCTACCAACCCAAGACTGCGAATCCCTCCCTATGGCAAGAGAGAACACAAGAGGCAGCAGAACACAAAGGAAGGCAGAGTGCTCAGTCTGCACCCAGACACAACAGAGCTGCAATGCCACATAGGTATTTCTGGGTAAAGAGGGAAGCTGGTAGCCAGAATTTTCCAGAGCACATTGGAAGGAAGCAAAGCTTCCATAGTAACGCCTCTGAAAAACACTGGGCATTTAATAAGAATCTTGAACAAATGTATCTGCAAAGAAGTACGGATGACGAGCCTGGTATAACAAAAGGGCATTCTAGTACATATCAGCATGGGGCACTCAGAAGAGGCCTGTATAATTCAGCAAGCTCAAGGAAAGAAGAAATCCACAGGTACCAGAACAGAAAGCACGTCTCAGATCTCTCAAAGGGGTTTCTCCAGTTCACTAGTGGTGAGAAGCTGTGTATTTACATTGTATTTAACTAATGTTAGTTAACAAACATTTTTAAAGAGCTGTTCCATGTCTTTAACAAATGTGGCTACACCTCATAACAATCCAGTGAAGTAAGGTCAATGGAATCTATAAGTATTCTGATTTTACAAATGAAGAAACAGATTCAGAGAGGCTAATAAAAGTTTCAAGATTACACAGCTTTAAAATGATAGAGTGAAGATTCTACCCATTTGTTTGACTCCAGAATTGGTGATCTTAACAACTATGCTCTATTATCTCATAAAACTCTACTGCCTACATTCTGTGATTATAATATACTATAACATTAACACATAGCATAATAAATATATAATGTGATATATATGTATTCAGGTGTACAAAATCTGTGTAGCTTTCAGCTACTAATGTTTTTACTCCCAATGATCCATTTTCCATATAGCAATAAAGAAAGCTGCCAAAAATATTAACGAAATACAGATTATGCATTATTTTGCATGAAATCCTTCAGAGGTTTCCCATGGTTCATAATTTAAAATCCACAGTTGCCACTATGGTTCAAAGATAATCTATTATCCATTTCAACCTTTAGCTCCCAGGGTCATAAAATTCTCCCTTTATCACTCAAAGCACAATATTCAATTCACTTGTTTTTGTTCTTTACAAGACTCTTTGGTGGTGGACTCCTAATCATTCAGATTGTTCCCCTAGTGCCATCTGTCGTAACTCTTCATTGATCACCCTATCTAAAATAGACCCTTCCCATACCTTGTTTAACATCATCTTGATTTCCTCCATAATATTTATCATTCTCTGAAAAAATATTTTTAATTTGGTTACTTTTTACTATGTATATATTATGCCTATTGTAGAATATTAACACATGAAAGCAGGAACTTTTCATTCGGTTCACTTACATGTGAGTCATAACAATACCTAGAACAGTGTGACATTACCTAGACAATTGGTGCTCAGTACTTCTTGAATAATTAAATGCATGAATTATCCAAAGAAACAGATTAGCTAAAAGCTTTAATTCAATCAATGATAAAATTCTGTTTACTTCTGAGAAAAATCATCTTAATGGCAAGTAAAACATGGGTGATTTATGAAATTTCCTAATTTTTATAGAATCAGAACAACATAATTCACAAAACTGTGACATTTACAGACAGTCTTTGAATCCTGGCATCTTTAATTACAAGTTCTTTATGAGCTTGGGTAAATTATCTAATTTAGTTATGACATAGTTTCCTTGAATTCATATTACATTACCACATAGTGCAATGTATAGACTAAATAAAATAACATATAAAATTTGTATCCTAGAACCTGGTACTCAGTTAATGTTAGCTTTCATTATTACTATTATAAAAAAATTAAAATAAAAAACCTCCCTTTCTACATTGAAAATTTCAAAATAAAGACATATTGCTTTAATTATTCACAATAGGGTATAACAGTGTATGCTACACCATTACATGATGATAACTTCTTTGAAAATGTGGAAATGAAAGAATAATTGCTCAATGTCAAATGATGAGAATTAGAATCCAATCATATTAAACATTTTTGTACACTGTTAGAATAAGAAGAAAACAGAATTTGTTTAGATTCAATTAAGAGTATATGTATAAAAATGACCCAACATTTCATTTCAGCAAAAAAAATATGAAATCTGCCCTATTAAAACAGTCAACATACTTATATTTAATATATTCAACCCATAGCAATATTCAATTATAAAAATTCAAAAGGCATGCTTAATACATAATAGTAATGACATGCAACCCATATCTATTTGTCAGTTCAATGACAACTATAATATGGCATTAGTTCGATGGCATTGTAGTTGTGCAAAAGGAGTCCAAACTTTGTGTAAAGTATTAGTTACCCCACCTAAGTACAGTGACATACGATAATTCTATATAGCTGTTTTAGTAAGGTACATAAAGTGGTCATCCTTCAGAATGCTTAGAAATCACATTTCTGTGACCAGTAGCCATTAGACTTAGAGATTCATTTCCAATCGGTGTTACTAAATGTATATACATTTAGTATAATCCCCAAATGTATTTTCCCCAATCTCATAAACACCTCATTGGTCAGTTGTTCAATTATAATAAGAATAGAATTTTGTCTCACAATTTTCAGTTCTTCTTCATTAAGTCTGGGCCACCCACTTCCCTCCAAAACTCATTTCTTACTTAATTTCTCCTCAAACTAGAATTTTAGAGGAACTGTAAGTCAAGAAGAAAATCTCAGGCATATTGAACATAATATATATATTGGTTGACTGATAGGTTTTGCCAAATTTTTTACAGTAAATGAATGCTAGAAAATATTATTTCACCGTATACAGTAACAGTAAGTGTAATTCTTATGAGTCACCTAGGAAAGTTATCAAAGCAAAATATCCAGGTTGGACAACAAATATATATATAATAAATATATATTAGAATATATGTTATTTATTATTATCTATATGTATTTTTATAATTATTTCCAGCAGGAAGTTTTTTGAATAAAGTAAGTTTTCAAAACTGAAGGAAGAAAAGGCTTGGAGTGAACTTTACATTTCTCTGTGGTTATGAGTCTAGTTTTGGAAACCCATGTTATAAGCGTGAGTAAGCTAGCTCTCTGTCTATAGCACAAAATTCAAATGGTCTGTCTGGGAGACACAGTAGTGAATAAACACAAGGGGTCACCAGCTATTTTCAAAATTTCATATCTAAAGGAATTCATTCTCAGCTTGTTCCTTGACTTTGGCGTGCATGGTTTCACTCATTGCAAGTTAAACCACTGCTAAAGGGCCCTCTTTCCAAAAGGACATCTTCCTTTACAAGTTAAAATCCATAAATCACATATCAAATTTTTTCTAAGGAAAAGAAAGCCTATTTTTGGTTTCCCCTAGAAAACAAGCAAACTTGGGAAGGGGGGGAATGAAGTAAATGAGTCTGGTAAATTATAGTTATCAAATCATTTATGAAAAATCTCAAATATCCAGTCCCCTCTGCTGCTTCAGTCAGGCTTTCCACACTGGCAGTTCTGTGGAGCTTAATAACTCTAAAAGCATCTAGATTTTCTTTCATTGATCAGATTGTCCTCTTTTCCTTTCTGATTTTCATCTGTTTGGAAGTGAAGCTGAAAAAGAGGTTCCTTGAAGCAGCTCAGGAAGGAAGAAAAAATTTAAAAGGCCCAAGCAAATAAACTGTTAAACTGCAAGCAGCGATGTACAACACAGCTCTCTTTACATGAGGCTTGGGAGGCATTTTACTGAACTGTCTGTGAAAGAGCTATGTAAAGCTAGGGGATTGAGGGAGTTGAAGTGAGAAGGCACAAAATTGTAATGCTTCCCAGAGTGGTCCAGCTCAGTTCCATCCCCCAAGGCACCTCCCCCGCCCCTTCCCCCCTTCCTCCTCTAATGAGAACACATTAAGCCTTTCTCAATGCCCTGATGTGCTCTTACACTGCAGAATCCTTGCATTGCAATGCACAATGCAGTCCGAGGATTTCTAACATTATAAAGAGAGAGAAAATGCTTTCTAGACAGCTCATCCAACCCCTCCCTGGCGCTCAGCAGGGATTTAAGTGTGTCTACTTCTACTGAAAGTAAATGCATGTTTTTGCCCCCAACTAAAAGGGACTTTTTCCCTGTTTCCTGCTCACAAAGGCATCTGTATATTCTCTCCAAATCTTACTCTTACATGTGGACATTGTCAGAATTTGGAATTGTAGACCACACACACATAGTTTATGCTCTCGGTTTATAATACCTTCACATTTTATTTCCTCACACACATTGCCCATTATTTTTAAGCTCTTCACGGAGATAAAGGAAATGTTTAACCAAGCTAGGAAAGCTGGAAGTCCAAATTAATTTCAGGAATAATTTCATCAGTTAATTCCTCTTTTGTTTTTATACGCTCTCAACTGTGTAGGAATCCGAGATTACATTTTCAAAGAAGTATCCAAAAAACTTCCACCATCCAGCCTCCTTTGACTTCAGTGAAGATTTCATATAAATAATTAAAATGATGGTGCCTCTTCCTTCAGGATTTCCAAGATTATGTATGTACTATATTCAGTGAAGAAAAACTCTGAATGTTCTTTGCATGAGAAATGCTTTCCATAGACCCACATTCTGCTGTTGCTCAGCCCAAGGACAGTTTCTGAGTCACCAACAGGCACTACAAATGATGGACAGCAGGATGAAGCCTCTGGTCTGATCAGAGGTTAAATACTTGTAGGAAACCAAGCAGCTTCCCAGCCCCTGCTACTGTCCTGGATCCCTCCCCTGCTGGCAGAGTATCAGCAACATTTATGAAACATTGACCTGATAAAAACAAATGTAACACGGTGATGGCTTTAAAACAGGAGAAAGTTTCACTTATCTAGTGGAGGGAGGATGCATGAAGAGGTTTGTAGTTTTAGTCATTTTAGGTGATTCTTTTGTTTTAGTTGTTTCTTGGAATTTAACAGTTAACTCCTGCCCCTACCCCCAAAGCAGTTCATCTACTGAAACAAGCTCTTAGTGGCAAGTGGAAAAATAATAATAATAATAATAATGTTCAATTTTTTAAACTTTCATCAAGCCAGAGAGCTAGCAGAGTTGGTGCTGGATGGGATTATACGACAGAGATATGTTGTGCAGGCTCCAGGTGAAAAACTGAATGTAAATTGTTAACTGATAACTGGGCATTGGAACTCCAGTCAAATTAAAGGATTGATCAACTATCAATACTTGTATTTACCTTGCCCTGTATTCTCCTGAGCTTGTTTTTGAGACGGAAAATACTACCCTCCCCACCCCCTTCAAGCTAAAATGAACAGCTTCATCAGTCTCAGAATGTCTATTCGACACAGATTCATGGTCAGTTTAGAACAAAGCAGTCAAGCAGAGTGCTGGGCACCTGGATGACAGAGCTGCTGGATGAAGATTTGCTATTTCTTTCTTTTGTTTGCTTTTTGCCAATTATTTTTTGTTCTTTGTCTTTCAGGTATAACTTCCATCTAATATAATTTATTCAAGTCAACCAATATTATTGACTAACACCTATGTACAAGGAAATTAAGAAATGTGCTGACAACTGGGAAAGGTAGATGATAATATAGTCCAAGGTCTCCTTGCCACAGGTTGAGCAGGGTTTTTTGCCCAGTGTGTGACAAAGTGATTTTCTCCTACACAGTTCTCTAGCTTTCCTGGTAGATTTGTACCCAGTCTTCAGTGGGTCACTGCTTATTCCAGGCTTACACCAGCCTCCTAGATATAAGATGCCCACCTCTCCTTTGCAAACCAGAGGACAACTTGCTCAGCCAAAGGACGTGGGGAGGTGTGTAGGCCCTAATAGTCATTTATTACTTTTGGGGTTTTGTTTTGTTTTTTTGAGACAGGGTCTCATTCTGTGGTCTATGCTGGAATGCAGTCGCATGTTTATCTTTGACTACAGCCTTAAACTCTTGGACTCTAGTGATCCTCTAGTCTCAGCCTCCTGAGTAGCTAGAACTACACGCATGTACCACCATACCCAGCTAATATTTTTATACTTTTTGTACAGATGAGGTCTTGCTCTGTTGTCCAGGCTGGTCTCAAACTCTAGGCCCTCAAGGGATCCTTCCACCTTGGCTTCCAAAAGTGCTGTAATAACAGGCATGGCCACTGCACCTGGCTCTAATAGTCATTTATTATAGGAGTTGGTACCGCATGCTGAGTTCCCAAATAAGGGAGTGGTCACTGTCATCTAGGAATATTAAGGAAAAGTATGAAACATTTGACCAAACATGTGAGTTAATCCCTGGTATATTTATTGGTTCAAGCTCTCTAACTTTGACTTTTATTTAACTGGTCATCTATCATGTACCCTATCATTACTACCGGCAAACATGATTAATTATACCAAAATAAACCAAGTTCATGAGAGTAAACACACACATATACATACACTCTTCTAATGATGGGAACTTCTAACTTCTATAGAGTCCCATTTCTTTGGTTTCCTCAAGGAGCTAACTGCCTCATTATCAAATAATGGTTTCTAATATAGTTTCCTCCGGGTTTTCTGCACTTGCTTTCTTTAATCTGAATGTTTTGGTGCAATCTCTTCAGAATACGGTGATCACCATAAGAGGTTCTTGGATCATTCAGCATCCAGGTACTTCTTAACCTTAAAATGTCTCTAGTTGCTAAGAAGAACCATTGTTTGTTCTAACTTTCAATATACTTGCAATTCCACAAAAAAACCAAAATAGAAAGTAAAATGATTTTGGCTAGCTCTGTGTATGCTTAAGTCTAGTTTTTAGGCAGCTCTATAGCCAAGCATTTCTGACAAGGGGCATTTGCCAAAAGCAGATTTTCATACAGTTTCCCAAGTTTTTAAAATTGAGTTTGAGGTTTTATTTCTTCTTTTTCTCCTTTTCCAAACTTAGTGGCTTTCTTTTATTGGCTTGGGCTCAGATTGAGCATACTAGAAAATAAAATAAAAGTTAACATATATCATTGGAGACAGGCCTGAGAAACTAATTTGAATGTTTGACATATTTTAGTTAGATAATCTGACAGGGAAAATTTCAGGTCTTAATTAGATGCTTTAATTATTCCTTATCGGTAAAATGAATCTTTATTGATAGGAATTTTAAAAAATTAAATTAAAAACACTGAAATTTGCCTTTTCTTTATTATAATTACTGTTATATTTTCAAAAATAAATCTTGATTGCTTATCTCTACTTTGTTCTTGTTTTAATTATTATTTTGCAGCCTTTTATTCTTGTTTGGGATGCCAGAGAAAATAAGTGAGGTTTAAAAGCCACTTCACCGTTGTAGTTTTTTTTTCTGATTATTAGTAATCATGGGAACTTTTTATAGAATATCTAAAATTTAAATGCAGTCTGGAGGAAGACAATAAGCCTTTGTGTCTGTTGAGAGAAACCTCCTATTTGCCTTTGTTGTCTGAACGTGTTTCACCCTTCTGTCAAAGTGTGTCCACTCTAACCTTCCCTTTCCCTCTGCTGGCATCTCTCCAGTCTCCAAAATGCATGTTTGGCTCTCATCTGACACCTTTATCTGATACAGTCACAACACTTCTTTGCATAATGAGCAGGCATTCCCTACCCATCAGAAAGGTAATTAAAAAAATGTTTAGATTTTTGTTTTCATAGATGTAACAGTATAAATGCAACTTCTGCTCAATTAAGCTCCAGTGTCAGTGAGAGGGGAAGGGGAGGAATGGTTCTTAAATAAGAGCGGATTTTATGCTTCTATCTTAAAACTGGAGATGCGGATTTGTGATTTTCCCTCCCCCATGGAAAGAAATCTTTAAATAAAGATGTCTTCATCTGAATTGACCACCGTTTATAAAAGCAAATCTGGTTGGGGCTCTGCTGCTTATGCTGAAGGAACATTCCTCCCCATTACAACGGCATTTGCACATTTATAGGAGGAATAAAGAAAAAGATGCATGATACATGTGAAGGAGCCTTCTCTCTGCCATCCAGAGAAAGAAGAACTAAAAGGATTATAAAAGTTCAGATTAAAATGATATAAAATCTAGCATTTGGCTCCAACACTAGTGCCTTGGTCCTCTGAAGCTAATCTGTATGCACTCTGTGACCTCCTCGCAGCGAACCCTGCTAAATATATTATTCCCACGGGGGCTTTCACTGCTGCTTGGTGTCAGAAATCAATATGTATGAGGCGCGTGGATGGGAATTTCTAATAGATCTGCCTGGCCCTGTGCTGCTTTTCAATATCTGCCTTGGACTATTAGTGCCGGCTCGGTGCCTGTGAAATAACCGAGATAATCTTTTAAGGTGCACTGTTAAGGTGGAACCTAAATGTTGCTGTTTCAATTAAAACAAAAATTATATTCATAAATCAGTCAGGTCTGTGTAACCTTGTACAGTCACTCTGGAAGGCTGATTAGAAACAAGGTGGGATTTAAAGCTTTTGGGAGTGCAATGTTATTTTTAACTTCTACTTAGAGTTCGGAGAAAGGTTTTACATTTTAAGTCTAATAACATGTTATATGGAAAGGGATATCAGATTAGAAATGAAATTTAGAAAGCTGAGAGTTCTCAAATCAAACAGTGTTTGTGTATGTGGTGGGGGGAGGAGTCATCTTAATAACAGAGAAAAAGGACTCATAATATGTGGTTAGCAAAGTCATTTTCCCCATATTAGATGAGAACACATTTACACATGGCTCTTTTTCATATAATTTATTCACACTAAAATTATTGCATGAGTGATTTTTTTTGGATAACTGCACAAATTAATTTTATCACCATCAAGCAATTGTACCATGTCTTTATTTGTACTTATATCTGTACAGATATTTGGAGATAAAAGTGGGCAAGAAAGTAGTTCATTAAAGTTCCATGTTACCCACCCTCATTGATGAATATCTTTCTTTCTTCAGTAGCCTGAGCACAGTGCAAAGAGGCATTGGTCTGAGCAGTGTACAGAGAGCACAGCATCAGTCTGGATTCTCCTTGTTTTCCTCTTTGTTTGCAGGTGAGTGTTCAGAGAAAGCTGTTCTGGCTCAATGCACAGAGATGCAGCACCCCAAAACACTAGGAAAAGTACTTCATCCTTACTGGTAGTGGTAGTATTATTATTAGTATCAAGGGAGAACAGGGAGGTAGTCTATGACCCACACATGCATCTGGCCCTTCATGCAGCAAGGCTGGGCTCAAATCCCTGCATGGTGTGGCACGAAGAGAGCCCTCTCCCAAGAAGATCATGTTTGGTCACCTTTAGCTCTGTTGCCTTGTGAGGTTGTCACCCTACCAAAGATGGAAGAACTGGCATATAACTGCTTTTTTGTTTTTCTTCTTTTCTTTCTTGCACACTTCACTTAGCACAGCACAATCCACCTGACAACCCTCTGAAATGCCCTGACTGCTTGTTGGGCCTTCTCTGGATTGTATGTGAGGCCACAGCTTACAATTGGTGATATGGGACCTTAAGCTGGAAACATCAAAAAGGCAGCACCAAAAAGTATAAGGCTAGTAACCCTCTGTTCATTAAGAAACTGCCTTTAAATAATAGCTTCATCTACTCCATCTTCATTTATAGTGATAGCAATATAACTGTTGAGGAAAAAAAATATATACACTTTTTAAGAATACTAACTTTTCTACTTATTTACTGATTTTCAAAAAATTGAAGAAATTGAACTTACTAAACTGTGAATATTACTCTTAGCACAAAATTTCTAGACAAAATGTAAGAAAACTCCCTTTAAGTCAGTTTCTCTTTCACACTTGTTTTGTTTTAAATATGCTATCTCATAGGTACATTTCTGTGTGATCTATAACTGCACTTCAGAACTATTAAAATTTTTAAAAGTTTAACACACAAGAAACCGAACTTGTCTTTGAGTTCTTTGTTAAAGATATGGAATTCTATGCATTAACTTTGTTCAAAATATTACCAAAACCCATAAATAAAATGTAAACGTTTATAAAGTATTATACCACTAGATTCGTTTCCTTTTTTCTCTATCGTCCAGAATGGAGAAAACAAGCCACTCAGCTCAATTTTCAACTGGGCATATAACACAGTCATGATCTCACATGTGAAATTCCAGGCAGTTTAATCTGTCTGGAAGCCCCTCTCCTCTAAATCCTCCCTTCTTTCAGCCCTTCAATTAGAGATTTGTGAAAATCATCTGTGTTTTCTGCATCTCCCAGAGAGGTGTGACTTTGTGCGGCAGTGACCATAAGCTTCAGCATTGGTGAGGGGAATTATAATAGAATTATATAAATGAGTACTCTTATTTAATATAAAATTTAAAAAGGGAAAAGAACAAAACCCCACCTATATAGTAATGTTAAACTATCTCCATTTATACTGGCTGAAGAATAGTAACTTCCTAAGCAATTTTACTAAACATAAAGAAAAGTAAAAAGGAATACATTTTAAAGGTGACTTCTTATCAAGATATTGATGCCTAAGATCAAATCAAGCAAAACACATAATAAAATAACCAGCAGCTGTGAATATAAAATGTGTAATAAAAATGAGTATAAGCATAAGGTGTTTATAATGACAAAAAGATACTATTTTTGCTCAATATCCTTAATATGCTATTTTTGCTTAATATCCAAAAATGCCTTGTTAATGAATTTGCATAATCTTTTTTAGTATTTCTTTCTCTGACAGAGTCACTACAATTATATCTGTCACAGAATGCCTGAAGAAGTATATTGTATAACATCCTTATCCTCATTAAATATCAATTACTTCTATAATAGTTTGAACACAAAGAGAAACAACTATTGAAATCTCGTGAATCTGTCCATCTCACTAAGATAACCAAGAACTTTTCCTTTGTGAACAGATGCTCCAACCTGGTGGTCAAAGATAATAAAATCTTTATTTTACAGTCAACATCATTGATGCAAATTCTGCCATCCAAACAAATAAGGGAAACATATATTCAATCACTTCTGCTCATACCTAGGATTAGAGATAATTCAAAACATAGCATTCAGACATTGCCTAGCAAGAGAGTCTGAGCTCACATAAAAAGCCAAGGTTCAATCTTGACATTTTGTGCAAACTTAGAAGAAAAAGGCTTTGCTCCACAAGTTCTGTGCCCTTTCAATGAGATAAGAATTTCCTAAATAGAAATTTAAAATGCATTGTTACTTATTTCTGTCTGAATTACTTTACTTTCTACTTTTCTGTTCATTTCTTTGCCCTTTAAGTAAATACATAAGAGATATATATAAGAACACAGTATTTGACTAAGTAGGTCACAAATACAGGAAGGAAAGTGTAGAAGAAAGAGAAGTATAAGGTAAATGGGTTGTCTCCTCCTATGAAATCATAAGCTCCTTGAGGACATCAATCCCATTAATATGATTTGGCTGTGTCCCCACCCAAATCTCATCTTGAATTGTAACTCCCATAATTCCCACATTTTGAGGGAGAAACCCAGTGGGAGATAATTGAATCATGGAGTGGGTCTTTCCCATGTTATTCTCGTGATAGTGATTAAGTCTCATGAGATTTGATAGATCTGATGGTTTTATAAAGGGGAGTTTCCCTGCACAAGGTCTCTCTTTTGCCTGCTGCCATGTAAGACACGCCTTTCACCTTCCACTATGATTGTGAGGGCTCCCCAGCCGCGTGGAACTGTGAGTCCATTAAACCTCTTTTTTTTTTTTTTAAATAATTGCAGTCTCAGGTACATCTTTATTAGCAGTATGAAAACAAACTAATACACCCATCACCTTGTTTTACATTTTCCATGGATCCAATTATTAGGCTGGTGCAAAAGTAATTGTAGTTTTTACCATTACTTCTAATATAAAGATTTTATTGGGCCTCTTTAAGTTTTAGCCTATGTGACAGACTCTGCAAATAAAAGGCTAATAAGATTCAATGCCCATGCAGAGTTTATATTCAAATAGAGGAGAAGGATCTGCAGATAACATTTAAATTATTACATAGTAGTAAGTTCAACGTATCCTGTAGTTTCATGAAGTCAGGTTTTCAGTCAGCTTGACTCACCATGATAGCCCCAATGCAGTCTTGCACTCACATATGGTTAGTCAAGCAATCAATGTCCAGTCAAAAAGAAAAGGCCACTCAAGATACTTCTAGGAGAGAGGAATTTAATGTCAGGAACTCATTACAAATGACTTAGAAGAGCTGTAGGGGCTAAAAAAAGAAAGTGGGAGCCAGCCAGTGAAACAACATGAGGTGGATTACCCAGAGCTCAAGAAGCTGCTCCTACACCTGGGCTGAAGCCTAGAGCCTATACTGACTATTTGAGCTGGTGGAGGCAGTGCAACTGATGCTGACACTGTTGGAACTGCACCACAGCTAAGCAGGAAAGACCCAAAGAAATACATTTGTGCTAATCCCACTGGAGGTGCTGCTGCTATTTCTGCTGTTAGAACAGCATTGCCTAAGCAGGAAGTTGGAGCCCCTGCTGGGGCTGCCATGGTGGAAAGCATCTTCTGAAGCTGGGACTGGGAAGGAGCAAGTTCCACCCACCACGCCCCCCTCGTTGGTCTTCAGACCCCTACTAGTGTAACCCATTGGTGGAACCTAACAGGAAGCCAACTGACAAGGCAGACTAGAAAAGTAGTTTTCAGGCTTTCAGCCTGCTGGGATACAAAGGAGAAGGAAGAGTGTGAAAATCACTAAGACATAGGAGATATATAGCCAGCAAGTAGTTTTTCAGAAAACATGTGTTGAGTGAAAAATAGACATATATAAAATAGATTAACGTAAAAGAGAAAGGACTAGTAACTCTGTCTAGAATTACATGTTTAACTCCAGTGATTTCCAAATATTTTTAACAACAAAATCCATATTTTTTCAAATGAAATTTTAATAAGAAGCACTAATATATCTTAAGTGACAAAAGGAGATACTTAAGTTATAAGTTCAAAGGTATTTAATACAAGTTACAAGTTACTGAATTTATTGAGAATAAAAAAAGCTGTTACAATAAATGAAAACACTCTTATATAGTGATTCCAATGGACACTTTCAGTCAAGAGTCATAAAATTCTAACTGAATATTAGGAGTTTTCCTGAATGAAGCACCTATACACAATCCTAGGGTTTCAAGAAACATTAGAACATTTCTATACCCACAAAAAATTAAAAATAGTACATTTGAAAAAGAATCTTAAATTATAACAGATATCAAAAGGTTCATAGCAATAACAATATTTCACTATAGTGAATCTTAATTTTTTAATATAGTTCATTACAACAGAGATGTATGTATATCCAGGCAATAATTAGTTTACTAAAATTTAACAACTGCATGTGACAAAAGCATTGAAATGCAAAGTCTCATAATAAGCAGTTAATAAATTATATTTATCTGTAGCATTTAGGATACTCCAACTCCCTTTATAAGATCTGATAAGATAAAGAATCTGGCTTTGCCCACATCACTCTTTTGCTCAAATAATTTCAATATTTCTTCACAGTGCACAAGATAAGCAATAAATAACTAGTTAGCCTAGAATTCAAGGACTTCTAATGTCAAGAATATAACTAATATTCCAATCATATCTTTCAAGATTTATTTAGATAAATTCTTGGCTTCAATTCATTGGTCTCTGTACATTAGTCACATTTTTCTGCCTTTTCACCTTCAATCAAGTCATTTCCTTTATCAAATTTCTTTATCAAAGCCAAACCATATAAAATTAAAAATTACTTTAAAACATGTTCCCCTTGCTGAATGTTGAACTTCAATGTTCCTTATTCTACTCCAGAAACAATTCTGGATATCCATGCCTATATCTACTCCAGTTACCTTTGTAGTATTTCCATCCTCTCTCTCTTTCTCTGTGTGTGTATGTATTCAGGGCAAGGGGTGTTGAAAAATGTTAAATTGGATTTGAGAGCACCATTTACCAACATTCAAATGCAGGTCAAATTTTTAAATAAAAACATCCAAAATATAATAAAGGATGGCAAATTCATGAAAGTAATTATGGTATATGTTTTACTCACAAGCACCTATTATAAAATGATAAAATGTAGTGCTCAGTATTTGTTGATTTAATAAAATAAATTAATTTTCAGACATGGTAAAATATTATAGATAGGTCTCTATCTAGCTCTGCCTCACCATTGGCAGATATCAAAAGCTAATTAAGGTATTTACTTACTGAACCCAAATTTACTTTCATGATCCTTCTCAATATAAACCAGCCATTACTTATCACTCAGAATGGAACAGAAG
Organism: Macaca fascicularis; assembly: GCF_037993035.2. Lineage (NCBI taxonomy): Eukaryota > Metazoa > Chordata > Mammalia > Primates > Cercopithecidae > Macaca > Macaca fascicularis. The sequence continues at coordinate 110,146,195 of NC_088379.1, forward strand.
ATAGTTATTTGCGATACATTGACACAGATTCAGTGTATTAGTCTGTTCTCATGCTGCTAATAAAGACATAACCAAGACTGGGTAATTTAAAAAGGAAAGAGGTTTAACTGACTCACAGTTCTGCAGGGCTGGGGAAGTCTCAGGAAACTTACAATCCTGGTAGAAGGGGAAGCAAACACATCCTTCTTCACAGGACAGCAGGATGGATAAGTGTGAAGCCAAAGGGAGGAAAGCCGCTTATAAAACAATCAGATCTCATAAGAACTCACTCACTATCATGAGAACAGTATGAAGGTAACCACCCCCGTGATTAAATTACCTCCCACCAGGTCCGTCCCACAACACGTGGGGATTGTAGGGACTAAATTCAAGATGAGATTTCGGTGAAGACACAGCCAAACCATATAATTCAGTCTTTAAAATATAGTAATTTGTATTTTCATTTAACATTTAATGTTATTTCAACAATTTGCTTCACCAACTGGACTATAATTCATGTGAAGACAGGGAGAAAATATATCTCCTCAGCCTATGCCAGCCTCTACACATAATGTGTAATTATTAAATATTTGTTTAAAATTATGAAATATATGCAGAATCCGTGTGTTATGATTCATTTCCGCAACGCGCTCGGGTCAGTGAGTGTAGCTCAGGAGAGCTTAAAAAATTACTGTAAAACATGTTCCCATTGCTGAATGTTGAACTTCTATAGAGCATACGCAGTTGAAATTTCTGACACAAATCTCCTGAGGATCACTGTCAAATATAAGGCCATTTGAAATGGACATAAACTCTTCTTCTGCCCTTTCCCCTTTGCCTCTAAGTTATTGTGCAATTTCAGATTTTTTCCCATGTGCTAAAAATATAGCAGAGAAAAACAATTACACTATTCTTTTCATCTGTAAGTCACACAAATGATATCTGGTCTTGCAAATGATGATGTAATCAGCTCTTCTTTTAATGTTATATAAAAATAAACCCTCATCAAATAAAGCTGTACATAAATATTAATATAATCAGGTAAGTGGGGTAGAGTGATAGGAACTTTAGTGCCTTTAGTCACAAAAACAGGATATAGGATTTGGTGTGAGTGGTACGAATCCAATCACAATTATCACCAAACAAAACTGTGATTTAGCTTTGCAGCTTGGGCTTCACCATTTTTACTGGATGAACAAGACAACAGCATCTATGCTGCAAACGAGGACTGAAAATGGTCCAGCTCTCTTTCTTAAAAGGAGGAAAAAAATTCTTATTTTTTATCATCTTTCCAGTCTGCCTCTAAAACACATCCTGGAGGAAATGAGTTGCTTACAAAGTGTGGAACAACCCATTACTCCTATATTTTTTATTCTATAAAAATAATGAGTTTGATATTGGTTAAAATATTAAGATGAATCCAGTCAGGATCCTTACAGCAAACTCTCATTTATCATGCTCAGCCCCTCTATCATATCTCCTTGTAGCTAGATAATCCCTTTCCCATTTTGGTTCAGAGAGCTTCATACACACTACCTCATTAACTTCACAAAGAGCTGTATGAGCTAAAGAGAAGGAAAGTAAACCAATATGAGACCTGGAAGCAAGTTGCCGAGTGCCAAATGATTCACCAAATACCCATGGACAACTAATGCAATTGAGTTTATTAACCAAGATTTCTAATCATTTCTTTTTCTCTTACCTCTGTCAATGAGCCCATGAGTCTTCACACAAATGTATGGCAGACAAAGTTAAACAGAAAGTGGATCAGTTCTCTAGGAATGATCTTTAGTATATGTATCATTAACCAGGATGATTCAGTCAAAAAATAAGTTTAATTAACTAGCTACTCTGGACTAGCTTTGTACCAAATAAAATGAGATTGGTAGCAGCAAGTAAACATTATCCAAATTGGCTATTTACCCACATGAATTTACCAGATATCTGTTCAGTCTTCAAGATGACTTCTGTTGGGTGAACCTAACCTTGATAGACATTTTTATTTTATTTTATTTTAAGTTATTGGATATATGTGCAGGACATGAAGGTTTATTACATAAATAAATGTGTGCCATAGTGGTTTGCTGCACCTATCAACCCATCACCTAGGTATTAAGCTCCACATACATTAGCTATTTATCCTGATACTCTCCCTCCTTCCATCCTCTGACAGGCCCCAGTGTGAGTTGTTCCTCTCCCTGTGTCCATGTGTTCTCATTGTTCAGCTCCCACTTATAAGTGAGTACATGCAGTGTTTAGTTTTCTGTTTCTGTGTTAGTTTGCTGAGGATAATGGCTTCCAGCTCCATTCGTGTCCCTGGAAAGGATATGATCTTGTTTCTTTTTATGGCTGCATCATCAGATTGAACAGACAACCTACAGAATGGGAGAAAATGTTTGCAATCTATCTATCTGACAAAGGTCTAGTATCCAGAATCTACAAGGAACTTAAACAAGTTTGCAAGAAAAAAAGCAAACAACCCCATTAAAAAGTGGCAAAGGACATGAACAGACATTTCTCAAAAGAAGACATGTTTTCACTTGTGATTGATCTAGTTTATAGAGTCTTTTTGTTTCATTAGTTGAACTCAATATCAAGAAATAATTTTCCGAGAGATCTGTGAGAATAGTATATTCAGTGCTTAATATAAGCATGAAACATGCTGGAAACATATTATAGGGAAGAATCCAAACTGGTCTCCAAAAAGCTATAACAGATATTTCTAAGCTCCATTTCTATGATTATGAGCTGTATTAAAATATTGGATATTAAAAAAAACTATAAAATGAAAATGGTAAGTTTTAGCCAAAATTCTGTATCATATGTATTTAACTTCTCTTTGGTAAACCTTTTCTACATACTCTCTAATACAGTTTTCCTTTTCACTCCATCAAAATTTTTATTCTAAATAACCAATCAAGTAGGAATAAGTGAATTACTCCACCTGGATTAGTAATGAATATGAATTTACTGAGCTCTTTATTGCACTCAACACAAGGACTAGAAATTGAGGAATGCAAACTACTACAACCATCAAAAAGTTTAACGATCCTTAAATGCATTACCTATAACTTAACCCCTCAGTCTACCTCTATTTGTTCCCTGTCTCAACAAATACCATCATCATTGTCTGTCCAATTGACTCAAACTGGAAACTCGTAACTCCTCTTCCCCATTGTCCCCACACACCTAGAAAAGTCTTATGTATAATGCCTCTTTGTCAATTCTGAAACTGATTGCTCTACCACTGTCTACATCTAGAGCACCACTGTCTAGAGTCTGAATTATTCCCCCAGCTCTAAGCTTGTCTCTATTCAATCTAATTTTAGCATGTACATGCAAAGTTGTCTACTGAACGTCCAAATATGATATTGCCTCATCTCAACTCAATAGCAGTACTCTGATACTATTTTCTTCAGGGTTAAGTTTAAACTTAGAGTAAACTGTCCTTCATAAATTAGTCATAGTTTGACCCTCCAACCTTATCATTTTTAATTCTACTAATTCTATGTATGTGTAGCTTAGCCTACTAAATGTTTGTTAAAATCCATTTATTTTTCAACTGTTCACTTAGCAAGACTTCATTTCCCAGCATTTCTTACCATTTTGAGTGTTCATATGACAAAATTCTGACCTGTAGGATGTAAGCAGGAATGATACGTGTCACTTATACATCAGAATGGTTGAGAAATGGGTATGTCTTTCCCATAGTATCTTTTTCTATCTGCCAGTTAAATAGGGAGGCCTTTAAGGACCCAGAAAAGGAGAGAGATATAAGACAAAGGAAGGCTAGATCCCTGAATTATTATATGGGAAGCTGCCTCACCAGGACCCCCGCGGTGGAATAAAATTTATGATTTATCTTCAACAGAAATTGACATCCTCTTAGTTTGTACATGATCCTTACCTGAGCCACCTACTTTTCCAAAATGTTTCAGGTATTCACTCAGTTCCAGGTTTGGCACATGATGTTGACTGTTTAAAATCCTCTGACCTTTATGTTGCTTTTATTTTTCTCACTCCTGATCATCTGCTAGATTTTGGATTAAAGCTCACTTCTGCGAATTATTCTTTACCAGCCTAACCCTTCCCTAAAGCCATACCTGTCATCCTTTTATGTGATTTAAAACATCTTGGACCTACCTTATTTAAGCATTTATCACACTCACAGTATTATACTTTCCTATTGATCTGTCTATCCCACTAAATCTAGCAAGCTTCTTAAAAAGTGAGCCTATGACATGATCACTGTTGTATATTTAGCAGCTTACACAGGAACTGGTACATAGGAAGCATTTATATTTAAATCAATAAATCATCAATAAACTGCCTATAATATCTTTGAATCAATAAACTGCTTGTATTTATTCAATTCACAAATATTTATTGATACCTATTACATGCCAGCCACTATGACAGATAAATTAGCTATAGTGGTGAACAAAACAAAGTTTCTGCCTTCATACAAATTAGTGTGAGTGGGAAAAAGATGAAAATTGTTATAAATGCCAACAAGAAAAATTAGAGAGCATATAAAAGAGTATCAGGGTAGGAAGACTAATTTGGATTAGAAAGTGAACATTCTCTGATGTTGAATTCTGAAATAAAGTTTACTCTAGTTCAATGAGCAAATTACCTCAATCATGATGTATAAATAAGGAAGTCATGTGAGTATAACATGGAAGTTGCATTGGTTCATACAGTTTTTCCCCTAGCATTTTACTATATTATTCCTCTAAATTCTCACACAGTTGAGTCCAGCTTGCAAGCGACAGAGTGGTATAGTACTACGCACGCTGCTCATTCACCCCATGCTCCAGCTCTTAGCGTAGTCTGGCCACGTGCTCCATCATGAAACCAGTATTGCAGGAGTCTGCCTACTGGGTATACATTTTCTCTTTATCTCTATAACTCAGCAGTCTCAACTTTTTGTTGAAATCCTTCCATAAACCTTCCATTACTGATTTTTTTATGAGAAAATATCCTGTATTTACTCCTGTAGCCCTTTATGAATAAGGAGCTTAACACATTTTTAAAACTGTTCATAGTTTCATTGAGATTATTATTGATTTGTGTTAGTCCATCAATTATAAATTTTCAATGTTTCATGAAAATATGAAAATTTCATGTAGTCGGTCCCAGATCTATTCTCATATATACCCTGTTATTTTTCTGTATTTTATGGAATGAAAGGTTCTATAGGAACCTGTATATTTTGTTATAGTCAAAGATCTATACCTTCCCTGATTTTCCTCTTCCTTCTTAAATTGCTCCCATACAGCTTTCTCTGGAAGTTAATAGATGCCCTGCTCTTCTTGCCATACACCAAACACTGGGCATGTCATTTGGTTCCATCTGTGTACAGAAAACCTGTCCAAATCTACTTGTCTAACTGTGAACTTGGCCTCTCCATCCAACTTGGCAAGAGTTTTCTGTACACGGCATTTCAAACTGTATGTACTGTCACTAACAGAAATGAAATGTGGAGAAGACAATTCAGCTTATCATCTCACAGTGACAGAACTCTGTGCCTGGTTTCTTTGTCACACTAGGTAATGCCACTATATCAGCAGCCAGCCACACAGGAAATCTTGGAGTAATTGTCAACTCATCACTGTTCTTTGTTCTATAGATTCATTTTCTTTAACTCCTTCTGTAATTGTTCTTATGCTTCCCAAACTTGACCTTTCTTTATTATGCTTTCACTTTATCCCCTTCTTACATATATCATATTAAAATTTTCTTATCACCAAACTTTGTGTGGGCCTAAAAGATAAGCATCAAAATCTTTGCTTTGTGAGACCCACTGCAGGTTATTTAACCTGTCTGAATCTCTACTTTCTCGTATGCAAAAATAGGAATAATTATATGCACAATTGTTATAACATTTGACTAATGGTACATAAACTAAAATCAGGTTCAAAAAATGTAAAATCAAATTAAAAAAAATGGGAAGACATTTGCCAAAAGCCTAAAAACATTAATATTATATCTTAATATGTTTACAAGCTGTTAAGAAATAGACTGAAACCCTAGTAAAAAGACCATTGCAAAATATACATCTTTGGAGTAAATATCCAAGATACATAAGAAATTCAAACAACTCAGTAGCAAGAAAATAAATAACTTGATTTAAAAACAGGCAAGAGCCAGGCATAGTGGCTCACCCCTATAATCCCAGGACTTTGGGAGGTTGAGGCAGGAGGATTGCCTGAGTTCAGGAGTTAGAGACCAGCCTGGGCAACATGGTGAAACCCTCTCTACAGAAAAAAACAAAATACAAAAATAGCCAGGCGTAATCCCAGCTACTTGGGAGGCTGAAGTGGGAGGATCGCTTGAGGCTCAGATATGGAGGTTGCAGTGAGTGGAGATTGTGCCACTGCACTCCACCTGGGGCAACAGAGAGAAACACCCCATCTAAAAAGAAAGAAGAAGAAGAAGAAAAAAAAGCAATGAACTTGAATCGACAATCCTCAAAAGAAGCCATACAAATTGCCAACAGGTATATGAAAAAATGTTCACCATCACTAATGATCAGGAAAATGCAAATAAATTAAAACCACAATGAGATATCACTTCATACCGGTTATTATAAAAAAAAATAAAAGATAACAGGCTTTGGTAAGGATCTGGAAAAAGGGAAACCCTTGCAAACTATTGGTGGGAATATAAATACATCTAGTCATTATAGTAAACAGTATGGAGATTACTTAAAAAAAATCTCTATATAATTACCATATGATCGAAGAATCCCTCTACTGGGTACGAGTCCAAGGAAAATGAAATCAATATGTCAAAGAGATATGTGCATTCCCTTGTTTACTGCAGCATGATGTGGCTATACCACAATCGCCAAGATGTGGAATCAATGTAAGTGTCCATCAACCAATGGATGAATATGGAAAATGTGATATTAGATAGATAGATAGATACATACATACATACATACATACATAGATACATAGATACATAGATATATAGATAGATTACTAGGCAGCCATAAAAAGAAGGAAATTCTGTTATTTGTGACAAGATAGATGGTCTTGGAAGACACTAAGTAAAATAATCCAGGAGCAGAAAGACAAATGCCACATGATATCACTCAGGTGGATTCTTATAAAGTTGATCTCCATAGAATTAGAGAGTAGAAAGGTGGTTAACAGGGACTGAGGTGGTTGGGGGGATGGAGACTGGGGAGATGTTGACCAAAGGATACAAAATGTCAGTTTGATAAGAGAAGTCAAAAAAAAATCTACTGTACAACATTATGACTATAGCTAGTAACAATGTAATATTTCTTGAAATATGCTAAGAGAAAAGATACAAATGTTCTTGCCACAAAAATAATAACTATGTTAATTAGTTAGATTTAGTCATTTCATAATGTACGTATACTTCAAAACATCATGTTATACACAACAAATACATACAATTTTATCTGTCAATTACAAAAGAGAGAGAGAGCACTACAGCCTTCTGGGTATATTCCACTTCTTTGAGAAGTTTTACACTTGACAGTTATAGGCAAATATTATTGTAGGCCACAAGATTATTACTCAAACTAATTGTTGTGCAAAACAAAATTGGTAAAGTGCAAAGTCTATCTTAATAAGAAATGTAAAGGTCTTATTGTTATTTTTGTATCATAACTGTGCAGCTGATTAAATCGTGGATTGTTTGTAACAGGCTTGACCCAATCTGATGAACCATAATTGGAGGTGGTAAACTTCACAGAAAAATCACGGGACTTGGGGTTGGAAGATCTTTACTGATGTTTAGCTTTCTTACTAGCTGTTTGGTCACAGCGAGATACTTCTCTGAATTTGCGTTATAAAACACCAAAAATTTTTAATCCTCAGGATTCTTCAAGCAAGGTGACCATAAACAAATAGGTAGCTTTTGTGTTGTACAAAGGCACTCATACAAGAAAAAAAGCAGGCTTAAAGCTCAGTCTGTGCTTCAATGACCAAATTTTAAGTCCCGGAGTTGGGGCCATCTATTAGGAGAAGCTATGACATTTTTCTTTCTAAAGTTTCCTTTGGCTTATGAGCCCTAAAGTTGCATCTGCTCAGAGAAGGTACTTTTTATAGTTTACTGAAAGTTTCTACATAGGTTACCTGATTGTGAAAATTATAACAACAACAACAACAAAAGAGCAACTGTAGAATTCTATGCTTATGTAAAGTATTGTTAATTTTAAAAACTGTTAAGGAAAAAAGAGTAACTATATGAATAGTTATCTAACAAACTAAAAACTAAAATACTAAAATTATGGGAAAGACTTTAATAATACAAGTAATCAGGCAAATGACAATTAAAATAACTACAAAATATTATCTTTATAAAATTAGTGAATAATTCAGTAATAAAAGTCATTATTGAGATGAGGATGTATTGAAGAGACACAAACTGCTAGCAGTTTAATTGGTATAAACTGTCTTAATTATTTTCGCAAAATTTATCAGAGCCTTTTAAAAAATTTTTGACTTAGAACTTTAGAACTTAAAATATAATAATAATAAAAAATCTGACTTAGTAAATTTCCTGAGAGTTCATACTACCAGCATTCTCAGAATTCTCCTTTTCCTAGGAATATAAGTAAAATATAGGGCAATCTTGCAAGAAATTATGAAGACAGTCATATTGATGAGGTCCATAGGTAAAATAACTTCTTACCTGGCATTCTCCAAAAGATGAGAGCAATTTAAATAGATGCTTTCATGCCTTAGTGCTTCTTTATGTGATAGATTTACCAGGTACAAATCAATTAAAATCTGTAAAATGTACATGCATTTATATGTAGGAAACAAACTAACTTTTTTCAGCAGATAATTGAGAGAATATTGTTCAAATGTGTACTTTAGTTTACTAGCTGTCTAGCAAGAGGAGAAACTATCCCTTAGGTCTGTGTTCATATGCTTTTGTTACTATATCTTCAGATAAACTTTTAATATGAAGAATATTTGCTATTCTTCTACTTCTTCCTGGTATAATTTCTTGTTTGGTAGTTTTAAAATTTAAAATAATTTTTTTTCCTAATCTATCTAATTCCCTAGGGCCTCCCTCTTTCAGTAATTCTTTGAATTCACCACCAATTTGCTGGATTAACTATCCCCATTTTTATTGTCCATGATCTCCTCACATTCTCTTTCCCTTTAACTAGCTTAAATTCTATTTTATATCATTTTAATAATTACATTACATAAAATAGCCCCCTTGCCCCTTCTATCTCTCCACAGTTCTTTCCACTTAAATCTAATCCACTATTTACATTAGTTTACACCTTTGTTGCTGAACATGAATGGAGAAAAATCCATAGCCATGTTGACAGGTTTTACTTTTAATCAGTGACCACAAACTTCAAGTGAACCCTCACCCCTGCCTGATTAGCCTACTATGCTTCCCTAGTCATCTCCCATTTCTGTTCTCTTAAACTTCTACTCATCTATATTTCCTGTCCTCTTTTTTCTTCCAACCACTCCCAGCTCAGATTATGACTTTGTTTTCTATTACACTAAAAAAACAGAAGCAATCAGGAAAGAGCTTTCTTATTATCTTCTCACCAAATCTGACAAATCTGCATCTAATTTGATTATGGAGGCATTCTGTGTGATTCATTTCTTCTTATCTGAACAATGAAGCAGGCTTATGTGATATGTCCACTTTTATTCAATCTATTTCTTTAAAGCTAATGGTAAGGTTTCGGGAAGTTACTCTGCAGTTGGTATAGGGTGTGTATAAGACTTTTCTGACCCACTCTTTTTCTTTAGTAAATCATGAATCTATCTGATGATTCCTGTGAAAGTTAGCCATAAATTATTATATATTGACATCATCTATTAATAAGAATATTCCAGCTTATGGGTCACGTTGCATAATGCATAGAATTAGCATTAATCTAAAGACTCTTATCTGTGCATTTTCCTTCCGAAGGCATTTCCAATTCATAGCCTTAGATTACAATTCAGGAAACTACTACAGTTGTGGAAAGCAGGAATCTGGTACAAATGCCCTTTTCTCTTTCCAACTTGGTTTCAAGATCTATACCACTAAGTAATACTGAACTATACGTGAAACTTGTGGCAGTTCTGAAAGAAGGATATGACAGTCTTTAGAGCTTTGGTTCCTTTAGCTCGTCTATAGTGTGCTACATATGTGAGATAATTAAATGTTAGTGAAAAAATGCTGTACTGCTAGTATGAGTAGAAAAATGATAAAATAAGTTTAGGTTAAGAAATGAAAGCGTACAAAATTAAATAAATGGAATTTGAACACAATTTCCAAGTATGTAAAATAAATAAGGCTGTATTCCTCAAAAAGATATTTTAAACAGTGGTACATTATAGACAATAGACAGGCACTTCTATCACTGGAGCCATTTGTTTGTAGATCCCAAGAGTTCTTTATCTTCATTTTTCCTTTTTCCTTGTTCTATGTTCATAAAGACTGCTAAAATAAAACAATAAGAAAGCAGCATGATGTACTGGAAAAGTTAAAAGGTTTAAATTCTGGTCTCAGTTTCACTAGTTTTTAGTGTTGTAACCTTAGCTTAACTCTGTAAGCCAGACTTTCTTCAACTGTGAAATTAGGAATGTAAGATACCTGCAACCTAGGGATATTGTAAAGATCTAATAATTTATGTAAGAAAGTGACTGTTGAAATGCCTAGCATACTCTGTATATTAAATAACTTTATTTTTAATAATTTCTTCAGTTTTGCTTGTACTGTCTTTGTCATTATTAAGTGAAACACCCTTCCTAAGCAATCTCAACCATTTCCATAGCAGCAGCTACCTATCCTTTACGCTGGTGCTCAAATCTATGTCATTGGTTCAGGGTTTTTTTCTGAACTTGTTTCTACTTGTAAATGTCCCGCAAAAAGCTCAAACCCAAAGTGAACTGTCTTTTCTCATTTTACCTCAAAATGTGTCCTTCAGTAACCTGGGGATCGCCTTAGGGCTCTCTTTCTCTTTCACCTCCATTTCCAGTATGTGGGCAGGTTTTATCAGGTCTACCTTCTCAACATCCCTTTAAAACATCATTGATTTAGTCAGCATCTTTACCTCTTCCCCATGTCTTTGTTCAAGATCTTTGAACAAGAGTTTCAATCTTGTTTTCCTTCAAATGAGTCTCACTGTCACCAAAGTAATTTGTCTAAAGACAAGGGTACAATCTTCTGGCATCCCCATGGCAAACAGAGTAAGATCAAAATTCTTTAGTTTGATATATAGACTCCCCAATTTCTGCAAACATATTTGGACTCATATGCTTCTTCCTCCACTGTAAGCTCTGGATATCATGAGTTTGCAGTTGTCTACACATGTGATATTGTCTCATGCTTTCTTGCTTCATCAGTTCTAGTCTTTCATGCCAGAATGGCCCTTCCACCTTATGCTCAGCTCAGTTATTTTATCAACCCACTGATGACCAGTTCATCTTTCCTGGAATCACTTAAGCATTACTCCAAGAAGTCCTCTCTGATGCCCTCTCCCTATATAGAACCAATCGCCTTTTGTGTGACCTCTTCCTATAATTTCCAATTCATTTCTGTTTACATAGTTGACTCCATTTCTGCCATTCAAGTTCCTTAAAGGTAACAACTGTATCTAATTCCTCATGGTGTACCCAGTCTGCATAGTCAGTTCAGGAGACAGATGCCACAATCAAAGTCTGTAATTTGAGAAGTATTCAGTAATGAGACTTTTCCCAAAGAGTGTGAGCAGGAATTTGGGAAACTAATAAGGAATAAGACAGAATCGGGAAGCTAACATAGAGGGAAGCCATACTGAAGGTAAGGGGAGAGAGTAAGTACAGAACACAGAGAAGATAATTATACGGAGAGGGCTTCCTGGGGCCCCAGAGCTGTATGGCCTTTTCTACAGGGATGCTACCAACCTGATGTAAACCCTGTAGAGAAAGTAACTAGGGCAATAAATACTCCTGCTTCAGTGTCCTCCCTCCATGCCAATATTTCCCATATTCTGAACACAGTCCAGAAGCCGGAGGGAAATGCATGCAGGCTATTAATGTAGTCCATACAGTTAGCTTTCGGGGAGTCCAGAGCACACTGGAACAACAAAAAATATATAGTACAGAATTTAAAAGAACTGACAGATCCTAATTGCTTAAAAGGTATATGTTGAATGGAAGTTCATTGAATTATTACTCATGTGCCTTTGAAACTTGTACAAAAATGGACAATAAAGAGTTAACCACAAATGCTCTGAAATAGCATTTCTGCCAGCTTTATACAGGATTACGTTGTGCAGCCACTTAGCTGCTTCAGCAGAGAAATGCTTTAAAGGGAAAGAACAGGAAGCACTGGAGAAAAAGGTTTTGTCATATTTCCTGGGGGAGAAGTGTATTCCTGGTGGTGCTACCCAGAAGGTGGTCTTTTCTAACAAAAAGGTGATGTTTATGGAGGACAGCTGGAAAAAAAATTAGGAAGGCCTGCATGCAAACACAAATAAACAAGTAGACATAACAAAAGTGATGTCTAAATAAGAATACCAACAGCACAGGGATAAAGAGAAGTGAGTTTTAGTGACAGGTAGAGAAAAGCAGCAGCAGCATGACTAGAAAGGAAGGAGAAAATGGAGAAATAAAGTGAGATAATAAGGATTTACTGCAAGGAAAGCAGTCAGTAGTATCAGGAGGAAAATGAGATATCTGCAGAAGGAATCTGTAAATCGCCCACAAAACTCATAACAACTGTGAGAGCCTTGGAATAGCATGTCTGCCAGCTTGGAAAGATTGTCCAGGAAATGACAGCCGGCTCACCCAGCAGGATCTGCAAGGACAATGAAGGCTCTTCAGGAAAACAACAAAATAAGGCCAAAAGAAGAGAAGAAATGGTTGGGGACCCACACTATTCAAATCCAGAATAATGAATTCCTAACAATTAGTTAGAGATCTCTCTCATTAACTGTACATGTACAAATTAATTCTTTGCTAAACTGATTATCATTTTAACATTCTGGGTATATGAAACTATACTCAAATAAATCAAATTGTCGATTAAGCTTCTAATCATTAGGTGTTAAAATATCCCAGCCAGGTATTGTCTATGAAAAAATACATGACTTCATGGAAGTTAGAAAGGAAAAATTATGTGAAGCAGTGTAACACAGTGCTCAAGAATGTAGGCGTCGATATCAGACATACATTTATGTCAATTCTTGCTCTACCACATAGCAGATACATTAATTGTGTTTTAGTCTTAGTTTCTTCTTTTGTAAAATGGACGTGGTGCTTGTTCTTCCTTCACAGGTTTCTTATGATAATTAGAAGAGTTAAGACACTTTAAATCATACATAGTTAATGCATATTAACACAGTGCCTGGCACACATTAATTGTTCAAATCCTGAATTATTACTATTTCTGATGGAGCCTATTTTTATTTGATTTACATGAGGTTGAAAGGAAACTTTCGAAAAATTTTACGTTTTGAGGATTGTAAAATATTGTGCAAATTTAGGATATCATTGGCAGGGTGTGATGGCTCAGCACTGTGGGAGGCCAAGGCAGGTGGATCACCTGAGGTCAGGAGTTCAAGACCAGCCTGGCCAACATGGTGAAACCCAGTCTCTACCCAAAATGCAAAAATTAGGTGGGCATGGTGGTGCACACCTCTAATCCCAGCTACTCGGGAGGCTGAGGCAGGAGAATCTGGTTGCAGTGAGCTGAGATTGTGCCATTGCACTCCAGGCTGGGCAACAAGAGTGAAACTATGTCTTGAAAGAAAAAAGAAAAAAAAAAAAAATATATACACACACACACACACACACACACACACACATACACATATCACTATTATATACAATTATTTATAATCTAAGGGGAGTGACTGAAAAAGTAGCTTAAAGATGGCAATTTTTAGCACATCAAGATGCCATATCTAAATTGTATTGTTGGGTCGTTACATTGTATTGTAATTACAGGGAAAGATAAATAAACGATATTGTTTATGAATTAACTACATATCAGTTAAACTACATCATCATAATATCCAGTTATCTCAGTTTTTTCAATCATATTTTTCTTGAGTTATATGGTTTGAAAAATAAAATATAGAGGAGCATATCATATTTGTATTATCTAAATCATATTAATAGTTTCAAGAGTCATTCTACTTTACAAAGTTACTTTAAAGTGTTAGACACATAGTGGGTGCTTAATGAATATTAAAATTTTTTGACTAAATAGATGAGACTTGTTTTGATCAAAATTTTGGTATAAGTTAGAAATCAAGCATGTGGAAATAAAATCTTAGTGATTAATCATTTTTAACTAGATGAAAGTCTTTGTAAATATAACTAATGTACCTAGATGAAAAATGAACAGGTTTTGAATATTGAATTAATGGGTTTGAGCTGAGAAAAAAATTGTAACACATTCCACACTTGTATACCATATACCACACCACTTCCCAACTACCTCCAACAAAAAAGATGAGTTATGCCAAAATTTATTATTGCTTAAAATAATACTTATCGCTGTGGAATGTCTTTGCCTTTTTAGAGTTAAATGTCTTTAACTCTAAAAAGTATGATTTTTGAGTCAAATCATTGTATTCTTTATTTCTATTTATTTATTTCTATTTTCTCTAGAGTAATTGCAGAGAAATGTTTAAGAAATACCCTTGTTTAATCAGAAAAAAAGCAAAGGAATGAATTAACTCTGGAGTACTTAAGTAGAAATCATTGAAGCCACAGTGTGCTCAGGGCACTAGATATGCCTCCTTGGTGATTTTCATAGTTCTTGCAACAAAACTTTTAAAATATGAAGAAACCTGAGGTCAAATATTTGAGCTATTTTAATCTAGAACTGAATTGTATATATTCTGTATCTAGAATATCCATAAAATTAATTCAAAGCCATCTTCTATGCCAATGCCCCTGCATAAATGACACACTACACTCTCTTTCACTAACAATGACTCACTATAGCAGTGACATTACTTCTGAATTTGAGGTGTACAGGAAGAGAGCCAAATGGATGTGTGGTTTTTAAAGAACCCCAAGTGATTCTACTCAGTTTTCCTTCTTACTATCTCCCTCCTGAGAATCTCCAGATGGAAAATGAGAATTTCAATGATGTTAAATGGAAAATACATCTTCTGAAACACACACACACACACAATATTTATCTTCATAAGCTAAAATTAACTGAGCACTTTTTGTTAGACATATTTTGACTATTTTAAATGCATTGTCTTGTTTGAACTTCAAAATAGCTTTAAGAAGTTGACATTCTTTCCAACTTTGCAGATGAAGTGCCTAGACACAGAGAGGTTAAAATACTTAATTAAGATTGTAGAGTAAGTTAGCGGTCGAACTGAGGTATGAACCTATGGCGTCTGGTTTTAGAGCTTGCACTGTAAACCATGAGGCTACGTTGCAAAGAAAATGTATTTTGGCTAACATATAAACAAGTCTGATTTTTTTTTTTTTACATAAAATGCGTGATTGTGTTGTTTGGTACCATTCTGTTCTTGCTTATGCTGCCAAGCCTGCCCTTCTACTTTTTCTTTCCTTTCCCAACTTCTATCCATCCTCCAAGACTCACCTTAGTTACAACCTGCTTCAAGACTTCCATGGAACAAACAAAAGGCTCTAGGCTTCCCCACATAACTCCATCAGAGTTCTGTATTCATTCCTTCTCCAACAAAGTTATCACAAGTATCATATGTCAGGCTCTGTGCTAGACATATACATCATTTAAATTGCTCATTTAAAAAAATCTCTAGTTTTGATGGCAAGGCTTTATTAAATTTTGCCTCTCTGGAGTCTGGCAAAATGGCTGGCACATAGGCTGCTTATTATTTCTAAAACTGAAATAAAGATTAATATGTTGTATCTAGTTACATCAATATCAGTGATCCACAGTAATAGATAAGGCCTTTCCAGAATACCAGAGAATGTAGGCAGAGATTCAGAGGGAACTGTAAGCCTCTGCTATAGCCAGTTTCCTGTAATTTGTTTCATTAGTATGATAAACGTTTTTAAGTACTTCTATGTGTCAGGTCCTATGTTAGGCACAGAAGAGAATATTCCAAAAATGAATAAGGTTTATTCTCAGCCCACTAGGACTATATATTCTAGTGGAAGAAATAGAGTATATACTGGGCTATTTTAAATGGGTGTGATAAGGACCACAATAATACAGTTTCAAGAAAAAAATCCCTTTGAATTGAAGTGATTCAAGAGTACTTCCAAGAAAAGCAGGCTTCTGGATTGCAACTTAGAACACCTCTTGGTGCCAAAGGGAACTTCAGGAACAGAGAAGAGCCTAAATAGAAACATTGTAGAGGAATAATACTTTGAGATATTAACTAAGATTTGTCTCCTGCATATATTTTATTTTACTTTTTGTCCCCTTTCCTCTTCTCCCTATTACATTAGGGGAGAGATCTCACAATATGCAAAGAAAACCCTCTTTATTTTCAAAACCCAAAGCCTTCAAATCTCAAAACACAAGGATTTTGCAGTGGAAGAAGCTAAGCCCTGAACCATTAAAGGCATAAAGTTTATTCCATAAACAAGGAATAAAGAACCAGACCTCCCCACACAGACTAAATAAGGATTCCAGTAAGTAAAATGAAAAATAAAGCAGGAGGAAGCTAGGGCTTAGACACTGATAGGTTTCTGGAAAGAACCCCTAATTCTAATCTACCATAACTTTGGAAGATATAATTAAATGCCTAGATAGGATTGAGATACCTAAACCAAGATGGGTCCTATTTAAACCTAAAAATAAGAATAGTAAGATCTAGCCTTGATCAAGAACTTAATAAGGCCGGGCATTATTCTTACCAAATTTTATTTGAGTAATAACCAGATTTTGAAGGAATCATCACTACAGTTTCACCATTTTGTGATGACAAAACCAGGTCACAAAGAAGTAATTTGCCCAAAGTCCCTTAATTAGAAATAGCAGAGTTAGTATTTGAACCACAGAAGTCTGATTCTAGATAGTGAAAGGGCCAAGGTAATGCTTTCCTTCTACCTTTTAGAGGTTTGCTGAAAGTAAGTTGACAATGGGCAGATTCAGAGGAGAAAAAGGCATAAAAAATGTATTTAAAGCAGACTCACACTGAGCCACACACAAAGTATAGGATTTAAAGAGGGGCCAGATGGTTGAGACTTTCAAAATTTCTATATTTGGGAGAGATGTAGAGAGACTTTATTTTGTAAATAACACTCTTGGGAAGCTGGATGAGACTGACAAGTTAGGGAAACCTAGAGGTGGAACTACGCAGGAACAAAGGTGGTCTTTTTATGCAGATACAATTTCTTAGGTCGTCTCTTGAAGAAGCTGCTCCCAGAAGAATAGATGAAAATCTGTCTGGGTGTAGTGATGACTTTTAGTTATCTTCTCTCCAGTGATTACTGTTTCCTGGCTTGTCTGTTTGTTTGTTTCTTTTGATGAGATTATTAGAGAAGAAGTGTCTTAATGCAATTCCATTTCTTTAGGAAAGTTACTTACCTAGTCAGATAAGGAAATTCCAGAGAAAGTCTCTCCTGGTGCTTCAGGAGAGTAAGAGCATCAGAGAGACAGGGGGCCTGGGAAAAGTCAGAGAGAGACCTTAAGGCTGCCTGTTTAGTTCAGCATGCCAAAGCACCATGTTTTGGGGTATCATTTTCTGAGCCTCGACAATAGGGCTCAAAATCACTGTGCTAACTGAGGAAGACAGAATTACCTAAGATTTCATTTCTAACACTAGCTAGGATTAAAGATCAACATGAAAACAATGAGTTCAGTTATGAAAAAAGGAAACAAGTTACATTTTTTTTTGTTGAATAGCTGAACTGTGGACAAAATCATAATGACAGCTTTACCATGAATGACTTTTTAATCTCTCAAAATGGTTCTGTGAATGTAACTATTATTATCAATTTAAATATGAAAAAGTACATCACATATGTAAATTCATCTGAAATTTCACGATTAGGGTGTAGCTCAGCAGTATTTGTACTCACACAATTTGACTCCCAAATCTATGTTCTCAATCACTATATCATCGATGTGCTAAAGAAATGGTCACAGAGGTGTACAATAAAATGTGCTGCTCAGGCCAGGCATGGTGGCTCGTGCTTGTAATCTCAGCATTTTGGGAGACTGAGGTGGGTGAATTACCTAAGGTCAAGAGTTCAAGACCAGTCTGGCCCAACATGGCAAAACCCCATCTCTACTAAAAATACAAAAAAAAATTTAGCTGGATGTGATGGCGGGCACCTGTAGTTCCAACTACTCGGGAGGCTGAGGCAGGAGAATGGCATGAACCCAAGAGGCGGAGCTTGCAGTGAACCTAGATACCGCCACTGCACTCCAGCCAGGGCGACAGAACGAGACTCCGTCTCAGGAAAAAAAAAAAAAAAAATTAGCCGGGTGTGGTGGTGGGTGCCTGTAATCCCAGGTACTCGGGAGGCTGAGGCAGGGAAAATTGTTTGAATGTGGGAAGTAGTGGCTGCGGTGAGCCAGGATCAAGCCACTGCACTACAGCCTGGGCAACAGAGTGAGACTCCATCTCAAAACACAACAAAACAAACAAAACAAACTGTGCTGCTTAAATTTCCTGCTATAGGGAACATCACTGACTGATGGCCTCAAGCAGTTTCTATTGAATGATTGTTCCCATTCAATACTGACCATGGCAAGACAATGTATGGGACTTCTCCAACATGGATTTTGTCCCTAGAAGGCTCCTCATCAGCCTAACCAAATCTTTATTGGGCTGTGCTACAGTTTGAGACTCTTCCTACCCAATCCACTTTCTTCTCTTTCTCCTCTCAGAGCTAACAAACTTATATCATATCTAAAGCCTACCCTCACACTCTGGCTGCTTATTTCCTCCCCAAATCTCTCATCTGTCCTGTTCTTTTTTGGCATTTGGTTTTCTGTGGGCTCCACTAATGAAGTAGTAGAGAGATGAGAGTGATGTGGAAAAGACATGATACATGGGAATTTGGCTATGGCCCACTAACCACTCATTTTCAGTGAAAGGTGAATCATGAAGAGTCCTTGAGACAAGACCCAATTGCTGAAGATTTCACTGGGTGATGATCTACCTTGCAGGTATAATGGTTCAAGCATTTGAAAGATAATCAAGTTGGCTAGTTAATATTAAATTGTATTGATACTGATTCCTTGCAGAGGGTAAGAAACTGAGGGCCACTAGCAAGTAGTTATTAAGTGTGAAAGCCGAACTCTTGATAGCCTACTAAAAGCCTTTTTCTCTTGGAATGGAAGAAAAGCATAGTTAAGTAGTATACCAAAGATCCAATAAAGTCAATGAGATCCAGAGACCTTAGAATGCTTGGCAAGGGCAGTTCTGTTATGCTAGACTCAGGGTCCTGGTTTGAAAAATCTGGAATTTTGAAATATGGGATGGGGACATGACCCTGAGGATGTTGGCTCTGCACAATACCCTGATCCCTCAGAACATGCAGTGGAATCCTACAGCATTTCTCAATGTACTTTGCAAGAATTAGCTGGTATGTACCATCAAGGGTCTGCAAAATAGCCTTGGGTTTGCATTTAGAAAATGCCTAATCATAAGGGCTAGAAAATAAGACGGAGTAAAAAAGAATTCATTGACTTGGGGGCACATTCTCTAGACTTAACATTCTCCAGATTTAACATCCTGACAAAGGACCCCAGGCAATAAGCTATCTTGTGGATCAGCTGAGGCAGC
This sequence comes from Macaca fascicularis, assembly GCF_037993035.2. Lineage (NCBI taxonomy): Eukaryota > Metazoa > Chordata > Mammalia > Primates > Cercopithecidae > Macaca > Macaca fascicularis. The sequence goes on from NC_088379.1 coordinate 110,165,870, forward strand.
TCTTTCTTTCTTTCTTTTAAAAATATTTATTTATTTATTTATTATTATACTTTAAGTTCTAGGGTACATGTGCACAACATACAGGTTTGTTACATATGTATACATGTGCCATGTTGGTGTGCTAAACCCATTAACTCGTCATTTACATTAGGTATATCTCCTAATGCTGTCTCTCCCCTCTCCCCCCTCCCCACAATAGGACCCAGTGTGTGATGTTCCCCTTCCTGTGTCCAAGTGATCTCATTGTTCAGTTCCCACCTATGAGTGAGAACATGCGGTATTTGGTTTTCTGTTCTTGCAATAGTTTGGTGAGAATGATGGTTTCCAGCTGCATCCATGTCCCTACGAAGGACGCAAACTCATCCTTTTTTATGGCTGCATAGTATTCCATGGTGCATATGTGCCACATTTTCTTTAAATGGAGTCTCACTCTGTCACCCAGGCTGGAGTGCAGTCTTACCATCTCCGCTCACTGCAAGCTACGCCTCCCGGGTTCACGCCATTCTCCTGCGTCAGCCTCCGGAGTAGCTGGGACTACAGGTGCCCGCCACCGTGTTGGCTATTTTTTTGGTATTTTTAGTAGAGACAGGGTTTCACCGTGTTAGCCAGGATGGTCTCGATCTCCTGACCTCGTGATCTGCCCGCCTCAGCCTCCCAAAGTGCTGGGATTACAGGTGTGAGCCACGGCGCTCGGCCTGAGGCAGCTCTTTCTTGGAACTTTGTTATAATCCAAAACTCATCCTACCCAGCCTTCCATCGTAACCTGTTTCCTTACACAGGTGTCAGACATCCGTTATGTCCTGAAAGCTTCTCACAAACTTTTATGCTCCTTCCTGCAATAAATCTCTTGCATCTCTTATCCTGTCCTATTATCTGCTACTAGGTGGACTTATACTAACAGAAAAAGTAAACACAGCCATAGTTTCCATAGAAGAAAAACGGGAAATGAGGCTGGAAACTACGCTCTGGAACTGGTTTCGCACCTTAAAACCCAGGCTGAGGAATCGTGTCTTAACCCACTGAGAAAACTGGTGAGATTTATAGTTAGCATTTAACATAAACAAAATTTGTTGTCAGTATCATAATTTGGGGTCAAGGGCAGGGAAATAAAAAAAAAGGGTTATAAATCAAACATTTGAAAGTTGCTTAACATTTCAAAAATGTGAGGTATTGATGCAAGTGTTTAGTGTGGGTGTATGAGATAGTTATATTAAAAAGTTTGACTAAGCAATGGCAAGTAAAGGAGCTCAATAAGTCTCTCTCTCTCTCTCTCTCTTTTTTTTTTTTTTTTTTTTTTGCTTTGCTTTGGACCTGTTTGAGAAATGTGAAGGCCCAGTTAGGAGGCTTTTCCATTTACTTCAATTAGCAGTGCTCTGGTAAAATAAGAGATTGGACAAGAGTTCATTTAAGTTAAGGAAATGTTACCAGATTGTACATGAAAAGTTAACACATTTGCAAATGAATATCCTGTCACCACAGATCTGTTGATGCCTGACAAAATACGATTAAGTAACAATTAAAGGAGTACTATTTGCCATTGGATAAAAAATATTTTCAGGGCTGAAGTTGGGGTGGAAAGGATATCCCAACAGGATAGGCTTCTTTCAAAGTTGTTAAAGTTTGTTCAGTTTAGTTTAGGTTTTTTTTACCCTCAGTACTTTCCATTACTTGAAATTCTTTTTTTTTCTTTTTTACAAAATGCATAATTTATAAATACATCAATTATTTTTTTAAAGCAAAATAAATTGAAATTAAGTCATGCTGATATCATCAACCTTTAACATTGATGAGGCTTATTCAGATGTATGCTTATTTGGTGTCCACTTTCTTTAGAGTAATATTTTGAGAAAAATCATATTTTATGTAGTTACCTAAGTTTGTGACACTTGCATTTTGTGATATGAACTCTAAAAAGTTACCTTTTCTGGGATAAATAATGTAGTTGACCCACTTAGGTGACTTTTCATCCTAAAGAGGAGGTGTACAAGTAAGTGACTGAGTGTTAAATTAAATATTATGGACCAATAAAAACAGCAGTAGCTATATTTGAACTATCCACTATGAAATGTTGTAAGAATCCTTTCTGTCAATTAATCAGTTAGGCTTTTAAGATGTACATGTTTTAATGTTATCAATGCTATAAACATAAGGTCTTTATTTTAGGATGCCACTTCTTTTTAAAAATCAGTGTTTATGTAATGTATGCATGTGTGCCTGTATGTGTATTATACTAATGAGTCAGGAATTGACAATTTGAAAATTGTAAATATGAATATAGATCCATTAAGTCTAAACTTTTTAAAAAAAATAATCTATTTTATTTAGTTTGAAAGCTTTCATTATCACAAATAAAAGAAACCATGAATTTCTTACAGGTATATTTAAATGTTATACTTCTTAGATTTCATGATAATGTCCATTGGATCAAACCTTTCAATTTATCTGTAACAAAGGTCTGCCTATTTTAATCCAAAAAAAGTCTCTTAACTGTTTGAATATAAAGAGAAACCTAACTCAGAATTCAATAAATTATTCTTTCTTTGCATTACCTATTTTAGGTGTTTTATTTTTACTCATACATTTATAATTCATTTGTCTGTATTAATATAAAAGGCCAAATTATCTTAGATTATGCAGTTATTTTCTCCATTCTAAATTGGAGAGCAAGAGGGAACAGTCTTTATGTGTTCACAAGAGTCAAATATAAGCCGTATCTTTATAAAGTGAGCATCTTCCTTTAGTTATTTTTTTCTATGTTAAATACTGACATGTTGGGCAACAATTAAACTATGGATTCAAACACTTGAGAATACTGCTTTATTGCTCCAACAGTATCATAGGCTCCAGTTGCTGTGTAGTTACTTCCTCTTTCTCTACTTAATAAATTAAAAAAAACAAATAAAATAAAAAATAATAAATAAATAATTTTTTTTTTTTTTTAAAGAAGTTTAAGTGCCAGGCACATTATGAGTTTCTATTTCCCCATGTAGTGGACAGTGAACTATGTTTCCTTGCCCTGTGTATATTCCTCCTTATTATGGTAACAACTCTCCACTTTTTCTCCTTACACTGGCCCTCCTCTCTTCCCAATCCTGTTGGGTCAGGTGGGCTGGTTTCACACCCGTAGCCCTGCAGGGAGGGAGGGACTGAGCACATTCCCCTCACCTGTCCTGCTTGAAGACTGCATTCTGTCTCCTTGATCAGTGATTCAGGGATAGGTAAAAAAATTTATGATGAGCCAAATGAGGATTTTTTTTTCTCTCTCTCTCTCAGAAACATTTTGCTGAGTTGCAACTGAAATACAGTATGACTGGAACTGCTGGTGACCATGTTGTCACTGAGAGTGAGACTTTGCCTGAAAATGATACTAAAAAGAGTGAAGGACAGATGAGGAACAGAGGGAAAGACACCTGACAATATCCCCTAAGCACCCAGACTTAGCCTTGCTGATTACTGGACTTTTCAGTTACACAGGTCAGTAAGTTCTTATTTTTCTTTAAGCCAACTTACTTAAAAGTGTCATTTACTGCTTAAATAGGCCATTTTAATTAGGTTCATCTATAAAGAGTAAGATAAAAAAAGACAAGGAAATGGTACTTAAACCAACCTCAGTGGAACTACAGCCATCTCTGTTAAAACTCTTCAGGGTAGGGGTTTTTTCATATGGTAGAGTGGCATGAAGTCAAATGCTTTCCTTGCTGCCTTATGCCCAGTGGAAGCTGACATCTGTCAGTCAAACAAGCCACATATGCCTGAATGACCAAACATTATGTAAAAGGGACCTGAACTGCTAAACAAATTGTTGTCTTTATTTTCTAAGGATCTTCTGACATTTGCTTTTTAAATTAGAACCAAGTCTTTCAAAAACTTAGTTTTCCATTTTATTCATGTGAATTTGCTACACCCATTCTTTCACATCAAATATTATGTGGCATTACTTCAAAGTACCTTTTGTATACTGAATTTTCTCTTTTTTCCCATCCTATTTCAGTTTGGGGGATTTCTAGAGACATTTCTTCATGGTCATGGATTCTTCTTTCCTCGGCTGCATCACTGAAGGCATTTTTAATCTGTTACTGTGTGTTTCATTTCTAATATTCCTATTTGAGCTTTCCTCGTCGTCTCCATCTCTCTACCGAAGTCACCAATCAGGTCTTGCATGTTGTTCCCCTTTTCAGTTAGAGCCAATGTTTAGGTACATCTTTTCTTGGTAAGTTGGGGCACAACATGTCTCTTCTCTGTAGATGACTCTTCTAAGGCTTGGGGCCAGTTGGTGTCATGTGACATCAGCACTCCCATAGGCTCAAGAAAAGTCATGAATTTGCTGTTTGTCTAGGTTTTTTTCATTGTAAAGTTGGTAGTGATGCTCTCTAACCCCTTATATGCCTAAGTAGAAGCAAGACTCATGTGTGCAGGATTTAGACTTTGACCTTTTCAACAACAACAACAACAACAACAACAACAAAGCATATTAAGCCAGCTAGCACTACCAGCCATGGTTTACTTCCTCCAATTTTGCCATCTTTGTCTTCATAGCAATGTTGGTATAACCATTTACATATTGGGTTACATATAGTTTTATTATCTGATAAAATAATAGCATAAAATAGGAAAATAATTTTGCTGTCCCAGAAATAATAAATAAGAATTTTCTCATGAGCATAATGTAATTGAGTTAAAGATGAACAATATTAAAGTATGCTTAAACTGGTAAACCTTTGGCTTCAATCATTCTCATTGGGTCGAATCAAGCAAAGTGTAGGTTCAATCATGAGGCAGCAAATACAATTAAAGAATCTGTGTAAAATGCATGTTAAAGTTGGTGGCTAAAATTTGATTTGTATTTTAGGATGTTTGATCTTGTCTTAGTTCTCTGAAAAAAAGAACCTTTCATATATAAACCTACTGCTCATCTTCTATACAATCAACATTTGCACACATTTCTATAAGGAATAGTGTGATCATAATGGATAGAATTTTGCCGAAAAGGCTATCAAACTCATCATAAATTGTTTTCTTCATCCCAGAAATAGTATTGTGTTCATGTAGACTCAATCATAGACATAATGGTATTGTGTATGCCTGTGTGTTGTGTGTGTGTGTTTATGCATATACATGACTAATTAATAAAAATAGATCTTTCAAGTTAACCAAATAGAGTTATCATACAATTATACAGAAATTAATGAACCTATTAGAATTCCAGCTAAGATCTCAGTTCTCTGCCTCCTCCCTCCTGCTGCGTCCTTGTCTATTAACCCTTCAGTAAAACGTGATATAGGAGCCACATATTATTTCTCTTTCCTTCCTTCTGTCTTTTCTTCCCTCCTGCTCTCTCTCCGTCTCTCTTCCTTCTCTTTCCTTTGTTTTCTCTTTCTTCTGTTTATCCCTTTTAGTTCTTTCTTCCTTCTTTGCTTCATTTCATTCATTTTTTCCTGCCCACTATCAATTTTTATTTCTGTTTCTAATAAACAAACCCTGGTTTTCCCTGGAGAACTACTTTTCTTTCATTCTCAGTAAATGTCATAGGAAGAGGCAGTACCCCCTGGCCCAATTTTAGGGATAGGCTAAGATAAACCAAATCTTTGCTTAGCCTCCTTTGCAGCTAGTTATGGGTTGAGCACATGATCCAATTCAGCCAAATGGATCCATTCAGTATTAATTCTGATATTTTTTTCTGAACTTGTCAGGAACAAAAATTGTTCCCTATACAGAAATCACTAGCAATGGAAAATAAACTGTCAAAGTGCTAAAGGCCACAAAAGACATAAATAAAGCCTCAGAATAAAGCCAACTGGGAGTACTGAAAAGACAAAGAAAATAGGATAAAATAACATGAGTTTTACTTTAGTCTTTCCTCAGGACATTTCAGTCATCTGAGATGCAGTCCCCTTTATTGTTTCATCCATTGTGAGTAGTTACACTTCCTACCTTTTTAACAGAATAACTTAGTATGAAATAAGATATTCTAAACAGCTTCATTCTCATAGAAACCATTTACTCTTCTACACAACAGGAAGGCTGGATATATGGAGTCGAACCATCTGATTTAGTGGTTCTATTTTAGCACATCAACAAAAGACTGGTAAAGTTAGGAATAAGGTTATAAAGATAAGGAAAATTTTGCTTTTTATATTATCTGTTTTTTCTTTCATTCTTTCACTACATAACTCTGATGTAAATTGTAATCTGACTATAAACCTCAAAGTAATGAGTGATGCACTTTATTTCCTTTTAAATACTTTAGGACCTGTAGTGAAATGCCTTTTCAAACTATAGCCCATCATTTAAAAACCTATTTACTCACTCACTATTCTCTAAACAAACCTTTAAGTACTCTACTAAATTAGGTTCACCTGGAAGTCATATGTTACTTCTCTATTTAAAAGTAAGTAGATGGAATACTCATCTACAATATACGTATGAAAATGATCCAAAAGGTCTCTTCAAGGGACACTCCAGTAGCATTGAACAGCTTTACTTTCTTAGAGTTCATAAAGTAAGATATATTAACTTAATGTCATTAAAAATGCAAATTTATCTTTCAATTACAATTGATATTTTAGAGTTTACTGTGGGTGGCAGCTGTAGAGACAATTAAAGAATTCTATTTAAAGCTACTTCAAGCAAATAACAGCTATACCAGATTTCCCCATCGAATGAAATTTCTTTTAAAGATAGAAAGGATCAGCAGTCATTTTTTATCTAAATCAAGAGCAGGTTTATTTACCTATTATATGCCACTTCCACTAATAACATAAGGAATGTATACATAGATTATGAAATGAAAGATATAAATGTACAACATTGGCAGCGTGTATGATGATTACCCACAAGAATTAATCAGCATTTCTCATGCCATACACAATGCAGTTAGAATAGAAACAGCAAATCTGTTCAAGGAATGCAAACAAGCTGCATAAAAGGCTAAACAAGTAAAAGTATATCATCAACTATGACTCAAATTACTTCTTTAAATTGTGTGCCAGCTTCCTTTAAATTAGCTATTTAAGAACTTGGTCCACGATAGACTTCATAAACTGAGAAGTACTCTATGTTCTCAGGTTCACAATTTTGTTATAATGTCAGTGTGAGAATTGCATTTAATAATTCTGCTTGTAAATTAACCCTTACTTATACAAGTGATATATTGCTGTGGATATTTATGTATTTGTTAGTTATGGGATCTGTTGATAAGCCTCAGAAGTTCTGTAGTCATCCATGGTGACAATATGGCCCAAGCTCCTAAAGAAAGTGTAGATTGTAGTTTTATTCCTAAGTTATTTTACAACTCAAATTTTTTCATTCTTGATATTTTTGTAACATTCTTAACATTTTCTACCAAGTTGTGAAATCAACCATTTCAGTTTTTGTTGTAGTCATTGCTTCTTTTCTTGTTCTGGATATATTGAGGTCCTTGGGATTTTAATGGGCTGCAGCAATTACTATTCAGTTCTTTGGGATTTGGAGCTAGTCACTCTTTAGTCCTCAGAACTCAAGTGGTAAGGATTCAACTGACATCTTGTGCTATGTAGAGATTCTGTCCAATAGCAGGTTTTAAAATGAAACTTAAATCTAAGAAAATTCTGATGCAAAATACTTTCTCTTCCCATGTAAAATATAAAGAAATAATTATGGACTAACCATTTCCCCTGGAATGCATTTTGGCTATTAGTGAAAATGTTTATGATAAACTGTGTAAAGTCTAGAGGGTAAAAGAACAAGAACAGTAATTAGTGAAAACACTGCATTCGAATATTTCAATAGTCATGAACCAACTTCTTCCCTTGTAAAGGAAAGTTTAGGCGAAACTGAAAATCATATTATGCCTTTATTGTGATTGGGAGCACACCCAAATTCATCTCAATTCTCAATTTGTAGTTTTTAACATCTATCCACTTTTCTGTTCAAACATTTCAGCGCCCAGAGATGTTAAATAGCAATAATAATCTCATCTCCTTTAATGCAATTGCCAACAAAGAATATAAGGACAGGTAGATTGTGTTACACAAATTTTAGTAGAATTGTGCTTAATTTTTTAAATACACAAATTACACTCAGCATCAAACTTTTAACTCATGTATTTATATATGCGTTGAGAGAAAAATATTGTCATGTACAATGTAATTATTGCATCAGAATGTTGTGTATGGATAAACATAAATAAACAACTACATGCTTTTACATGCAGTGGAAAAGGGATAAATTGAGGGGGATGAATAGTTAACCACCTGTGAATTAGAGTAACTAATAGTTAAAGGAATATGTGTTACCAGGAAAAGAAGGAACTGAAATAATTCACTTGCAGAACTTTTCCTTGAGTTTCCACTTATTCTCTACTTTGTTCAATAGGGGAGATGGGCAGCAACCATGTGATGATTATAGGGAGGGTGAAAGTACAATTGTTGTAGGTGAGCCCCAGGTCTGACTTTGACCTTTCTCCCTTGTATGTATCCACAATCACTTATTTAATAATCTCATCCAGGCTCATTATTTTTAAATACCATCCGTTTCTCCAGTTTATAAATGTACCTTTAACTCTAAGTCCATATATTCAGTTGTATACTTGGTATCTTCACTTGAGTGTGTTAGAAGCAGTTTAAATTGTGTATGGCCATAAACAAAATTTCGTCTTCCCCATCTCAGTAGATGGCAACTGCATTTTTATAGTTGTCCATGTCAAAAACCTGAAGTCATTATCGATTATTCTCTTCTTTACATATGTAAATCCTGATTTGTCTACAAATCCTGTTGCCTTTATTTCAAATTATATGCTGAACTCAACCTCTTTTTTGTTTTCTACAACTTCCACTGCTAACACCCTATTTCCACTATCTTCTTTCACTTGGATTACAGAATTAGCTTCCCCAAACTGGTCTCCCTCTTTTCCCCTTGACCTTTGATAGCCTATTCTTAACACAGTAGCCAAGGGTGTCCTTTCATAATATACATCAGATTATGTCTTCTTCTAATCAAACCCTCCAAAGATTTCCTTTCTCACACTGAGTATAAGTCAAAGTGTTTAACATGGCACTACACAATCTTGTCTCTTTTTTAACCATATTTTTTGCTATTCTCTTACTCACTGCACTTCAGACACAATGGGTTCTTTCCGGACCCTGAAAATTCCAGACCCATTCTTGTCACGAGGTCTTCATATTTGTTAATTCCCTTTGCCAGTTAGGCTATTTCTAAGGTATCCATGTGGCTTACTTCCGTGCTTCTTTCGTGTCTTATTTCCAATGTCATCTTCTCAGCTAGGTTTTTCCTAACTACTCCTTTAAAATTCCAATCATCTTCCTTACTTTCTCAGCTTACAGGTATTCCTAATCAATCTCATGTCCCCTCCTAAATTGCATTCATAGCACATATTACCATGTGACATTTGTATGTATATATATTTTTATATATGCATATATGCATTTATATGTGTGCATGTATATTTACTTACTACTTAATAACATCTTTTCTTCCACTAGAAAGGAAACTATGAGTTGCCTAGATAAATGGAGAGCACATGGTAAATATTTATTGAATGAAACAATTCATCAATAATTGCTATGAAGAGGTATAAGGTACTTCGAGAGCCTACAATAAGTTTTGGCCGAGCATGGTGGCTCACGCCTGTAATCCCAGCACTTTGGGAGGCCAACATGGGCGGATTATGAGGTCAAGAGATTGAGACCATCCTGGCTAACACAGTGAAACCCCGTGTCTACTAAAAATACAAAAAAAAAAAAAAAATTCGCCAGGCATGGTAACTGGCGCCTGTAGTCCCAGCTACTCCGGAGACTGAGGCAGGAGAAGGGCGTGAACCCGGGAGGCGGAGCTTGCAATGAGCCCAGATCATGCCACTGCACTCCAGCCTAGGTGACAAAGCAAGACTCTATGTAACAAAAAATAAATAAATAAATAAATAAATAAATAAATATAAATAAAAGTGAACAAAAATAAAAATAAAAAAATTAGATGAGTTTTGGCAGTCACAATAATTAGGAAGGGATTTCTTCTAAAAAGGAATCAAAAAGTTCTGAAGAATGAAGAGGCATTATCCAGGAGGAGAGAAAAGGAAAGGGAATTCTAGGTATTAAGAACAACATGAGTAGCCAGGGGTGGTAGCTCATGTCTGTAATCCCAGCTACTCAGGAGGCTGAGGCAAAAGGATTGCTTGAGACCAGGAGTTGACGGTGCAGTGAGCTATATTGCATCACTGCACGCCAGCCTGGATGGCAAAAAAGAGCACCGTGAACAGAATATTCTGAGGTGGGAGGGAAAGCCCATCTTGCAAATGTGGGAAACTCCAGTTTTTATTTATATGTATAAATAGGTCTTGCAGAGACTGGAAGAAAGTCCAAGTGGCTGGAACTTAGAGAGAAAGGAGTGACATGATATGCAATAAGATTGCAGAGCCAGACCACAAATGGCCTTATAGATCACATTTTGGGTTTTATTCTAATAACAATGGGAAGTCATTGATGATAAACATGGAATCACATAAACGTGTGTGTGTTGTGTTTGTTGTAAAAGGTTAACTCAAGCTGAAGCATAGAGAATATGTTGAAGACAGATAAGAATAAATGGAAGGAGAATATTGTGGTAGTTCTGAAAGTAATCTCCATGAGACACGATAGCAGCTCGGACTAAGTATTTCTCAGCACTTTGCACTTATCCTCTTCTTCCCCGCCATTCCTAATCTCTTTGTCTTTACTTCTAGGAGTATTCAGGTCTTACCTCCTTCTCTCAGTTGGAAAGTGTTGAAATCAAAGAGCTTCACTCTACTATTTTCTACCACTCCTCCACATGTTGCCTGCTCTTTTCATAACAAATGCTTTCCACAGTTATTATGTATTTGTATATTTGTTTTAGCCATTTGGTTGAGTTCCATGGTGATGGTAGAGTGTTGGGAATCATATTTTGTTCATCTTGATATCCTCAGTAGCTGCTTCATTGAAGACACACGATAATATTTGTTGAATAAATGAGAAATTATGTCAATTGGTAGTCTGCCAACACAACAAAATGTTCCTAATGTTCTTCTCAGTACTGCTCTGTAGATATCATAAATTCCTTTGAGATAAAGGCTTTTTCTGTATAGTCAAAGCATATATGCTCCAGATAAAGTTATATGTTAGTGTTGGATGTGCACTCAATGTTCAACTATACAAACAGCCCAACAGAATATAAATATGCCCCAAATGTTCAAATTATATGAAGATAAAGAAAGTATTAGGGAAATAAATTATACACATAATTTTCAACAAAATTCCTCAAGAGGCTAAAAATAGCATACAGTGAACTAAAGTGGCAACTCATTAAAGCATACCTAACAAGCCCAAAAGAGTTTATGTGGCCTCACCAAATTTTCTAATTCCCAAGGAATAGGTCAAGCATCATAAAATGTTGAATCATCTAATTTAATTTCAACTGTACAATAGCGACAGAATCCTTTCCCCTAGAGATTCTTAATAACCTAGGCCAGCCCTCAGCTATTCTAGAGCATGGCCTAAACTCTGTTGAATAAAACACACACATATATACACAGATTGATCTACCTACACGAAAACACACATTTGTGTGTATGTCTATATATGCACATACGCACATTAATTCAATATTAATGTTTTAAATAAAAGTATAAGGCAAGTCGTGGAAACAACTTTTTGAAAAAGTTGTTAAAAGATAAAATGAATAAGGATTTTTAGTTACATTTGTTTTAGGATAGTATCAACAGTTAACTAGTACCATTTAAATGTTCTTTACCAATTTCCCTTACAACTATGCAGTTTTCTGGAAGCTGTAAGATTTTAAATAGAAGATTACCTTTCAGAAAAGTTGTAAAGAGAAGATCATAACTCCAGCCAGGCAAACATACACTCCTACTATCTAACTGTTAAAGAAGTAATGCAACTCAGTTCAGTATTAAAAATACTTTATACTTATGTTAGACATAAGAATAGTTTTTAAAGTAGTGTTCTTGGAAAGAGATACATACATTGCTTCCAATTTGTGAAAGTATAACACCTGTTAACCAGAATGATTTTTTGTCATAAGTAACATATTGTAAACAAAGCACAGACCTACCTAAAAAGATAATTTGGTTGATACTGCATTTTATATAAATACATTGAAATTAAGAAACATTGACTTATAAACTGGCCTCAAAAATCTGAATTTTAAAAAGCACAAAGATAGATCACAAGCTATTAGAATAAAAGATTAAAAACAAAATTTTGAAATAAGCAAAAATTTTATGTATAACTATGCTACTTATGTAGCATATGCAAATATAACCTTAAATTTGTGCTCATTGTGTTTACTTCAAATAATATTTTCTTCTCCACTAAAAAAGACATAGTATCCTTAACACACACAGGAACAGAAAACCAAATATCACGTTTTCATTTATGAGTGGGAGCTAAATGATGAGAATACTTGGACACATAGAGGGGAACAACACACACTGGGACCTTTCAGAGGGTGGAGAGTGGGAGAAGAGAGAGGATCAGAAAAAATAACTAATGGGTACTAGGCTTAATACCTGATTGATGAAATAATCTATACAACAAACCCCCATGACACAAGTTTATGTAACAAACCTGCACACGTACCCTGGAACTTAAAAGTTAAAAAAGAAAAAGAAAGAAGACAAGACAAGAGTGGAAAAAAATGGAAAGCAGTTTCTGCAGAAAATACAGAAACAAAAACAACTTTCACCAATAAACACTTGAAAAAAATACATGTTTGTGCAAAGTTCATATGAAATTATTATCAGACACAGTATCTAAATAAGTTACAGATATTCCTTGCCCCACTTGTCTTTTTGGTTTATTCAAACTCTCTTGAAATATTAGTGTTTTATCATTACATATGAACATCCAAGTATTTGTATCTTTGATGATTTAAATTAAAAAATAAGTATTACCTTGAAAATCCATTTAAATCTATTTGTCATAATGTTGTTGCTTATACCAAAATATGATACAGAAGCATAGTGACTTACCTGAAAATTACTGAGTATTCAGGAACCCGCATAATAAAAAGTATCTATCTTTTCTCACCATGTATATTCCAATTCTGTTGCCTTAGCCCTGATATTTTATATTTTTGACATTACACTAACAGAACACATGCTAATGTTTAATAAATGTATAAAAATGTTCTAATACAGTGTTATATTCTATAGATATGAACTCTTTCAATTGTATGAAGTTCTGTGTTTGAAACCATATTAAATACTTCCAAGATATAAAACCATGTTCTACGTATTTTTGTAGTTTATAAGGCATCAAAAAAACTGGACCTTGTACTGAGAAGCAGTGAAATAAGTGTTAAGCACATTCATTATCAACTAACCTGTGTGGACCACAATATTCCATAATAAAAAAAGTAACACAATAAAAATTTCATCTCAGAGTATTGCTGAGAGTGGCTGAAGACAGAATTCCAGTGTTTCATATTTCTTCATGCACATTAATGCTTTCAAGTAGCATCACCAAGACTGCATTCATGGTATTTAAAAAAAAAATGCCTGAGATGTTTTCTCCCAACACACTTATGATGCAGAAGGAAGGAGAAATGTTTGGGTGCATTCAGTTCTTCCTCTATTTACACGTTTTGAGTTTTCAACAAAAATATATTCTCTAGAAACTAGGATAAGGAATCATGTTCTTTTTTCTTTTCTTTCAGTATATGAGAAAAAAATATATAAAGAGAAAAAAAAAGAAAAATCCCTGGAGTATTTTATGAAAGACTTATACAAAGCACTCATTCTACTGACATAAGGGCAAGTGTAGGATTACAAACATTTTTATCATAAACAAAATTAAATTTTTATGATCATATGCTCATTGCTTAAAATCCCACAAATGAAAATTTATCATGGAAAAATAGAGATATTTTGAATACTAAAGTCCTTTATTCAACAACACAGAAATTTCACAAAAACAACTTTACTGGGCAAATTGAATGTGATTTTTTTCTACTTTTTTTTTTTTTTTTTTTTACAGTTTTGTACATGCCCCATAAGTAATTTTCTTTAATAAATACACTGTTTTCCAAAACCGCTTTTTAAATAATTGCACAAGCATACATACACCTTACACAAATATCTATTAGAAAATTTAATAGATAACTGCACAGTTCAGAAGAGGAGAACACTGTGAAAGGAGTACATTTTGTGGCCCATGTTCCTGAAATATCTGTTTTGCAATTGTGAAAATGGAATCCCTCCTAATATAGTAGCTGTCTTTTATTCACTAGGAATACAGATCTCAGTGTGAAATGCCAAATTTAATAAAAAAAAATCTGAAACATTTAGCTGTTACATGAGAACCAACTGTTTGATATCACTGTGAATCTAACCATGATCAAAGACCCACTACGGCTTTTTGCTGAACATATTTGACCCTGAATACTGTGTTCATTTAATGGCTTTCCTTTTTTCATTATTTGATTACAGATCCTTATCAGCTTAAAGACTTTATATGCTTTAGCATTAATTGCACAACTTACATATCAGGGTTTCTGATTGAAAGGAACAGAACATTCCTTTCTTTTAGTGATTGCTTAATATTAATTCATAATAAGCCCACCATCCCTCGCTCCCTATAAATGTGTTTAGAAGAAGGAAATGGAGTGTTGGGAATCTTTACATACTCCTACAGTGGGGGAAGACTTCCTATTTTCTCTCCCAAGGATGGAAACATTTCTACTTTGAATCTGACTCCACTTGCAGACAGACAGGCAGAGTCCATTGGAAAGCCACTTTGGTCTGAAGGCCTAGTGAGAGGTTTGCATTAATGATGTTCTTCGTGATGTTACGGTGCTGAGTGACAATTGAAAAGGAAATTGGCTCACTGCACTATGTATCAATGCCTCAAGTATTTACCATGCTCTCCCCAAATGCTGGCAGATTATGGCATCTCTCTATCCACGCCTAGGGAGGACAAGATCCTGTGTGCGTAAACCACTCTTACAAAGTTTTTTATTCAGTTTATCTGATATATAATTATTAAGTTGTGTATAGTTGTCCACACAATCTACATTCTGAATTTTCTTGACAGTGAATATAAAGCATACAGCGAGGAATTTTTAAAAGTTACATTTCATTGGTATTTTAAAATCATGAAAAATGTAAACCTTCAAATCACTGCCTTAGGTTTATAATGATAAGCTTTACAAGTTCTCAGTACATGGACATATGAAAAAGAAAACTAGAGAAAGGCCAGAAGAGTCATCTCTTTCTTCAACATCACCAATGAGAACTTTATATGCACCCTACATTATATAAATGGAGTTTAACCAAAAACATTAAAAAGTGGGTGGTATAAAAGAACAATATCAAGAATAAAAAACATAAGAGAATGAATGAAACGCTAAACTTTCTCATTTAAGTAATCAACAAATTTTCTTTCATTAAAAAATGAATTGACATGTAAAACACCACAGTTTACAATATACAGATTCATTAGTTCCTTTAAAAAGCAAACAAACAAAAGAACACCAAGACATGCAATACTAGAATGTATTTTAGACTCTCAGTATACTGCTATGAGATCTTTATGTTATTGTATGCCTAATATAGCCTGACTAGAAGTTTGTTTCACTTCATTAATAACAATCATCATTTTCCAAAGAGCAAGGCAAGCTTATTCAAGTGTGAAAGTAAGTTTTCACTTACTTGTAATTAATTAGCAAATTGGTAAACAAAAAACAAAGAAAAATAAAATAAACTAATGGAAAAAGAAAAAAAAAAAACTCATACAGCTCTCATTGGTCCCACAGCAGAAGCTGAAATTCTAACTAGATTGAAACCCTGAAAGAAATATACATCAAGTAGAAAGCTATCTCAAAATTAATACAGTATATAGCACATTTTAGCTTGTAATCAGTTAATTCTCGTCTCTAAACATGGATGGGTGTAACACATCATGAGTTTTTCTTGAAAATGCTTGTTGACCATAACTGTGGACCATGTATTCATACTCTACGTGAGGTAAGTCACACTTGATTTTCAAATTGGCATGTGTGCATGCTTTGTCCACCCTCCCCCAGTACTTTCACCATGAAACACTCTTTCTGCTTTTTAAAAAATCTTTTCTGTCCTATCATATCCCATTCAAATCTACAACTAAATTTTTAAAAATATTCACTTACTAGTCTTACCTAATCTTTACAGCCTCTTTCATTGTACCATACCCATTCTCTTCTCAAATTATCTTTCTTCGCATGATTTACTTTGCTAACATTTTTCAGCAAGCTAATGGATGTAGTGGGTTAAATCAACTGGCTAGCGGACAAAGAACAAAAAGTTGCAGTAGGCAACTTTTATACTCTACATATTTTTGCTTAACCCTGTTCTACTCCTGAAACTGAAAATAGTCTTTATAATTGAGACAAACAAAAATAAAATGAAATGTAAATATTTGTCCTGATGGGATGGTCTTAAGAACCCTGACTGTGATAAGAAAACCAACTCCTACATGAAAAGGTAGCACAGGTTCTATGAAGCATTAGATCCTTTGTGTGTAGATTGTAGGGGGAGGAGTATGTCTTGCATTTATGAAATTCCACAGACTGCAGCCCTGCCTTCTCAGGATGAAAGCGTCAAGTGACAAGAATGGAAATGGCAGCAATGGAGCATTTTACTGAGGGACTAGGGGAAGACCACTAGTCCAACTGGGTGGCTATGAGAAAAGAAAATAAAAAGAGATAAAATGCCTCACTTTTATGAATATGTTTAATTCTTTGTAAATTAAAAATATATCAAGTCCTGCCTCAAGGCAGAAGCCTTCAACATATTCAAGTGTTAAAACTACCCATTTAATATCATACATGAAATGAAAACATTGGGGTAGTTTTTATTAAGATTTTTTTTCTACAGAAAAAATAAGAAAACAATTAAGAAACAATAAAACATATACAGCCCATGTTGGGCTGGGGAAAAAAAGTCAGTTATAAATTTCCCCCTCCTAAGATATGATACTTTATTCTTTAGCCTAAAAAACACTGTTTTTATAAAAAAAAAAAATTATACAACTGATTCTGCATTTTCCAACTACTCTGAGTACTCCGCCTTACAGTGCAACCCAGGACAAGTCAACTACACTAAGTATTTGGGAGGTATACCCTTCTGTACAGCTCGTTTGTAAGCAATGCAAGTGCATAACCACTACTCTAATATAGTGCTCAAAAGATTAATTGAAACTTTCATAACATCTTCCCCTCTTATAACAATAAAACTGAAGGTAACTGGTGGATGCATCATCATCTTTTAGTCTTGTAAAACTTGGCATCAAGTCTCTATGGAAAGATGCATGGCAAAATGGTGCCAGTGCTGTTGCTGCTTCTAAACCACTGGCAAAAAATAGTTAAAGCTAAAATTTATTGCTCCAGATTTAACTTGCAGAACCATACTGTTGTGTACAAACTGTTAATTTCCATAGATGCTCAGACATGATTGTCTCCTTGTGTCTAAACACACAAAATACAAGCTGCTATCTGTACAGTTTACAGTACTGAAACACATATATTTGAAAATGAAGTATAGATATGTACTTTGCAAAGATACATGATTTTACAGCAGGGGTTTACCCAAACTTATTTTTTACAGCCACTTTCAAAATAGACAACAACTTCACTACTATAGCTAAATTACATCAAAGAAAGAATCAGGGTATTGAAAGTAAATAGACTGGCCAATTCTCCAAGCTCCCACATTATTTTTATGTCTGTTTTTTCTTTTCCTTTTTTTTTTTCTTTTTTTTTTTTTTTTTTTTTGAAGAAACCCCTATATGTAAAGTGAAAATAATTTCTGGATATTTTCTTCAGTGGTGGACTAAGCAGTTTCTTAAAACAAGACATTAGTTTGCCCTTCATTTCCAAATGCCTTGAAAATAAGATATACTACTGCTTTAAAAGAACCATCGGAATGCTTCAGCGCTGGGAACAGGTGTTCTCTATAAAAAAAAGAGCAAGAAAACAAGTTAAGCTTTCTTTCTATGCCAATATAAAATTAGATTTTTCTCCTTTACACTTCAACAATATTTTTAGCTACCAATATACAACATAATGACTTGTATATTTCAACATTTAATAAAAAGAAGAAATGCTCAATCTTATAACATGACAATAATTAGAATATTGAATTTAATGCTAACTTGCTGAATATACTGATTAAAACACATTGGTTTAAAAATATAGGAAATGTAGCCTGAAACACACATAGGAAGCAGAATAAAGGGAAAGTTCAACCTCTTAACCAATATTAGGAAGACCAGTCAGCACAGGTACTTAAAATCTTTATCTGCCTTGCAGAATGCCTACATCATTTTGAGTGGATCATCTTACTGTCACGATAACATGCACACAGAAGGCACAATCACATCATGAAAAATGAAAGGATTCACTTTTGCTAGTTAGCTTTCTACATTAGTCATTTCTAATGATAGCTATTTATTTTGTATTTTTGTATTTCTAAAGACACAATCAGCTATGCACATGGTCTTAAACATGAGTGAGACATGTAAGCATTCTATGCAGTTAAAATGACTATGATTAAATTACTGTGCTTCTAACCACCCTAACAAAAATGCAACCGAAAACTGAAACTGAAATTTAGGCCACTGTTTTATGTACAAAAATCACAATATATACATACATATCCAATTATGTAAAGCTGATGTTCAAAATTCAGTTAAGTAATTTATTCTGAAGATTTTCTTAAATGACAGAATGCTAACAAATATCAATATTACCTGCAATACTTATCAATTATTAAATTCTAAACACATTTTATAGTCAAATGAGAACTATACTGATAAAACATATCACTGTTTCAAAGTGAGTTTCTATTTTCAACAAATTAATATATATAAAAAGCACATTGATTACTAACCAATGATATTCAATGAAGAATAACCACCCTATTGAATTGTAAACATACTATAAATGGTTTCTCCAAAGAAGTATCAAGCTAGCACCAAAGTATAAACAATCCTCCTAACAAAAAGCTTATAGTTACTATGAGGTTTTCTTGTGAGGTAAATGGTAATTAAGCTTGAATTTTCTATGTACATTAACATCCAATAATTCCTCATGCCATATCCTTCTTTAAAATGTATTCTAATGGTATACATAAAACAATCACATGAATATACAGTGAAGATATGCAAGAAACAACAAGCTAAGAATACATTCTCCTGTAAAAGAAAGTTGATTTTATTCCTTAGACCAGCCCAACAAGCCTGTATAAATAGTAAAATGGCTGCTAAGGATAAATAAGTATATAAATTGATGTGCTGAATGTAAGTGCCAATATATTTACTAGGTAAACAAAAACACATGAACACATACATATACACACATTTCTTGTAATGCATCTTAAAACATTGTTAATAGCACTTGACTTTTGGATTTCAGAAAATAAATACAAAATTCTACTAAAAACCCTCTAATAATTGAGGTTAGCTTTTATTTACTTTCTCACACATGTTATTTGGTTGACATTGTCCTATTGTAATTATGTCATCTAGTAATAAAAGTATTGATTAGGATGTCAATTAGAAATCAATAAAATATTTTGGAAAGCAAACCTGCTTTTCACTATCTGTACTAAAATAAGTGTTAAAAAGACTGTCCTAACAACAAACACAATAAATTTCAAAATGACTGTATTAAGAACAAATCATTGACAAATGACTATCTACCTACTCCAAGTTTGCATATACGTATACAGAACAAATCTACCCGAGCAGAGTTTCCTAAAAGCAAAAACAAAAAAGTTCACTATTCCCATGGAAATTGTACTGATCTTATTAATATGTTATGCCTTACTCCTGATGGTTTCATCGGTTTTCTCCTTTCCAGCTCAGTATGCATACCTGAATCTCTATCATTTGATTTAGTTGGTAAGAAAAACCTCTTCACTACTCTCTAAAGTTAACTTTTGAATAAAGTTAATAATTATATGCTTTGATTACATTAATTTAATCATTATTAGGAAGCTATATGAAGTAATAAGAAAGAACATTCCCATTCTAATATTCATGCCTTATACACACACAAAAGCAATAAATGAAAACTTAAAAGTTTATACCAGATGCTAACTCACTGGCTGATGCCAACTAAGAATAAATTTTATATAAGTATGCACACTTATATAAATGTAGTCATTTCTAACGAGATAAGTTAGATCCAAGCATATTCATGCAATTATAGATCTATGGTTACAGATTCACATATGAAAAATAAACATGTGCATATATATTCATATATATTCACATTTATGTGTATATGTATGACACAGAGATGCCAACTTACTCTCAGATGCCAACTGGAAACAAGATTATAAATATATACTTATGTAATCTTGTATCTTGATAAACATATATGTTTACGAAGATAAACAGCAAAAATATATGGAGTACATTTTTTAAATGAGATGAAGTCCTTATGTCTTAGATATACTTTTAAATCTCTTTTCCAATTCTTGCTCCTCCTGTGCCCCTTTCAGTTATTCAATTTTATTTGCAACATTTAGAAAAAGCAAGCTCATCAAATGCCACTTAGGGTCAAAGGTCATTGTTGTGGGAAAAAAAGATAATCATTTCTCAATACCTGTTAGCAGTAAAAATTAATTAAACAATGCAAACATGAGAAAAGCAGAGCAAAGGTTTTCTACACTTACTTGATATTACTGTGCATCGTGATATTACTATGCATACATTGAGACCAGTATGCATCCCCAGATGTAAGAATATGGACAGTTTATTGCAGGAGAAGTGAGAAGGTAAGCAGGGAAGCCTCTTTTAAAAATTATTTCTTCCTTATGTTAAGATCCTTGAGGTCAAGAAGCCTAAAAATGATTAGTTGGGAAATCACCAAATAAAATATGTGAGAAAAATTAGGAAAACTACTGGTGCAGTAATTAGAAAATAATCAAGGCACACACCAGAAATTTGTAGTAAGGTTTCTGTAACTAACAGTTGTATTTCAGGATTTTAAGTGTCAAAACTCTTTAGGGGCCTGTAGTCTACCCAAAACAGATGTATATTTAATCTCCTGCCCACTTTTCATCAGGAACAATGGAAATGTACTTTAGGACTGATTGAGTTTGTTTCAGCCAAGCTGGGTGAAGCATGAGTTTGTTTCAGCCAAGCTGGGTGAAGCAACAATGTTTTCATAGATAAAATGTGGAGTTAAAACTATAGGTGTCTAACTAAGTTTATACTAATTTGAGGACACGTATTTTTTCATTCTGTCAACTAATGAGGTTATCCTTGTAAGAAGACTTGTTTTTAAATGGTGCAGGGGCTCAGCACACCAATGTGGGAGATTAAATACCCTGACCAGCTAGCTACCTTTGGATTATATAAATTCAAAGTCCCAGCTAGGGATTCACACTCTTGATGAGATTACAGTGACTTTCTGGATCTCAGTGTTGCTTGCAGGGGATCTTTATCCTGAGTGACAGGAAAGCCAGATTCCCCTGAAGAGAAGGGGGTGGGGAGGTAAAGAATAGAATTGAGTTGATCAGCATTGTTTAAGGCAGCCTTCACTGTTCATGCAGGTGCAAACACTGACACACAGCCATCTTGCTCCCAGGAGGCCTGTGGAGAAACCTGCAGCTCCAGCTCTCTTTCTGGTACTGCTGTAAAGCACAGTGTTCCACAGAACTCATCCCTACACAGGCCAGGTACAACACTACCCTCAAGTCTAAAGGAGTCTTCGGTTTCTCACTAAATTACATGAAAAATAAGGGAATTTCCTTGAATAAAAGAATAATAAAATCCAAGTCCAAGTACATTCTATATTTACTTTTAAAAATAAATTTAAAAATTAATAATGTTCCTGGAAGATATATATTTCAGTTTGATTTTCATTAAATCAGCAGTGAAGAAATAATTAAACAACCTAAAATAATAAAGAATACGAAAGGCTTTCACCTTAAGGATTTTAGCATGTTTCTCTTTTCATACCTGTGAAGAAGTCACATGGAAAGTGGTATCATCAGGTGAAGAATGCATCTACATATTCTTGTTATAAATATGTCAAGTCTAATAAAACATCAGCTCCTAAAAGCTGAAAATGGGGTATCTCTAACTCTGTACATATGAGGATATGTGGATTGGCCATTCATATCTAGGTACAGTGTGTAAAATGTAGCAATATTTACAAAATTGCACTTAAAACTTTTAACAATATTAGACCTGAGATTTCAAAAAGGAAATTAATGATAACTTTTGATGATGAAATTCACCTTACATACAATTTTAAATTGAGATCATGATTATGACCCTAGAAATGTCTAGAACTAGAGTTAAACCTATCTTTCCAATATTTATTCATATACTTTCAAATCAAAAATTTCAGTGACTCACCTAGGCCTTCAAAATTCTACTGTGGAACAAGACGGCTCTCATGAGGATACCATTATTTCTATACTAATCAAAAATAATTTCCTGTTTTCCCATTTCTTATTAAAGAAACAAAAGTCATGAAATCATTTTATGATTCCCATATAATCGTGAAGAATGCTTTTATCCCAACCAAACTTAGGGTTATTTTAGGCTGTAGTTAGCCAACACCACCTATTGTATAACCTTTTGAAATACTGTTTTCACTATGAGGAGGCCCACTATAAGTTTCTTAGACTCCTGGGCATCTGAGGCCTTGCTACTGGAAACCTTCACTGTATTCAAGTCTATCATTTCACGCTAGAATGCAAAGACCTTAATGAATCACTGAAATTCTGCAGTAGAAAGTATGCAAATAAATATGACAAAACATAATAATGGACCCCATTGTTTGCCTTTAGTTATTCAATTATATAGATTTCATTTGTGGCTATATATAAAACTTTCAAACTTCAGAAATTTCTGGATGAACAAATGCAAGAAGGTTCCTTATGGTGAAAAAAACTACCTTTTTTTTCTGATTTGATTCATGAAGAATGCTAAAACATTGTTATACAGGTTCTTGATTATGTTACTGACAAAATTTCAAAATCTATTTGGAGAAATGGAAAGTTGTATTACATATACAGTATTGTGAATATGAACAATCAGACTGACACAAGTTAATGCATAGTAATATGAATCTTTGAATAATTAATAATTATGATATAAAATAATACCAAGCAAAGGTGAACACCTCCCCAACAAGTTTTTAGCAGAAAGCTGTTTCTATATTCCATTTGTAAGTGATAAATTTTAGAAATCATAGTCTAGTAACTAAAATAGAGTTATTAGAAAACACTGGTAAAGTATAGGCTAATAATATAAGAGAACCATTAATGATAATCACACAGTCCAATAATTTACTGCTATTATAAACAAGACAAGATTTTATTAATAATATCTAAATTTAATATTTGGAGTAATGTAAGTATATACTGTTTCCATTTTTTAAATTATACCTCACTTTTTTCTTCTGTGTTATAATAAATCCATATTATGTATTTAATGTATAGCAGATTAATTTTTCCCATAATCCAGATTCATTTATTACATAACTGTATGTCTTTGGTATAATCACACCTTATTTTGGTCATTACCCAAATATAAACTAAAAACAACTTTCAACATCATCCACTAACTGGAATATTAGACCCCTATTTAAAAAGGGGGAAGTACCAAATAACTAGATAATTTTTATGACATAACTTTTGGAGGCTTTAAATATTATTATAGGAAACATTCCATATTTTGGTTTCCAAATTGCCATTTGTGACCAAGATTTCTCCAATTAATGATGGAGAACTAGAGATGGCCTTTTCATTGATAATTGATTCTCCCTTGGCTGTTACTCCTGTTGCTCTCTTTGCCTTGCACTCCTACACTGCAACCACCACAGTCACCATCACCACTGTGACAACATGATTTTAGACTGTGACAGTGTGACTTTAGGAGGTAAACCTAGCTAACTTTTGAAAATGGAAAGAGGACTTTATATATTATGTTGTAAAGGCACTAAGTCAAGTCCATATGGTGATAAAGCTTGTCATGAAAACAGATGTCTAAAGGAGTATGTGTGTACAGGGTGGGAGTGGGTTGGTGGGAGGTAAAATGATAGACAGATTAACACCACGATTCACACTGGTCCAGAAGTGAACAAAAAATATACCCAATTTTGGCCATAGATCTAATGTAACTAGTTAAGCAAGTCTCTTGATAATACTATGTGTGTATAATTCTATTTCAGTTAAATTTGGTAAAAATACTTCAAACCACATCATTCTAACAAATAAGTAAATTTAGTGTATTATAAATGGGTACTTTAGTGGTTAAAATGTTCTCACCCATATAAAAATAAAACATAGCATGGTGGTACCATGGTAAACAGAAAGAGGAAAATCTTTCAATAATTCACAAATTTAAAAGGTATTTATCAAAACAATTTTATATATTTAACCTTATGTGTAAGAGAGAATGTGAAAGAAAATTAGAAAATTAAGATTTATAAAGTAAAAATTAGGTTAATAAAATCAATACTATACCTTCAAGAATGGTTGAAAATATTTATATATATTCCTATGTTCATATTTCATTTGCATGTATACATATGAATAAATATATGTGGTTATAGACTCTAAATAAATATGTGTGCATATATATGAATATATATGTGTGTATAAAAGTTCAACAATTCAACTTCTTCTCAAGTAATTCCTGTTGAATGCAGCAATATAGCATTAGGTGAGTTCACTGTGAATTAGCCATTGAAAAACAATGAGTAGTCTTTTCCAGACCAAGTGGTTGGACACTTTTGAAGATCTGGTTAATTTTAAAGCAGTCAGTGTAAATATTCATATAAAATACTAGAAAATGAGAAGTCACTTTATCTTCGGAGGCAATGTTTAACCTGACTATCAAAGCTATGATTTGGACACCCTCTAATTTATATGAAAATAAAGTAGTTACACTTAACCTCCATAAGCAAATCAATATGGTGTATCTCTTTTATTATTACAGTTCTGAGATCTGAGAAATATTTATTTTTTAATTACATAAAAGCGAAAATAAGTTTAATAGAAAATTTCCTGTTAGGCTAAGTCAAGTAGCATTTTGGATGTAGTCACTGAACTTCATGTGGCTCAGAATCTGTTATGAACCATACAACCACTGGGACAGACTCCGCCTAAAATTCACAGCATGTTTTACGTTTATGAACTACTGAAAGGAATTTAGAAAACATTAATTCTAAATATTTCTGTCAACTAGATGCTATCACCAAAATAATTTACTTTGATTAAAACTATAGTTCTAAGAATAACATGTAGCTTTTGTTGTCCCTCCCTCTCTCCTTTTCTCCTTCCTTCCTCCCTCCCTCCCTCCCTCCCTCCCTTCCTTCCTTCCTTCCTTCCTTCCTTCCTTCCTTCCTTCCTTCCTTCCTTCCTTCCCTCCCTCCCACTTTCCCTCCCTCCCTTTATTCCTTCCTTTCAATTGCCATCATATGGAATGCTCAAATTCACAATCACTCTGACTTTGACTTTCGGTCTTTTCTGTTAATTATCTTTTAAAATAATAAAATTGAAAAATATACGGTCAATAATAATTTAATTTTTATCAAGTCTTTACATGTTTCTTAACTGTTTAGAAATACACTTTGGTACATCTATCTCATCAAGAAGATAAATACTATTAAGCATTTTCCACTACCATAACATCATGGTAGGCATTTGCTCTTATGCTGGAACAAATTCTCAAGTATTTAGATTCTAATTTATCCTCAGGAAGTTTTCATGAACTACCTCTTTTTCTGTAAGTATCATGTGCTCCATCCAGAGTATATAAATCTATGTAGAACATAGCCACATTCAGAATAACTAACAAAGGAAATTAATACGTTTAATTTTTCACCATAGGATTTATAAGATGTAGTGATTGATATCGTTCACATCATCATTCTTCGGTAGCCTTTTTTATATACACGATTCTGTATTTTCTTAGAAATTCTCCTTATGATTACTTAAAAAGTACACTGATATTTTATACTATCAGTTTATTATAGGAGTTGGATAGCCTCGAGCTCCCTAAACACTGTCATTAGTTTCGAGCGCTCATTTTCCCATCTTGGCCTTTCTATGTTTCTAATTGCAGATTGCAGACTTGAAAATTACTTTTAAAAATATTTTTTAAAAATCCTGAAAACATACTTAGTTTTCCTGAAACTAGATTTTCCATCATGGTAAATGAAAAAACAAAAACAAAAACAAACAAACAAAACAAAACAAAAAAACAATGCTTAGTGGTTCTAGTGGATCTAAACCCAGACCCATGACACCTTTCCATAAATTCTGAGACATTAACTATTGCTTCTCATTTCTTATTTAAACCAGACTCAAGATGACCTTAAGTATGCCATTTCTTTTTGCCAATATGCCCCTTTCTGATTTCCCTTAAATAGTAGCAATCCTGTAACCTTCCTGTATTTCCTTCCTCTCTTCCTTGCTTTTATCTTCCCTCTATCCCTCCCTCCCTCCCTCCCTCCCTCCCTCCCTCCCTCCCTCCCTCCCTTCCTTCCTTCCTTCCTTCCTTCCTTCCTTCCTTCCTTCCTTCCTTCCTTCCCTCCTTCCTTCCCTTCTTTCTCTCTTCCAATATAATCTTTTCTCTTATTCAGGTAAAACAAAGTTTTCCAGCACTCTGTAAAATATGCCTTGAAATAAAACAGAAAATATAATACTACAGAATCACATGAGGTAGCAAGGCAGAGATCATATTAGTCTGTGTTACTTATCTAGATGTGGAAAACTAAACCAAGGATGAGTCAAGGAATTCTAAGGCTTTTAAATAGGTGTGAGATTGCTTACAGAATTTTCTAAAATTTCAATGTTAGTTTAAATGTGGCCATTTGTCCATTTCTTGGACTGAAAATTTAAAATATAAATAGGGAGGCCGGGTGTGGTGGCTCATGCCTATAATCCCAGCACTGTGGGAGGCTGGGGTGGGTGGATTGCATGAGGTCAGGAGTTCAAGACCAGCCTGACCAACATGGTGAAACCCCATCTCTACTTAAAAAATACAAAAATTAGCCAGGCATCATGGTGCACGCCTGTAATCCCAGCTGCTCAGGAGGCTGAGGCATGAGAATAGCTAGAACCCAGGAAGTAGAAGTTGCAGTGAGCTGAGATCATGCCACTGCACTCCAGACTGGGCAACAGACCAAGACCCTGTCTCAAGGAAAAAAAATATATATACATATATATAGTTTCATATATATATACACACACATATATGGACTAAGGACTAAGACCTAGAGCTAGAGAATTACATGCGTATTGTAAACAGAGCAGGAATAAAGAACATTTAAGGTTCTTTAAGCCAGGATGTGTGTATGTGTGTATATATGCATGTACATATATATTGGTATACACATATGTATACATGGAACTAAAGTCTTGGAAGATAACAGTTCCACCTAAACATTTGTTAAATTGAATTGAATTTATCAAGGGTTTACTATGTGCTAATTAATACCATATATTCACGAATAGGCAGCATAGGTATAGACCTGCCTGGAATAAGTAAAAGTACACTATTTGTAGAAACATTTCAATTTTACTCTGTATCTTGTTAACATTGTTCAAATATAATTTCTTTCCTTCTACAGACTTGTTCAATAGTGATGCTGCTGTTGCTAGATTAGTGTTTTTCAAACTTGTCTGCAACCAAAAGTTATAAATACATTTTACATAGCAACTCAGCACATAGACACACATACATTTCTTTAAGTGTACATAACTGAAACAGAAGTTGAACAGTACTTGCTATTACTACATGTGATAAGCTCATACATTTTCTGCTCCATTCTATTCTAATCTACTTTCTAAAAAATCATGATGGTAAGTTAAAACATTGGTTTCATGGACCACCAACATACTGTCACCAGCAGTTTGATAAACACACCTCTATACTATAGAAAAATGAATTCATGTGAAAAGAATTACATGAGGAAAATCTAAAACCACTCCACTTCATGATGAATTTAACTCTACATATAGCAGCATTACAAAGAAGAGCTAATGTATTTTTCCTATGATGGAAACAAGCCAATATTCTCTCTCTTGTTTTTCATGGACTAAAGGTAGAGCATACAAAATATTTCATGTTTAATGGAAGACTCCACAACTTTTCACTTCTTATACATCTACATATGACTGTTAATTTTATCCTTTTTTTCTTATCTTCACTCCATTAAGATAATCACTTCTCTAATTTATCCTAGTTTTTTTTAAAAAAAGCATTGCCAATAGAGAAGTTATTCCCAAGCATAGTTATTTTTCTACCCCGATTCACCCACACTAGTTCTTGCCATTTCCAAATGATTAAATTCATATGGTCTTCTATTCACTTAAAAATGTATTTAATCTTGTCTCATTCTCTAAATTTTGGAGAAAATATATCTTCTCTGGCATTTGCCAGATTTGCTGAAATAGAAATGTCCATAATTTTTCCTAATCTACAAACATATATCCCTTTCGCTTCTCATCCTTCTTGATCCCTGTCATTATAGTATTACCAATAATCCAGTTGTGGTTTGGTGTGGGTTTTTTGACTTTTGTCTTTTAGTCTTTGGGCAAGAAACAGCACTTTCAGCACCGTCTTTCCCATAGTCTGACACTTTACTTTCTCAAGAATGTTTTCTAAAATATGAATTTTAATGCAGAAGAGACACAAATGGGATACCATTTTCCACCCATCTTGGAAGTATTCTCTTTTAGTTACACTTTGGAATTATTCTACCAAATGTTTCAAATGCATAAGTAAAAATAATAACATCAGCTATAACACAATCTGTTTTTCCTTATCTCTAACTCATCTGCCACTCCACTCAAGCCTCAGCTGACTCTCATACCAAAAGTATTGGGTCGTCATTAAAAAAATATATCTTTTTAAAAAATATTTTCTATCATCTGAAAAAACTTTTATAACAGCTGAAGCAAAGCATAAATCCATAATTCCATCTTGTCAAAGTTCTTTCTATACACTGCATTGGATTCTGGCTTAAATATTCCTTTCTCCTTTGTTTCTCATCTTTCTTGGTCAGCATTACAAATCTTTTAGGGCTTATCACTATTTTTCCCCAGAAAAACACCAGCTATTCCTATTAATGCTTAGTAACTGTCCTCATTTTAAAAAATATTCTGTTTTTAGCCAAAACCAAACAGAAAAACTTCATATAGCTACTTTACTTTTTATGTAAAATGATTATCTACCTGTTTTATTTCCTATGTATACTTATATGTATATATTTTCCAATTTTCCAAATATGTTAAATATGTTCACTTTCCAATATTTGTTACACAAGTTTTCCAACTGGAATTCATTTCTTTCTTACAAAAATTCTCTTGACTTCACAAATTCACATTTAGAATATCTCTGTGTCTTGGAAATAGTCAAATGAAAGTATTGGGTTAGTAATGTGAAACATAAACACACATCTATTGAAATATATAAAAATTAATAGTGGTGATATGTCTGTGGTAAGGAAGGAGAAAGAGCACTAAATAATTGAAATTGGCTCACCACATTGACTGACTTCGCTGGATAATATGCTCAGTTTCCTAAGACATTTGACAATGCAAGTACAGGAACAAGGAAAACATGTTCAATTAGATTTATCTCTTTCCAAGTAAACTCAAGCCATATCTTTGCCAACTGCGTGATTAAAACAAATATTCAAAAACCACACACCACTAATGGACATCTGGACTTTAATGTCTGAAAACTATAAGTAACCTGTTGGTTTGTTATCTATTAATACGGTTGCCTTATTCTCCATTTTTATTGATGGTTTTAAAACTGGACTGAGAAATTATATAGCATCTTTTAGTTTGCCAACAGTATCAAACTACATATCATATTAAAACGTTATAAGGTAGGTTGATATTACTTTCATCTTATTGATGAGGAAATAAAGTTCAGAGAAGTTATGCTGATGTACCTAACATTGTTCAACTGTTAAGTTACTTGATACTAGTGGCTCTTTTTACAATTTTGTATCTATCTGGTCACATGGAACACATATAATTTTAAATAAAAAGAAATTAAAATCTAGGAGCTTAGTCATCTATTTCCTGAATATAATTTATGTCGTTTATTATAAACCAAAGAAATACATCTTGAATATGAGGTCTTTGAAAAAGTAATTGCTTGCTTTGCCACAGTCTCTTTAGTAAAAAATGTAGTGGGAAATAAATGGGTTAAAGATTAAGAAAGAGGAAGCCAAAAAATTCAGCAGGCTTGATTTCATACCTAGCTATGGATTCTCATGTTCTTAAAATAAATTAAGAGAAAGCCGAGAAATTTCACAGAGGAAAAAATATTTCTCATAACATTTTACAGTAGAAGTTAACAAGCCTGCTGGGACCCTTTTAGCCCCTGCAGAGCTAAGTCTTCAACATTATTAAATGGCTGTCGCATCTGAAGTATGGTACAACATAACTCAATAAACAACAGAAAACATAAGATGCTGAATGGAGGGAGGCTTTTCGATTACCCCAAAGAATAATTCAATTTCAGGACAGGTGTTTGCATGTGATGGAACAAGATATGACTCAAGGATAAAATCACTCTTACGCCCCTCCCCCAATATTTTGAAAATCCTAAGACTAATAGCAAAATGCTAGATTTAAAAGTATGTTAAAAATGGGCAGAAACACTGAAGCACAAATGAAGGAACAAAATTACACATGCACAAAATTCTCAAAATTTACATGGATTACAAAAAATATATACTTTCTTGAAAACAATTTTTTATAAAAGATTATGCTTCCTAGAACACCCTGCTTCCCCACCTAAGGTCATCTGACATGTTAATCAGTGACTAAAAGTCACATTACTAATAAAATTTAGATTTTATTTTCAGTTCATTTTTGCTTTTTTACAAACTAATCTGGGAATATGAGAGAAACTATAAAAGAATTAGTCCTTTCTCCAATTTGTATATTTACATGGCCCTTCAAATAAATCTTGAATTTAACTCATCACTTTAACTAGATATTTCTATATGACAAATGCAAGCATTTATTTTTGGTATTTTGCATAATGCGAGTAAAAATAAATTTGAGAAATTAAAGCATATCCACTCATATTGAACAGTAGGACATTAGGTCAAGCTTTTTCAGAGCAAATTAAAGTGAAATGTTTCCTGCATATTCAGACAATCTGTCCAATTGAGGTTGAGCAGTAAATTCTAAGAGCACCAACAACTTTAGACAACTTTCTGAAAAGCACACTTTCAACCTATGCCTGAGAAATACTCAAATAGTATAATGTTTTACTTTGTATCCAGAAAGATACTTTGTATCCAGAATATTCCAACAATGTTTCCACCCCACCATGGATCTTCAGTCTAGAACCTGTTAAACAATGTTCCAACTGGAGCAAACATGGATCAAATGCCTGTTCTTTTTGCATGCCTTTCAATTTTCAATCTCACAGGCTATTTTATTAAATTGTTCTGTACTTATCAATCTATAAGTCTGACTATGCAAAACTTAACTATTAATTCAGAAAAGTAGATGACTGAGACTAAACAAAATATAGAGAAATACTTCAGCAATCTATTATTTAAGAATTTGAAAAGCCAGACAACTTGTATTTCTTTTATCACTAGAAACAATTTTCATTCTTAAAATATCCAAATATTTTTCTCGGATTAAATGGAAACCTAAAGTTTTTTTTTGTTTTTTTTTTTTTAATTTGCTCCTATGTGCCTTGTGTTTGCTTGTTTATATTTTGTTTGATGATGGTTGAATTTCAAACATTCTTATGGCATAATTTACAAATTAATTTTAATTGCTTTATTTTACTATTCCTAATTGCCATCTAAAACATGGCTTAGAATTTACATGATGGTTGGATGGGTGAGGGTACTGTTTTCAATAAGGAAGTATTAAAAATGTACGCTTTGTAAGTTTTTAAACTGACAGTTAAAATTACACGTATTTACTGTGTGTACAACATGATATTTTGAAGTATATAAAAAACAACTTTAACTCCCTTGTATTAAATCCAGTGATGGAAAAATAATCTCATTGAACTTGTATTGCGGTTTGATGCCTTGGCCACAAATTCATTTGTAGCTTTAGTCAAAGACAAAATTTTCCAAGCTTTTTCTTTATTATTTACAAAATTGAGGTGCTTTTTCCTATATTATTTATATGTTACATTCTAATGTTAATATACTATCATTTTGTTTGAATTTTATTGAAAAAATTCCTCTTTCCCTTTCATACTTAATTATATATTTGCATTTTTTGGCTAAAATAAAAATATTTTTCTACTGGTAATTTTCTTAATCTTGAGATGAAAAATTGAGGACTCATTTTAAAAAAAATTATGACATAAAAGAAAAATTGGTGGAAGTTTCCATTTAAGACACAAAACATTTGCATTTTATCCATAGATTTTTTTAAGTCAACAAACCTCAGAAATGTATATGTTCAATTATTGACTAAAAGCTCTTAGTCTGAGTGACACACCTATTTTACATCTGGTCTACAAGTTAATTTCCTCAGGAGGCAGGTGCCACCTTCCTGCACCCATTACAGACGGTGCTTTGTCCAGAGTTTTACAATTGCCATTTATGGTTGGGGCTCTTAGAACTTAACAGCATATACAACATGTCCCTCCTCCCCTATTACACTCTTCTGAAGTAAGTTATCAAGTTTGAGACAGTATTCGAATTTTTTTCCACCAACCCCCTTAGAAGCTTAACCTAACTTGTAGAAAAATTACGGCTGGCCTGTACATTCGGCAGATAGATTTTTAAGAGATAAAAGAAAGTAAAGAAAAAAGAATGGCACCATCCTTCTTCCTGACTTTCCAGTTTCTCAATGTCTTCACTACAACCTGCCCTCTCTAGTTTCTTCACCAGCTGGAGGAAAGCCTCAGCGGTGGCAGTGTGAAACTTACCGCAAAGAGAACCAAGATTGGGGGCAGGGAAACCTCCTGAGGCACTGCTTACTAATGTAATTCCATAAATCAACTAATGGGAGAGAAACCAGATCTGTGTGGTCTCTAATGCTGTCCCACAGAGATCAATCATGTCACCTGAACAATGTTCAGAGACTAAGAGGCTGGGGTTGCCCATGGGACAATTTTATCTCTTGAGCCATATCAGATTGGGAAAAGTTAGAAGTAGCAGAAATGTAACTGTTGCAAATAGAAAAACTGAAGGATTATCTTTGCAAGAGACAGAGTGTTATCATGTAACTTATAAGGATCTCCTATATGATCACGTTTATTAAAACATCTAGGAACTTAATATTTTTCATTTAGGATACAAATGTTTAAAACAGTTTTTGTCACACAAGGGGCAGACAGCATTTGTAAGGACTGCTTTGAACAATTAGTGGCTATTTTTTAACAGAGTAATTGACTTACTGAACAGTGGTTATGCAAATACATGGTGCACAGTATAACAGAAAAACTAAATGTTTTGTGTGCATTATCATATCAAATGTGATCAAGGGGTGATTTTATAAACACATTACTAGGGCATCATAAGATGCTCTTAAGGTGAGACTAAGCAGAAAAATAGAAGGCAGTTTTAAAAGGAACACTAGAGAGGAGGCTTTGAAAAAAATCTGGATGAGAGTCCCAACATATCCATGCGAGTCTGTCTTAATTTCAGTTTTCTCACCCTGAAAAAAAAAAAAATGACTATCTCCAGTCTTTGGGATGAGAACAAGTCAATGGGAAGAGTGGCACATGAGGCTTGAAGTGATAAATAAGAATATATGTTATTATTATGATCCAGATGTTAATGGCATCCATAATTCAAAGCCAACAAATATTAGCTATGGAGTTTACATCTGGAACCCACAGGTAATATCCACAATGAGTCCCCAAGTCACTGCCCTCAGCCAGGAACCGATCCAATCTCTAAAACATTTTCTCAGATGAGGATGAACCAAATTTAAGAGAGAAACCAGGTCAGCAAGGGGATTTTCACCTCCCTGCAATTCCTCTTCCAGCTTTAGTTCAGTCATGGAAGCCCTGTCACTCTGAGGTGTGCTCAGCTGGTTTCCTACAACCATAACTGTATTTGCAGTTTAAGGCAGTCATGATGGCATTGTCTTTTTTAATGATCTAGATTGAATCTTACACAATTTTTTAAAGTTTTTATTTATTTTCGCCAAATAGTATTTCGCTAATAATCTTAGCCTTGAAACACGACCCAGGCTCTGATAGAAGGGGTCTGAAGTTAGAAGATCACCTTGAGAGTTCAAAGGAAAAAACCAGCTTCCTCTTCCATCCATACCTCACCTTGTGAAGATTAACAGAATTTTTGTGCGTGGTAATTTTTAAAAAGAAGAAAATGGAATTTTGTGGGATTTTGTCCTCAAAATGCCTGAAGAATTTAAATATCACATCAAGCTTGTAGGAAAACCATCACATAAAAAAAATTACACCAGCATAGAAATTTATGCAGAAAACCTACTGGTACTCATATCAAACTCCTCCAGGGTCATTATTTACTAAATAACTCAGAATTACTCAGTTACTACATATCCTAAATTGGGATGCAAGTAGTGCCACGAGTCTAGCTAAAGATGAGGCCTAACAGCAGAACCAAACTTATAATTCTAGATACTACATTTCAGGAGGAAAAATAAAAGCCATGTTGTCCTTATCATTTGGGAATAGAGTATTTCAGTATGAACTGAATTTTAATTTCCCGTAGTCCTTAGAAGTTACAATAAATTAATCCAGAAAGGAAGATTCAAAAGCTATTTTTTGCCACCTAAGAAAATACATGGACCTGAATTATAGTTGCTATTCTCTTTGCACAAAGAAAGTTGCCAAAGAAAATACAATAAACCATCCAGGAGTAAAGTTAAACTTTCCAAAAAGAGCTGATGCATCTTATAAAGAAAAATAAATGCAAATGCAATATTTTGATGAAACTGATCATACCCAATAGTGAGCATCAACATAATTGTGATATTTTTAGAATCCTAGAGTGCTATCTAGTTTGATTTACACCATTAAAGTTTTTTTAAAAAACCCTGTATCTTCTTTGTGTTCAAATCTGTACCAAAGATCTTTAACTCTTCTCTTCATTATTTTAAAGACTGCTTCCCAGTTCATAAAGAAAACTCCTTTAAGCAGTACTCACAATTTTTAAAATAATTTACAGATACCCCTAAGATACCTTGTGAGAGCCACTCTCATCCTGCAATTCACCCCACAGAATGTTAAAATGTTAAAGCACAGAATGCTAAATCCACTACCTACAGTCTCATATATATATGAACATCTAATTATCTACCCTGTAAATTTTATCAAGAGACTATAACTACTTGTCCACATTTCTTTGCTTAATATACCATCAAAGTCATTTACCTGTGATTTTTCATTTTTCCCCTTTTTTGTTTTGATCAGGACACAATACAAAATTTGTATCCAACGTATCAATCTCTGTATGTAGCATAATTCATAGCCTAATTTAACAATTACTTTAGTGAGCATCTGTACAATATCTGTTTTAAAGACCTATAGGTAAAAGAAACTATTATTGACCATATAAGGTATCAACCAAAACCGTGCTTGGTGTATAGACCAACTTTGTAACCACAAAATGGTTACTTTGTCCAATGCAGAGCCCAAGGGAAATACTTTTTTTGTAACTGAGTTGTAGAAATTATTCATTCTGAAACTATATAAAAGAACTTTTAAAACAAAATCACTCTCATCTGCCCTGAAATTAACTAATTGCATCCCTTTATTCTATGTCACATCTCCTTAAAATTTGCAGGTGGAAATTCGCTTTCTACACAGTTTTAACTTTCTCCAAAAATATCAGATATGCAGCAAATGAAATAGGAAACAAACATTCTGCCTTGATGAGTAGAAAAACGATTCTAGAAGGGGGTAGGAAATCCCCTTCTGAATCCAGGTGTTTCAGCTTCAATGAATACCGTTGTGTGGTTTGTTATTGTTTTTTCAATGAGAACAGGCTTGTGTGCCACAAACTGTGTCCTCACTGTTATAAATGGGCCACTAACTTAGCCTGTAAACTTGCATAGGATGTGATGTGTCCAGTCCTTTGGTCAAAGATGCCCCACCCTTTTTAATAAGGAGCAGGAGGCATTTTAAACCACCAAGGGAAAACATTGAGCATACTGAATGTGAAACTTCTGATTCTTCAAACCAATTACATTATTTTCCCCCCCGGGATAAAAAGGAGGGCACTCTCTCTATCAGAAGGGCGGTGTCACGTGAAGTGCAGCTGGGGCGGGTGGTGGAGAGGCCAAGCCTTTCGCAAACCACCTACAACTCTTACCACCTGAATGAAGCTTCTGAGAAGGGGTACTGCATCTTGAAGCCAGACAAGAATCCCTGAAGGGGAGAGGGAGTGAGGAGGGAAGGGGGGAGACTGGGAAACAAGAAATCATCTCCTCTGACCTCTAGTGAAGTGCCAGGTTTTTTCTTTAGCTCTTCACATTTTCTAAATTTGCAGATCTGGTGTCCCGTTTTGCGATTCCTGCAACTGCTGCAAACGCCACAGTTGATGAGCCTCTTGCAGGGCACGCAGACCCCACACCTTTTCCTCTTCTTCTTGGCTGGGTTGGCTCCGCCAGCTCCCCCAGAGGAGGACGAGGAGGAGGAGGAATGATTCTGCGGGCAGTCTGCCAGATTGGCAATTTGAAACGCACTGTCTGTGACGGCTGCTGAGGCTGCTGCGGGGGAGTGAAGGGCTGTCATGACGATGACCCCTGGAGGTAATGAGATGCCCCCTAAAGCCGGGATAGCGGAAAAAGTCCCCACGCGCTCGGGGAGATTCATTATCTCTGCTTCAGCAGCGCCGCATTTGAGCTTGTTCATGCATTCCCCCGCCAAAGGTCTGCAGTGTTCAGGGGATAAGGTGGAGAGGAAATTAGTATTTGCCATTTGCAACGACGGCTCTGGCGGGCAGCCAGCTTTCCCCAGCCTCTGGGAGTCGTTTCGGTGGTGCATGCTGGTCCTGCTGCCGCCGCCGCCGCCGCCGCCGCCGCCGCCGCCACCGCCGGCGGGGAGGATCGCCGAGGAGGAGGAGGCGGAGGAGGAGGCGGCGGCGGAGGAGGATTTCCTGCCGCCCCCACCGCCCCCGCCCCCGCCCCCGCCGCCGCCGCCGCCGCCGCCACCCCCGCCGCCACCCCCGCCGCCGCCCCCACCCCCGCCGCTGCCCCAGAGCATGGCGGTGGCGGCGGCGGCGGTGGCCGCGTTGTCGCAGTTCCAGGGGGACATGCCGATGCGCGCGGCGGCCGCGGCGGCGGCGGCGCTGCTGGGGAAGATGGGGGTGGTGATGCGCGCGATCTTGGCCGCCTGTGGGAAGGCGCCCCCGTTGGTCTTGTAGAAGGAGGTGGCAAAGGAGCGGTAGCGCTCCATTTCCGAGTTGTAATCCACAAGGCTGTTCAGAGCCCCTTCGGGCAAGTGGCTTTCCTTGGGCAAGCCCGGGGCCTCCGGGCTCGGCCCGGGCTCCACGCAGACATTGGTGTTCATGGTGCAGGGGGGGAAGAAGGGGTGCAGGGTGGAAGTGGGGACCGCCTGGTCCGACACCTGGGTGGAAAAGGGGGAAAGGTGGGGGGGAGGGAAGGGAGTGATGGTGGTGTTGGGGTGGGGGCCGAGGCGGGAGGGGAAAGTGGGTTCGGGTGGGGAGAGCAAGGTGAGGGCTGCTTTATTCCTCTCTGGGGCTCATTTCCACAGACGGTGAATTCCCAGGCAGCGTCTTCCTTTGCATTATCCTCCAACTGTTACAACTAAAATAAAGAAAGTCATTCCAACGAGCTGCACGAGGAAAAAGATTAAAAATAAATAAACAACCTCCCTCACTAACCCACCGCAGACAGCAAAAGCTCCCACATTCTTCCATCAGGTCCTTTGCATAAGAATCACCAAGATGTGACCCCCCCCAGCCCATCCCCCCAACGCTCCCAACCCCCCTCCCTCCCTCCCCACAGCAAACCACAGCTCCTCCCCCCTATTCTTATAACCCTCCTGAGAAAATGTATTAATAGCCAGGATACCCAGGGAAAGAGGGAAGACGGGGGTGACAAACGCCTAAGGAAAAGGGCAATTGGAGTGCTAAAGACATGCAAATCATGGGTGGGAGGACGATACTACCTAGAAGCAGAGGGCATTTAAACATTATGAAATGTGTGAACAAGTGCTGCCTGGGCATGCAAATGCTGTAAAGTAGAAAACAGCAATGGCCCTATGAGGAAAATGAACAGGAAATTAGCAAATGAAGTACTGAGAAAGTCTACAATACATCCGAGTATAAACTGTAAGCAAACACAATACAACTGAGAGCTAAGAGACTGCCCACATACAATCTGAACTAAAGAGGCAGGGAAAAAAGAACTACCAGCTGCCACGGTGTCCTTCTGTGTCTGCGGTCATTAGTTTGAATCCCAGCACAGCTGGCTCTGTTAGGGTCTTAATTCAATGGACCAAGGACAGGTCTCAATTGTACAAGCCATTTGGTGGTGGGGCTTGGTGGGGGTAAGAGGGTGATGTTCTACTTGATTTTTTTTTTTTAAGGTAGAAAATAAAGATAAGCCACATAATTACATAGATACATATTTGTATCAGCAATGTCTCAGGTTTTAAACCAAGTGCCTGCAGCCTCTTTAAGAATATTCCTAATCATTCCTAATAGAGATTGCTGTCTCTTCCCAAGACAAGAAGAAAGCATGGCACTTTTTGAAAAGGATCTCTCACAATCACTGATTTTTGCATTGAGTAAAAGGGGGGGGGGAGCCCTTAAGGTGTTCTTTGCCAGAGAAAAATAACCATTAAAATTATTTTTAAATTGTGCTCTTTTTAAGAGGAAAGTTTAATGTTAACTGGGTGTTTGCATTCATCTCCTTGCTTACAGGCCATTATTATGCTTTAGGAAGAGGTATTTTAGTTGTTTATTACAGAGGGAGAAGTACATCACAACCTTTTAAGAAGTAAAGCAAAAGCATAAAGTGTATATTCACCTAAAAAACCAGTTTCTTTGTTTCCAGATTTTTTGGCCAGAATATCTTTTTGTGACATCTTTTGAAGCCCATAGATTGGTCTAGAATGTAGAGTTCAGGGAATTCTACATGGGGGCCCAATAGTCTCAGTCTCAAATATTCAGAGTTCAAAATGGTTATCAATTATAGTAATTATGCTTATAATTAGGTTAATGAACCAGTTTTGCCCAAACTCCAAGTGCAAAAACTTCAAGACCTACTGATGAGGTGCTCTAAAAAGAGGGGTTTATGTAAACAAATCCCTATTAGGCAAAGTAAATCAAGATAAGGAACCTCACCCCAGGCTGGATTAGAAGCTTGCGTCTTTCAATCACAGCAAGTCCCTAATCACTCAGGAACCACCTCTGTGGTTTCGCATTAGGGAAAACTGCTCCCTTCTGAGGTCTGAGGGCAATACAAAAGGTGCCCCCAAAATGCTCTTGGCTAAATATTCTTGATGCTTGGAAGGGGTGGGGGAAGACACAGCAAGAATATGCATATAGCTTCAGTTTCTGCGAATCACATTGTAACTGCAAGACCATAATAACTGCTA
Source organism: Macaca fascicularis (assembly GCF_037993035.2). NCBI lineage: Eukaryota > Metazoa > Chordata > Mammalia > Primates > Cercopithecidae > Macaca > Macaca fascicularis. Next base: position 110,205,418 of record NC_088379.1, read on the forward strand.
CTCAGTAAAAACTAGTTATGTCAACCATGCATTAGATATCATCACATTGAGTGGAGGGAAAATTTTCAACGTTTTAGTCTTTTGACCTTGTTTCAAATAAAGAAATAATTTAATGTCCCTTTTTTAGAGTCTTAGAGTGGTGTTTCCAAACACAAGCTTTCCTTGCTTTTCTGATTGCCATCACCACCCCCTTTCCTACCTCAAGGTTTAATACCACCAGAAACTGGAGAAAATGATTATGCCCAGTATCCAGGTCATTATTGTTTAATCAATGCATCTCTGGAGCATGAAAAAGGTATCTAAGCCACAGCTATTGTTTGGATTTTATTAAAAAACAAAATAAAACACACACAAATAACTATAGTTCTATGCCAAAGCTAAATTAGAGATGCATACTTCATGATCCTGTTTTGCCTTTAAACAATGTGACTGTACATGCCTAATATTGTATGTCTGGTCTACCAGAGACATAGAGATCAAAGGTCATATTTAACATTCAGGAGGAGGGGCGGGTGCAGATTAATTAATAAATTAATACAGCGACGCTTTTTCTTGCTGGAGTCCAGCATTAATAATCTACTTTCACAATCCCAACGGACAGCAAACATTTAAGAGAAAAAAAAGCCAGAGAAAGAGAAAGAACAATCACTTACCAGTCTCTTTTTATTTGGGGAGCCTTAGAATTTGCAGACGCTGCCAGTCTGCCTTTAATTAGTTGCACATCACCCCCTAACACAAAGAAACACAAATCCAGATGTGTCTTGGCAGCTCCCAATTACAACTTTAATACTTGTAAACAAACTGTTGGGGAGGGGGGATAAATAAATATGCGGATCAAAAAAAATACCTGTAAATGGCTTTTTTTTTCTTGTTGCAGAGAGAAGGAGGAGGAGATGGTGTTAGTGGTGGGGGTGGAAAGAGGAGGAGGTGGGGGGAGAGGAAAGAGTCGAGTGTGAGTGTATGTGTGAGAGCGCGGGGCTGTTGTCGGTGGTCTCTCCTCTCCCAGCGCGTTGCTCTCCGTCCGTCTCCAGTCGCTGTGTGCGAGGGAGGGAGGGAGCCGGGGAGTCTCTCCTCTCTCTCTCTCTCTCCTCTCTCTCTCTCTCTCTCCCTCTCTCTCACCCTCCCCCCTTCTCTCTCTGTTTGTGTGTGTGCGAGTGTGCGGTTGCTGGGGGAGGGGAGCGAGAGAGAAAGGCGAGGGAGGAGGTGTGGAGGCTGGGGGCGGGGGCGCGGGGGTGGGGGTGATTGGCGCCGAGGTGAGGAGGACGCAGGGACGTGGACACCTACTGATGATTGGCTGCAAATTACACGGGGAACAAGAGGCGCACGCGGGCCAGCGCTCCTTTTCACAAACCCTCTCCTCGGCAGAGGAGCCACGTTTTCCCTGCTCGCCTGCGGATCGCCCTCCCTCCTCGCGCCCGGCTCTCCGGCTCAGCCCAGCACACAGGGCTGTTGATTATTTTCTTTTGCTCTCGGAGATAATTGTTTGGAAGGGTTGGAAAGAGGGCGTTTCCGACACTCTGCGTGTGGGGTGTGTGTGCTGTGCGGGTGTGTGTGTGTGTAAATAAACTTGTCTGGGATTTTTTGGCTGGGTTGAGAAGAGCAATACAAGAAACAGAAAAGGTCATGTTTGTTTGAAGAATGCTCTTAGTTCATACCCAATGGCGTGGTTTTAAATAAATTTCCTAGTGTACCCAGGAAGACTTAAAAAAAAAAAAATACCATTTAGATCTTTAAAGTAAGGAAAAACGGACTGGTGTGGTTCTTCAGACCCTCGAAATACTAGAAATACTATTATTCCAGAATGTAAAAAATCGGTGATATGATGCTTGGCCAATCTCAAAATCCATCTCAATCTCTGTCTCTCTTCTCCTCTACTCTTCTCTTCTCTCTCTCCTCCCAAACTCCTCTTTTACTATTCCTACTGGTAGTTACAAAGAATAAATCCGATTTTTAACTCACTGCCCTATTTTTTAATTTCAAACTTTACTTAAACAAAAACTTTTGTATTTCAGTCTATTTTAGAATAGTAAGTGATTAACATTTCACTTCTTGCCACTTGGGAAAACATAGTTTATGAATTGAAATATAAATATTTTACTGCAGGTCAAATACAAATAAAGCTCGTTCATAAATGCAGCTGTAAATTAACCTCTTCACTGCTGCCTCAAATAAAATATTTGTGGACACATGCTATCCTACTATTAAAGTATACTCTAGTGGAAATAGTTATAAAAATAAGATACAGAATTATGAATACTTTTGAACAATTTTTTTTCTAAGAGAAAAACAGTGGCTAAGGTAAGTCATAGAGTAGGAAAGAAAAAACAAGATTATTTAAATTGGTGTTATCAAGCAGAGTGAAAGTTTTGTATTAAAATTAAAAGTGTTTATAGTAATGCAATATTAATTTTTCAGATAAGTGAGGAAAATATAATGTTTTCTTTCTTTAATAAGAAAAAAATGCTGAAAAGACATTTTAAACCATTTTGTATTTGAATTTCAAAAGATAGACTTTGACCATATCAAGACATTACCAACTATGGAGGATAAATTGTTGATAGCAAGTTTAAAACTGTGGTGTGTGTATGCCTAAATGAAGGTGTTATTTCAAGAGTGGGCTACTATTGCAATAGGAAACAGGTGTATTTTGTGACTCATTGATTAATATACATGTTTTGTAATTTTTTAAAGCATAAGCTGTTTGATTATTACTAGTTATTTGACATAGACAAAATAACTGGATGGCTATTAATTATTCAAGTTAATAAGATACTTTTATACTTGTGCTAACGCCTTATAAAAACAAAAAAGGAAATTTTCCGTTTGATTTTTGTTGTTGTTGTTTTAGCTACGCTTCATAGGAAGTTTATCAGGAAAATATAGTCACTTTTTAATGAGTGAAAACATGCTAGAAAAATGATAGATTCTTAAACATCTTTTCACAATATTTAAAATATCAGTCCAATGTTAGAAATTTTGAAGTTTATAAATAAGCAATGTTTTTAATCAAATAAAGACATCATGCTTTCTTTTGCCAAATTTTCTTTTCTGGAAATTTTCCTTTTTGGAAATTCCTTTTCTCATGCTTTCCTTTTTGAGACTCTTTAAGCTTACTTTCAAAATGAAATCTTAAACACATGAGAGAAAATATGTTCTAAATTCCAATGAATTTTACTTTCTAGCTGATAAAGGAAAACTATAGAATGTTTGGTCTTAATAATTAATAATAATAGCCCCTATTAATGATCCATGAGTGTCAGATCCTGCGCTAAGTAATTTGCAGATATTCTATTTTGTCCTTGCAATAATCCTGTGAAGTGGCTATTATTTCCATTTTACAAACAAGGAAATTGGGGCCCAGAGAAATTAGGTAACCTGGATTAAGTCATAAAGTTAGTATGTAAAAAGTTTGAAATTTGTACCCAATCCAGTCTATTCCAAAGCCTTATGTTTATAACCTCTACCCTATTCTCACTATCAATAATTAATCAATCAATAAACCTTCTCTTGATACTAGAACCTCAGATTTAATTATGATTGTAGGCCCCTAGTTGATATGGCATCAATTAAATTTATAAAATAAATTATAAACAATATACCTCATGGCTTTGATATAGCATTCTATTGCCTTTCCACTAGGGAATTGATTGCATACTTAGCCAAATATGATCAGGGGAAATATTTTTTCTCATCTATCTCATATCCATTAATTTTTTATACCAGTGTAGACACGTATATGCACCATGCCTTTCACTAGTCTATGTCTGTCTTCTTTAAAATGACATATCAGGGTTTTAATAATAATACCTGAGAACACTCAGTTCTCCGATAACTCTCTCTAAGTCCACATTTTTGTGTGAAACACCAAAAAGTGAAGTTGTTTTCTCTGCAAAATGCCCATGACAGCTTCCAATTACCTGGAAGTGGTTTGTGCCTTTACCCTGATTTATGATTTTTTAAAAAATCTTAACTAGGAGAGAGTTCAAAGCTTTCATAGATAACCTGATGGGAATTTTTTAAAAGCCCATCTTGAGCATCGCCCAAAAAAAGTATCCCCACTCGGCATACATTTTTTGTTCTGCTCTGAAATATCTTTAAAATACTGCTACTTTCCATCATAATCATTATCAATATCCTCATCATTATCCAGAATCTTCAAAAAGGTAGCATATTCTGTTGAAATAAATAGACCTCAAAATTTAGCAATGCAAAATCCACAGAAGTATATGTTTTCTCATGGAACAGTCCAGGGTGGGAATTTCAGATCAGAGACCATTCTTCTCTATGAGTGATCCATAGATTAAGATTCCTTTTATCTTGGGACGTTTTTCATCTCCAAAGGACAGCTCATCAACTACATGAAGCTGGCAGAAGGGCATGAAGGAGCTATGATGGCTTCTTAAAGGTCTTGGTCTTGAAGTGGAACATAGCACTGTGGCTCACATGCAATTGTCAAAAACTCATTACATGCCACACCTAGCTGCAAAGATTACTGGGCAGCCAACTCCAAGATGCAGCTTTATTACTGTGGCGTAGAGAAACAATTCTGAGGGACAGCTGGCTGTCTTCCACATAGAGTAACACAGAAGGTGAATAATCTGATGAAGAGATTAAGTAGACCACACAGCCCTGAATGTGACCTTGAAATTCCTCTGCTCCCTGGAAGTTATTTTGCTGATTACCACTGAAAACAGTCTTAATGACTTCAGGGAAACTTTGGCAACTGTGAAAGAACTAAGCTTTCTTAAATACTTGTAGGATAGCCAAGGCAAGGTTAGAATATTCAAACAAGAATTTACTGAAGAAAAAAGACAGCAGAAGTAACACAATCAGAGGAAATAGCATAAATAAAAAATTAACTGAGATAAATCTTGGGAACATGCAACTTGTCTGCTGGTGTTTTCAAACCAAGAGGTATTTTTTAACCTCCCACTAATGAGATGTTTACTATTAGTCATAAGAAAATACACAACATGAAGGTCAGAAAAGGTGTGTTGAGCTTTCTTACCTAATATCCAAGGACTCACATCTCAACTCATGTTCATGGGCTCTGCGGACCACCTCTTTTGCCACAGTAATTCACTATGAATATAGTAAATAATCACACTCATTATGGAAGGAATATTCCCTTAAAACAAATAGGGAATAATTTCTTTAACTCTTTTGACTGGCCAAAGATCTACCTAGGATTTTTATTTACCTGGCTCCTTTACCAGAATTTGAGTTGGTTGACATTGGGAATTGTGTCTTATTCAGCTTTGTGTCCCACCTCATACCTACTATGCCTACCACATGGCAGGTTCCAAACATTCTGGGTCATGCATATTGAAATAATGTAGTATACATGAGATGTATGGAAGTAAATTCCCCATTACCTATAGGATAAAAGTGCAAAATTTATAAAATTAATTTCATGAAGCCCTTCTCCAACTGGTTCCATCTTTTGAATCTAATCTACTATTATTCCTTCTAAGAACCCACTATCCCAGCAGATCCACTTAGCTCAGAAAACTTCATTTGCCTTATGACCAGAAAGGGAGAAAATCTTTAATTAATAATGAACTGTGAGCTAAACTGAAGTACTATTATTTCCATAAAATAAATTTTTGCATATAAAAAATTATTATAGCATAATGAAATAATATTTTTAAATCCCTTGATTTAACATTTTCAGAACGTTTTGGGAAGTTGTCTTGGTGTCTTAACGATTGGGATTTGATGAAGCTACTTCTTAAAATCAATATTCTGCACACCTGTTGTTTTCTTTCACTTCTAATTAAATATTGATACATTGTTATCACAATGCTGACCTTCATATTCAAAGCTGGTACTTTTAACCTGCCAACACAGTAGGTCACGTGCTTTGAGCTGTTTTTCCAGCTATCTTTACTCTCTTACCTTGTCTTTCTAATGACTAATAGGAGGTACTTATGGAATGGCTGGCCACTGTTAAGGATAAAAACTGTGACAATTGAGGATAATGAAAATAATGGGTTCACAGGGTTAAACCCATTACGTTGGCCTCATTAACATCATATTCAAATCAACTAAGCTAATCAAGTACCACATATTCACATATTTTCATATACAGTTTGGACACTAGACAAATATGTATCAAGTATTATTCTGGGCATTAATTTTTAGAATTGTTCTTTGCCAGACCAAATCTGGTATAGCCCCATTTTAATTTACTCATGATATTTTTTCTCATCATATAAATTCCATTTCTATAAAACCATAGCTCTGATACTCCATGGAAAGTGCTATCCCCAAACACAGAAATCCAAACTTTCAATGATAGGCTAGAAAGGGAAAACTCCAGAAGAATGTTTCTTCTTCCATAGGCTCACTGACATAGCTTGATTTTTATTAGCTGTTGTTTTCCTTGTACTTTCCCATAAATATTTGTTATCCTTTGTTCATTGGATTATTAGAAAATATAAACAATAACATTCCAGATTTTGTCAAAGTAGTTACTCATGAAGGAAACAATGGATCACTTTTGCTACAAAACACCAAGTGATGGTAAATAGCTTCCAGGCACTAACAAATCTAAACACAGATTTGTAACGTGGGCCCCAAGCTGTTCTTTGGGGTCTCCCTTTTCCTTTGCCTGACAGAATCAAAGCATCCCGTGCTGGCCTTTGTCCCAGCAAAATTCTCCTTAATCACAGAACTACCTGCGTGCCTTCTGGAACATAAATCTCTTCAGATAGCTAAGTAATGGTAAAGTAATACAAAGTGAGGAAATCCTGTGGTGAAATTTGTAATTAAGAGCTAACCGGGAAACACTTTGTCCACAGTGCTCAGTGTGCCAATAGTCCGTGTTCCCCTGACAGCAGTCCAGAATGTGATGGTGTCACTTCCTTCTGCTCTCGCCCATTCTCTTCTGCACACAGGACACTGGAAGTCAATAACATAGTCCCCTATCTCAATTCTTCCTATTCTCTATCAAAACTCCAAATTCAATAACTTAGGTAACCAATGTTCTATTAATACTCCTCTCAACAGGAAGAAGTGGACCTTTTATTTAAGGCAAGCTTACATACAGGCACTGGACATTTTATTAAGAGGCCTCTGAATCTTCAAATTGCTAGCAGGACTTACCCAGTTAGAAAAAATAATCTTCAATTTTTAATAACAGAGTTACTTCAAGAATGTACCTTGTGAAGACATAAAATTAGGTTTATAAAAGTCATATTGTTAAGCTCTGTGAAACTCCAAAATTAAATCTGTCTTAAACCATTTCCTATTCTATAATGTCACCCTTTTTGAATTTGCCATTTTTAAGTAGAATAAAGAAATGTTTACAAAATGGTTGTGAACACAAAAATTATATTTTTTTCCCTGGAGATTTTAGACTTCCAGTGTAACCTTGATATCTGCATTTGCAAAAGTACAGGTTTCTTAATATTAGTCTCAGTATTTTATTTGAAATCAAAGCCACTCTTCATGCTTGTTTTTTTAAAGTGTGTTTCCATTTAGTTTATCTTCAATTAACTCCCTTTTTTAAAAAAAGAATTCTATTTTTCTTTGTTGAGAGGAAGAATTCAAGATACTATCCCTGAGTTGTTAATGTTCAGTCCAGAAAGGTTTTTTTCCTTCCCAGTGCTGACCTTTGTTATGCCGTAGTTATAGCAACAAGAAGAGTTCCTTCTGTCTGTCTGTTGTGTTCTCTTTCCAAACTAATGACAGTCTTTTATATGCTGTTGTGTAGTATGGGGAATGCTTTACATGCATTGATTTCTTGATTTACTGATGCATTTAGCTAAACCAGCAATTTGAATGGAAATTTTTAAAATAAATGCAATTAATTGAAATGGAATTTGCACATTATATATGTTATTTATGGAATACAGATCATTTATTTAGGCATTTTTCTAGTTTGTCTTTGAACTTCACTGATCAACTTGCAGTTTAACTTCTCAGTGACCAAGTTTATTTATCCTATCATTATATCTTCTTAATCAAAACAGGAAGAGAGCAAAGAGAGAGAAAGAGAGTTACCCCCCTAGAAGGGGAGTAACATGATGTAAGAACACGTAGTTTTTCTGCCAACCTGGGTCATACAATCATTATGACCTTAGGCATTCTACCTCTCATTTTACCGATCTGGAATATCAGTTTAATTATAGTAATTACCTATCTCACAGGGTTCATGAGGTTTAATTAATGTTAGCAAAGTGTTGGAGCTATTTAGTAGAACAGTAATATAAAAAGCAAACTACCTGAAAATCACAACTATGTTCTCCCTACATAGTACTTAATTTTACACACTTCTTTTCTTTTTCCTTCAGAGTTAATTTAACATTTATTGCTTCTTTTTTCTGTCCCCTCCATATCTACGTCTATGGTCTTTGCTACTTGAGACTTACTTTGGATGTAAAACATAGCCTCTGTCCCACTTTTGTTAGATTGCACTATCACCTCCAGGAGCTCAACATTTCTGAATCTAACTGGATTGGGATTAACAGTAGTATCTGAGCAAGTAGCTGTGGCTACATACTTCCTTTAATTCCAGTTAGAAACTGCCAGTTAATAATCTGAATTTGATTCTCAAACACCTTGTGTTTGTATCCATGGTGTTAAAGCAAACTGAATTAGACTTCCAGTTTTTTATTGAAAGTTGGAAGTTCTGTAAGTATTGTGTCTGCATTCCATCCTGGAAATAGTAGCTGTAGCTATTATTAGTGATGGAGTCTCTAGTTTGCTGGCACTTTTAGCATTCCCTGCTGTCTAACACTTGCCCACCTAAGCATTGGAATTTGTAACTTAAGGCAACTAAGTACACTTGTGCTAGCTGTTCACTGCACAACAATGCCTGGCCAAATGGGCAAGTAGGAGCTGGAATCCAGCCCATTGCTCTGCTTGCCAAGCCATGTTCTGGTGGGTCTAATTTGCAAAAAGGCATTCTAGGGGCTAGAAATGGCCTTATCAGTATCCCCATTATAGGTCAGTTAAGTAAAGCAGTGAACATTGCAGCCACCTTTATTTATATTAAAAGTTAGCATTTCCTCTTTGAAATTGTATCCCACAAGATTATATTTAGATTAATATTAAAATCATATTCAATTTTATCTGTATCCCTTTTTTGTGAACCAATTTCACCTAAAACATATTCCAATACGAACTAATTTTCAAATAGAATGTAAATAATGTGAAATTTTCAATTGTATGAACTCATTACCACTGAATCAGGAGTTATATTTCATTGAATATCAACAAAATGACTAGTAATGTGAATTGGATAGTCGTAATAACATTGTATTTCTTTCTTTGGGAACAACTACTCTTTAAAAAGAGGGCGACACTGTTCAGACCCCAGTTCCTTTCTGTTATCTGCTAACATTTTATAGTGGTAGGACTGCTTGAAAGAGCAGTCGTTTTTACCTATTTGTTACTTTGCTCTTTTAAAATGCATGATGATATGATGGCATTTCCTTTAAAATGTTTCTATTTTAAAAGATATCCTATTCCTGTAATTCTTGGCTACTTTATATTAGTGAAAAAGAAATAACTCTGTTACCTAATGGGAACACTGATTGATTTACATACCTTTCTTTACCAAGTATCAAGAGTCCAACATTTGAACAATGTCCAAAAAAAGCTAGCCTCTAGATATTTTACTGCATGCTAATCTCCTTGCAGAGGAAATCAGACAGGTATATTCATTCGTTAGAGAAAACAAAATAACTTCATTCTTTAATAAAGAATACATAGAAAGAAGGTTTTGAGAATTCTGAGTACATGTAAGAGAAAATTACTCAAACTGGCTGGCTTAAATGATGAGGTCTCTTGTAGGGCAGACTCCAGGCAAGGAACAACCTGTGTGGCTTATAGATGTCACACGTAATATAGGTTTCTTCCATCTCTTTGTTCATTATTCCCATTATCTTATTTTTTCCTTCAAGTAGTTCCCTCACAGTTACTGCTCCAACATCATATTCCACGCATTAAAAAGCATTCAGGAAAAGAAAAGAAGATAGGGAATTGGATGGTTGTTGGTGAGACCAGTATCAGTGTCTGTTGTCTTATATAAGTCTATTATCACTTGATTTCTATTGTCTTAGAAAAACTAACCAGCCCTAAATCACATGAAGCATGTCAGATTACATATAACAAGAGAAAGTCAGTTTATGGATGCCAGCTCTTTATTATGGGTTAATTAGTGAATTATAATTTCAGCTATGAATGCCTATAAGCAGGATTTATTTTTAGCAGCATGGCTTTCCCAGCAAAGTTTTGATTTACTGACCTATCTTTATTGAAACTTATCTCATGTTCATCATTGCAGACATTTTATACTGTGTTACATAAATCAGGGAGTATCTGAACTTGATCTATAAGGTATAGGGCTATAGGATGTGAGGAGAAAGCAAAGAGAATGAGGAAGTTAAAAGAAATTAAGAGAAACAATTTAAAAATGGCAAGGTACATCTATTTCCATAATTAAGTATATCTTGAATATTTTCCTCTTATACCTTCTACTGGCCGTTAAAACTATTACCTTAACATATTTGCAAGTAATCAGAAGCAAAGTAAATAGCCAGTCCTTAAAATTTCAAGTTGATCCCCAAACTGACTCAAATTTGCAAAAATCTGGCATAATTTAAAAGTAAATAAATAGAAGCAACACTTAGCAGAAGGTTCCTAACATAAACAAAGCTGTGCACGTTTTGTTTATTTATGGGATCCATGCAAAGTGTCATATTCATTTAAAAATATTCAGCACCAGAGTGATTGATTTTAAAAATTGAATAGAATTAAGGAACATAGGCATTCTTTAAAATTTAAAGTTCTGTAACAGAAAGAATGGCTATTTTTTCTAGTATTATACTTGGGAAAACATTTTTCTCCTTTATGTCTGTTCTGATTTTTTTAAACGTTGACTGTGAGAAAAATAGCCGCCATTTTATTCAAAAGTGCATTTTAATTGGGAGGTAGCCAACCCCACTATTCATGTAATACCTGTATGTTGCTCAAGATCAAGTGTTAAATATTAAGTATGAAATCTCCTAAATTAATCTTTTTTATTCAATATATTTTTATAGCATTCTTAAAAGACAAAACATGTTAAAATCCCTATCCTTATGGAACTTATATTCTACTGCCATGTCTTAATTCAACTAATAGCCATTTACTCTTTCTTTCCAGCCTAGATTATTCTCTATCACATTTTAATTGAATAAGTATTTTTTGAACACGTTATGTGCATGGCATAATGGCAAGTACTGAAGGAATGAGAAACTTCCTTGAAAAACTAACAATTTAATAGAGGGTACTCAGACAGGAAACACACAAAGACAGGTCTAATATTATAATTATCTCACCTCTTCTATAAAAAGAAGAATTTAAGTAAGTAGAGTGTAATAAAAACCAGACCCTAAAAATCTCTGTATTGTAAGTATCAATATAGTGTAATAAAAGCAATGAGGAAAGCCTGGATAATTTGGAGGTCTGGGATGCTCCAGAGGAAAACCTCACAAGAGAAGTCTTTGAAGTGGAATGACTAACAACTGGAGAAGGGGAGAAATAATATTTGGCATAAAGGACAGGGTGTAAGCAAAAGCTGGGGAAACACAAGTGCATAGCAGAGCCCAGAAATGGTATGTTGTTGATTGTGGCTGCAGTAATGAGACATCAAGAAGAGACAAGTGATGGGAAATGAGACCCAGAAAGAAGAATACTGTTAAATTGCATACAGCCTTTAAGGTTATGCTGAGGAAAAAGACTTGCTTAGGAGTAAAAAGAGGCCAATATATGTTGTTTATTTCAATATATCTGTACTCCATTGTGTGTTTTTGTTTATTTTTGTTTTAAAGTATCCCTCTGACTTACATTGGAGAAGATGATTTAAAGGACGTGAGACATTTTGTCCCTTAGCAGCATTTTAGATAAAGATCCCAGCAAGAGGATGGAAGAGGAAGGAGACAATGCAGACAATTTGAGGAAAACCTACAGTTTGTTTGAAGGAAAGACGAACTTCAGAGGACAAGAAGGGTGATTCACAAAAAGTCATCTGGAAGGGAGATGTTAACCAAAAAAAAGATTCCCGAAAGAAAGGATATTCCTAAAGTGAGTGAACCATTGATGCTGAAAGGTCTACAAAGGCTTGAAAGAAGTTTCTAGGGGCAATTCTAGAGTTGTGCTCAGAGCAGTTTTTAACCACTAGTTGGTTTGGGAAGAGATGGGAAACTCCTATTTCTACTGCTGCTTGGAGTACAATGCCAAAATTGGCTTCTGCTCATTTGTGTGCCAAAACTATGGTTATTTCATGATTTATTTTATGGGAAATTATTATTTATTTTACATGGAAAAACTGAAAAACTAGAGGCTTTTGCTACATATTTGAGCTTGCCCCAGATTGAAACCAATAAATGTGGCAATAAGAAAAACTTGTCAGTAAACAATTTCAAAGACCTAGTGGTTACATGGATAAATGTGCAGTCAAGATCATTCCTTTTCTGGTCTTCATACTGCCATCAAGATGATTTATGGGAGAAGAGAATCCCATAAATTCTAACCTTTGCATACTCCCCAACACTTACCTCCTCCACTACTGGCCAAGGACCATTAGGACTCATCTCTTTATATACTTTATTACTGTTGTATCAGTCACAGCCATAAACCCTGGCTTCCCAGAGCATTGTTGATTTTTCACATTCCAGTTTCTATACATAGCTCTGTATATCCACCTTCTAGTAGCCATCTCCTGACATTGTTGGTTTTTGAGACTGAGTGTCTGCCATCAGCAAAGCCCCCTGTGTTCTCAATAGCTTCTCTGAAAATCCCCTTCATCTTGCTCTTGTTGAAATGTGGTTCTTTGGGAAGCACTTGCATGGCCTGTTAGTGCTGTCAAATTGTGATCCTGGGGAAGGTTCCTTCTTGCTCGTCATTGTCATTTCCAGACTGTTCCATGCTATTCAAACTCTGTTCTCCACTGCTGTAACAGTAATGTCATAAGACTACGCTCCCTACTTCTGTTTCTTGTTTAAATCATCTAAAGGACTGAAGGGCTTTCTTCAATCCATGAAAACTTTAGCTGTAACTCTTGGTTCACACCACCACAACTCTTTCCTTGATTTTGAGTATTTTCAGTATTTAGCCATACAATTCTTCGAGTCCTCTTGCCTCCTTGATCACCTTCCTTCGATTATTTTTTTCTCCCACCTCCCTTCTGTCACTAAACTCTGTGGTCACACTCTGGAACCACTGTCTACTCATCGCTTCCTGTATTTCTGGATCACTTCCTCAAATCATTGGCTCTCAAATATCCTTCAGTGGTCTCTCCCACTGAACCTACAATCCATTGATCCTGCCACTGTTACCGTCATCTTCCCATGCCTCTCTGTTTCCCTACATACTCAGCTTGGTCAATCATTATAAACACTCCCTTTCAAACACTCTAAATTTTCCATGATCAATCATTTTGAACACTCTCTTTCCTAAACCTCAATTTATTTAGCTATCTCTTGGCTAAACCCTTACTTTGGGATTTGTAAGCTGTGTTTAACCAAAGTAAACACAGTAAAGGAATGCCTGCTCCATTCCCTTCCCTGAATAGCTACATATGGCTGGAAAAATATTTACAAATCTAAGTCTCATGTTAGCTTCATGGTAGTTACTCAAGTGGGCCTTTAATGTTGCAGAGCAATTATATTACATTTACTCTTCCTTTTCCTTTCTGTTTTATATCTTCTTTTCTCAAACCTCTAACACCATCTCCCTGTTCTTTATACAAGTTTCTCCTTCACTGAGTTCATAGAAACTACTAGAATAGCAGTTTCCATGACCTCCTGCTGTCATGTCTACTTACCTTCTAATATCTGTATATAGACATTCTTCCTTTCCTCCCACTGGAATACATTCTGCATGTTTCTCTTCAAAGACACACTCTCCCATTCTCACTGGACCACACATAGAGTCTCACTCCAGCAATTCTCCCCTGTTTGTCATCATCAAACTATTCCTCTCAACTGTAGTATTACCATTGGAATACATTTTTAAACAATTTAAACCATACTTTCTCCCTCTACCAATCACCCATTCACTCCTTAGTTAATTTTTTTAAAAGAGTGGTATATACCAATGTCATAATTTGCTTTTTTCCTTTATCTATTAAACTCACATTAGTCCATCTCTTTTCAAGGTTTCCAGTGACTGTACCTTGTTAAATTCAAAGATCAACTTCAGTCTTCCTCTTATTTTACCCATCAGCAACATTTGATGTTCTCTTTCCAGGGCTTTTAGAAAACCAGCCCCCTGATTTATCTCCTACCCTGCTACCCTCCTAACACTGAAGTGACCCAGGGTTTAGACTTTAGACTACTTTTTCTTATCTGTTTACACTCACTATCTTTCTGATCTTATCCAGTCTCATGGCTTTAAACTTCATCTGTGCCCTAGACACTCCAAAATGTAAATCTCCAGTCAGGACTTTTATATCTAACTACTTTAAAATTCCGCTTAAATTATCTACAATTAAACACCTCTCTCCCTTAACTACCCTAAAATGCACTCTTAGGTAATGGCAACTCCATCATTCTAGTTGCTCAGATCAGAAATCTTGGGGTCATTCTTGTTACTCTTTATCTATGTGATGGTTAATTTTATGTGTCAGAATGACTAAGCTAATAGATAGCTGGTAAAACATTACATCTGGGTGTGTCTTTGAGGGTGTTTCTGGAAGAGATTCGCATTTGAATCAGTAAGCTGAGTAAAGATTGCCCTCACCAGTGCAAGAAGGCATCATCCAATCCACTGCTGAATTGAACAAAAAGCGGCAGAAGGTAGAATTCTCTCTCTTCTTGAACTGGGACCTGGGACATACACTTTCTCCTGCCCTCAGACATCTATGCTTCTGTTACTTGGTTTTCTGGACTTGGACTGGGAGTTATACCATTGGCTTCCCTAGTTCTGAGACTTTGGGGCCTGGACTGGAACTATACCACCAGCTTTCCTGGGCCTCCAGCTTGCAGATGGCAGATCACAGGATTTCTCAGCCTCCATGATCGCAAGAGACAATTTCTTATAACAAATCTCTCTCTCTCCTCTATCTCTAAAAAGGGAACAAAAATGGAAGCTAAAGAAGCAACGAGAAAATGAGGGAATAAAAAGGCAAATTTTGAGGTGCAGTGATGAAAAACAGAATTGAATTCTGATTACCTATGATTACCTGTATTGTTTCATTGAAGCAAGAGGTGAGGAGTATCTGGTAAATGTAAGGGCAAATTCAATGCATAAAATCAGTGGTAAATATCTGAAACATTAGCTTTGGAAAGCAAGGAGGGAAGTCTAGGACTTAATATAGTATATGTAGCATATTAAATGCTCAATGAGTATGTGTTGGCTTGAATTCAATTAAGTAAACAAAAGAAGGGTAAGCTGGTTGAAAGCAATATTGATAGTTCAATATGAAAGAAATGAATGCATACCTTTGCAGTGGATTTTCAGCTGCTCAGGAGCAGAATGCTAAGAAATGTGTTCTTGGATTCATGCAGAGTAGATGATAGGCATTATGAGTGTGGTCAAACTTCATGAAGATGAGAGAATTAGTATATGTTGATCTGCTGCTAACAGTAACAGCAAATGCTTAGTGAGCTCTTGGGCAAAGATTCCATCTGTACCCATCTCTTCATGTTCACAATAGCCTTACTTGATGCATACCTTACTTAACAACCCCCATTTTCCAGATAAGGAAAATAAGATTAAATAACTCCCTCAAGTGTAGCTGAGATTCTCCAGTGTTTTAAACTCTGTTGACATTTGGTATGCTTCTCTGGTTCTGAACTTCTGAACTTCGAGGAGATGAATCAAAATTCTCTTTATTCATAATATGTTAGCTATAGGCTTTGGGTTCAAAATCTTAAATTTATTCTGTGGTAATTTTGGCATTTAAAATATACCCTATTTAATCTTCACAACTTTTTTAAATATTTTGAAGTTTTATAAATATAAAATGAATTATGTTCCATAATAATCTGATATTATCTTTTAAAAAATCTTACAAAGAATGTATTTGAAAATATATATAAGCCAGGATGTGGCTGGTAGGTCAGAAGAACAGGGTAGAGTAGGGCCAAAATTGATGATAAAAAGATGAAGTTTAGTTACACAAATTATCACTATGCTCAGCACTGTCTATATATAAATAATTCTTGGTCAGTCAGGATATTTTATTTCACTTATCTAATAATATATACTGCTCATGTCTGTTTCTGGCACCCCTATTGATTTTTCTCCTTTTTGTTATGAAATATAACAGGTATATTAAAAATAATAGGGAATAATATAATTAATATCATATAATCTTTACATATATTTTAAAACATCAATTTTTTTCCATTTCTTCAGAATTTTGTAAAGTAAGTGAAACAAAAGTTACAGGTAGATTTGAAAGCCTTTTTATATTCACACACTCTCTCTCTCTCTTGTTGGGTACATGATTCTGTACATATTCTTTACATATATGTAGCAATACTATTATATGGTGACCATAATTCTGCAGCTTGTGATTTTAGGGTTTTTCCATCTTCAAATTTTCCAACACACTTAACAGGTTCATTTTTTGAGATTAACATTGGTTATTCCCTGTTCCAGGAGCATATTTCTTTCCTTCAGGTTTCAGCATGGCTAACTTCAAGTCTTTTCTCAAATGTTGTTTTTCAATAAGACCTACATTTTCCCACTCTTTATTGAAAGTCCAACCCACTACTTCACCTCTTCTCACCCCAGTTCAGGCATTGTGATCTTCCACACATAATTATTTTTTCCCTATAGATTTTATCAACATTTCAGTTAAAATGTGCTGCACTGCCTAGATTTTTCCTTTGCTCCCCTGGGAGAGTCACTCATTCCCCTATTGCTGGTGGTGACTTATAAAGCTAAACTGAGTTCCCCTCCAATAATTGCCCTGAACTAAGAGAGCAGCCTCACTGAAGGTTATGTCCCTCCTATGGGGCAGCCTGCATACAATGATTAGCCTTTGCAAGAGACTTGATTATCTGTCCCCCATGCCTAACGTTGCAATAACTATAATGGGCCAGCCAAACTCTAGAACTTCCTGTAGGATCAGCTGAATCTTCTGTTGCAACTGCATCACAGTTCAGCTTCTGCTTCTGACCAGTTCTTCTCTTCTCATACCTCACAATTGTTTCTGAGATCTCTATCCAATACTCCTTGTGTACACACCTTTTCTTGGTATCAGAGTTCTTTGGAAATTGACCTATGACTTTTGTACTAGAACTGATCCTAGAAAGCAGAATCTAAAATGGGATGTCTGTAGGTTCATGATTTTATTTGGTCAGCTGCCAATAAAAACTCCTTCAATGGAGGTAGATGGAACATTGTTAGGTCCAGATATTTGGTTGCAGTGAAATTATTAAAATTTTCAGTGATGTGGAACTGGGAACAGATAGGCATTAAGAGCAATTCACTGGCAGGTAAGCTGTCCTAGGAGTTTGAATTTTTCAGGGATAATAGTAATTTTAAGAAATTTGGAATTAGATGGCTATTTCTTCAGGCCAATGATACCTGGAGAATGGCAAGAAAAATGTGAGTGTTTTTAACAACTAATATAAAAAGGGTCTCCTGTGGCCAGAGGAGAGCAAAAGCTAGAGATTCAACACCTAATTAAAGAGCAGCACACTCTTTAAAAAGTGGAATCCTCAACTCCAGGATCTGCCATGCCAAGATTAGGTCCCTGATTTGGAAAGAGTAGAACTTTGAAAACTGGGATGCGGATATCTGGATTGAAGCACTTCCAAACTTTAAATCTCCAGATTCTCTTGAACTCTTTGAGACTGTCACAGTGATACACTCCTATTTGCTAATTAATAGGCTATCCTACCTTTGCTTGAGATGTCTTCCTTGCGAGACCAGTTGTGCTCCCTTTAGGATATGCCACCACTCTCCATCCCCCATGTCCCAAACAGTAAGCCAATAACTGGGTTAAGTCATAACCTAATCCATCAAGGGAAGTGCTGAAGTAGCAAAGGGATTGTAACCTGAAGGAAAAACTAGCCAGTGTATAGTGGCAGCATCCAGGAGAGTATACATGGGACTGGATTCTGAGGATGCTGGATAAAAGAGAGTTTATTGATGTGAGAACACTCTACAGGTTACACGATTTAAAACCTATGCAAGGTCTCTGGGATGTGGAGCAAACAAGGTACTAGGATGACTCCTAGACGCTTAGAGAAAGTAATGGACTGCACTCTGTGAGGTTGAAGTGCCAGAACTACTTTATCTTACAGATGTAGAGGGATCAAAGGGCTCATAGAAGTGGGCATGCTAGAGTGGTTACACTAACTAGGTCAGAAAACCTACCAGACCACTATGATCCATGAGAGGAAATTTCATTTACCAAAGGAAAAAGGCATATGCTGGTGAGAAGGGCATGGGCATTACTGAGAAGCTCGGTGGTGGCTGTCTTCTATCAGCCAGGGATGAGGGTAAGAGATGCTCTTAATAACTGGGCTCACTGATAACAATGGGACTCATAGGATCCCTAATTAATAGAGACCAGGTGGCAGTGCTGAACTGTCAGACACCAGTTGGGGCAATTATTATAATGAGCAGCAACATCAGAGTGGCAGCCAGGAGAGAGAACCTGCGGAGAGCTATAGAGGTGGTTAACAGAATACAGCATGTCTAGGTACAGTAAGACATATGTGCAGCCAACAAAGGCACAATGAATACAACCAAAATAAAGGATGGAAGATGAGGAGGCTGAGGGAAGTCACCCAAATAAAATGTTTCAATCCCTTTTCCAGATTCCTATGCTGAGCCAGTTTTGCAGACCTTGAAATTGCTGCTTGCAGGCTAGACTTTTGCCTCAGAAGGAAGAAACCTGCCACACCACAGAAAGTACACAGTAATGATTCTCCCAGTTCATCCCAATCGGACCTTGCCATTTACTTGGGTAATTGTACAGTGAAGTAAGGGAGAAAGAAAAACATACTTCAAGATTTGCTAGACACAAGGTCCAAGCTGACCTAGATACCTGGGAGGCCCAAAGCAGCAACACTCTCCTGCTTGGGAGAGGGCGGTACTTATTAAATGGAGTCAAGTCCCAGGTGTGGCTCATGGTGGACTCACTGGGACCACTGGATTTGCAGACTCACTTGGTTTCTGAATGAACAATTGAAATAGACATAATTAGGTTTTGAAAATACCCCACATTTGTTCTTTGGCCACAGGCTAAGAGCTATCATGGTGGGAAAAGCAAAAAGTCAAAGTCACTGGAACTTGCCCCTCACAGTGGTCATGGATTAATTGCTATTGAAACCAGGGGAGAGTAAGCAAATTATTGCCACTATTAAAGACATAATAGATTCAAGATTAGTGACTTGCATTATGTTTTCATTTAATTTTCCAAACAGTTCTCGAGAAAACCCAGATGGATCCTGGGTTTATGGCTTACCGTAACTCAATTAAAAGGAAACCCCAGGTGCAGTTGCTTTGCTAGATAGGCTATTTCTACTAGAACCAGTTAACAATGCTTGCCATCCATGGTATGTAGTAAGTGATCTAGCCAGGGTATTCTCTTCCACCTCTTCAGAAAAGGAGGCCAAGATACCATTCGTATTCACTCTGAATGGACAAGAGTATACTTTTCAGTTTTCATAAGCACTACCTTAACACTCCTGTCCTGAATCAAGAAGTAGTCTGAAAGTATCCAAATGCAGATTCTATCGGCCTACTTGTCATATTCTTAGAGTGAGAAAACTTCCAACAGGGGGCACAATGAGCATCTCTTAGTCATTAAACTTAGTCATCAAGCTATCATTTTGGGCTACTTGTACCTATTTCCTACTGTTCGCTTAGTTGTTCTTTCCAAGAGCATCCTCTAAAACACTCCTGAATGCAAATCACTGAGTCTGACAGCCTGATTTCTCAGGAACTGGGCTTCACCAACTTTTAACCTACCATAGTATTTAACTCACTTATTGCTCTTATTGTTTATTTTCTCTTTCCCTCCTGTAGAATGTGAGGTCCATGAGGGTGAGAATTTTTCTTTGCTTTCCATCCGGATGTAACTCTACACCTACAACAGATTCTGGCTCATTAAATACACTCAAGAAACATTTGACTAAATGTATATTGCATAAAGAAGCTTAACTTATTAACATTAACTTTTGGATATTACGACTGGTGTCACAACTGATGCCTCTGAAAACCATTTGTCTTTTTTTTTTTTTTTTTTTTTTTGAGACGGAGTCTCGCTGTGTCGCCCAGGCTGGAGTGCAGTGGCGCGATCTCGGCTCACTGCAAGCTCCGCCTCCCGGGTTCACGCCATTCTCCTGCCTCAGCCTCCGAGTAGCTGGGACTACAGGCGCCCGCCACCACGCCCAGCTAGTTTTTTTTTTTTTTGTATTTTTAGTAGAGACGGGGTTTCACCGTGTTAGCCAGGATGGTCTCGATCTCCTGACCTCGTGATCCACCCGCCTCGGCCTCCCAAAGTGCTGGGATTATAGGCTTGAGCCACCGCGCCCGGCCAACCATTTGTCTTTTAGAGCATCTTGCTACATGATTTAAACCTTTGGAAATCTGCTCTTTGAAAACTTAAGGCTTTGCTTTAATCAAGTGACCTTGTCATTTGCGAATAATTTTTAGTTTTGGCTGGGTGCAGTGGCTCACGCCTGTAATCCTAACACTTTGGGAGGTCAAGAGGTATAGATTGCCTGAGCTCAGGAGTTCGAGACCAGTCTGGGTAACATGGTGAAACCCTGTCTCTACTTAAAATACAAAAATTAGTTCAGCATGGTAGCAGACACCTGTAATTCCAGGTACTCATGAGTCTGAAGCAAGATAATCGCTTGAACCCAGAAGGTGGAGGTTGCACTGAGCAGAGATCAAGTGCCTGAATGACAGAGTGAGGCTCTGTTTCAAAAATAAAAATTAATAGTTTTATAATCTTTAAAATTATCTAAACAATACATGTTTATTTTTACTCAAAGAACATAGAGACACATAATGGAAAGGTAGTCACAACTTAGAGATAAATACTATTGGATGACTATTCCTTAATACTTCTAAGTATTATATTGATGCATTTTAAAGTTTACCAGTATAAAATATTATGGATTCTTGTTATTAATATCTTTCCCTTTTGTTCTGTTTCGTTACTTATACTACCTCCAGCCC
The DNA here is from genome assembly GCF_037993035.2 of Macaca fascicularis. Taxonomy (NCBI): domain Eukaryota; kingdom Metazoa; phylum Chordata; class Mammalia; order Primates; family Cercopithecidae; genus Macaca; species Macaca fascicularis. The sequence goes on from NC_088379.1 coordinate 110,226,565, forward strand.
AATTGCTTTCCCCATGATCAAGGTTATATTCTACTTTTCTCCATGCATATGTAATCATTTACAAATATGGTTATACCTTTTGGGTTTTGGTATACTTTGTTTTAGGTATTGTGAGGGACAGAGGCACCACCCAGATTGCTCCTCAATGAAGGACTAAAAGCTGGGCGGTGGGGGTGCTATCAATAGATGCCTTAGTCCCTTCACTGATTACTAGCTTCAGAGAACTGCCTCACCCATGGTCACACTATTTCCTAAGCAGCCCACATCAAATGACTAATATAGTTAAGAGTGTGACTGACTGGCCGTTTGGACCTGATGCAGGGACACTCTGATGGCCGTATTAGCTCTAGACCTCCCCACTGGGTCAGCCAAGATTCTCATCAGGCTTGCTTCACAACTCAATTTCACCCTCTGCCCAATTTTGCTTTTTTCCTCCCCTGTTTATAAATGTTAATTGCAAGACACTTCCAAATAAATATCTTAAACTTCATCTCAGATTCTGCTTCCTGGAAAATCTAACCTGTGTAAGGAATCATACCATGTATTCATTTCTGCTTCTGCTTTCCTCTCTCACTATAATCACAGACTCTGACCCAGACGATTGACATAGAACTAAGGCTTTCTTTTGAATGACTATGTAATTTTCCAGCATTTTCATGCACCACAATTTGTTCAACTTTCCATACTAGGGAACATTCTAGTAGTTTCCAAATTTTATTTTTAAACATACAAAAAGTTCTGAAATAAATGTCCCTGTCACAGATCAATTTAAACTCAAAATTACATGATTACTTGCTTCCAAAGTTGCTATTACATTTTTTTCACTAGTTAGTTCTTTTTTAAAAAAATGAAGTTCACATTACTCCCCTTATCTTTATGTACTTTTTGAGAGTTCCAATGTTATCAACACAAGTCAATAATTTTTAAAATCCATGGCTTATTTCTATAGAATTAAAGTCTTCCACAATTTTTTGGTCATTCCTCTTTTCCTAATTTTGTGAAATATATGAAAAAAGTACTATCAGTATTCTTTAACTGGGATAAATCGCTCACACAAAAGTAACAAGGCTGCATTTAATCCTCTCAATCTAATTTATATGCAATGAAAAAATATTAAAAACTGTAAAATTTGAAATCACAAACACTAGGTTGGAATCCTGGCTATACAAAACATTACATGTGCAATATCCAACTTACTCAAACTCTCTCAATTTCAGTTTTCTCATGTGTAAAATGTGAATGCCTTGCTGGGTTTTAGTGAGAACTAGAGATTTTGTAGGTTCATTATCTGGCAAAGTGCTTTGCATAGAGAAGGTAGTGTATAAATCATTATTATTATTTTTTTTCATGTTCTTGGATTTTCACACAGGGGTGTGTGTGTGCATGTGTGTGTGTATATGTATCAATGCTATACTCACATTTTTTTCTAATAGTGTTTTTTTTTTTTTTTTTTCTCTTAAAGAAACCCACATTTGTTCTGCTTTATGGAAGTAAAGAATACTTTAGGTACTTAGGTTGGTGCAAAAATAATTGCAGTTTTGGACCATGAAATTTAAATCCTTATGACTAGGTTCAAACATATCTTTATTAATCAAAATAGGAACCATTATGATCAACACATTTTTGCCAATGAGAAATAACTTTGCTTATTCCTGTAGCATAAAAATCCATACTTCAGGATTTGACAAACTCTTGGAAAGAATTTTCTGCATCCTCCTGGCTGTGGAAGTGTTTTATGTGCAAACAGTTGTACAGATGCTTGAAGAAGTGGTAGTTGGTTGATGAGAAGTCAGGTGAATGTGAAGGATGAGCCAAAACTTGGTGGCCCAATGCGTTCAACTTTTGAAGCGTCGGTTGTGTGATGTGTGGTTGGACGTTGTCATGGAGAAGAATTGGGCCTTTTTGTTTTTTTTTACTATACTTTAAGTTCTAGGGTACATGTGCGCAACGTGCAGGTTTGTTACATATGTATACATGTGCCATGTTGGTGTGCTGCACCCATTAACTCGTCATTATTTAGGTAATGCTATCCCTCCCCACTCCCTTCCCACAATAGGACCTGGTGTGTGATGATTCCCTTCCTGTGTGCAAATGAACTCATTGTTCAATTCCCACCTATGAGTGAGAACATGAGGTATTTGGTTTTCTGTTCTTGTGATAGTTTGCTGAGAATGATGGTTTCCAGCTGCATTCATGTCCCTACAAAGAACATGAAACTCATCCTTTTTTGTGGCTGCATAGTATTCCATGGTGTATATGTGCCACATTTTCTTAATCCAGTCTGTCACTGATGGACATTTGGGTTGATTCCAAGTCTTTGCTATTGTGAATAGTGCCACAATAAACATACGTGTGCATGTATCTTTATAGCAGCATGACTTATAATCCCTTGGGTATATCCCCAATAATGGGATGGCTGGGTAAAATAGTATTTCTAGTTCTAGATTCTTGAGGAATCGCCACACTTTTCCACAATGGTTGAACTAGTTTACAGTCCCACCAACAATGTAAACGTGTTCCTATTTCTCCACATCTTCTCCAGCACTTGTTCTTTCCTGATTTTTTCATGATTGCCATTCTAACTGGTGTGAGATGGTATCTTATGGTTTTGATTTGCATTTCTCTGATAGCAAGTGATGATGAGCATTTTTTCATGTGTCTGTTGGCTGTATGAATGTCTTCTTTTGAGAAGTGTCTGTACATATCCTTTGCCCACTTTGGATGGGGTTGTTTGTTTTTTTCTTGTAAATTTGTTTGAGTTCTTTGTAGGTTCTGGATATTAGCACTTTGTCAGATGAGTAGATTGCAAAAATTTTCTCCCATTTTGTAGGTTGCCTGTTCACTCTGATGGTAGTTTCTTTTGCTGTGCAGAAGCTCTTTAGTTTAATTAGATCCCATTTGTCAATTTTGGCTTTTGTTGCCATTGCTTTTGGTGTTTCAGACATGAAGTCCTTGCCCATGCCTATGTCCTGAATGGTATTACCTAGGTTTTCTTCTAGGGTTTTTATGGTATTAGGTCTAACATTTAAGTCTCTAATCCATCTTGAATTAATTTTCGTATAGGGAGTAAGGAAAGGATCCAGTTTCAGCTTTCTACTTATAGCTACCCAATTTTCCCAGCACCATTTATTAAACAGGGAATCCTTTCCCCATTTCTTGTGTCTCTCAGGTTTGTCAAAGATCAGATGGCTGTAGATGTGTGGTATTATTTCTGAGGGTTCTGTTCTGTTCCATTGGTCTATATCTCTGTTTTGGTACCAGTACCATGCTGTTTGGGTTACTGTAGTCCTCTCTGTTGACTAGTGCCAGTTACAGGCATTGCAGTTTTTGGTGCATCTCATCGACTTGCTGAGCATAGTCCTCAGATGTAATGGTTTCACCGGGATTCAGAAAGCTGTAGTGGATCAGACCATCAGCAGATCAACAAATAGTGACCACGACCTTTTTTTGGTGCAAGATTGGATTTAGGAAGTGCTTTGGAGCTTCTTCCCAGTCCAACCACAAGGCTGGTCATCACTGGTTGTCATATAAAACCCACTTTCATCACACGTCACAATCCTATCGAGACATGGTCCATCGTTGTTGCATAGAATAAGAGAAGACAACACTTCAAAATGATGATTTTTAAAATTTTCATTCAGCTCATGAAGCACCCACTTTTTGAGCTTTTTCACTTTTTCATTTGCTTCAAATGCTGAGCGACCCTGGAATGGTTGACATTGAGTTCTTCGGCAACTTTTCTTGTGTGCTTGTAAGAGGATCAGCTTTGATGATTGCTCTCAGTTGGCGGTTGTTAACTTCCAATGGTTAGTCACTACGCTCCTCATCTTCAAGGCTCTCGTCTCCTTTGCAAAACTTCTTTAACTACCACTGTACGTTCATTAGCAGTTCCTGGGCCAAATGCGTTGTTGATACAGAAAGTTGTCTCTGCTGCTTTATAACCCATTTTTAAATTGAATAAGAAAATCATGTGGGCGGAGCAAGATGGCCAAATAAGAACAGCTCCAGTCTCCAGCTCCCAGCGCGAGCGACACAGAAGATGGGTGATTTCTGCATTTGCAACTGAGGTACCGGGTTCATCTCACTAGGGAGTGCCGGACAATCGGTGCTGGTCAGCTGCTGCAGCCCGACAAGCGAGAGCTGAAGCAGGGCGAGGCATCGCCTCACCTGGGAAGCGAAAAGGGGAAGGGAATCCCTTCTCCTAGCCAGGGGAACTGAGACACACAACACCTGGAAAATCGGGTAACTCTCACCCCAATACTGCGCTTTACCAAGGGTCTTAGCAAATGGCACACCAGGAGATTATATCCCACACCTGGCCGGGAGGGTCCCATGCCCATGGAGCCTCCCTCATTGCTGGTACAGCAGTCTGTGATGTAACTGCAAGGCAGCAGTGAGGCTGGGGGAGGGGCGCCCGCCATTGCTGAGGCTTAAGTAGGTAAACAAAGCCCCTGGGAAGCTCGAACTGGGTGGAGCCCACAGCAGCTCAAGGAGTACTGCCTGTCTCTGTAGACTCCACCTCTGGAGACAGGGCACAGCTAAACAAACAAAAAAAAGCAACAGAAACCTCTGCAGATGCAAATGACCCTGTTGAGAGCTTTGAAGAGAACAGTGGATCTCCCAGCACAGAGGTTGAGATCTGAGAATGGACACACTGCCTGCTCAAGTGAGTCCCTGACCCCTGAGTAGCCTAACTGGGAGACATCTTCCACTAGGGGCAGACCGACACCCCACACTTCACACAGTGGGGTACACCCCTGAGATGAAGCTTCCAAAGCAAGAACCAGACAGGAACACTTGCTGTTCAGCAATATTCTATCTTCCACAGCCTCTGCTGCTGATACCCAGGCAAACAGGGTCTGGAGTGGACCTCAAGCAATCTCCAACAGACCTACAGCTGAGGGTCCTGACTGTTAGAAGGAAAACTAACAAACAGGAAGGACACCCACACCAAAACCCCATCAGTATGTCACCATCATCAAACACCAGAGGCAGATAAAACCACAAAGATAGGGAAAAAGCAGGGCAGAAAAGATGGAAATTCAAAAAATAAGAGCACATCTCCCCCTCCAAAGGAATGCAGCTCATCACCAGCAATGGATCAAAGCTGGACGGAGAATGACTTTGATGAGATAAGAGAAGGCATCAGTCCATCAAACTTCTCAGAGCTAAAGGAGGAATTACGTACCCAGTGCAAATAAACTAAAACTCTTGAAAAAAGAGTGGAAGAATGGATAACTAGAATAATCAATGCAGAGAAGGCCATAAACGAACTGACAGAGATAAAAACCATGACGCAAGAAATACGTGACAAATGCACAAGGTTCAGTAACCAACTCGATCAACTGGAAGAAAGAGTATCAGCGATTGAGGATCAAATGAATGAAATGAAGCAAGAAGAGAAGGCTAAAGAAAAAAGAGGAAAAAGAGATGAACAAAGCCTGCAAGAAGTATGGGATTATGTAAAAAGACCAAATCTATGTCTGACTGGGGTACCTGAAAGTGAGGGGGAAAATGGAACCAAGTTGGAAAATACTCTTCAGGATATCATCCAGGAGAACTTCCCCAACCTAGTAAGGCAGACCAACATTCAAATTTAGGAAATACAGAGAATGCCACAAAGATACTCCTCAAGAAGAGCAACTCCAAGACACATAATTGCCAGATTCACCAAAGTTGAAATGAAGGAAAAACTGTTAAGGGCAGCCAGAGAGAAAGGTCGGGTTACTCACAAAGGGAAGCCCATCAGACTAACAGCAGATCTCTCGGCAGAAACTCTCCAAGCCAGAAGAGAGTGGGGGCCAATATTCAACATTCTTAAAGAAAAGAATTTTCAACCCAGAATTTCATATCCAGCGAAACTAAGTTTCATAAGTGAAGGAGAAATAAAATCCTTTACAGATAAGCAAATGCTTATTTTGTCACCACCAGGCCTGCCTTACAAGAGACCCTGAAGGAAGCACTAAACATGGAAAGGAACAACCGGTACCAGCCATTGCAAAAACATGCCAAAATGTAAAGACCATTGAGGCTAGGAAGCAACTGAATCAACTAACGAGCAAAATAACCAGTTAATATCATAATGACAGGATCAAGTTCACACATAACAATATTAACCTTAAATGTAAATGGACTAAATGCTCCAATTAAAAGAAAGAGACTGGCACACTGGATAAAGAGTCAAGACCCATCAGTTTGCTGTATTCAGGAGACCCATCTCACATGCAGAGACACACATAGGCTCAAAATAAAGGGATGGAGGAAGATCTACCAAGCAAATGGAGAACAAATTAAAGCAAGGGTTGCAAACCTAGTCTCTGATAAAACAGTCTTTAAACCATCAAGGATCAAAAGAGACAAAGAAGGCCATTACATAATGGTAAAGGGATCAATTCAACATGAAGAGCTAACTATCCTAAATATATATGCACCCAATACAGGAGCACCCAGATTCATAAAGCAAGTCCTTAGAGACTTAAAAAGAGACTTAGACTCCCGTATAATAATAATGGAAGACTTCAACACCCCACTGTCAACATTAGACAGATCAATGAGACAGAAAGTTAAGAAGGATATCCAATTATTGAACTCATCTCTGCACCAAGCAGACCTAATAGACATCTACAGAACTCTCCACCCCAAATCAACAGAATATACATTCTTCTCAGCATCACATCTCACTTATGCCAAAATTGACCATATAATTGGAAGTAAAGCACTCCTCAGCAAATGTAGAAGAACAGAAATTATGACAAACTGTGTCTTAGACGACAGTGCAATCAAACTAGAACTCAGGACTAAGAAACTCAATCAAAACCGCTCAACTACATGGAAACTGAACAACCTGCTCCTAAATGTCTACTGGGTACATGACAAAATGAAGGCAGATATAAAGATGTTCTTTGAAACCAATGAGAACAAAGAGACAAATACCAGAATCTCTGGGACACATTTAAAGCAGTGTGTAGAGGGAAATTTATAGCACTAAATGCCCAAAAGAGAAAGCTGGAAAGATCTAAAATTGACACTCTAACATCACAATTAAAAGAACTAGAGAAGCAAGAGCAAACATATCCAAAAGCTAGCAGAAGGCAAGAAATAACTAAGATGAGAGCAGACATGAAGGAGATAGAGACACAAAAAACCCTCCAAAAAATCAATGAATCCAGGAGTTGGTTTTTTGAAAAGATCGACAAAATTGATAGACTGCTAGTAAGACTAATAAAGAAGAAAAGAGAATAGAATCAAATAGATGCAATAAAAAATGATGAAGCAGATATCACCACCAACCCCACAGAAATACAAACTACCATCAGAGAATACTATAAACACCTCTACGCAAATAAACCAGAAAATCTAGAAGAAATGGATAATTTCCTGGACACTTACACTCTCCCAAGACTAAACCAGGAAGAAGTTGAATCCCTGAATAGACCAATAGCAGGCTCTGAAATTGAGGCAATAATTAATAGCCTACCAACCAAAAAAAGTCCAGGACCAGATGGATTCACAGCTGAATTCTACCAGAGGTACAAGGAGGAGCTGGTACCATTCCTTCTGAACTATTCCAATCAATAGAAAAAGAGGGAATCCTCCCTAACTCATTTTATGAGGCCAACATCATCCTGATACCAAACCCTGGCAGAGACACAACAAGAAAAGAGAATTTTAGACCAATATCCCTGATGAATATTGATGCAAAAATCCTCAATAAAATACTGGCAAACCGGATCCAGCAGCACATCAAAAAGCTTATCCACCATGATGAAGTGGACTTCATCCCTGGGATGCAAGGCTAGTCCAACATACGCAAATCATTAAATGTAATCCAGCATATAAACAGAACCAAAGACAAAAACCACATGATTATCTCAATAGATGCAGAAAAGGCCTTTGACAAAATTCAGCAGCCCTTCATGCTAAAAACTCTCAATAAATTCGGTATTGATGGAACATATCTCAAAATAATAAGAGCTATTTATGACAAACCCACAGCCAATATCGTACTGAATGGGCAAAAACTGGAAAAATTCCCTTTGAAAACAGGCACAAGACAGGGATGCCCTCTCTCACCACTCCTATTTAACATAGTGTTGGAAGTTCTGGCTAGGGCAATTAGGCAAGAGAAAGAAATCAAGGGTATTCAGTTAGGAAAAGAAGAAGTCAAATTGTCCCTCTTTGCAGATGACATGATTGTATATTTAGAAAACCCCATCATCTCAGCCCAAAATCTCCTTAAGCTGATAAGCAACTTTAGCAAAGTCTCAGGATACAAAATTAATGTGCAAAAATCACAAGCATTCTTATACACCAACAACAGACAAACAGAAAGTCAAATCATGAATGAACTTCCATTCACAATTGCTTCAAAGAGAATAAAATACCTAGGAATCCAACTTTCAAGGGATGTAAAGGACCTCTTCAAGGAGAACTACAAACCACTGCTCAGTGAAATAAAAGAGGACACAAACAAATGGAAGAATATTCCATGTTCATGGATAGGAAGAATCAATATCATGAAAATGGCCATACTGCTCGAGGTAATTTATAGATTCAATGCCATCCTCATTAAGCTACCAATGAATTTCTTCACAGAATTGGAAAAAACTGGTTTAAAGTTCATGCGGAACCAAGAAAGAGCCCGCATTGCCAAGACAATCCTAAGCCAAAAGAACAAAGCTGGAGGTATCACGCTACCTGACTTCAAACTATGCTACAAGGCTAGGGTAACCAAAACAGCATGGTACTCGTACCAAAACAGAGATATAGACCAATGGAAAAGAACAGAACCCTCAGAAATAATACCACACATCTACAGCCATCTGATCTTTGACAAACCTGAGAGACACAAGAAATGGGGAAAGGATTCCCTATTTAATAAAAGGTGCTGGGAAAATTGGCTAGCCATAAGTAGAAAGCTGAAACTGGATCCCTTCCTTACTCCTTATACGAAAATTAATTCAAGATGGATTAGAGACTTAAATGTTAGACCTAATACCATAAAAACCCTAGAAGAAAACCTAGGTAATACCATTCAGGACATAGGCATGGGCAAGGACTTCATGTCTGAAACACCAAAAGCAACGGCAACAAAAGCCAAAATTGACAAATGGGATCTAATTAAACTAAAGAGCTTCTGCACAGCAAAAGAAACTACCATCAGAGTGAACAGGCAACCTACAGAATGGGAGAAAATTTTTGCAATCTACTCATCTGACAAAGGGCTAATATCCAGAACCTACAAAGAACTCAAACAAATTTACAAGAAAAAAACAAACAACCCCATCAAAAAGTGGGCAAATGATATGAACAGACAGTTCTCAAAAGAAGACATTCATACAGCCAACAGACACATGAAAAATGCTCGTCATCACTGGCCATCAGAGAAATGCAAATCAAAACCACAATGAGATACTATCTCACACCAATTAGAATGGCAATCATTAAAAAGTCAGGAAAGAACAAGTGCTGGAGAGGATGTGGAGAAATAGGAACACTTTTACACTGTTGGTGGGATTGTAAACTAGTTCATCCACTATGGAAAACAGTATGGCGATTCCTCAACGATCTAGAACTAAAAGTACCATATGACCCAGCCATCCCATTACTGGGTATATAGCCAAAAGATTATAAATCATGTTGCTATAAAGACACATGCACACGTATGTTCATTGCGACACTATTCACAATAGCAAACACTTGGAATCAACCCAAATGTCCATTAGTGACAGACTGGATTAAGAAAATGTGGCACGTATACACCGTGGAATACTATGCAGCCATAAAAAACGATGAGTTTGTGTCCTTTGTAGGGACATGGATGCAGCTGGAAACCATCATTCTCAGCAAACTATCGCAAGAACCGAAAACCAAACACTGTATGTTCTCATTCATAGGTGGGAACTGAACAATGAGATCACTTGGACTCAGGAAGGGGAACATCACACACTAGGCCCTATTATGGGGAAGAGGGAGCGGGGAGGGATTGCATTGGGAGTTATACCTGATATAAATGACGAGTTGATGGATGCTGACGAGTTGATAGGTGCAGCACACCAATATGGCATAAGTGTACATATGTAACAAACCTGCACGTTATGCACATGTACCCTAGAACTTAAAGTATAATAATAATAATAAAAAAAGAAAATCACTTGAATTTGCTTTTTGTCTGACATCATTTCCATTGTCTAAACTAAATATAAAATGAACAGCAAGTAATACGTCATTAGCAAAAAAAAAAAATAAATAAATAAAGCGAGAAATGTATTAAAATGATGCATAACATAACCACATTTGTTTAAAACTTATTCTAATATCAAAAGGCAAATTTCAACAATGCAAAAACTGCAATTACTTTTGTACCAACCTTATCTTGTCTTATCTTTTATCTTATCTTATGTGAGCTTTGTGATACCTAATTAGATGCACTTACCTCCTTATAAAATTTCCCAAGTCAACAGAGTATATAATCCTTCACCCACATGAAAAAAGCAGAAGTGGGTAGAAATAGCTTGTGAACCAGAAGCTGCTTTTTGTTTTCAGATGATTCTGATTTACCTTATAGGTAATATGCAACCTGTTACACAGTTCCAGTGATTCAAATTTTTATTTTCCCCTTGATTTTGTGACGTATTATTAATTTGGCAACATTTTACTATTCTTTTTTTATCCCCTTTGATCTCCTAGCTTTCTTTTTGGAATATTCCATCCACTCTGTCTAGTAACTCTACTAACCCAGGTATATACAAACATTGCTTATGATCTTTCATCTATTCTCTAGGTGAACAGGGATTCAACTCACCCCAGAATCTCTCACGTGTTGGAGATTAGATCCTTAAACCATAGGTTGGAAAGCAGCAAATAGAGTGGAAGAAATAGAGAGCCTCCAAAAGAAAACACAAAAGGGGCAAAGTATTACCTTTCAGAGAAATCACTCTACATTTTTATCCAAAGTTTGTGGCAAGAGAGAGTGAACCCAAGATGGAACTAGCACTGAGAACAAAAACAAACCTAATTTTGATGTTGCCCTTCGTGAAATCTTACAGAGCAGACCTGTACTAGAGTTTAGGTAGTATCTAAAAAGTAGCATTTTCGGATGGGCTTTAGAAGATCTAGTGTAAAACAAGATCTAAGAGTAAAACAAGGGTACACTTGGAAAATTTTATTAGTGTGACCTTTATGAAATCATTTATTTAGTAGTCCATAACCTGGGGTGTTACCTATTCCTCTTTGGAGTATTTGGAAATACAAAGGGACATTTTTGATTACCAGAATGTCTGAGAGGCATTACTTGCATTTTGTTGGCAATGTCCAAAACTATAAACGTCTGGTGGGTACTCCTGGAAATCTGGCCAATAAAGAACTGCTTTAAAAAAAAGTCATCAATACTCCAAGAAATACAGTGACATGGACACAATTATACTGCCCGGCTAATCATAACCACACTGTTGTATATGTTACCTAGTATAACTCGGTCTATAATGCAGCAGTTACTCCTGCACCCATCACCTCTAATTCTATGTAAATGAAGTCTACAGTTTTCAAAATGGTCAATTCAGTATCAAGGCTAGAAAGTCAAAATGGTCCCTTGTGATGAAAAATCAGAAAAAAATAAAAATGCCTAGCAGAAAGAATCTGCCATTTCTACTGCCTCATCAGCTGAGCATGCTTGTTTTCAACAAAATACAGGCATCCGAGAAAACAAACTAGCCAGACTCGGAGAACCGAGCCCCACCTAGGCCAAAAGGTTTTTAGGTATTACACAGATATATCTGTGCATACAAACACACAGATAGGCATATACAGCTTGTTATTCAAATCAGTAAGGACTAAGACAGTTATGCTGTGTTTATTTAAAAAAAGTTGTCTGAGGAGAATTTTAATTAAAAATGTACATGATAATCCACAGGAATGATATTAAACATCCTCAAGATACTGATAGGTAAGAGATGAATTATCATTACCACAGTGTAAATAGAAAAACTAGTGAAAATTTCCCAAGCTGCTAAAAACTTCCCTTTATTCAGTTGAAAATGTTTTTAATTATTTGCAAAAGTGCTAATGTGCTCTTTGATAGTGGGACGGAGGTTTGGACATTCATATCATCATGTGGGGAAAGTTATACCTGACTGGATTAACAGCTGCAACATAACTTTTCTGATTAGCCTTGTGTAGAATATAACAATCTAGGCAATTAGAGTGACCTTATCTTCTTTTTGATGTGCATATTTTAGTAAAGGTACAAAAATTTTTCTTTATAACCTTTGATTCAACAGTTCTCATAAAGATTTAGTTTCAAGATATTTGAAACAAGATGATAGTGACTAGTTAATTAGAAAACGTACTTAGTATTTGAATAGTTTTCATCAAGGAAGGTTTTGAAGGGCAGTACTTACTTTGAAAATTGTGTAAATAAATAAAAGTGCTTCTTTTGCTTCTAGGATCATATTCTAACCTCTATATGCTAGTTTTAACATGCTAAAACTTCTCAAAAATTCTCCCCTCCCTCTTTTCCCTCTGCACTAGAAACTGAAGGAAAACACTATCATACAGAGGAGATTCCATTCAAAAGTACAAACTGCATAGAATTTCTTTAATAGAGCTCAAAACACTAAAATCAGATTTATAGCGTGTAACCCCACTTTACATGCTTTAGATTTTTAGTAATGTTTGAATTCTATCCCATGCCTAAACAAACATCTAATATCTTTGGTCCAGTTTGAGATTCAACTTAAAAAGAATCCACAGGACACTTTTGCGAGACACAAAAAGTAACCAAGTACAGATGTCCCAAAAATTGTAGTCCAGCAGTACCAGGGAAGAGGTACCAGCCCAGAGACTCTAATCCTCTAGACTACCTGTAGAGCAAGATATCTTTCCATTTATATCATCTCCACATCTCCATGTGGTAACTAGTACTCTATGATGCATAGGTAAAATCCGAGGTTCCCTAGCTTTGGAATATTAGATACTATTAAAAGAGATATTGATTGGGACCATGAATGTCACAAACTGCTCAGGAGTTGGGCAGACTTGCTCTCTAGCCTAAGCTGTACCACCTGCTGAGTTAGTCTTCTACCTCTTGATTCCTGGTCTTCCTCAATGAGATTTATCAATTGAAAATCCTCAATGAGATTCATCAGTTGAAAATGATCACTTATAATTTGAAATTTTATAATGTTGAAAGTCTTTATTTTCCTGAACTTTTTATAGAAGTTGCAATGGAAGCCTGGAAAATAAAACAGTAGAAAACACTCATAGTTTTAATAACCTAAATAAAATAAAACATTCTCTATGCTACCTAAATAGAATGAAATATTTTCTATGCCAAAAATTATGAGAAAAAGTATGAGGTAACTTCCCAAATGGAAAAAAAAAATTTATAAGAAACATTCCAGAGCATAATATCTTCATATATAAAAAACTCACACAAATTCAAAAGAAACACTCACACCATAGAAAGGTAAATAAGACAAAAAAGTGATTTATTAAAGTCAAATTTTAAATCCTGAATAAACTTCTGAATAAATGCACTAGACTGCCTTAAAAAACCTACCATTTTTCTTTTCCTATACTCTACTTCCCTATATCTTGAGACTTTTCTTTTGTAACTTTAATTTCTTCTCAATCATCATCGGCCACCCTTTCTTTTGCACCCAGTCCAATTCTTAATTATGTCTCTTCATTCTCTATTGAGAAGTAGAAATAATCAGGCAAAAATTCACAGCGGTGAATCTATATGTCTACTTGCATTTGTTCCTGTATTTTCTATCTTCCTAGTACAAGAGTTAAACTGTAGCTATTGCAAGATCCAGACAAACCCTGTACTTGTTTTCTGAATCCCACATATCCTTATCTTTTCAAGGGCATCTACAAGATACCCCTTCTCATTCCTGTGTAATCAAGGGTCTTTCTCTCCAGAATTATTCATATATATATATACACCTCACATCCAAAAAGCAAAGAAAATCTATTGCCAAAATTTTCTTGCCTTTAGTAACCACTAGACATCATGCACAAATGATCTGCTCTGGCTGTATTCCTTCCTCCTTGCTTGTTTTTTCTTCCACTTGCTGCAAGTCAGTGTCTGAACCCACATCTCCACAGAAATTGCTATTGTCAACTCCACTGACCAAATGTAGTTCACTATTCTAATAACCACTTCTCTGTCCCATTTTACTAGCTCTCTCAGCAGTATTCCTCCCAGTGATGACTCCTGAAAAATTTATTTCTCTTGGATCGGGGATACCCCATTCATCTAGTTTCCAGGCTACTTGCTGTCTGATTAATTTCAGTCTCCTGTGCTGGCTCCTCCTTTTTGAACTTGATCTAAATATCACAGTTTCTCAGAGTTTTGTCCTAGACTTCTTCTTTTTTTGGTCTGCTTCTCTAGATGATCTTGCATAGTCTCATTCATGGCTTTGAATTTTATCAAAGTGCTGACAACTCCAAGCTCTCTGAATTCATCTATCTACCTGTCAATTCATATCTTTACTTTTATATTCCATAGAACCTCAGACATAAAAGATTCCATCCAAACTTCTTATTTTGGTGTGTCTCACTGCCTGTTTCTTCCACAGTTTTCCCATCTCGGTAAATGACATCATCAGCCATCAGACTATTCAAGACAAAACCTAGGACTGAGTCATCTTTGACATCTTTGCATCCATAACTCCTATAGGAAATCCAAAGTGAGTCAGATTTTTTTAAATTCAAAATATTTCAAAAATAGAAGCACCATCATGTCTTATAAGGTGCATAGCTCTAGTCTTCTACTTTGTCTTTCTACTGTCACTTGAACCACTCTTTTCTACTTTCAACCCAACAGCCAGAAAGTATAACACATAAAACTCTCCAATGTCCTCTAGTTGTACATCTAATAAGATCTGACCACTGCACTAAGGCCTGCAAGGCTCCATATGACCCATCCTTTTCTATCATACTAACCTTATGTCACAGGATTTTCTCCTGCTAATTATACTTTGGCCTCATTGGCCTTTTTGCATTTCCTAAATATTAACTTTGTTGTTCTGAGGACCTTGACTCTTAAGTTCATCTCTGCCTGACAGGTCCCCCAATCATAAGATCAAACATGTGGTTCTTTCTTTAGACTTTGGATCTAAGTTACTTCCTCGGAAAGAATCTTCTCAGACTACCCATTTAAAATGCCCCAACTCAAAACAAGCCGTTGTTTTTCAACATTTTTTTCTTCATTACTATCTGGAATATTTGTTTACAGTGTTCTTTGCTTACTTGTTTATCATCTCTTGTACTAGATTATAAGCTTCTGATTGGCTACATATTTACTATTTTATGTATCACTTTGTATTAGCTACCAGAGAATGCAATATATATTTGTTGAATAAATTAGTGAGTTGAAATCACTTCAGATACCACAGGAAGAAGCTAACGAGCTACCATTTGAAAGTTTGACATAAAACCTTAAATGTAGCATTACAACATCATATAACTGACTTCTCCCCTGAGCTCCACATACATACAAACTGCTTCCTCAGTATTTTTACTTGGGAATCTCATAGACACAAACTCCACAGATTTGACACAGAATTTTTTATTTAAATCCCCACCAATACATTTAGTTCCTAATTCCCCTTCTCCTCTAAGATGCATAAGACGAAACCTAGAAAAAAACATATTTTTGTGTATGTATATTAAACACACACACATATATATCCCATTATATTAAAGTTACATATGCTGCAATATGCATTTATGGGTCTGTATTTATATGCAACTATCTATCTATATTTTAAATAAAATATACCAAAGTGTTCATAATGATTTTATTTCCTTGGGCTTGTGGGATTCAGAGTAATTATGTATACTTCAGAGTATAAAAAATATGTGTTTATATTGTTTTTTCCCCCTAGGATTTTGTTTTGTTTGTTTCTATGGTCTCTTATTTTTTTAAAAGTTTATTTATTTATTTGATACAAGGTCTCTCTCTGTCCCCTAGGCTGGAGTACAGTGCCCAGTCATAGCTCACCACAGCCTTGAACTCTTGGGCTCAAGCAATTCTCCCATCTCAGCCTCCTGAGAAGCTACAACTC
The DNA here is from genome assembly GCF_037993035.2 of Macaca fascicularis. NCBI lineage: Eukaryota > Metazoa > Chordata > Mammalia > Primates > Cercopithecidae > Macaca > Macaca fascicularis. The sequence continues at coordinate 110,242,638 of NC_088379.1, forward strand.
CAGGTGTGTGCCACCATGCCTGGCTAACTGTCTTTTTTACTTTTTTAGAGATAGGGTCTCACGATGTTGCTTAGGCTGATCTTGAACTCCTGGTTTCAAGCCATTCTCCTGCCTTCACCTCCTAAAGCGCTGGGATTACAGGCATGACCCACTACATCTGGCCATGTGTCATTTTAATAGAAAAAAGTAAAACCTTAAAAAATGGAGGACTCAATAAATTTATGGACTATGGTATTGAGGAGAGGATTACTAAATTTTTCCAGTTCGATACTACAGATTTCTGTACTATTACATAGGTTTAACTGGATCCAGTTAAGTCCATGAGAGTACAGAAATCTAGAAAAAATGACAACTTTGTATGCCATATTTTGAGATGTCATTGTTATTGTGTATGTAAAGGAAAATGAAAAGTTGAACTGTAAGCTGCAAGAGCAGAATTATAATTTTCCTAAAAATATTATGTGTGTGTATATATATATAATATACATATTATTTCTAAAGTAATGTTCAAATTACTTTTGTATCATTACCACCAAATTTGTAGAAAACAAAACAAATAGAGTTCTACCAGGAAATTATATCTTTTAAAACTATTGATTATCATTGTAAAGACAATACGTTAGTTAGTGTAGCCAGTTATCATATTATACTATTTTTGCAAGATGTGGGGTAACTGCCTTGAATGGTCAGGTTAATGGTGCATTTGCTGGTGGCTTGATCTGCAAGTAGAGAAAAAGTTTGGATTAAATCAATAATTTTTTTTGTAGAATCCCTGCTTTGTTTTTAAATTTATTAAAATGTATTTTTAGAATAATTACTAGTCTGGTGATTAACAGCAAAAAATAAATGGTTATTGTCCCAAATTGCTTACACTTTGTTAGGGATAGTATTTCCTTTTATTTTTTCTTCAACTTTCATTTTAAATTCAGGGGTACATGTGCCATGGTAGTTTACTCACAGATCATCCCATCACCTAGGTATTAAGCCCAGCATCCATTTGCTATTCTTCCTAATGCTCTTCCCCTACCTTGACTCTGACAGACCCTAGTGTGTGTTGTTCCCCTGATGTGTCCATGTGTTCTCATCATTCAGCTCCCACTTCTAAGTGAGAATATACCGTGTTTGGTTTTTCTGTTCCTGTGTTAGTTTCCTAAGTATAATGGCTTCCAACTCCATCCATGTTCCTGCAACAGACATGATCTTGCTTTTTGTGACTGTGTAGTATTCCATGGTGTTTATGTACCACATTTTTTTAATCTAGTTTATCACTGATGGACATTTAGGTTGATTCCATGTCTTTGCTATCATGACTAGTGCTTCAGTGAACATACGCATGCATGTATCTTCATAATAGAATGATTTCTATTCCTTTGGGTATATACTCAGTAATGGGATTGCTGAGTCAAATAGTATTTCTGCCTCTATGTCACTAAGGAGTTGCCACACTGTCTTTCACGATGATTGAACTAATTTACACTCCCACCAATAGTGTAAGTGTTCCTGTAACTGTACATCCTCACCAGCAACTTTTTTTTTTTTTTTTACTTTTTAATAATCGCCATTCTGACTGGTGTGAGATAGTATCTCATTGGCAGATAGTATTTCTATGTGATAAGCATCACATTGCTTGTTAAAAGTGATCATATAGATATATGTAACACTTCAAGTTGGTGGAGACTAGCATTTCTAGGGAGAAGCAGCAGAAAATAAAGTAGAGAGCATTGTTTAAAGAATCACATGTGCTGTAATGAGAAATTTGGATATTACTCATAAGTCCAGTCATTTTCAACTGTGCTCTCATGAGCAATTAGGTGTCTCTCAGGGGGAACATCACTTTAGAGCAGCTTAAAATAGACTAAGCACTTGGTCCTTGTCAGTTCTGGTCCTCTGAGAATCAAATTTCAAGACAAGTTTAGACATAAAAGAGATGTTCTTCGGGAGCTATGAAGGATGAAGGGAAGATAGCAGGAGCAGGCAGGGGGAGATATTTAGACCTCAATGCTGGTCTGTGAAAAGAGAGAGGAAAGAAGAATTGAATAGGAAGAGCCAAACTGCAAAACTGCGAGAAAGTCTTACCTCACCTATGAAGTATCACTTAGCCAAAGTTGCCAAAGAGAGGGACTCTGCATTTTTAGGAATGGGACAGCACTAGTATGCACGCTGTGCTTACTCATTGGCTGTAACTAGACTGGTAGAAAGATGGCCTCAGTACAAATATGGTGGATCCACAGTCAACCATGATTCTCCAACAGGTTTTCTAGAAGGAGATCCAAACAGTACCCACTCCATGGCTGCCAGCTCTCACCATGCCCATTTCACAAGAACTGCAACATTTATGTTTGGTTTATAATTATGTTTTGACTAAGATCACATTTAACCCAAAGGCTCCATTTTCATTCATCAACAAATGTTTATCAAAATGTACTGCACATCAGTATCAACTAGTATCTTAGCTATATTACAAAGATATTGCATCAAAAATAAACAACAAATTCAGCGGCTTGAAATATTAATTATTTATTATCCCAGCCACAAGATTATAGGTTGGCTGGGACTGTTCTGCTTCATTCTGCACAACTACAGAATCACTAGAATAAATTGGTTCCATCATTCCAGTGAGGGAATGATGAATGCGCATCAGTTTTCCAGTAGAAACTCTATGGCAGAGGGAGGGCAAGAACACTAGAGGGGGGGGCGGAGCAAGATGGCCGAATAGGAGCAGCTCCAGTCTCCAACTCCCAGCGCGAGCGACACAGAAGACCGGTGATTTCTGCATTTTCAACTGAGGTACTGGGTTCATCTCACTGGGGAGTGCCGGACGATCGGTGCTGGTCAGCTGCTGCAGCCCGACCAGCGAGAGCTGAAGCAGGGCGAGGCATTGCCTCACCTGGGAAGCGCAAGGGGGAAGGGAGTCCCTTTTCCTAGCCAGGGGAACTGAGACACACAACACCTGGAAAATCGGGTAACTCCCACCCCAATACTGCGCTTTAGGAAACAGGCACACCAGGAGATCATATCCCACACCTGGCCGGGAGGGTCCCACACCCACGGAGCCTCCCTCGTTGCTAGCGCAGCAGTCTGTGATCTACCGGCAAGGCAGCAGCGAGGCTGGGGGAGGGGCGCCCGCCATTGCTGAGGCTTAAGTAGGTAAACAAAGCTGCTGGGAAGCTCGAACTGGGTGGAGCTCACAGCAGCTCAAGGAAACCTGCCTGTCTCTGTAGACTCCACCTCTGGGGACAGGGCACAGTAAACTAAGACACACAGACACCTCTGCACAGACGCAAACGACTCTGTCTGACAGCTTTGAAGAGAGCAGTGGATCTCCCAATACGGAGGCTGAGATCTGAGAAGGGACAGACTCCCTGCTCAAGCGGGTCCCTGACCCCTGAGTAGCCTAACTGGGAGACATCCCCCACTAGGGGCAGTCTGACACCCCACACCTCACAGGGAGGAGTATACCCCTGAGAGGAAGCTTCCAAAGCAAGAATCAGACAGGTACACTCGCTGTTCAGAAATATTCTATCTTCTGCAGCCTCTGCTGCTGATACCCAGGCAAACAGGGTCTGGAGTGGACCTCAAGCAATCTCCAACAGACCTACAGCTGAGGGTCCTGACTGTTAGAAGGAAAACTATCAAACAGGAAGGACACCTACACCAAAACCCCATCAGTACATCACCATCATCAAAGACCAGAGGCAGATAAAACCACAAAGATGGGGAAAAAGCAGGGCAGAAAAGCTGGAAATTCAAAAAACAAGAGTGCATCTCCCCCGGCAAAGGAGCGCAGCTCGTCGCCAGCAACGGATCAAAGCTGGACGGAGAATGACTTTGACGAGATGAGAGAAGAAGGCTTCAGTCCATCTAATTTCTCAGAGCTAAAGGAGGAATTACATACCCAGCGCAAAGAAACTAAAAATCTTGAAAAAAAAGTGGAAGAATTGATGGCTAGAGTAATTAATGCAGAGAAGGTCCTAAACGAAATGAAAGAGATGAAAACCATGACACGAGAAATACGTGACAAATGCACAAGCTTCAGTAACCGACTCGATCAACTGGAAGAAAGAGTATCAGCGATTGAGGATCAAATGAATGAAATGAAGCGAGAAGAGAAACCAAAAGAAAAAAGAAGAAAAAGAAACGAACAAAGCCTGCAAGAAGTATGGGATTATGTAAAAAGACCAAATCTACGTCTGATTGGGGTGCCTGAAAGTGAGGGGGAAAATGGAACCAAGTTGGAAAACACTCTTCAGGATATCATCCAGGAGAACTTCCCCAACCTAGTAGGGCAGGCCAACATTCAAATCCAGGAAATACAGAGAACGCCACAAAGATACTCCTCAAGAAGAGCAACTCCAAGACACATAATTGCCAGATTCACCAAAGTTGAAATGAAGGAAAAAATCTTAAGGGCAGCCAGAGAGAAAGGTCGGGTTACCCACAAAGGGAAGCCCATCAGACTAACAGCAGATCTCTCCGCAGAAACTCTACAAGCCAGAAGAGAGTGGGGGCCAATATTCAACATTCTTAAAGAAAAGAATTTTAAACCCAGAATTTCATATCCAGCCAAACTAAGTTTCATAAGTGAAGGAGAAATAAAATCCTTTACAGATAAGCAAATGCTTAGAGATTTTGTCACCACTAGGCCTGCCTTACAAGAGATCCTGAAGGAAGCACTAAACATGGAAAGGAACAACCGGTACCAGCCATTGCAAAAACATGCCAAAATGTAAAGACCATTGAGGCTAGGAAGAAACTGCATCAACTAATGAGCAAAATAACCAGTTAATATCATAATGGCAGGATCAAGTTCACACATAACAATATTAACCTTAAATGTAAATGGACTAAATGCTCCAATTAAAAGACACAGACTGGCAAACTGGATAAAGAGTCAAGACCCATCAGTCTGCTGTATTCAGGAGACCCATCTCACACGCAGAGACATACATAGGCTCAAAATAAAGGGATGGAGGAAGATTTACCAAGCAAATGGAGAACAAAAAAAAAGCGGGGGTTGCAATACTAGTCTCTGATAAAACAGACTTTAAACCATCAAAGATCAAAAGAGACAAAGAAGGCCATTACATAATGGTAAAGGGATCAATTCAACAGGAAGAGCTAACTATCCTAAATATATATGCACCCAATACAGGAGCACCCAGATTCATAAAGCAAGTCCTTAGAGACTTACAAAGAGACTTAGACTCCCACACAATAATAATGGGAGACTTCAACACTCCACTGTCAACATTAGACAGATCAACGAGACAGAAAGTTAACAAGGATATCCAGGAATTAAACTCATCTCTGCAACAAGCAGACCTAATAGACATCTATAGAACTCTCCACCCCAAATCAACAGAATATACATTCTTCTCAGCACCACATCATACTTACTCCAAAATTGACCACGTAATTGGAAGTAAAGCACTCCTCAGCAAATGTACAAGAACAGAAATTATAACAAACTGTCTCTCAGACCACAGTGCAATCAAACTAGAACTCAGGACTAAGAAACTCACTCAAAACCGCTCAACTACATGGAAACTGAACAACCTGCTCCTGAATGACTACTGGGTACATAACGAAATGAAGGCAGAAATAAAGATGTTCTTTGAAACCAATGAGAACAAAGATACAACATACCAGAATCTCTGGGACACATTTAAAGCAGTGTGTAGAGGGAAATTTATAGCACTAAATGCCCACAAGAGAAAGCAGGAAAGATGTAAAATTGACACTCTAACATCGCAATTAAAAGAACTAGAGAAGCAAGAGCAAACACATTCGAAAGCTAGCAGAAGGCAAGAAATAACTAAGATCAGAGCAGAACTGAAGGAGATAGAGACACAAAAAACCCTCCAAAAAATCAATGAATCCAGGAGTTGGTTTTTTGAAAAGATCAACAAAATTGACAGACCACTAGCCAGACTAATAAAGAAGAAAGAGAGAAGAATCAAATCGACGCAATTAAAAATGATCAAGGGGATATCACCACTGACCCCACAGAAATACAAACTACCATCAGAGAATACTATAAACACCTCTACGCAAATAAACTGGAAAATCTAGAAGAAATGGATAATTTCCTGGACACTTACACTCTTCCAAGACTAAACCAGGAAGAAGTTGAATCCCTGAATAGACCAATAGCAGGCTCTGAAATTGAGGCAACAATTAATAGCCTACCAACCAAAAAAAGTCCAGGACCAGATGGATTCACAGCTGAATTCTACCAGAGGTACAAAGAGGAGTTGGTACCATTCCTTCTGAAACTATTCCAATCAATAGAAAAAGAGGGAATCCTCCCTAACTCATTTTATGAGGCCAACATCATCCTGATACCAAAGCCCGGCAGAGACACAACAAAAAAAGAGAATTTTAGACCAATATCCCTGATGAACATCGATGCAAAAATCCTCAATAAAATACTGGCAAACCGGATTCAGCAACACATCAAAAAGCTTATCCACCATGATCAAGTGGGCTTCATCCCTGGGATGCAAGGCTGGTTCAACATTCGCAAATCAATAAACATAATCCAGCATATAAACAGAACCAAAGACAAGAACCACATGATTATCTCAATAGATGCAGAAAAGGCTTTTGACAAAATTCAACAGCCCTTCATGCTAAAAACTCTCAATAAATTCGGTATTGATGGAACGTACCTCAAAATAATAAGAGCTATTTATGACAAACCCACAGCCAATATCATACTGAATGGGCAAAAACTGGAAAAATTCCCTTTGAAAACTGGCACAAGACAGGGATGCCCTCTCTCACCACTCCTATTCAACATAGTGTTGGAAGTTCTGGCTAGGGCAATCAGGCAAGAGAAAGAAATAAAGGGTATTCAGTTAGGAAAAGAAGAAGTCAAATTGTCCCTGTTTGCAGATGACATGATTGTATATTTAGAAAACCCCATTGTCTCAGCCCAAAATCTCCTTAAGCTGATAAGCAACTTCAGCAAAGTCTCAGGATACAAAATTAATGTGCAAAAATCACAAGCATTCTTATACACCAGTAACAGACAAACAGAGAGCCAAATCAGGAATGAACTTCCATTCACAATTGCTTCAAAGAGAATCAAATACCTAGGAATCCAACTTACAAGGGATGTAAAGGACCTCTTCAAGGAGAACTACAAACCACTGCTCAGTGAAATCAAAGAGGACACAAACAAATGGAAGAACATACCATGCTCATGGATAGGAAGAATCAATATTGTGAAAATGGCCATACTGCCCAAGGTAATTTATAGATTCAATGCCATCCCCATCAAGCTACCAATGAGTTTCTTCACAGAATTGGAAAAAACTGCTTTAAAGTTCATATGGAACCAAAAAAGAGCCCGCATCTCCAAGACAATCCTAAGTCAAAAGAACAAAGCTGGAGGCATCACGCTACCTGACTTCAAACTATACTACAAGGCTACAGTAACCAAAACAGCATGGTACTGGTACCAAAACAGAGATATAGACCAATGGAACAGAACAGAGTCCTCAGAAATAATACCACACATCTACAGCCATTTGATCTTTGACAAACCTGAGAGAAACAAGAAATGGGGAAAGGATTCCCTATTTAATAAATGGTGCTGGGAAAATTGGCTAGCCATAAGTAGAAAGCTGAAACTGGATCCTTTCCTTACTCCTTATACGAAAATTAATTCAAGATGGATTAGAGACTTAAATGTTAGACCTAATACCATAAAAATCCTAGAGGAAAACCTAGGTAGTACCATTCAGGACATAGGCATGGGCAAAGATTTCATGTCTAAAACACCAAAAGCAACGGCAGCAAAAGCCAAAATTGACAAATGGGATCTCATTAAACTAAAGAGCTTCTGCACAGCAAAAGACACTACCATCAGAGTGAACAGGCAACCTACAGAATGGGAGAAAATTTTTGCAATCTACTCATCTGACAAAGGGCTAATATCCAGAACCTACAAAGAACTCAAACAAATTTACAAGAAAAAAACAAACAACCCCATCAAAAAGTGGGCAAAGGACATGAACAGACATTTCTCAAAAGAAGACATTCATACAGCCAACAGACACATGAAAAAATGCTCATCATCACTGGCCATCAGAGAAATGCAAATCAAAACCACAATGAGATACCATCTCACACCAGTTAGAATGGCAATCATTAAAAAGTCAGGAAACAACAGGTGCTGGAGAGGATGTGGAGAAATAGGAACACTTTTACACTGTTGGTGGGATTGTAAACTAGTTCAACCATTATGGAAAACAGTATGGCGATTCCTCAAGGATCTAGAACTAGATGTACCGTATGACCCAGCCATCCCATTACTGGGTATATACCCAAAGGATTATAAATTATGCTGCTATAAAGACACATGCACACGTATGTTTATTGCAGCACTATTCACAATAGCAAAGACTTGGAATCAACCCAAATGTCCATCAGTGACAGATTGGATTAAGAAAATGTGGCACATATACACCATGGAATACTATGCAGCCATAAAAAAGGATGAGCTTGAGTCCTTTGTAGGGACTTGGATGCAGCTGGAATCCATCATTCTTAGCAAACTATCACAAGAACAGAAAACCAAACACCGCATGTTCTCACTCATAGGTGGGAACTGAACAATGAGATCACTCGGACTCAGGAAGGGGAACATCACACACCGGGGCCTATCATGGGGAGGGGGGAGGGGGGAGGGATTGCATTGGGAGTTATACCTTGTGTAAATGACGAGTTGATGGGTGCAGCACAGCAACATGGCACAAGTATACATATGTAACAAACCTGCACGTTATGTACATGTACCCTACAACTTAAAGTATAATAATAATAAATAAATTAAAAAAAAAAAAAAAGAATTATAAAAATGTGAATTTAAAATAAAACACTTGTTTACTGAAAAAAAAAAAAAAAAAAAAAAGAACACTAGAGGGAAGGGTAGAGCACATAGCACCTCTTATGACTAGGTTTGGTGCTGCATTTCTGTCATTCTGCCCATGTTGCATTGGTCAAAGCAAGTCATATGGCCAAGGCCAACATCAATGTGTTAGGAAAGAGTATTGTCTCTAAAGGAGGGAATGTAAAATCATATGGTAAATGGATACAGCAAGGAGCAAAGAACTAAAAACAGAAATGCAGTCTACCACAGTTAGACAGTTCAAAGGAGTGAACAAGAAAGACAAGGTTTTTGCTTCTTATAGAAATCAGTCTAGTAGGGAGATTAAAATTATAAGTAGAGTGGTATGGGCTTATAGCACATATTAGATTTGAGAATTATAAGGACCCTGTAGATACCTAAAGTTACTTTTGAAGATGAGTTCTAAAAGAGACAAAAAAAATAAAGAAAGAAAAGAACCAAGGACAGAATCACAGATTTAAGAGATGGTAAAGAATTAGGATCTCCTGAAAGAGATGGTAAGGAAAGGGCCAAATAGATAAAAATAAAACCATAAAAGTGAAAGAAATAACTGAAATCAAGGAAGAAGTGATTTTCCAGAAGTTGAGTAATATACCAAAATCCTCCAAACAGTTCGAGAAGATTGTGGGCTGTCAAGGGTCCACTTGATGTGGCCATTAAGAAGTTGTTAGTGATGTCGATGATAACATCAACGGAGTGATGGGACTAGAAACTAGACCAAAGTTGTTTGAGAAAATAGAAACAGTGAATATGGTCTCCTAAGTTCATAAACTTAGTTACAGAGGGAATGAAAGTGACCAGAAAGTTGAAAAGGCTTAAATAGATTAGTATAGAGGAAGGGATATAAGGTAAAACATAAGATCTTCTATGAACAAACCATTGCTTTTTTCCCCTCAGTTTTTACATCCTGTTTGTTCTCCCCTTCAAACTGCTTAATCACTTAGAGTTCCTCAAATACGCCACACAGTTACACTTGGACAAGTTCTTTTCTGTGTTTTTCCCTGCTTGAAGGGACTTTTCGTAGTAAGTCATCTTCTTGTTTTCCTACACGTCTTTACAGGAACAAGTACAAATATTTATGAATACCTACTAAGCACTAGCTAGTGTGTTAGAAACATAAAATCAATTGTCTCAATGAGCCATCACATAAACTCTGTATTGTAGGCATAATTATTCCCATTTTAGAGGTAAAAAAATATATAAAGACTTGCGCAGATACACATCTTGTACCCGGTGGGTTAGAAATTTGAATATATTACTCTCCAAAGCTTGTGTTCTAGTCTCAATTTAATTAAACATATACCACTTTGTCAAAGGTCTCCTGTCTGAGGGTGTGAGCCCTCCTATAAGTGGTGGGGAAGACAGAGTAGGTTTTGCATTAAAATAGATCAGTGTTGATCTTGTCCTCCTTTGAAACACAGACGTATCTTGCATAAGTCAACTACAGCACTTGTTACACGGTTTTGTAACATTAAAAAGTATATGAAGTACTCTTGCTGGCAATAAAGAGGCATGTAAGTATTGAAGTAGGGTTGAGAAAGTAAAAGCACTTGTGCTAATGGGGAGGGTGAATTTGAAAGGGAGAGAGTAGAAGCAGAGAGATAACTAATAATTTATAAATCCAAGTGAGATAAATGAGGGCCTACCTAAAGCTGTCATAGAGAGCCTGGAAATGAGAGGAAATAATCGAAGGAGGTTTAAGAAACAGAATCACTAGGACTTGGCCATTTGGCTGGGAGGAGAGTGATGACACACAGTTTTCTAGCTGAATGGATTGAATGGATTGATGTATCTCAATGAAAATGGAAATATGGGAGAGAGAACAGATTTGAGAAGGAAGTGTGGAGCCAACTATGAAATATGTGTGAGATATGGAGGAGGGGGAAAGAGACCACAACAAAGAGATCCTGAGTCAGTATATTTACAACCAAGTCTGAGAAGTTTTTTATCCCATACTCATCTACAAGGACTTTTAGTTCCTATTATCTGTGGATTTTGACTCAGAAGAAGCTGGCAACCAAATAAATTTATATATAAGATTTATCAAAAGAACACTATTTCTCAAAGTTTCCATGGCAAAATTGAGATATATTCTTCAAAAATATTTCATTTTAGTTAGAAAATAAACTTTTTAATTACTATTTTATTTTAGTTTTGTGTTGCTGAAATGTTATATATTTAATGCCCACCAGCATCACCTCCACCCAATGGCTTCATGGTTCTGTGACAATAATGACATAACAATCTGGGTGTTGCTTTCTGGATTCATTTTGCATCTAAAAACTAGGACAGCCCTTTAGGATTGACTACAAGCCTCAGGGAACACACAATTGCTATTTGGTAAAGGAGAGAGCGTAGCATAATTCTAGATGACATTGTGCCAGAATATGAGCATTGAAAAGGTGTCACATTCCACACAGTCATATTTATCACTTTCCCTGTCTCGGTACTGACATTGTTTGTAACTTTGAAATATTTTGCACTATATTGAAGTTTAAAATAAAAAGACAGGTCATACTAATGAGTTTACAATCTACCTCTATTTTTTTTTGTTGTTGTTGTTAAATACTGTCATGACACAAACCATTGAAGCCATTCTCTATTAAAGATTCTGTATTCATCACCATATATATTATTAGATCTTTAGGGAAGTTCATTGAAGTGGTGAAAATGTATTGAGGAGATTTACAAAAAGTGAAATTGTCTCTGCCAAAGTTCCAGCAGGAAGAGTTTGGTCATTAGTGCTCTCTAGTGGAGCAGGGATTTTGTGCTTAAATTTTCAGACATGTTTCAGAAAGCCGTTTTTCCAGCAAATCTCTTCAACTGCTCAGCATGGCTGGAAGCTCAGGGTCTTTATACGTTGTACTGAACGTAGGGTCATAAGGTGTTGGCAATGAGTTTTTTAGCATTCTGGACTTTAAAGCTGCCACTCTGTTTATCCTGTCTGTTTTGGAAGTGAGTGATGTTTCATCCTGTTACTTTGTTGAGAACCATGCATATGCACATTCATCTTTCATGCTCTAGGAAACATGGGACAGTATAACTTCAACACCAGACCTTATTGTTTTAGCATCCTGCAGGCTTTTATTTTGTTACTCATAAGTTATAGGTAATTATTAGTCTAAATTTAATAAATTTTAGACATTTATTACTCAAATTATAAATAAACAAAAATTATACCAGGGAAGAAAGAATAACTTCTGAGTCCAAAACAAATTACTTTGATAAAACTATGTTTCTTAGATTAATCTGAGTCTGAACTGAGAAAAAAGAAATCTAAATCCTTTCTGGCAAATGAACACAGGGAAAATTATCTGGAAGAATACCACTGGTGCTAATTTAACAAAGCACTCAGATTTTTCCAAGTTGACTTTAATTGGAGTACTGCATAATTTAGCACATTGGTGAAAAACTTAAATGAATGATGTGAAAACAAATGCTCAAAGGTGCCTTTTGAAAAAAACTTCATGTGGAAGAATCCTGGCAGAGTAACTTATATTTTGGATACTTTAGGTCATTTGCACATTATAAAACTGAGTGATGAATTTGCATTTGTAAAACAAATTTTGATGCTTAAATTTCCAAATCGGTAGAGTTTTTTTCTCTCTCTCTCCCTCCCCCCCCCCACACACACTTTTGAACTAGTTCAGAGTTTCTTCCACTCTTATTCATCACAGTTATTTCCTATACTTCTATTGCTTTAGAGCTTCCATTAATAATTTGTACCTCATCATGCATCAGTGCAACAGTGCAGTTTCATCTGTTTTTTCATCAGTGCTTTTTTTCTGATCACTAAGAAGCTACTTTAGTCTTTGCTTTTGGGCAAATAAATTTATTGTATAGAACAAAGTTTGTCCAGTAGAAAGCAATGGTGTGCAGTGAATTTGAAAGACAAGACAGAGGTTTAGTAAGAATAATAATAAAACAAAAGTTGATGGTTGGAGGACTAAGATAAAGAGGAAGAGGTGGAGGTGAGGCTTGAGTTGGATCCTTCAAAAGACAGGAGCCAGCACAGGGCAAAGCAGGGCAAGGAAATGGAGTGTAGCCTGAATGCGGTGGAGCAGGGGAGAGCTGTTTCAAGGAATACCATACACCAAAGAAATATATCACTTTAAAAAATTACTTTCCCTCTACATCAGCTGACAAAGACCAAGCATCCTGGACCTTGGGCCTCTGGTGATTTCTGTTTTTCAACAACCCTCGTATCAAAGTATTTCTGCTATCTGAATAGCGATCTTCATATAAAGGCCAGCTTCACTGTATAAATAACATGCAAGAACAGTTCCTATTGTGCTGTATTTTATAATGACAGTATGGTTAGGCTACTTTGCCAACTACCATGGTTTTATTTTATCAACACAGTCTATACCTCTACTCGAAATATTCCTTTCTATTGTTTCTATGATTTTTCACTCCATGTAATTCACCCTACCCACATCTGCAATTCTATACATAATTACCTAGAGGAACATGGTTCAGATCAACCCTCAGATCACACTAAAGACTGTGAAAGCCGTGATTAATAGGAGTTGAACCCCTGGAGACCTTTTCTTAGTGAGAAATTTTCTTGTGTCTCCTCTAGCTTACTCAGCCACATTAAAAACTCTGGTGACAGAAAATTATTAATTCTGTGGCTTTCACCTACAACTGCTGGCATCTGAAAAGACTTGCTCAGTGCTCTAAGCAGGACCAGGCCGGATCCTGACTCCATAGGGAACTCTGCCCAACACCTATGAGCACCAAACATTTCCATGGATAGAGTGTCCTAAATGGAAAAATGTTTTTCATCTGTTCCAAAAAGAATTTGACAAAGTTTCATAAACACCAGAAGCATGATTTATGGCAGCTAATGCTGGGACAGATTCCTCTAGAGCCTAGTGAAATAGGGGGTGCGCTCATCTAACATATGGGTGTGAGACCTGGCTGCAGTGCTGGGCACCATCTCTGACTCAGTGTTTACCTCCAGTACTGCTTTCTAATGACCAAGGGAGAGAGAAGTGAGTCTCAGAAGCAGAGTTGCACCTTTAAAAATCCATATGTGGTGCCTTTTTTAAAAAGTTCTATATAGTGTGGAACACCAAAAATGTGCTAGGGTGAGAAGAATGATATGTAGAACCTAGCTTCTAATAATTGCTTTTTCTTCATCCACTGATCTCCGGTCCCTATTATATTAAGTGGTATGGGGAAATTGCTTGAAAAGGATCCTGGCAGCCTCTTCTTTCTGCCTACTCTTTAGTCTCCTTCTGTTTCATGAATTGACCTCTTTTGTCCATGGCTTATCTGAATATTATGTTGCATGTGCCAGATTTCTGCTTCTGTCCTATTCCTATATCATGGAATATTTAAGAGTCCAAACATGGATTTTTTGCAGAGAGGCTCTGGCAATTTAAAATAGATTGTTTGGAAAGATAATTGATGGCAAGCACAATTGAAGAAAATAATACTTATTAACTATTAAAATATATAACTGGATGATAAAAACTATAGTTCCTTATGTTAGAAAAATGCACTGGTGAATTTTTTGGTGTTATGAAGATTGTATGTTTGTTTCCATGTTGAAAGTTGGAATAAAACTATGTGTAAGCATGGCATAAGTACAAACAGAATTGTTAAAGTAGTAGCTATAATGGGAATGGTGGTACATGCCTGTAATCCCAGATACTCAGGAGGCTGAGGAATGAGAATCACTTGAGCCTGGGAGGCAGAGGCTGCAGTGAGACAAGATTGTGCCACTGCAGTCCAGCTTGGGTGACAGAATGAGACTTTGTCTCAAAAAAAAGTAGTCATTTGATATATCATCAGAAGTTTGATAACAAACAAGTATATTATTATTTTAATTAATATATCAGATATTCTGCTCTTGGTGAAGCCAAAGCCATCTTGATAAAAAAAATAAACAAAGTTGGAGGAATCACACTACCAGGTTTCAAAATATGGTATAAATTTATAGTAATCTAAACAACATGGCAGTGACTTAAAAACAGTCACATCGACAAGTGGAGTAGGATAGAAAGACCACAAATAAACACATCTATGGTCAATTGATTTTTGAAAAAGGGGCCAAGAACACACAATGGGGAAAGGACAGTTCCTTCAATAAATGCTATTGGAAAGCTAGATACTCACATGCAGCATAAAGAATATTTACAATTCTGTCTTCTAGCTATTAATATACAATACATTATTAGCTATAGTTAAACTACTGCCTAATAGAACACAATAACTTATTCATCCTAAGTGTAGCTTTGTACCTGCTGACTAACTTCTCCCAATCCCTCCATCTCTCCTACACTCTCCAGCCACTGCTAACTACTACTCTACTCTCTACTTCTATGAGATAAACATTTTAGATTCCACACAAGTGAGATAATGCAGTATTTGTCCTGTGCTTGGCTTATTTCACTTAATGTAGTGTCCTCTAGGTCTATCCAGATTGTCACAGATGACCAGATTCCATTCTTTTAATGGTTAAATAGTATTCCATTGGGTATATATACCACATTTTAAAATTCATTCATCTGTTGATGGACACTTAGGTTGATACCATGTCTTGGCTATTGTGAATAATGCTGCAATGAACACGGGCTGCATATATCTCTTAGACATAATTGATTTCATTTTCTTTGGATACATTCCCAGTAGTGGGATTGTTGGATCATATAGTAGTTCTATTTTTAATTTTTTAAGGAACATCCATACTGTTGTTCATAATGGCTATACCAATTTACATTTCCACAAACAGTTTATATGAGCTTTCCTTTCTTCATACCCTTGCCAACATTTGTAATTTTTTTGTCTTTCTGACAATAGCCATTCTAACTGAGGTGAAGTGATATCTCATTGTGTTTTTTAAATTTCTGTTTCTCAGATATTTAGTGATATTGAGCATTTTTCACACATTTATTGACTGCTTGTATGTCTATTTTTGAGAAATGTCTATTCAAATCTTTTGCCCATTTAAAAATTGGCTTATTTGTTATTTTCTGCCCATTTTAAAACTGGCTTATGGAATACTTTTCTCCATTATGTAGGTTGTCTTTTCACTTTATTAATTATTTCCTTTGCTGAGCAGAAGCTTTCTAGTTTGCTGTAATTATGTGTGTCTATTTTTGCTTTTATTGCTTGTGCTTTTAAGGTCTCATCCAAAAAATTATTGCCCAGTAAAATTTCATGAAGCATTTCCCTAATGTTTTCTTCTAATAGTTTTATAGTTTCAGGTCTTACATTGAATTCCTTAATCCATTTAGAGTTGATTTTTTTTAATATGGTGAGAGATTAGTCTAGTTTTATTTTTCTGCATGTGGAAATAAAGCTTTCCCCGCATCCAGATTCCTTTCCCCAATGTGTCAGTGGCGCCTTTATAAAAAAAAAAAAAAAAAAAAAAAAAAAAAAAAAAAACCAACAACAACAACAACAACAAAAACTTGGCTATAAATGCTTGGATTTATTTATTGGTTCTCTATTCTGTTCCACTGACCTGTGTGTCTCTTTTTATGCCAGCACCATGCTGTTTTGGTAATTATAGCTTTGTATCATATTTTAAAGTCAGATAGTGTGATGCCTCCAGCTTTTTTCTTTTGTTCAAGATTGCTTTGTGTGTCTGGGGACTTTTGTATTTCTATACAAAATTTAAGTTTGTTTCATCTATTTCTGTGAAGAATTTCAAGGGGTGATTGATAAAAATTACATTGAATCAACAGTTGCTTTGGGTTATATGGACATTTTAACAATATTAATTGTTCCAATCTGTGAACATGGGATACATTTTCATTTCTTTGTATACTCTTCAATTTAGATTATCAATGTTTCTGACTTTTCATTGTAAAGATCTTTCACCTCCTTATTTAAGTATATTCCTAGGTATCTTTTTTTTTTTTTTTTTTTTTTTTTTTTGAGATGGAATCTCACTCTGTCACTCAGGCTGGAGTGTGGTGGTGTGATCTCAGCTCACTGCAACCTCCACCCTCCTGGGTTCAAGCGATTCTCCTGCCTCAGCCTTCTGAGTATCTGGGACTACAGGTACCCACCACCATGCCTAGCTAATTTTTCTATTTTTAGTAGAGATGGGTTTCACCATGTTAGTCAGTCTGGTCTTGAACTCCTGACCTCAGGTGATTCACCCAACTTGGCCTCTCAAAGCACTAGGATTACATCTATTTTTTTTTTTTTTTTTTTTTTTTTTTTGTAGCTATTATAAATGCAATTGCTTTTCTGATTTGTTTTTTCAGGAAGTTTGCTATTGTCATATATAAATCCTACTTATTTTTGGATGTTTATTTTGCATTCTGCAACATTACTAAGTTTATTTTTTAGTTTTTAGAGTTTTCTCACTAAAGCCTGTTTTTAAAAATAACATTTCTAATGCATGCATGATTCTCCATGCCATGGATACAGACATTTTTTCTGTCTTATTTCCTCTATTTTTGTAAAATTAGGTTTCCCCTGTACCAAATTTTGCATTTAGGAGAATTGCTATTATAAAATTATATGTATTCTATGTATTTACAACTGCTACTTTTTAAAAAAATTCAAATGACTACCAGAACTTAAACTACTGGACCAAAAAGAGAGAAGCACTTCTTTTAAAATTTAGCACATATTTTTAAATTGCTTTGGGGAAAATATGACTTTCCCGCTTATACAGCCCTAGTTTTAAAATTGTTATGTTAAATTTAAAATTCAATTTTATTATATTTATTAGTCTATTTTAACATCTAGTTATTGAGCTTAATACAATTTAACATTAACTTTTAAATTTATTATTTCACTGTTAATTTGAAAGAAGATCTTAATGTGTCAATTCGTATTTCTTAATAGAAATTAGCATATTCTCTAAATTTATAAGCTTTTTATAATCTTCATGTCCTATCTGTTCAGTCACTTTATAATTTCATGGTATCAACATTAAGTCCTTGCAGCTCTACTTGTGCCAAGTAACATTTACTCTGTATAATTTTTTGCTTTTTTATTTGTATAAATTTATGGGGTACAAGTGTAGTTTTATTATATGGATGTAGAGTATAGGGATGAAGTCAAGGCTTTTAGTGTATCCATCATCAGAATAATGCACATGTGCTTGTTTTAAAATTGTATTTGTAATATTTATGCCCTCTAAGTTTTAAATTTTTGTGTGATCTAATCTACCTGTTGTCTTTGTGATTTTCCCTTCATTGCCTTTAAATTCAATAATTTTGAGTTTAGAAAATTATTGCCTAGACCCAGAGTCAAAACATATGCATTTCTATTTTGTTATGGTTTTTCAAACTTTGATTAAGAAAAAAAAAAGTTTAACTATTTAAAGCTAAAACCTATTATGGTATGAAATATAATTTCTAAAGTACTTTTTATATACCCCATTTATTCATTCATTTTATACATAATTATTTAGTGTTATACTCTACATTAAGCTCTTAGGATGTCAGTGAACAAAGCAGACAAAGTTGCCCTAAGAACTTAAGTTCTAGCCAGAGGGAGACAGAGATGCTGTTAGGTAGATAGATATAAACACATACACTGCACCACCCCTCCACCCACACCCATGTTTCTTTTTCTATATATATGTTTATGTTCTCAATGAAGTAGGAAGCAAAATCAACTACTATTAGATTGGAGAGGATCAGTTTGAGGGGAGAGGAGAAGGTACAAATTGTCATGTAGGAGGATGGCAGAATAGAGGTACTAGGAAAATACAGTATGATTTCCTGGTAGCCTGGAGATCCCATTTGAACTTAGTGATCATTAATTATTCAGCATGAGTGTATGTTTTTCTCCAGCTCCATTCAGCTGCATAGCTTTCAGTATGAAGTGGGCAGAGAGTTGAATTTACTCAGGTTTGTGTATTTTCCAAGTGAGCATCAGTAAACCAGAGAGAAGCAAGGGAGTAAAGGGTGTATATACTAGGGAATGATTATGATGACAGTCCATGGAATTAAAAATGGTAACAAAGAGTGTGAAGGTATCAAAGGGGTAAGGGACAATTAAGTTTATAGGAATAATCCATTGGTGTAAGTGAAGAATTATTGGAGTAGCAGTACTAGAAGAACTGAGCTGAAAAGTTGGGACATTAAGGTTATCATGGGGTTGCAGTTTTTCATAGTGACAAGACACTGGCATGCCTCTGGGGGTGAGTACCTTCTTAAACTTTGTACTTGCCTCTTCCTAGTTCTAACCCTACGGTCTACATGAATATTGAAATGGTCCAAGATAGGAAGGCAGTATTATTGGATAGAATAACAACGAACTAGGAGATATACTTGAATATGAGAAAGAATGTCTTGGGGAACAGCAGATGACAGAAAAATGAGAGAAAGAAGATGATATTCTGTGATGAAATGAGACTCTTCAGGAACGAGAAAGGGAAATTTGCCGGCAAGCAGCAATGATCACAAACTCCACCCCCAGGCTCAGTGGAATAATCCCCAATAAAGGAAGCACAAACTACAGAAAACAGAAAAGTAGTAATGATGCTAAATGTTCATGAGACTGGAACCTGGCCCTTGAGCTCCCATAACTCCATCTGTCTCAGCCTGATCTCTTTTTGTCTCAGCAATCTGCTGCCTGCTCTAGATTTCCCAGTTTGGCAAACCAACCGTTCAGTTTCTCTGGCTCTTTAGTGTTTCTCTTCATCCCCCATATGATGGCTTAATTTTCCCTCTGGCCTAGCACTTGTTTTGGAAAATGCTTCTGGTAACTGACCTCTTTGTCTTGACTAAGATTTGCTTCTTGTGCATGGCTAGGCAGTTAGTCCTGTAAGGTGTGTACAGGAATCATGGGACGTACATTCTTCCTTCTTTGACTAAACACTTATAGCAAGAAAGCACCCTAATGGGCTGATTAAAAAAAAAACAAAAACTGATCTTGATTTCAATCACAGTAGAAAGTTATATAACTTGATCTCTACTGCCCATTTCGTTTTCATTGAAATTTATAGTGAGATTGAAAGCAGCAAAAAACTAAATTTCTATACCAGATTCTCAGAAATAAAAATCACCAAGGACCCTGATTCTCAATCATTCTCTCTCTCTCTCTCTCTCTCTCTCTCTCTTTTTTTTAAATTATACTCTAAGTTTTGGGATACATGTGAAGAACATGTAGGTTTGTTACATAGGTATACATGTGCCATGGTGGTTTGCTGCACCCATCAACCTATCATCTACATCAGATATTTCTCCTAATGCTATCCTTCCCCTATCCCCCAAACCCCCAACAGGTCCTGGTGTGTGATGTTACCCTCCCTCTGTCCCTGTGTTCTCACTGTTAAACTCCCACTTATGAATGAGAATATGCAGTGTTTGGTTTTCTGTTCCTGTGTTAGTTTGCTGAGAAGGGTGGTTTCCAGTTTAATCTGTGTCCCTGCAAAGGACATAAACTCATCCCTTTTTATGGCTGCATAGTATTCCATGGTGTGTATATGCCACATTTTCTTTAGCCAGTCTATCACTGATGGGCATTTGGGCTGGTTCCAGTTTTTGCTGCAATAAACATACATGAGCACCTGTCTTTATAGCAGAATTA
The DNA here is from genome assembly GCF_037993035.2 of Macaca fascicularis. Lineage (NCBI taxonomy): Eukaryota > Metazoa > Chordata > Mammalia > Primates > Cercopithecidae > Macaca > Macaca fascicularis. The sequence continues at coordinate 110,263,069 of NC_088379.1, forward strand.
TTTATAATCCTTTGGGTATATGCCCAGGAATGGGATTGCTGGGTCAAATGGTATTACTTGTTCTAGATCCTTCAGGATCACCACACTGTCTTCCAAAATGGTTGAACTAATTACATTCCCACCAACAGTGTAAAAGCATTCCTATTTCTCCACATCCTCTCCAGCATCTATTGTTTCCTGACTTTTTAATGATTGCCATTCTAACTGGTGTGAGATGGTATCTCATTGTGGTTTTGATTTGCATTTCTCTAATGACCAGTGATGATGGGCATTTTTTTCTATGTATGTTGGCCACATAAATGTTTTCTTTTGAGAAGTATCTGTTTATATCCTTTGCCCACTTTTTGATTTTTTTTTTTAATTTGTTTAAGTTCTTCGTAGATTCTGAATATCAGTCCTTTGTCAGATGGGTAGATTGCAAAAATTTTCTCCCATTCTGTAGGTTGCCTGATCACTCTGATGATAGTTTCTTTTGTTGTGCAGAAGCTCTTTACTTTAATTCGATCCCATTTATCAATTTTGACTTTTGTGGTCATTGCTTTTGGTGTTTCAGTCATGAAGTCTTTGCCGATGCCTATGTCCTGAATGGTGTTGCCTAGGTTTTCTTCTAGGGTATTTATGGTTTTAGGTCTTAAGTTTAAGTCTTTATTCATCTTGAGTTAATTTTTGCATGAGGTGTAAGGAAGGGGTCCAGTTTCAGTTTTCTGCATATGACTAACCAGCTTTCCCAACACCATTTATTAAATAGGGAATCCTTTCTCCATTTCTTGTTTTTGTAAGGTTTGCAAAGATCACATGGTTGTAGATGTGTGGTGTTATTTCTGAGGCCTCTGTTCCATCCCATTGGTCTATATATCTGTTTTAGTACCAGTACCATGCTGATTTGGTTATGGTAGCTTTGTAGTATAGTTTAAAGTCAGGTAGTGTGATGCCTCCAGCTTTGTTCTTTTTGCTTAGGCTTGTCTTGGGTATACGGGCTCTTTTTTTGATTCCATATGAAATTTAAAGTAGTTTTTTCTAATTCTGTGAAAAAAGTCAATGGTAGCTTGATGGGGATAGCATTGAATCTATAAATTACTTGGGCAGTATGGCCATTTTCATGATATTGACTCTTCCCATCCATGAGCATGGAACGTTTTTCCATTTGTTTGTGTCCTCTTTCATTTCCTTGAATGATGGTGTATAGCTTTCCTTGAAGAGGTTCTTCCCTTATAAGTTGTATTCCTAGGTATTTTATTCTAGCAATTGTGAATGGGAGTTCACTCATGATTTGGCTCTCTGTTTATCTGTTACTGGTGTATAGGAATGCTCGTGATTTTTGCACATTGATTTTTTTATCCTGAGAATTTGCTGAAGTTGCCTATCAGTTTAAGGAGTTTTTAGGTTGAGATGGTGGGGGTTTCTAAATACGGAATCATGTCATCTGCAAACAGAGACAATTTGACTTCCTCTCTTCCTATTTGAATACTCTTTATTTCTTTCTCTTTCCTGATTACCCTGGCCAGAATTTCCAATATTATGTTGAATAGGAGTGATGACAGAGGGCATCCTTGCCTTGTGCCAGTTCTCAAAGGGAATGCTTCCAGCTTTTGTCCATTCAATATGATATTGGCTGTGGGTTTGTCATAAATAGCTTTTATTATTTTGAGATATGTTCCATCAATACATAGTTTATTGAGTTTTTTTTTTTTTTTTTTTTTTTTTTTTTTTTTTTTTTTAGCAGAAAGGGGTGTTGAATTTTATCAAAGGCCTTTTCTGCAACTATTGAGATAATCATGTGGCTTTTTTCATTGGTACTGTTTATGTGATGGATTATGTTTATTAATTTGCATATGTCAAATGAGCCTTGCATCACAGGTATGAAGCCAACTTTATCGTGGTGGATAAGCTTTTTGATTTGCTGCTAGATTCTGTTTGCCATTGCAAAAGGCTGAAAATTCCAAACACCAGAATGCCTCTTCTGCTCCAAAGGATCACCACTCCTCTCAAGCAAGGGAACAAAACTGGACAAAGATGAGTTCGATGAACTAACAGAAGTAGACTTCAGATAGGGGGTAATAAAAAAATTCCTCCTAGCTAAAGGAGCATGTTCTAACCCAATGCAAGGAGGTTAAGGACCTTGATAAAAGGTTACAGGAACTGCTAACTGGAATAACCAGTTGAGAGAAGAAGATAAATGATGTGATGGGGAGAATGGAACCAAGTTGGAAAACACTCTAAAGGATATTATCCAGCAGAACTTCCCCCATCTAGCAAGACAGGCTGACATTCAAATTCAGAAAATACAGAGAACATCACAAAGATACTTCTTGAGAAGTGCAATCCCAAGACACATAACTATCAGATTCACCAAGGTTGAACTGAAGGAAAAAATGTTAAGGGCAGCCAGAGAGAAAGGTCTGGTTACCCACAAAGGGAAGCCCATCAGACTAACAGTGGATGTCTCTGCAGAAACCCTACAAGCCAGAAAAGAGTTGGGGCCAATATTCAACATTCATAAAGAAAAGAATTTTCAACCCAGAATTTCATATCCAGCCAAACTAAGCTTCATAAGTGTGGAAGGAGAAATAAAATCCTCTAGAGACAAGCAAATGCTGAGAGATTTTGTCACTACCAGGCCTGACTTATAAGAGCTCCTGAAGAAAGCCCTAAATATGGAAAGGAAAAACCAGTACCAGCCACTGCAAAAACATACCGAATTATAAAGACCATTGACACTATGAAGAAACTGCATCAACTAATGGGCAAAATTACCAGCTAACATCATAATGACAGGATCAAATTCACACATAACTATATTAATCTTAAATGTAAATGGGCTAAATACCCTAATTAAAAGACATAGACTGACAAATTGGATAAGGAGTCAAGACCCATCAGTGTGCTGTATTCAGGAGACCCATCTCACGTGCAAAGACACACATAGGCTCAAAATAAAGGGATGGAGAAATATTTACCGAGAAAATGGAAAGCAAAAAAAAAAAAAAAAAAAAAAAAAAAAAAGCAAGGGTTGCAATCCCATTCTCTGATAAAACAGACTTTAAACCAACTAAGATTAAAAAAAAGACTAAGAAGTTCATTACATAATGGTAAAGGGATCAATGCAAGATGAAGAGCTACCAATTGAGTGCATAAACATATATGCACTCAATTGTTCTCTTTAAAGATTACTGCTGAAATTATACCTCTTCAACCTCCAGCCAAAGAAAGGATTCAAAATTCCATTTGATATTTATTTATATAAATTTATTTATATAAATTTACATATTTTTATAAATAATATTTCAATATCTGTTTAATGTGGTTCCAGTGTTTTAAAATCACTTGATACTTTGAAATATCTCACATTGTATATCACTAAGGTATATAATTTAAGTTTGTTATAATGATGTTCTTTAACTATTGGACCTCTGATAAGAAATATTTCTTCTTTGTCATATACATTTCAATGTATAGTGTGTTTTAGAATTAGGAATTTGATCAATTGTTCGTTCACTTCAGTAAAAATATGAGTTTCACAGTAGAATGTCAACCCACCTCCACTTACCCAACCCACTGGAAATCAAGATTCCATTCCTCTAAAACACATTAAATAATGCTGTCACACACCCAATATTCTCAGCTGGCCAATCATCCTTCTATAGTCTTGAGTATGCCTATGCCACTGGTTAAATTACAGGTTTACCAAGAAGCAGTTGGATTTGCCCTCAAAGTTGTTTCATTCACTTCACTTGTTTTCATTTTACATTTAAATAAATATTCCATAAATTATTAAGTATGTATGAAAGAAAAAAGAAAACAAAATACGTTTCTAGGAAAATTAAATGGAATGCTTTGAAAAGTCTTGAGAAAGTTAAATCATAAATTGAAGTTGAATTAGGTGTAGAAAAAAATCTAAAAATTTAAGAAATGTTTTTGTCTTCTAAGGGCTTTAATCTTAACGCCACTTTTACAGAATTCACTATTGAAAATTGTAACTGATGTGTTGTGATTGTAATTTATTCAAAAAGGAGAGCAAGTAACTAAGTAAAAGGCTTTGCCTATAAGAATTTGGTGAATAAATGTGCCTTTATATTCTTTCAGTTAAAATAACCTTTAAAAATATGTTATATTTTATGATTCTCTTTAAATCTATATTTTAGATTAACAGATTAACAAAAGTTTGTAATCTTGGATAGAATGGCACTACTGTATAATTAAATGCTGATTCATCTGAATCCAAATCCTTTGCTTTTTACCACTATGGTAACATTATTCAATTCTTGCCTAATTTTTCATACCTTAAAACAAACAAAGGACAACAACAACAAAAACCTTTAGTTTTATATTACCCTCTAGCCAAACCCTAAGTTTTCTTCTTTTCAAAGTAAAGCTTCTCAAAATAATGTACTATGATTTCTCCCTCCATTCACTCTGCAAGTTGCAGCAGCCAAAGTTCTGACAAATAAGTAATTCTGGCCAAGGCCTGGAACTGCTGTTGAAAAGTTCACCCATGAGCCTTTCAATTAGACTTACTAATGGGTTCTATTCATCCCCATCTTGTTTGATTTCAGTAGTATTTTAGATGGTTGGCTGTTTTCTTCCTCTTCAAAATGTCTCCTTTCTTGATAATTCCTTCTACAGTGCTGCGTTTTTTTGTTTGTTTGTTTGTTTGTTTTGCTTTCCTCAGTCTCCTGCAGGCCTTCTCTTCCTATTTACTTATTTTTCTCAGGATTTGTCAATGGCTCTTTTACATCCCTTTCTTTCATTCATTTTTCTGGTTATAAAAGTAAAATACGGCCATCATAGAATATTAGAAATTAAACATTATCTTGAAATCAATGCAAAACTTAAAATTATGTATAATCATGCCACCTATCAATTACTGGTATCACATACTGATTATATTCTCTGCCTTTTTATGCCTAACAGTGCTTAACAGAAATGAAATTATATTCATATTTAGTTTTGTTTTCTACTTTTTTCATTAAGTACTATTTTATAAAATTTCCAATAATATTAAATATTTCTTGAAAATGTGATTTTTATAGCTAGATAACATTTTATAAATTTGTGATGGTTTATTTAAGCATTCTGCCTTCCTTACTGACATTTAACTTGCTTCCATATATATTTATTTTTAACTCAAAATAAAAATTTTACTTTTTTAACAGTAGAGTTTAATTCACATTTATTGTCATAATAAATGCAAATTCCTTCTCTTTTCAATAAAGGAAAGAGAGTGTTTTTTTCCCAAACACACACTAGAGAATGTATTTCTGTTTTTCTTCTCACAAATAGTTAACTCTTCGCTTGGCACAGAATTCTTAAGTCATATTTTTGCCCTATGAAAACTTGATATTTCAGACTATGCTCTGAAATTTAGTATAGTGAAGCAGAAATATCTAGTCACTATGTTTTCGTTTTTATGGGAATATTTTTTCTTCCCATCTGTTTGCTTATAAAAACTTTTATTTACTTATGAACTTAACAATATTTACTAGGCTATGTCTGGATTGATTATCCAAAATTAACCCTGGTAGAGTAACTTCATCAAGAGCCAGCAGTGAAGAGTCATCAGCATTGACATCTTTTTCTAAAGTCATAAAACCAGGATTTTCTTAATGCAGAACTGGCTGACTACCAAATAACAGTATTATTAAATATATAGATGCTAACAAACATTCTTCGGACTTATGTAGCAATTTATACTTACAGAGACCTTGACAAATATGAAGATACATACATAATTCAACTCTGACCCAAAAATCATTTATTTGTTCATTTTTATGTTTCCTAGTTATAATATGTTTATATATGACTTAATGATTTATAGGAAACTGCAAGAACATCATTTAATTTGATTCTCCTCACAACTATGAGAGGGAAGTTTGATTACTTCCCTATTTTATAAATAAGAGAAATGATCCCCAAAGCAATTCAGTTGCTTTCCCAACTTTGTCCAACTACTAAGTCTCGGAGTAAGATTTGCAACCAGGTATTTGTTTCCAAACAGTTTGTTATTCCCATTATTTTGGATTTTTTACATGATTTGTATAATTATGAGCCCAAAAGACAGCAAAGGAGCCCCTGTGGACTGTAGCAAGAATGAGTGTGATTCTCAGTATGTGCTGATAGGTTTCATCCTATCCACCTGCAATTTCACCATCCTGGCTTGATTATACAGGCCCTTAAAGAACTTATTTTTCTTCAGAAAGCCCATATAAAACACAAATTTTCAAAAAAAATTATACCTTATTTTTTTAAGGGAGCATATGTTAGTAGGCAAAAAGAATAACAACTAGTGCAAGAAATGTATGTTGACCAAAAAAACAAACAAACAAACAAAAAAGGAAGGAAGTAATTATTGAAAGAGAATAGGCCTATATATATATATATATATATTTCTACTTCATTAGATACCTCTTGTATCAATTCTACTTGAAGATTCTTTAATACTCTAAATATCTTATAATTCACATGTTTTGAATTGTCACTTGATATAAAGTAGTTTCTTCATAATTTAAATACAAAATATTTTAAATTTCATAGGCACTACACTATAAATCCCCCAAATATATATATATATGAAAGCAGATTTTCATATTAAATACTTCATAGCATTGCTAAAAATTAGAATATATATAATATATATTTTTTAAGGTATTAAAAATTAGGACACATTATATTGTAACAAGTGTGTAAGTTTTGTACCACATGAAAGTTGATACACTTGCTATTTGATTACTACAATATACCCATTATGATTAAATAGTATTGCAGTAAAAGGGTTGTTTACTTTCAGGATATTTTACTTGCACTTTTTGCATTTACTTGTGCTGGTTTTTTAGGCCCCATTTTCCACAGATTCATGCTAAAGGGGCCAGGTGACAATCCCACACTCAATGCATTATATTACGGAAGAAGAACTCAGAACTTACGAATCCTCTCTTAGGGACAGAGGTGATGCCTGACCTTTGCTCTGGAGGAAAACACTATCTCTATCTTCCAAGGATGTTTGCTATACAATAATCTTTAACAAATAGCTCAGAACAAAGGAAAGTTAGTACTTCACGCTTAAGATGTGCAGAAGCACAAGGTACCCATGAAAAATTGTCTCCCCAAAGTCATATGAAATACAGTTAGAACTTTGTGATAATTTCTGACTATATAAAATAAATACATATTCATATTAGCATTGTTGAGATATATGACCTTGCCTTTCCTTTACAGCTTTAATAGTTTATGTCTGGTAACAATGTCTGTGTGGTTCAAGATTAGGAATCTATTCTTCAACTTCCCAAATATACAAAGTAAATAGCTATATGATGCCTGAATTAGTTTTGACCATTATTAAAGTTAACTTATGTCTTTTTTTATCTTGCCACTGACTAGCATTTACCTCAATCAGAATGCAAAAGAAAAGAAGACGTAAGAAAACATTGCTTGGGAAAAGTGGTATTATGTTCACTAAATGTATATTTAAACATTTTTTTAAATTCTCTTTTTCCATCATTATATGAAACCGTACATAAAATTATAGTATGATAACTTATGAAAATCATGGAAAATATTGTTTGTTAAGCAAAATTCAAGTTCATATGTATTAAAATATTTGTAACTGATATGCACCTATATACATATGTCTATATACTAAATATTATTATTGAGAATGCTTACATCTTCCAAAAAGAGAAATCCCTCCAGTATTCCACTATAAAACTAATGCAGCTCATCAATATATTTTTATATAGAGTATATATTAGAAAGTAAATATTATATATGTACATATGTAGTGTACATATATGCATATACATGTATACTATATATGTAGAATATATACAGTATATATTACATGTATACATTGGACATGCATATATGTATATGTGTACACATGTAATGTATACTGTATGTAATATGTAGTTTCTAATACATACTGTATATATTATACATATACACAACATGTACATATATAATATACACAGTATATGATCATATATATTAAGTAATATATACACTATTTATAATACACAGATTATATATATATTTCAATATAAACAACTTATTTTTAATATTATCTTAGATTATCATATTTTGGTAATACATATAATTATCTAGTGTATAATTAATTAAATTCATGCTTTTCATTCTAGTTTTAGATGTTCTTAAATATATTGCTGCTCCTTTAAAGTGAAAACAATTGGGAGGGGTTGGAGAGAAATAGAGGTGAAAGAGGCTAGAAAATACTTCTTCAAAAATAAATAAATCTATCCACTATTCAAAAATGAGTCAAACTTACATTATCACTCAAATAGCTGCCAAGCAATTGAAATCCTTCTAATTGCAAGTACCCTAAACGTAGCTTATTGCCTTCCTTTCCTATTTCCTGACTTCTCTGGGTCGTTTCATTCGCACCTCTCTTTTAAGCCATCTGGGATCCTCTGTACAACCGAGCTTTAATGCTGGACACCTGGCCTTACAGTGTTTGCTTCTCTCTTTCACCTGCCAGCCTTTTGTTCCTCCCCAAGATTGAATGAGCCCTACGAGTCCTGTCAAGCATGCACATATAGCAGCTTTTCTTGCATTCAATCTTAGACTAGTCCTTAAGTCTGGTATAATCCTTTCATTATTTTGCCTACCCATTTAGCTGTTCCATCTATTTCATGATCTCTAGAATCTTATAATTCACATGAGAATTATATCTAGATAAATGTGATACCTCTAGAACACCAGGGTGGAAGGAAGGAAAGGCATAACTGAAAATAAAAGTCATGTAAAACTCCCTGTTCTTGCTAGAAAATAGTTATAACTCATTGGGGTTGGTGCTCAAATTTAAAAATGCAAAAGATACAGGATTTGATATGTGTAATCAGTACTTAGGAAAATATCATATATCTCTTTCACAAAGCAGGTAAGCCCTACTTACCACTCAAGACATAATTTTTCATTCTTTGTCTGGTACCTCCCAAGATTTGTATCCCAGCTCTTTAGCTCCTCCTACACACAAAGCTCCTTTTACACTTCCAAAAATAATTTCTGATCTGACATCCCAGTGATATTGAGTCTATACCTCAACTTCCATCTGTTTCCCACTCTCAATTTCTATAGACTGTACAAGTAAGAATATGGTACTTGGCTTAGCATTCATTCCTTTTAATTATTCAGAAGTCTTTCCAAACTTTAGCCTTTTTCAAGTTCCTTCTTTCAGTCAATACAGACAACTTGCCTAGTTTAACTCAAACACAATTATACTTCTCAGAGGCTTCTGTTAAAATGATGTCACTCCAGTGCTCAATAAAACAAGTCCAGAAAAATATTTGTCACTCTAATTGTATGAAAAAAGAAAATAAAAATAATTATAACAAAAATTCTGTAAGCATTATTGAGTTTTAAAAAAAGAAGCAAGTAAGTTGGAAGGTCAAGGAATCTTATGGCAAGTCTTTAGTCAAATTAGATATTTCAATAGAACACTATGAAGAAGCCAGCTTTGGAAATGAGATAAGTGGAGTAATTGTAAATCATTGAAATAATGAGGATAAGAGTCCTGTTTTTTATGGTCTCAGAACTGATAAGTTGTGACTAGGTTTTGATAACTTGCACTTGATTAGCCAGTTCCAGAGAAATATTTTCACAGTGAGTGCAGGGCTCAAGAGAACACTGATTTAGTCAGGTAACCATAGAGAAATTTTAAACACTGATTCTCTCCTACCTCCTCCTGCTCTGTAGAAATGCTCCCAGGTTCTTGCCTGCTGTTCCTCCTCCTGTTCCATGTCCCATTGCCTGTGAGAAATATCACCAATTTTCACAATTAAGTAAATAATCAGAATTAATTAATCTCTTAATGATACAATCTGAGAACCAAGTGATATTTTTAAAAGTTACGAGAGAGAGGAGAGGAAAATTCTAATCCGAGAAAGAAAGAGAAAATTTTCCAAATGTAATATCTACATATACTGTCATTTGTCTGCTGCCACATAGAGTAAGGACTATTGGTGGTGAAGGTGAATTCTAATTTACAGGAAAATACACTGGGAATGATGTGACAAGCAAAACTTGCAGCCTCATCTATAACTGTCTGGTATATCAAGTAAACTTAGTTAACTTGAGATTTTAAACTAAGAAACTAAATGAGCCCTCCCAACAGAACTGAACTTTTGTGAGGCCATATGTGAAAAGTGGAAGTAAAATGATTCTTGGTTTAAAAGATAAAGATAGGGGGGAAAAAAAAGCATAGTAGCACAGAATGCCATGGAGCTCCATAACTGTGGAGAAGCCCACGGGGAGGGGGAATTTAAATGAAGGACAAAGGAGACATAGATATAAATGTACTATAGGTCACCCAGTTAGACTGAGAAAATTTCAGAGAGCAAAAAAAAAATGTGTTGAAATAAGACATGCAAAGATGTTTTAACTAGTGATAGGGAACCTCTGGGAAGAGGATTTCAGTAGTGTGTTTCAAGAATCCTTTTATTGTCTCTCTTAATGGACATGTTTACCAGTGACTTGGATGGGACCATGGATGCAAGTTGATATATCTGCACTAGGAACAAGGTAGACAGAAATCCTAATAACTGGTTTAGACTTTGCAGTTCTTCAACTGGTCCCTCATTTTTCTTTCGCTATTGCCCTTGATCTTTCTTACACTGACTCTTCCTTTCCCTTCGCATACAATCATTCCTAACAAAGTTGCTATATCCATGACTGTGTTTCCTAAATTATATTCACATCTTGGACCTCTCAAAATTGACTACCACCCCCACCATCCCACCAGCGCTATCCTTGCTAATGTCCTTATTTGGGAAGGTGTTTTAGTCGTCAAATTTGATGGACTTCTTGTGTCATACCTCATCCTATTAGCCTCTCTTGTATTTACCTCCTTTGACAAATTCATCCTTATTACATTCTCTGTCTTCTCCTTTGTGTCATTCCTCTTTGATTCCTTTAAAACATGGGAATTCCTTATAGTTCCTTTTTTCTTCTTACTCTCTGCTGCCTTTTAGAGCAATCTCACTTATTTTCATGACCAAAACAAACACCAGATGCAGTCCTTTAACCCTGAGTCCCAGACCAAATATCTCCTCTATACGACATTCAACAAAACAAATTCGACAAAACTGCCATTGCTTTCTATGCCTAATCTAACCTTGTCCTCCAGAAGGCATGAGCTCAAAAAATAGAACCAGAAAACATGAGTCATCTATACTGGATTATAAATTCCTTCCCAACTTCATGCTCTATGTTCAGTGATGTGTTGGAAATCAGTTGAGTATAGTTAACCAGCTATAGTGTTTGTAGCAACAAGGAAGGCAATTTGATTACAGGTTACTTGAATTCTTATAAAATCTCCAATAAAACATCATCTTTAAAAAAGGATTAAAAGGGCCATTTCAAATTCTGAGTGTTCATTTTCTTACTGAATTATTATCTTTATATTGCATTATTCTTATGTTAATTATGTCAAAAAGTTTACACACTCAATTTTCTTTCTTGTATCATTCATATTTTAAGGATAAAAAGTTTGTGGTCTGTAAAGGCCATCTTCCTACATTAGGAAATTACTGATTATTTCTATGTATAAAATTTCAGGTTTGGTCTTTCAAGGAAAACAATGCATCTTAATTTTAAAATAGATGCTCTTATAAAGGATATGTTTTATTTTTGTACTGATATTTGGATGATATAAACATTCACGTATTCTTATTTGATAATTATTTGAGGGGTATCATAAAGGATTCATCAACAACTATACAAAACTTCCTTCTCCCTCTTATATGCAACCTTTCTAAAGTAGGAAGGGAAGAGCTGGGTTGCCAGATTCCAAACACACATGAAAACCATTGCACCTAAATTTAGAATTTTAAAAAATCTTTTCCATATTCCAATTTGGCTTTGATAAAATTTGAATTCTGAGCTACACTTTAAAAGTTATTCTTTTTTTTTCCCCTCTCTAGGCTTAGGAGTAGGGTAATGCTGTTCATGAAGCACTTTATGTCATTATGTGTGTTAAGTCTAATTCTACAGAGGAAGTGAGCTGTTATAAAATCAAAGTATGTTCATTGGATTTGATATAAGAATTAGAATGGTAGAGAGAGAAGGAGAATGATTATTTTATTCCATTCATGAATAACAGAGAAAATAGACTCTCCTGCATGTCCTCTTGGCCTATATACCATGAGCATAGAAGCATAGATATGAGAAAATCAAAAATAACTAGTTGACCACAAATAAACAGTGATTCTTATTTCCAACATTCCAACCATAGCTTTTTCCACTCAAAATATGCAAGAGTTCTACAACCTGGGAGATCTTTTACCACTTGTGATCTTTCTCCCCTGGTATCATTTAGCTATTGTTATGTAATAATCCTCCTCATCCAGTCCCCTTCCCCCAAGAATATCTCAGTGGCTTAAAATAGTAAGCATTTATTATTTTGCATGAGTCTATAAGTCATCTGAGTGTTTTTTGTTGTTGTTGTTGTTTTGTGGTCTTAGATGGGCTCACTCAGTCATACACCTGTGGTCAGCTGCAGATTAAGTAGGTACCTCCGATAATCCAGGCAGATCTCTTTCACATGACTAATTAGCCATAAGCATGTGTAAGTCAATAATTCTCCATTAGCCTAGCCCAAGCTCAAGGAGGAGGCAAGAGCACAAGTGCACAAGGTCTCTTCAGGCCTAGGCTCAGAACAGGCATACTTTCGCTTTTGTCTCATTCTTGGCCTAGATTTAAGTGGTGGAAGATGGACTCCACTTATTGTTGGAAGAAGCTGCAAAATGTATCACAAGGAGATTTACTCCAGTTACTATTATGAATAATAATATATTCCAAAACATAATGGCTAAAAACAATCTATTTTTCTCACAGATTCTGGGAATCAGGAATTTAGACAAGAATGCAGTCGCTATCCTTTACTGTTTTTAGGAAGACTTGAAGCTTAGGAGTAGCTTGGCAGCTGGAGGCTAGAATCATCTGAAGGCTCATTCATTCACATGTCTGGGACCTGGGTTGTGGAGGTTCAAAGATGAGTAGTCCTGAATGGGTAGCCTCCAGATGGCCTCTCCATGTAGTTTGGCTTCCACATAGTATAGTGGTCACAAGGCACTCAGACTTCTTATGGGGTAGTTCAGGGCTCCAAGCCCAGGACTCCATGACAGAAGCTGCATTGCCTGTTATAACATGTCTTTAGAAGTCATACAGCACCAATTCCATCATACTTAATTAATCAAGGCAATACAAGCCCACTTAGATTGAAAAAGACAAGAACTAGCCTCCATTCAATAGAATGTCAAAACCATGTTGTAGAAATTGTGTGGGGCAGGAGATACTGTTGCAGTCATCTTAAAAAAAATACAGTCTGCTGTAATCCGCATTTTAGCCTCACCAATTTACATTCCTTTTATACGCAAAATACACTCCCACCTCCCCGCAAAACCTCTATTATGATATCAACTTAAAGACCAACAGTTCATTATTTAAATAAGGTCCAGGTGTGGATGAGGCTCCTTGAATATGATTCGTTAAGTTAGATTCCTAAAGTTTCTCTAGTTTTCTCTAATTCCGAGGATCTGTCAAGTAAAGAAGCCCCCTGTCAGGCTGCTATGGAAAAACGCCCTCAAGAGTCTTAGGAGACCTAATATTTAACTGAAAAGTTTTGGGAGGCATGGCCTTGAGTACTTAGAATGACTTTCATCTGTGTGAAAGGGTTTATGAAGTATCATTGTTAATCTTTCTGAGGTGTTAGCAAAGGATTGTCAGGTCATCAGTTTTATCTTGACCCTACTAGCGGAAACAGTTATGAGCCCACTCTGCCTCTTGATGGAGAAGTCAAAATATTATATTATAAAAGGACATGTGATTTAGGAGATATTGGTGTTATCATCTTTGGAAAACATAACCTGCCATAGAGGGAAACCATGGGGTTAACTGAGTGGGATATAAACCTGATTAATCTACCACACACTCTTAAAAAGTTATTGACTCACTCTTTGGACAAATATTTATAGTGTTTTTTATGTTCCAGGTACAGTTCTAGGTACTAGATAAAAAACAGTGAATAAGAAAGACATTCTATTCTCATAGTGTTTTACATTCTTATCATGGGATCAGAATAATAAGTAATAAGCAAAATATATAGTATATTAGATAGTAATGTGTGAAAAGAAGGGGGGAAAAAGCACAAGGAAGAAGATAGAAGGTGTATGTGGTGGATTACAAGTTTAGGTATCATTATTAGGAAGTTCTCATTGAGAATATATTTTAGTAAAGACCCAAAAATGGTGTGAGAGTCAGCCATGTAGATTTCAGGGGAAGAGAACTCCAGGTAGAAGATACCTAGATAACTCTGTAGCAGGTAAAAAGTTGTATTGAAATTATGGCAATGGAGGGAGCAAGTGGTAAGAAATGAGGTTGCAGTGGTAATGAGGGGCAGGTCATGTAGAAAGCTATTGGTAAGTAATTAGATATTCACTCTGAATGAAATAGGAAGCTACTAATGGGCTTTTAGTTTATGAGTGAAATGAACAAATTTCCCTTTAGACAAAATGACTTTGGCTCCTTTGTTGAGAACAGAGTAAAGAGGAACGGACGGAGCAGGGAAAGTGGGTAAGAAATGATTGAATTAATGCAGATTAAATGGGCTAAGGTGGTAGCAGTGGTGGTGACAAGAAGTAGCCTGATCCTACATACATTTTGAAGGTAGGGACAACAGGACCCATTGAGGTATTGAATGTGGACTGTAAGGGAAAAAAAAGTCAAGAATAATGCCAACATTTTTGGTTTGAACTATTTGATGGATTTGCTGGAAAGATGAAGTTGAGAAGATATGAAGGCAGGAAGAAAACTTGGTGCCTAAATATTCTGCTGTGTTTTAAGAGGATCAGCTGGTATACAAATTGATTCTTCTTTGCAAAACCAAGAACAACTGTGGGTTATTTGTTTCTTTATTTGTTTGTGGCATTGATAAATGAATTATACTCAGTGAGAAATGAGAGAACCTAGAAAAAGCATTTAAGAACTCCCAATTCTTTGTCTAATAAACTAGCTTTTGTTATGCTAGGCTCAGTGAGTCTAAGATCAGTCATTAAAACAATCTTTAATACTTTGTGTCCCAAAATATCAAAATAGTGCTATTGTTAGTTCTTAAAGCTAAAGGTAAAAGCACATTCTCTTGCTTTTTACTTGTCCTTTTTTTTTGTGGGGTGGGGGGAATGGTTTCACAGTCCATCTAATGGATAACTTGTGGATTCTCTGAATGGCAGCCCTAGATATACACACATTTGCTCTTGCCGAACCTTCAGGGTGAGTGTCATTCCCTTTGCTCTTTACTTAGTTGAAATTCTCTCTATGCCTGAAGACTCATTTCAAGATCTTTATCTTCCATAAAGAGTTATCTTACCAGTCTAGATAACACTTATTTTTATAACAATCACTTTTTATTCTCTCATTTTTTGTGTGTTAGGTTTCCCTTTCTGTTTAAATTATAAACCAATTTTTGGGAGGCAACATATCCCATGCTGAGAAGGAATTCATCACATGCACTGATGCATTTGTGATTTCATGAAAACAGAACTGGACTTTTGGTCAAAAAGCATGATTTAAAATGAGTCTTCACTTAAACGTTACTGGTTATTGATCAAGTAATGTTAAACAATTATACTCAACTTTTCCAAGGTTTAGTTTGCTCGTTAATACTGGTGAAATATTTCACCGAGTTTGAAATGTGTTTGATTTCCCAGCATTATGGGGAGGATTGGATGAAGTGCTATGTCAATGTTAGGAAAATTCTACTGCAAACGTAGTTGTGTTATACTCTAGATCAGAGTCTCCATTATG
Organism: Macaca fascicularis; assembly: GCF_037993035.2. Classification (NCBI taxonomy): domain Eukaryota; kingdom Metazoa; phylum Chordata; class Mammalia; order Primates; family Cercopithecidae; genus Macaca; species Macaca fascicularis. The sequence goes on from NC_088379.1 coordinate 110,278,879, forward strand.
GACAGCACTGGTCACCCAGCACTATATCAAGCCAGGCTGGTCAGGAGCTATTCAGGCTGGTTGACTTTTTCCAATACTTCAGCAGTTCTCTCCTTAATGATTTCCACATAGCTAAAATTTCCATGTAGCTTCTTATTTATTTTACCTTGAATATTTTGAGTTTCCAAATAGCTAGAGTTTTAATATGTCACAAAGTTCTCTGGGTGAGTTTAGCATTGTCATAAATGGAGCACTTTGAGATATAAATGATGAGAGGGACAACTTCCCTTTAATTTCATTGATTATTATCAACTGCCAATCAGGTCGTACTTACCCCACCTGCTAACTAATCCAAAAGCAATGCTTAGCTTAGAGAAAAGCAAAGGTAATATGCAAAAAGCCGACAGTTTCAGCTGTTAACAATATCATTAATTAATCATATTCCAGAAGAGTTTTTAATTATTCATTGACATTTTATTGTTATTGACAATACATTTATTGAGCACCTATCAAGTACTAAGATTCCAAAAATGGTATAAAACACAGCAACTGCTCATGTGTCGTTTACAGTCCATTAAAATATACACAATTTTTTCAGGTGTGTACATGTGCTCGAGGTTCTAGTGCATACTTAACTGTACTAAGGGGAGAGTGAGAAATCCAAAAGCAGGAGATGATAAACAGATTTTAAAAAAAAAGTTGCTTCCCTAAGTTTACATGAAGAATGTGTTTACCTAAAGGCTTCTAAGAGACATTTTGATAAAAACAGTTTATGAGATCCACTTCTGTCAATGAGAACTTTCTTTCCTCAAAATCTGCTTCTGCTTACATCTCTTTAAAAGGACTACTTTTTATATGCAGAGGGACATTAATTCATTTTCTAATTACAGAAGCGGAAACTTAGGGTGACATAAAAAAAAAAAAAAAACAGCAGAAGGAAGTAGAATTAAAGTACCATGAAGATAGAGACTATGACTATTTTGCAAATTCCCAGAACTCAGGAGGGAGATTAAAACATAGCAGATACTCTACAATAAATATTTTTCAAAGGAGTGGATGGATGGATGGATGGATGGATGGATGGATGGATGGATGGATGGGTGACTGGATGGAGATGTGAATTAATTGAATGAAACCCTTCAAAATGCGATTATTAAGTTTAGGACAAAAATCTGCATTTGGGATATGGAAATGAGAACTTTATTAGTGACAACATTCTGAATCTTGCTGTCTGTTTCCCAATTTCCTCATATCTTAAAGAAAATGATTGGATATTTAAGGTCATTTCCAGGTCTAAAATAAAATACTTTGATAATATGATGACTTAACATTTTGAGTCTTATGTTCAGCTATGATTAATCTCTGAACTAGTAATTTGGAATGTATTTTTAATAATAACAATATTAATTACTAACTGACTTCATGGATTAGTTAGCTAAATAATCAATAACATTTCTACAAGGTAAGAATCATTATGTGCCTCTTTATCCAAAATGAGGAAACTGAGGTTTATACAGGTAAGTAACTTGCCCAAGGGCACAGAGGTGGGCATGATAGAGTTGAGGCTATGGATCAGGTCTGGCTCACTGATTCCCATGCCTGGAACTGTTGTCTCTTATTGAACACACTTCCTTTTATAAGACATTTGTGTGTAAAAGATCCATAACTTGAGAAGAGGTACAATGTTGTTTCCTTACAGCTAGGCCAGTCACCAGTTTTGCTGGGCTGGATATAGGGTTAGGATTAGGAAATTCCATCAAGCATAAAACAAGACAAAGATGAATATCTTGTGTCCATGTGTTCAGGATTCAGTAACAAGGCAAGAGAGCAGATAACAGGGCAGAAGGAACTAAGGGTATGGGGCAATTTGGGGGTACTGAGGGTAAAGGCAATTTGAAATTTTGGACAGTAGCCAGAAATCGGGGACTATAGAAGAACAAAAAAGATCAGAACGATAGCAAGCCAGAGAGCAGAGCACATGATAGTGCCCATTGACCTTAATCACCAGAGCAGATCCCTTCTGGTGGGATTTTTTTTTTTTTTTTTTTTTTTTTTTGGTCATTGCATATAGGAATTTTCAATTGCAGGTCTGGGAACAGCATGAAGAAGCAGAATTGGCGGCTCCAAGCTAACCGGGGCAGGGGATCAGTGGCAGCTGCTGGTGAGCAACTCCTGACACCTTAGCATGCCTTCTTAGTGCTTGAGTTTCACTATCTGTTCAGTCCCTTTTGCAAGGGGAAATTAGTTCTGCAGCATATATCATAGCTTACCAGCTGAAAGAGTGTGATTATGGATTGCTGGAGTCCACCACAGCTGATGGGTTCTTTCTTTTTTCCCCTGTCAGGAAAAAGTGACTCATGGCAATCATATATTGGTGTCATATACATAACTCTTCCCCTCCCTGCCCTTCAGCACCACCCCCAATATACTAACTCACCATTGGCATAAATCTACTTTTGTAATTCTACATTGCAAGATGCTCTTCTAGGTGGAGGAGATGAAAAGATGAAAGAGATATAATTCCTGCCTTTGAGGAGCTCACAGTCTAGATGGGAGAGAGACATGCATAAACCAGTAATCATAACTAACAGATATGGAGCACTTATAGCAAGGCAGATGCTATTATACTTATTATACATATTAGCTCATTTAATCCTCAAATCTACCCCATAAGGTAGGAGTCTTATCTTCACTTTATAGATGAAGATACTCATGCACAGAGGGGCTAAATAAATCACTCAGGATCACTCAACTAATAAGAGTTGGAACCCAGAATTCTAAACCAAACAATATGGCCCCAGGCCTGTCTTGTGAAGATGACATACTGCCTTCTCATAAATAAAAAAGTACTGAGTACAATTATCAGAGCAAGAATTGAGACATACAGAAAAGGAAAATGGCCACATGAAAAGAGTAAAGACTTGCAGTGAGTAGAGTAAGGGGGATTATGTTGACTGTCATATGACTTTTAACACACTTTTCAATTTTTCTGGGCCTTAAGTTATTCATGGGGAGGACAATATATATATTCAGGTGTTATTCTAAAGATAAGAAAGACTGTATAGAAAATACCTACCACAGTGCCTGGCATATTAGATATTTAATAAATGATGCTTATAATTGAATAGTGGTAGTTGTTCTTGCTGTTGTTATCATTGTGATGTTGTACGTAAGTACTGTAGGGACACAAAGGAATAGTGACTGATTCTGTCTGAAGAGGGGAGGTGGCTGAGGAAAGATATTGTGAGGCTTGGCATAAAAGATGGCATTTGAACTGCACCTTGAAGTTTCATCATTTTCCAGACAGACACAGAGAAGAAATGCATTCTAAATAGAGAAAACATGTGCATGACATATTTGGAAAATATCAAGTTTTTGTTGGTTTGGATAAATCATGTGTGTGTGTGTGTTTGTGTGTGTGTATGTGTTGAGAGTGACTGCAGATGACACTATAAAGATTTGAAGAACACAAATCGTGAAAATCTTGCAAGTAATTGAATTTAGCCCTAAACACAAAAAATATGAAACGTTATGTGGTAACTAACTCAGCAGTTTTTTGGATCCCTCTAAACTAGTTTTTTAATGGAATGTTTCCTTTTCTTCCTTCTAAATATTTTAAAACACAGTAATACTGCTTTATAAGACAATTATATGGTGTTGAACAGCTAGCCAAACTTTCAGTTTCATTTTACTCTAGAGTTACTATGTGTAACTCTATCCATCTACAATTCATGAGCAAATCAGCCAGTGTTAGAAATGGATGATGAAGAATAAATGTGACAGAAATATTCCATTTAATGACTTGTTGGAACTGTTGCCTTTACTGGTCACCCACTCTACTTTTGACCCAGATATAAAATGGCAAAGCCCCATTGCTCAACATTTAGATAAGAACCCTTTTTTTTTTTTTTTTTTTTTTTTTTTAAATTTCGACCTTTAGTTTAGATACAGGCAATACATGTGCAGATTTGTTACATGATACTATTGCATGATGCTGATGTTTGGAGCACAGGTCCTGTTACCCTAGTAGTGAGCAGGGTAACTGATAGGTAGTGTTTTAACCCACCCACTCCCACCCTCTAGTAGGCCACGGCATCTATTGTTCTCATATTTATGTCCATGTGTGCTCAGTGCTTAGTTCCCACTTATTAGTGAGAACATGTAGTATTTGGTTTTCTGTTCCTGTGTTAATTTGCTTAGGATTATGGCCTCCAGCTCTAAACACGTTGCTGCAAGACATTATATCATTCTTTTTATGGCTGCATGGTATTTCATGGTGTATATGTCCACATTTGCTTTATCCAATCTACTATTGATTATCACCTGGGATGATTTCATGTCTTTGCTAGTGTAAATAGCATAGCTATGAACATACAAATACATGTGTCTTTTTGGTAGAATGATTTTTTAAATTTATACCCATTAATAGGATTGCTGGGTTGAAGAACCCATTTTTTGATTGTTGTTAAATTTAATTCTCCCTGTGAAGAATTAAAGTATGTGTGTGTCTATGTATGTGTCTTTGAGTGTGTGAATGACAAAATTCTTGTTTATATAAATATTGTATACACTTGTTTGAAACCATCTGATGTCTCACTTTCCCAGCACTAAAACAAAATGAAACAAAAGCACACCAATAAGTAAATAAATACTTCGCCAAAAAGATATTACTTCTGGGGACAATTACTAAGTAAAATAAGCCTAAAAGTTTTTGAAGGATGAAGAAATAGAAAAACAAAATGCTATTATTTCATTTGGTCTTTAGTCAGAAGGACAAATCCAACTACAATGATTTTGTAGCCTTATCTAAAAGCCAATTGGGGGAACCTCCATTTGCTCTCATTGCTAACATATAGTATAGTCAAGACACCTTTTGAACAACTATTTGATTCTTCAGCAGTTAATGCTATTGTAGCCGATTCTCATCACTTTCTTTTCTCATGTGACCCCCTGGAATATACAAATGATCACATAGCAGATAATTGTATACAATTGTTTATTTAGCATTCCATCAGAAATATCACTGTTACTATTGTTTTAATGAGATTTACCAAATAATCAATCTAGATTATTCAAAGGAATGCCTTCTGTTCCTTTGAGTGAATGGAGTTTTGCTGTACAATTCCTTAGCAAAGAAAGTTATTACATATGGTTCTTTGTGCTTCCTTTGCTTAGGTTTGCAGACAACAAGATGAATTATTTTAATTTTTTTCTTAGAAGTTCATCAGGCTAACTGTTTAATCATTTTTATTGCCCGTCTCATCTCAGTTATATTAAATCTAATTTTCCTATATTTGAGTACATTGGTAAATACCAAATTATTTTTAATATTCAAATATTTGTCTCATCAGAATTATATAAACAGTGTTTTCCTGTCATTGTAAAGTGAATATTTAACATGTCCAGTTCTCAAATACTGTTTTCGTTTTTGACTCCATTACATTTCTAATAAAGTCAAATCTGCCGTAAATGAAAGGTACATTCTTTCTGTCCATTATATATGCCTTGCTTTTGCTTCCACCGAGTGAATTTTTAAAAATTATTTATAACAATTGTACTAGCCTGATTTTTCAAGTATAAGGTCATTTTTACTTACATATACTCCTTCAAAATCATTCATCTACCTTGTCATAATGCATGCTAAAAACACCCTTCAATTCAGTATTATCTGCAAATTTCATTAACGTATCGTTTACTTCCTTTCCAGGTGATTGATGTAGATACTAAATACACCTATAGTTAACATCAGTCTCTTCCTAACTTGATTAGAAATTTCTTCAAAATAAAATAGCATTTTTAGTATTAGTCCTAATTTGTAGTTCTTCGATCAATTTTGTTTTCTAATGGTATGAGAATGTCCAATGAAACTTAATTTTAACTTTTGAAAGTCTGTCTCAGATTGCTAAAATAAAACATGTTCTGCTTTCTGTATTTCTCACGTTAAGTGATTCCAATTCTGTAAAAATTGTAGGCAACTTCATTAACCCATAAAAGTAATTTATAAATCCAAGTTATCTCTGAAACATGACACTATCATCTTTGGGAGACTTAAATGTCTATAGAATTTCTCTAGGGCTTTACAATATTGCTGGTCTTCTGAGAGATTCCATTTATATTTCATTTGGAAATGTTAATTCCTATGAAACTAAGGTATTCTTGTTTTTTTTTTTAAATATACTTTAAGTTCTGGGATACATATGCAGAATGTGCAGGTTTGTTACATGGGTATACATGTGGCATGGTAGTTTGCTGCACCTATTAACCTGTCATCTACATTAGATATTTCTCCTAATGCTACCCCTCCCCTAGCCCCACATCCTCCGACAGGCCCCGATGTGTGATGTTCCCCTCCCTGTGTCCCTGTGGTCTCATTGTTCAACCCCACTTAGGAGTGATGATATGCAATGTTTAGTTCTCTGTTCCTGTGTTAGTTTGCTGAGAATGGTGGTTTCCAGCTTCATCCATGTCCCTACAAAGGACATGAACTCCTCTCTTTTTATGACTGCATAGTATTCCATGGTGTATATGTGCCACATTTTCTTTATCCAGTCTATCATTGTTGGGCATTTGGGTTGGCTCCAAGTCTTTGCTATTGTGAATAGTGCCGCAATAAACATACGTGTGCATGTCCTTTATGGTAGAATGATTTATAATCCTTTGTGTATATACCCAGTAATGGGATTGCTGGGTCAAATGGTATTTCTGATTCTAGATCCTTGAGGAATTGCCACACTGTCTTCCACAAAGGTTGAACTAATTTGCACTCCCACCAACAGTATAACAGCATTCCTATTTCTCCATATCGTCTCTAGTATCTGTTGCTTCATAACTTTTTAATGATTGCCATTCTACTTGGTGTGAGATGGTATCTCACTGTGGTTTTGATTTGCATTTCTCTAATGACCAGTGATGACGAGCTTTTTTTCATATGTTTGTTGGATGCATAAATGTCTTCTTTTGAGAAATGTCTGTTCATATCCTTTGCCTACTTTTTGATGGGGTTTTTTCTTGTAAATTTGTTTTAAGTTCCTTGTAGATTCAGGATATTATCCCTTTGTCAGATGGATAACTTGCAAAATTTCCCTCCCATTCTGTAGGTTGCCTGTTCACTCTGATGGTAGTTTCTTTAGATATGCAGAAGCTCTTTAGTTTAATGAGATCCCAGTTGTCACTTTTGGCTTGTATTACCATTGCTTTTGGTGTTTTAGTCATGAAGTCTTTGCCCATGCCTATGTCCTGGATGGTATTGCCTAGGTTTTCTTCCAGGGTTTTTATGGTTTTAGGTCTTATGTTTAAGTCTTTAATCCATCTTGAGTAAATTTTTGTATAAGGTGTAAGGAAGGGGTACAGTTTCGGTTTTCTGCATATGGCTAGCCCATTTTCCCAGCATCATTTATTAAATAGGGAGTCCTTTCCCCGTTACTTGTTTTTGTCAGGTTTGTCAAAGGTCAGATAGTTGTAGATGTGTGGCGTTATTTCTGAGGCCTCTGATCTGTTCCATTGGTCTATATATCTGTTTTGATATCAGTACCATGGTGCTTTCATTACAGTAACTTTGTAATATTGTTTGAAGTCAGGTAGTGTGATGCCTCCAGCTTTGTTCTTTTTGCTTAGGATTGTCTTGACTATACAGGCACTTCTTTGGTTTCAAATGAAATTTAAAGTAGTTTTTTCTAATTCTGTGAAGAAAGTCAATGGTAGCTTGATGGGGATAGCATTGAATCTATAAATTACTTGGGCGGTATGGCCATTTTCACGATATTGATTCTTCCTGTCCATGAGCATGCAATGTTCTTCCATTTGTTTGTGTCCTCTCTTATTTCCTTGAGCTGTGGTTTGTAGTTCTCCTTGAAGAGGTCCTTCAAGTTCCTTGTAATTTGTATTCCTAGGTATTTTATTCTCTTTGTAGCAATTGTGAATGGGAGTTCACTCATGATTTGGCTGTTTGTCTATTATTAGTGTATAGGAATGCTTGTGATTTTCACACATTGATTTTTCATCCTGAGACTTTGCTGAAGTTGCTTATCAGCTTAAGGAGATTTTGGGCTGAGACGATGGGGTTTTCTAGGTATACAATCATGTCATCTGCAAACAGAGACAATTTGACTTCCTCTCTTCCTATTAGAACATATTTTATTTCTTTCTTTTGCCTGATTGCCCTGATCAGAACTTCCAGTGCTATGCTGAATAGGAGTGGTGAGAGAGGACATCCTTTCTTGTGCTGGTTTTCAAAGGAATGCTTCCAGCTTTTGCACATTCAGTGTGATATTGGCTATGGATTTGTCATAAATAGCTCTTATCATTTTGTGATACCTTTCATCAATACCTAGTTTATTTATAGTTTTTATTATGAAGGTGTGTTGAATTTTATCAAAGGCCTTTTCTGTATCTGTTGAGAAAAATCATGTGTTTTTTTTCATTGGTTCTGTCTATGTGACAGATTACGCTTATTGATTTGCATATGTTGAACCAACCTTGCATCCCAGGGATGAGGCTGACTTTATCATGGTAGATAAGCTTTTTGAAGTGCTGCTGGATTTGGTTTGCCAGTGGTTTACTGAGGATTTCACATCCAGTTTCATCAGGGATATTGGCCTGAAATTTACTCTTTTGTTGTTTCTCTGCCAGGTTTTGGTATCACAATGAGGCTGACCTCATTAAATGAGTTAGGGAGGAGTCCCTCTTTTTCTATTGTTTGGAATAGTTTCAGAAGGAATGGTATCATCTCCTCCTTTTACCTCTGTTAGAATTCGGCTGTGAATCCTTCTGATCTTGAGATGACTTTGATTGGTAGGCTATTAATTACTGGCTCAATTTCAGAACTTTTTATTGATCTATTCAGGGATTTGACTTCTTCCTGGTTTAGTCTTAGAAGGGTGTATGTGTCCAGGAATTTATCCATTACTTCTAGATTTTCTAGTTTATTTGCATAGAGGTGTTTATAGCATTCTCTGATGGTAGTTTGTATTTCTGTGGGATCAGTGGTGATATCCCTTTTGTCATTTTTTATTGTGTCTATTTGATTCCTCTCTCTTTTCTTCTTTATTATTCTGGCTAGTGGTCTATTTTGTTAATCTTTTCAAAAAACGAGCTCCTGGATTCATTGATTTTTTTTTTGAAGGGTTTTTTTGTGTCTCTATTGTCTTCTTTTCTGTTCTGATCTTACTTCTTTTCTTCTTCTAGCTTTTGAATTTGTTTGCTCTTGCTTCTCTAGTTATTTTAATTGTGATATTAGGGTGTTAATTTTAGTTCTTTCCCACTTGCTACTGTGGACATTTAGCACTATAAATTTCCCTCTAAACATTGCTTTAGCTGTGTCCCAGAGATTCTGGTATGTTTTGTCTTTGCTCTCATTGGTTTCAAAGAACTTATTATTTCTGCTTTAAGTTCATTATTTACCCAGTAGTCATTCAAGAGCAGATTTTTCAGTTTCCATGTAGTTGTGTGGTTTTGAATGAGTTTCTTAATCCTGAGTTCTAATTTGATTTCACTGTGGTCTGTGAGAGTGTTTGTTATGATTTCTGTTCTTTACATTTGCTGAGGAGTGCTTTACTTCCAATTATGTGGTCAATTTTAGAATAAGTGCAATGTGGTGCTGAGAAGAACGTGTATTATTCTAATTTTTGGTGGAAAGTTCTATAGGTGTCTATTAGGTCCACTTGGTCTAGAGCTGAGTTCAAGTCCCGAATATCTTTGTTAATTTTATTTCTCGTTGATCTGTCTAATATTGACAGTGGGGTGTAAAATCTCCCACTATTATTGTGTGGGAATCTAAGTCTCTTTGTAGGTCTATAAGAACTTGTTTTATGTATCTGGGTGCTTCTGTATTGGGTGCATATATATTTAGGCTAGTTAGCTCTTCTTGTTGCATTGATCCCTTGACCATCATGTAATGCCCTTTTCGTCTTTTCTGATCTTTGTTGGTTTAAAGTCTGTTTTATCAGAGACTAGGATTGCAAGCCCTGCTTTCTTTTGCTTTCCATTTGCTTGGTAAATATTTCTCTATCCCTCTATTTTAAGCCTATGTGTGTCTTTGCACATAAGACAGGTCTCCTGAATACAGCACACTGATGGGTCTTGACCCTTTATCCAATTTGCCAGGCTGTGTCTTTTAATTGTGGTACTTAGCCCATTTACATTTAATATTAATATTGTTATGTGTGGAGTTGTTCCTGTCTTTATGATGCTAGTTGGTGATTTTGCCTATTAGTTGATGCAGTTTCTTCATAGTGTCAATGGTCTTTAAAATTTGTATGTCTTTGCAGTGGCTTGTACAGGTTTTTCCTTTCCATGTTTAGTGCTTTCTTCAGGAACAAGGCAGGGCCGGTGGTGACAAAATCTCTCAGCACTTGCTTGTCTTTAAAGGATTTTATTTCTCCTTCCACACTTATGAAGCTTAGTTTGGCTGGATATGAAATTCTGGGTTGAAAATTCTTTTCTTTAAGAATGTTGAATATTGTCCTCCACTGTCTTCTGGCTTGTAGGGTTTCTGCAGAGAGATCCACTGTTAGTCTAATGGGCTTCCCTTTTTGGGTAACTAACTTGACCTTTCTCTCTGGCTGCCCTTAACATTTTTTCCTTCATTTCAACCTTGGTGAATCTGACAGTTATGTGTCGTGGGGTTGCTCTTCTTGAGAAGTATCTTTGTGGTGTTTTCTCTATATTTCCTGAATTTGAATGTTGGCCTGTCCTGCTAGGTTGGGGAAGTTCTCCTGGATAATATACTGAAGAGTGTTTTCCAACTTGGTCCCATTCTCCCCATTATTTTCAGGTATGCCAATCAGATGTAGATTTGGTCTTTTCACATAGTCCTGTATTTCTTGGAGGTTTTGTTTGTTCCTTTTCATTGTTTTTTCTCTAATCTTGTCTTCACACATTATTTCTTTAACTTGATCTTCAATCTCAGATATCCTTTCTTCAGCTTAATCAATTCAGCTATTGATACTTGTGTATGCTTCACAATGTTCTCATGCTGTGTTTTTCAGCTCCATCAGGTCATTTGTGTTCTTCTCTCAACTGATTATTCTAGTTAGCTCTTCCTGTAACATTTTATCGAGGTTCTTAGCTTCCTTGCATTGGATTAGAACATGCTCCTTTAGTTCAGAGGAGTTTGTTACTACTCACCTTCTGAAGCCTACTTCTGTCAATTTGTCAAACTCATTCTCTATCCAGTTTTCTTCCCTTGCTGGCAAGGAGTTGTGATCCACTGGAGAAGAGGCGTTCTGGTTTTTGGAATTTTCAGCTTTCTTTTCTCCTCATTGTGGATTTATCTATCTTTGGATTTTGATGCTGAGGACCTTTGAAAAAGGTTTTTGTGTGGGCGTCTTTTTTGTTGATGTTGATGTTACTGCTTTCTGTTAGTTCGTTTTCCTTCTGACAGTCAGGCCCCTCTTCTGCAGGTTTGCTGGAGTTTGCTAGAGGTTCTCTCCAGACCCTGTTTGCCTGGGTATCACCAGCAGAGGCTGCAGAATAGCGAAGATTGCTGCCTGCTCTTTTTTCTGGAAGCTTCATCACAGAGGGGCACCCACCAGAAATCCAGCCAGAGCTCTCTGTATGAGGTGTCTCTTGACCCCTGCTGGGAGGCACGGGGGTCAGGGACCCACTTGAGGAGGCAGTGTGTCCCTTAGCAGAGCTTGAGTGCTGTGCTAGGAGATCCGCTGCTCTCTTCAGAGCCTGCAGGCAGGAACATTTAGGTCTACTGAAGCTGCATCCACAGCCACCCTGTCCCCTAGGTACTCTGTCCCAGGGAGATGGGAGGTTTTTCTATAAGCCTACTCAAGCCTCAGTAGTGGCAGATGCCCCTCTCCCCACCAAGCTCAAGTGTCCCAGGATGACTTCAGACTGCTGTGCTGGCAGCAAGAATTTTAAGCCAGTGGATCTTAGCTTGCTGGGCTCTGTGGGGTGGAATCCACTCAGCTAGACCACTTGGCTCCCTGGCTTCAGCACCTTTTCCAGGGGCATGAATGGTTCTGTCTCACTGGTGTTCCAGGTGCCACTAGGGTATAAAATAACTCCCGCAGATAGCTTGGTGTCTGCTCAAATAGCCATCCAGTTTTGTGCCTGAAACCTAGGGCCCTGGTGGTGTAGGCACCTGAGAGATTCTCCTGGTTTGCAGGTTGTGAAGACTGTGAGAAAGCTTAGTATCTGCACTGGAGTACACTGTTCCTGAAGGCAGGATCCCTCAGGGCTTCCCTTGGCTAGGGGTGGGAGTTTCACGACCTCTTGGACTTCCCAGCTGAGGTGAAACCCCACCCTGCTTCCGCTCACCCTCTGTGGGCTGCACCCACTGTCTAACCAGTCCCAGTGAGATGAACCAGGTACCTCCAGTTACATCAGTTGGAAATACAGAAATCACCCACCTTCTGTGTTGATCTCCCTGGGAGCTGCAGACCAGAGCTGATCCTGTTTGGCCATCTTACCAGCCACCCACCCTCTTGTTTTTGTTTCTTTTTTTTTTTTTTTTGAGATAATGTAAATGATTATATAAAGTATTTATTCCAGTTGATGTGTATGGAAAAGGTGAATTGTGTATTAGTTACTTATAGAATTTTTGTTTGAAGTTGGCCTCCATTTTTATTGGTCACCTATAAATAGGCAATTGATAAATAATTTTTTCTATCTCCCCTACAATCCAGAGATTAAAACAATCTAATCACAGGTCACATCAGAATGATAATTTCAATGAGACTGTCTCCTACATAGCTGCCAAGAAGTTTTCAGCACATAACTTGAACCACGTAATTATGAGGTAATCCCCATGACAACAAAATATATTTTACGTAACAAAGACTCTAGTTTCCTGCGAAGATTTTAGCATTACAAATGAAGAAGTTTGGCACTGTATATTTTCCTGTGTCTCATTCCTTCTCCCCAAACGGATTTGGCTGATTGATTATGTTACTGTCATCCCTTGTTAGGGATGAGGAACATTAAGACAATGTGGGTCAATGAGAGAGCAAGAGAGATTTGCTGGGTGTTCTGGAAAAGGAACTCCTTCTCAATAATTCTATATCTTTTCTCTCTCTACTTCTTGATCTCTTCTGACCATTTTCTGATATTTCCTACCAAAGCACAGCCACAAAGCCCAGACTGCCACTGGCAGCAAACCTGCCACCATGAGGGGAACCATCTAAGACTGAAGCCGGAGTGTAGGGAACCAAGTAGATGCAAAGAGCCTGTCTTCCTCACCTCACTAAGCAGCAGAAAAACCTGGGACCCACCCTGAAGCACACTGTTGCCTGCTCATTTACAAACACACAAATGCCCTTTCTCTATAAGTCGGTCCAAAGAGGATTTGTTACATGGAGCCAAAAGCATCCTAATTAGTCATTGAGCACACACTTTGTAAGCTAAAGCTAACCAAATAGGAACATGTTTGTATTGGTTTAGTAATCATGCAGATTCTTGTTTAGATTGGATATCAAAATCAAACTTTTCAAACTTAATGTATATTCTGTATCATAATGTCTATTAAAAGAAGATTTTGAAAACAGTCAAAGGTTACAGAGCTAGTCAGTTGAAGAGTCAGAATTTATCCAGAGGCAGTCCGGCTGCAGAGCCTGTGCTTTTAACCAGCAAATGAGCGAGGACACTGCAGGGATTTCGACAAGCATGCTCAAGATGGAGCAGAACCAAAAACTAGTAGTGTCCAAAAAAGAGAGATCGAGAAGGAGAGAGAGACAGAGAGGACAGAGTGTCACAAAGAAAACAGAGTGATCAGAAATGTGCAACGCAACAGAAAAATCAAATATGAAAAGATCTTAAATTAAGCCTTCATATGAATTGAATTTTACCTAATGCTGGATTTTGAAAAGCCAGGTACTCTAGTACCTGCTGGGCTGCTAATCTGGGAGTAGTAATTTAAATAATAAATTAAAAGAGGAGAAAAGTAAATGTATTATGTATTTAATTTTTGAGGTTACTAATACTGGTATGACTGTTATTATTATTATTTTATCTATATCACAAACCCAACATGGAGTCTTTTCATCCCTAAATCTTCTCCATGTGTTCTCCAAAAATATGTGTCCTCTTGAAACCCTTTTGCGTCTCTTAGTGTCTATTAAGTTAGTGCAAAAGTAATTATGGTTTTTGCAATTAAAAGCAATGACATTATTATTATTATTATACTTTAAGTTCTAGGGTACATGTGCACAATGTGCAGGTTTGTTACATACGTATACATGTGCCATGTTGGTGTGCTGCACCCATTAACTCATCATTTACATTAGATATATCTCCTAATGCTATCCCTCCCCACTAACCCCTCCCCACAATAGGACCCGGTGTGTGATGCTCCCCTTCCTGTGTCCAAGTGATCTCATCGTTCAATTCCCACCTAAAAGTGAGAACATGCGGTGTTTGGTTTTCTGTTCTTGTGATAGTTTGCTGAGAATGATGGTTTCCAGCTGCATTCATGTCCCTACAAAGGACACGAATTCATCCTTTATTATAGCTGCATAGTATTCCATGGTGTATATGTGCCACATTTTCTTAATCCAATCTGTCACTGATGGACATTTTGGTTGATTCCAAGTCTTTGCTATTGTGAATAGTGCTGAAATAAACATACGTGTGCATGTGTCTTTATAGCAGCGTGATTTATAATCCTTTGCGTATATACCCAGTAATGGGATGGCTGGGTCAAATGGTGTTTCTAGTTCTAGATCCTTGAGGAATCACCACACTGTTTTCCACAATGGTTGAACTAGTTTACAGTCCCACCAACAGTGTAAAAGTGTTCTTATTTCTCCACATCCTCTCCAGCACCTGTTGTTTCCTGATTTTTTAATGATTACCATTCTAACTGGTGTGAGACCGTATCTCACCATGGTTTTAATTAAGCAATGACATTTTAATGGCAAAAACTGCAATTACTTTTGCACCAACCTAAATCTATTTAATCTGTCTATCTGTCATTTATCTGTCTATCTATCTATATCTATCTATCTATATGTGGTTATCTAGCTGTTATCTATCTACATATATATCTATCTATCTAGTAAGTATACACATGTTGGAAGGAATCTATTAATAGGTCCTGTACTGGAATCCATATTTTTCTTAACAAAACATTCCAGCCAAACTTTTCTTACATACAAGTATATGTAGCCTCATTAGGGAAGGTTGCTAACCCAAACCATTGATTTGTTATTCTATGTACAGTCAAGGAGTTGTGTTGTGCAATCATATCACTCTGTCGTCTAAACAATAAGGCAAGTGGTTTTCAAGCACTTAGGAGAAGTGTACCTAGAATGCCACAGGGAAAAATAAAATAAAATTACATTGAGAAACAGAATGAATAATGGAAACAATTAAATAGTGTCTGAAGTAGTCTTGCTAACCTGGATTGGAATTCTGTTCTGCCATTTTTCAGCCAGGCAACCTTGGAAATTTCCTTAACCTACCTTGGATTGTAGTTTATCTTAAGTAAACTGAGGAGTAATACTAACTTCACAAAATTGTTGTTATAATTAGCCACACAATGCAGAGCCTGACACATAGTGGGTGTTTAGAGAACAACAGCCATTATCATATGTCTTATTGAGTTTGCCCTGATGTAACTCTTAAGGTTAGGGAAAGTATTTGCATGATATATAAAAAGACAGCTTAAAATAAGAAACCAAATAAAGTAGTTTCATCAGTCTTAGTGCATTAAAGTACAAGAGTAAAAGAAGTGAGATAGTTGCTACTCCTCTGCAAAGAAATGATACAGGACCTCTTGCCCTGTAACAAACATGAAAAACTGAAATATTGACCAAGGGATCAAGCAGACAATACAAATGATAAAGCAGAGAAGTATCAAGGTTCTAGGCTTGTTTGCCTTCAGGTATCTATCTCCTCCTTGCCTTGCTCTGTTCTGTATCACGGAAGGACTCACCCATGCAAGATGCATTCCTCAGGTTTCTGAGTCAGCTGCCTCCAGCAGGGTGAAGACAATGGCAAGCCCTGGCAGGAGACTTGAGGGTAGGGGACTAGTAGGACACTCTATCAAGTTAACTCCATTCTCCCCACCTCTTCTTATTCGCTCTGTCTGGCTGTTTCTCCAGCAATGGCTTCATCTCTGTGTGTTCCAGTGTACCCTTCACGTAACCATGGCCATGGGCTCCTACAACACTAGCTCCTCCTTTTTCTCTCTAGCCAAGTATTAGTAGTATCTTCTTGCTGTGTCAATCTCTGGTTTATGTTATTGTGAATGTGAGAATCCCTTATGAGTCTCACATTTTCTGTATCACCTGTATAACTAGTTGCCTATGCTACAGTATTGGCTTCTGTATTCCTGGTTAGACCCTGACTGACTGATATAATCTGTAAATGTTGACACAAGTAAAATTGACAGGATTTCACGAAGTGGTGAGAACCTTCTGGTCATCTGATACTCACCTGTGACTAACTGATGCATTTTAGGAATATGGGTACCATATGGTCAAATCCTCCAAATTTTCAAGAAATGCTGAACTATGATGTGACCTGCAATTGTCATGATTTTCTAGGAAGATGTGAGGAGAGCTGTGACTGACTTAGTGGTTTAGTGTTATTGAACATGCTGATTTGTACGCTGGAATTAGTCAACATTGAGAATGAAACACTACCAACTTTCTTAATTTATACAATTGTTATTTCAAGAAACGTTTTCAAGTGTCTACATTGTATTACTCACCAAGGTAAATGCCTAGAATACAAGAAAGATTAGCTAATAGTTAACTACTATTAATTATCTAGTTTGATAAAAATACTTTTAGATACATAATAAAACATCATCTTTGCTATGATACTTAATGGTCATTACCCATAAGTTTTGTTTTATTTTCAGTTTTTGAAAGCTGTGACTCAGAGAAAACAATGAACTTTCCAAGTTTACATAACTGGTTTGAAGGAGAGCTCACTGAAATCCATAGTTGGACTCTAAAAATTATGCTCTTTCTGCAGTGATATGCATAGTCTTCCTGGATTACAGAAAACATAAAATGCTCATGATCAAGTAAGTTACACGCTAGCAGGGAGGAGAGATAAGCAAGTAGCTATAAAGCAATGAAGGGAATGTTATGTTTGTGGGTATATTTTAATGCTCCATTCATTATATTGGCACAGTAGGTGACTCAGTTGTTCACAACTTTACACACAGTTTTCTTTCTTGATCATACCCCAAGACACTTTCTATAATTTGTAGAAAGCATTTGTTCAGAAAAGCTGTTTAACAAAATAGTTGTGTACCATAGGTGAAGGAAGGATAATGAGATCATCTTTGATACTTGCAGCTAATGTACATTTGAAAGAGGTGTAAGTATTTATAACTGTATTTAAATGTGTGGCAATAGTTAGCATGTAAGTTATTTGTGAACAAAGAACCCACAATTAATTGAACACTAAACTTTACTTTGTAATACTTGACAATAAAAATAATTGTATTGTAGTAAAGCATTTTATACTATCTTAACATTCAGTTTCCGTTCTCTTTTTAAATGTTCAATGTTTTCACTGGGAGACATTACAAAATGAATTTAGTAACAGTAACTAACACTTATGTAGTTCTTACTCTGTAGGATCTTATTTAATACAACAACCCTAGTAGGAGGCTAATATTATTGTCCCCATTGTGCAGGGCGTTTTCGTCAGGGTTCTCTAGAGGAACAGAACTATCAATAATAGGATATATGTATATATGAAAGGAAGTTTTTTAAGGAGAATTGACTCACAGGATCACAAGGTGAAGTCCTATGATAGGCCATCTGCAAGTTGAGGGGCAAGGAAACCAGTAGTGGATCAATCCAAGTCCCAAAACCTCAAAAGTAGGAAAGCTGACAGTGCAGTCTTCATTCTGTGGCCAAAGGCCTGAGAGCACCTGTCAAACTACTGGTGTAAGTCCAAGAGTCCAAAAGCTGAAGAACGTGGAGTCTGATGTTGGAGGGCAGGAAGCATCCAGCATGGGAGAAAGATGAAGGTCAGAAGACTCAGCAAGTTCACTCCTTCCATCTTATTCTGCCTGCTTTATTCTAGCCATGCTGGCAGCTGATTAGATTGTGCCTACCCAGATGGAGGGTAGGTCTACCTCTCTCAGTCCACTGACTCAAATGTTAATCTCCTTTGACAACACCCTCGCAGATACACCCAGCAACAATATTTTGCATCCTTCAAACCTTCAATATTGACAATATCCTTCAATATTGACTCTCAATATTAACCATCACACAGAAGAAGTAACTGAGTAAGAAAGAGGTTAAATAATTTGTGTAAGGCCACATAGATTCTAAGTTGCAGAGCTGTGATTCAAACTGAGGTATTGGGCACCACGCCTAAGCAATTAACCCTGGTACCTCACTGTTTCTTCATAAAGCAATAGAAGTGCTTACTGTATGCAAAATATTGCAGGGGCTATGCTACCACTCCTGAGTGTCTTGGAATCTAATTGGAGAGTTGTAACATACCACCACACAAGTTTATGTTGGTCTTAAATAAATTTTAAGGAAGTACCATACAAGAGGTACTGAATTATTAGTGCTGATTGAATAAGTAAGAAAGATCAGAGAATGGGAAGGTGAACCAATTAATTTTTATTGCCAGTGTATACCAAATATGGAATATATTTTGATCTTTATAAATTGCATGACAGTCCAGTGAAATAGATACTGCAAGTCTTCCTATTTTAGAGATAGAGACTAAATAACATGCCCAAACCCATGTAGCTAGGAAGTTGTACTCAAAGTATGCTTCATGGACAGGCAGCGTGAAAATCACCTGAGAGGTTGTCAAAAATGCAAATTTAAGGTCTACCCCAGACCTGTTGAATCAGATCTCTGGGACTGATGCACAGAAATGTGTGTTCCAATCAGTTTTCTATGTGATTCTTGTGCACATTGAAGTTTGAGAAGTACCTACTTAAGGTATGAATTTGTGGTAATTGTGAGATCTGTGTAATGTTAAACCTCATATTATTGCCACTGCACCATGCTGTGACCTGGGCTAGTTGGAGAAGTTTGGAAGGAATTAAATATAAGAACTGTTCTTTGAAAGATTGGTTAAATACAGGTCAGAAGAAAGAAGAATGGAAACATGATAGGAGAGAACACTTACTGAACATGTCATGCATGATGGTTGCCATATTCATCTTCCCATTGTAGCTATAATTATGTCACCCAAAACTCTTGGTTAGGTTTACTTATCAGACTAAGGGTGGGCACTTGATACAAAGGTAGGCCATCTGCAGTCTAGTGAGCAATGCAAACAGAGGCTTTGCATGAAGTGTTCTGCTAATGATTAATACTGGTAATGAAGTCAATTATTTAGATTTGCACCATGGACTGTGGAGGAGGAATTATCAGTGGGTATCAGCAAGAGGATAATGGAGCAGACATATAGGAAAAGGCAAATACAATATAAGGAAAACTTTTAAAAAGACAAACTTTCCCCTATACCTCTTATTCGTATTTTTTGGCTAGTTCTTATTTCTATTTATGAGTATCCTTCTCTAGGAATCCAGAGTAATACTATAATCTAACACTAACCATAATCCTTTATGTAACATAATAACAAAGACAAAAAGACTTAAAGCAGCAAGATATTTGGAGGGGTCAGCTATGGGCTCAATATAAATGGTCAGGGGTCTTTTTTCTCCAGGAGTTACAGGAGACAGGGCTGGTGATAAGAAAGTTCAGAAGAGTAGAAACAAGTTCTCAGGCTGGAAAGTTACTTTCCTGCTTCCTCTCTCTAATTCCCATTTCTCTTGTTGTAATTCGTATCTTCTACCATGTACCAGAGCAACAAACTATAAACATTAAAACCTTACAGTGCCAACTTCTTTCTGATAGATTTAATCGTCCCTGGTAGCAAAGGCACTCTTCTCTGAAGGGCCAACTTGTCCTAAGAAATATAAGCACTTGCTCCCCTTGATTTTCCAAGATGTCAAGAAGTTGGCTCCTTTGTCCACACAGACCAGCCCTGACTTAGACCTCAGGCTACTTCGCAAAGCTTTTCTCTGTCCTCTTCTTGTCTGTTACATTCCTTTCCTCAAGCCAGCATTATTAAACATGGTAATAATTATATTCATAGTAAATATCACCTTTCTACAAGATTGTTTAGAGAATATAATGAGACTAGGTATATAAACACAATTAATAAAACTGTTAAGTAGATCTAAATTTTTAGTGATTGTAATGATATTATTTGTATGTATGATTCCATTAGAGTTTAAAGTTGTACTGGATTTGAGTGCTTAGTAAAAATGATTGGGTTTTACTTTTTGACATCCTTAAACATTTAGAGCATGGTTGTAACAGGTTGAAAGCTGGGATTTATTAATAATTAATCTAATAATGATGGAGGGGTGGAGAGAGGAAATACTAGGATTATAGCATTAATTTAGGAGTTTATTTCCAACTACTCAGGTACTTGGTCAAAAAGCTGAATAGTGGTCATTTCATGGTCACTACCATGGAAATGGAAAGGAAGGGGCACTTCGATGATACATTTAGGCTGCTAAAAATGTTAGTTATTGATGACTGATTGAACATAAATGACAACAAAGAAAGAGTCAGAGGTAACTATGTGGCTTGGAACCTGTGTCCTTGGGAAAATGGATTTATTCTGAATTACACCCTCATGTCTAAGCTAAACTGGTAGGTTTATTTGGTGACTGAACAACCTTCTGCATGATTTTTAAAACATTCCTGTGTCATCTTTAATGCATACTTTAGGATTTGGGGTATTTTTTATTACAGCATGGGCCTTACTTTCGATGATCTGAATACAAATCTCTTTTCCGGGATAAAGATGTGATCTCGAGATACAAGGGTCTTATTTTGTCCAGTATGAGGTCTGGTTGGAATAGTGTGCTCTCTAAGTCAGACTCTGTGAGGGTCTACAGGAAAGGGAATAAAATCCAGCTCAGCTTCCCCCGTCCTGTGCTTTCTGGTGTTTCACTGTGACCATTCCCTTCTGTCTTAGCTTACTGAAATCAGTGTCTTACTTGCCTCCAAACATATTATGCCCAGTTATAGAGCTAAATTCTTGTTCAGGCTTCTCAAATAAATTTAACCAAATATTTCAATGGGAAAAACAGAATAACTTATGTCTTGTGAAAATATAACTACCATGCTTTCATGTGTGTATGTGTGTATGGGTGTGTGTGTGAGAGACCATAATTTATTCAACAAAAAAATTTTGGCTTCTTTTTTCTCAAAAAAGAAAAAAAAAAAGCATAAAAGTTTATCTAATGCTGAAGGGTAGCCATCACCAGTTGATCTTAAAGGGACACCATATTCTGTATAAATATTTCTTTCTAAAGTTTACAGTTCAGTTTCATCCTGCTTTATCCTTTCTTTAGGAAAGGATAGTGTTAAAGTGCCATCAAGTAAAATATGGGATTTTTCTGCTGAGGTCTCCACATCAGTGAATTTACATTTTGTAAGAATACCCTAAGGGGATTTCAACTGCCTCCCTTAAAAAGTTAGGTGGATCCATTTCAGTTGTGCACATCCAACTTCATGCTCTAACATGGCCAGATTGCCATGGCTTCAATTTAAGTCACAGGTTACTGGTGATAATATACACCTACATTTTTACAGTATTGCCTGAAAATGGGAGTCTATAAAGAATCTGACTTGAATATTAATAATGAAAAACTTAAATTCTGACCCCAAACAGTAGGATAAATTCTGCTAATGTTTTAATGCATTCACTACTTCCTAAACTGATACATATTTCCAAGATAATATGACTAACTTTATATATAAAAATATTTTAGTTCTTTAATAAAAAGAAAAATTGCTCTTGAAGATTAAAAGTCACAGCATGCTATCACAAATAAAAATATTAGTTCTCTAAAATATGGAACTTGATTTCTTTTGTATAGTTTAAAACATGTGTTGAAAATTAAATATGCCTGATTTTTATAAAACTGTCATTAATGCTAGAGTATATTTGAGTTTTATATATCATAAATTAAAAGTTGAGACAGTGAGTGTATCTAATTAATAGTTATGTCCTGTCAGTATGTATGTAAATGCTGAGTAGTCACAATTTTTAAAAATGTGTTTTCTTTGTATTTTATCATTTTCTGGTTATTTCAGATTAAATGGCCATAATTTATATTCTGTGGATCTGATTATTTGTGTCTCCATCAAGATTCCAACAAAATAAATTGGGATGACCATAAAGGGAAAGATGTGGGAACATCACAATTGAAAGGGTGGTCCCCTGGGGCTAATAGTGGAGATTTTACCACCCAGGACCTGAGTAGAGGTGGCCCTTACCTTAACCCAGCAGGAAAAGGTCTGTAAGGAATGTTATCTAGAGAGAAGCAGTGATTCATTTAGAGAAATAACTGTCCTATGGTAACACTAAAGGGAAGAATCCAGGAGATGCAGGAGAATAAACATGCTGACATCAGTTTCTTATCCATCTCTGATCTCTTGCCGGGCTCCTTATAGGCAGAGCACCATCAGCAGTCAGAGTTAGCAATCCCATGGACTAGTCCATACAGGTCTATAGTTCAGACTCCCGGGTACAGAGAGCAAGGTGGGAAAGGAGGGAGAGTAGAGCTGGATGGCCAAACAAAATATATACTCACAGTGTGGCCACAATAAATACATTCTAGCCATGTAATGCCTCATTTTAAAATAATTTTCAAATAGCAATTTAAAAAACCTGTCGTTGCCATTCATTGAGAATACTTTCTGGAAGATAAGCAGTGTCTTCTTATCTGGGAGACATTGTTGGCCTCCTTTATTCGAGACCTCTGTAGCACCTAACGTAGCTAACTGCAGTCATCTGAATATGAAAAGAGGTTTAGTAGGGTTAGAATGGATTAGGATAAGGGTGACTAAAATGGGCAGTTTAGTTGGCCAAGTGGGTGGCTGAACTAGCAGATCTATTCTTTCCTTCTGATGCTACACTTTTCTCCTTCTCCTTTGTGAATATTGATACATTATTTACCAGTTACATATTGCCACAGTAACTCTATTTAGCAAATCAAACTGCTCCAAAACTGAGTGGTTTAAAACAACAGTAGTCTCTTCTCACAAATCTGAAGATCAGCTAGGGGTCAATCAATCTAGATTGGACCTAAATAGGTGCCTCTGCTTCAAGCTGTGGGTCTGATTGGGCATGGTTCACTTAGTCCATTTTGGCTGAACGGTCATCAGGGAAACATTCCTTATGGAGAAGGCGCAGATAAACAGAGGGCAAGTAGAAAAATAATAATGCCACTTAAGGTCTAGGCTAAGAACTGGCACACTACCACTTCCATCCACATGTAGTCGGACAATGCAAGACACAAGGCTAAGGTCAAAATCAAGGCATAAAATAAACTTTATGCTCTGGATGAGATCATGACAAGGATGTAGATGCAGAAAGGATGAAAACTGGGGACAATATTTCAATCTACTCTAATCTATACTCTTGGCCACAATTACTAATTTACAAGACCACCCCATGCAAAACCAAACCAAAACTAAACTGAAACAAACACCCTCATCCCAGAAT
The DNA here is from genome assembly GCF_037993035.2 of Macaca fascicularis. Taxonomy (NCBI): domain Eukaryota; kingdom Metazoa; phylum Chordata; class Mammalia; order Primates; family Cercopithecidae; genus Macaca; species Macaca fascicularis. The sequence continues at coordinate 110,302,336 of NC_088379.1, forward strand.
CTTTAAAAGTCTCATGTCACATGACATTAAGCTCAAGGTTCAGGATCGTGTAATCAATGTTAGTCCAGATGAGGTTCTTTTTGATTTGGAAACCTATAAACTAAAATGGCCAGTTATTTCACCCAAACATAATACACTTCTAGAACAGAGAAAGAATAATAGCAATAAGCTCTTCCATTTGGAAAGCCAAAGAGAGTAGAATGGAATACAGGCACCTAGCAAGCCTTGGTAGACAGTAATTTTGAAGTCCCATTTGGAAAATATTACTAAGTCTCCCTTCTCTAGGATTAGACAATGGTCCTTGGTAAAATTCCCAATTCTGCTTCCAGGGAGTGGTCCCCAGTTTTTTATTCTCCTGCATTGTCTACTAGTTTGGATGTCCCTTTTCCGCAATCATCCTTCTTGTCCATTTCTGCAGAGGACTTTGTCTGAAACGTTCTTTATAGAAGCTGAGTAATCTCCTTAGACTGCTTCTTTTTGGGAGACAGTTGGAAGGTCTTATATTTTCAGCAGGCCCAGTCCATCTTAGTCCTGGCTTTCATTGCTTTTTGCCATTCAAATCTCTCAAAATATTGTGGACCTTCTATATATATTTTTTAGAACACTTCATGGGCCAAAAACCATACCTACAATTTTCTCTGATGTATGCTTCTCTCTCTACTCTTAATCTTGGACATATTAGGCTTCTATGGGATTATGCCAATAAACTTTTGTAATAGGATTATATTCTTATATAGGAAATACTTTATTTTCATGATAAAAGTTGCTTCTGAGAGTCAAAAAACAAAATATTCTACCAAAATGTTAACTTTCTAAAATATAAAATCTGGTTGTTTTATATAATTCAAGATGAATATGTTTAAAATTAAACTTGCCTGGTTTGTATAAAACTGTTACAATGTTAGAATTTTCTATATCATATATAGTTAAATCAAAGCAGGTTATTTTATTTAGAAAGCCCTTCTTTAGATCTCTTTCTATATTTGGAAGAAATCTACTGGAAACTACCTTAATTCTTTCAGAGATCTTAATAAATGGTGTGAGGGCTGAACCCTGGGTTGTTCTATGCTCCAAGGCTGTATACTAATATTGATTTCATCTTTGTTCTCATCTTGTATCTTAATCTGAGAATCTTTTCCTGGCTATAGAAACTAAAGATGAGGAATAGTTTAATTTCCCAAGCCAGCAATTTCTGGATTTATAACATTCTGCTTATAAACTTGTTAATTATTTTCTGATCTCTTTCTGTATATCTATCTCTTTATGTATATTTTTATAGAAATACATTATATACATCTAAAAGAGACGAGCTCACATTTTTCCCATATTGCCTAGAAACCATCCTGTCCAAGCCCACAAGTTTGTGAGATACAATTTTTATTTTCCTAGTTAGAGCAGGCAAAAGTTTTAGTAAATATTTTACCTCTACACAATGTTATTATTTTAAAAAATATATTAACTTTCTTCCCATTTTCTCAACCTTCATCCATTACTCAGTCTCAAATCTCATGGTATATATTTTATGTGTATCCCACTTCCAGTACCAATTTCAGTATCAGTTGATTATTGCCACACACAATGAGGCTGATGAACAAACAACCCCAAATTAATCATTTATTTTCAGAGATCCAAGGTTGATATTGAAGCTGAGGCTTGGCTGGTTTGCTCTGTGTTAAGCTGTAGGTTCAGCGATCCCTGGTTCATCAGTCAGGTTGGATGCACAATTTTTCTTATAAAAGTGGCAGAACTGCAAAGAGAATTAGTAGAAATCCTTGCTGCTCTTAACACCTAGGCTTGGAACTGGCTCTTTGACACTTCTTCCCCTAAATGTTTTTTGACCAGGTAAGTCCCATAGCTAAGCTCAAAGTCCCCAGTTGGAGAAAAGTATACACCACCATTGATGGGGTCATAGCAAATATCTATGTAGGGAGGGAGAACCAAGAAGTAAATCTACCACCTTTTTAGAGTCCCAAATAACCTTGGCTGCCACCTTGCAGATAGCTTTAAGAATTTATAAAGGAGGCCAGTGTTTTTTTGTTTTTTTGTTTTGTTTTGTTTTGTTTTGTTTTTGGTTAAATCCTGAATACTAGAATCATAATCAGTCAACGCATTCACTCATTATTATTCTATATTTTATAGTGTGGCTCTGGTGAACAAGTATATGTTGCTGCCTATTTGCTTTTAAAAATACCTTCAATATTCGGCTGGGCACGGTGGCTCATGCCTGTAATCCCAGCACTTTGGGAGGCCAAAGATGGTAGATCATGAGATCAGGAGATTGAGACCATCCCTGCCAACATGGTGAAACCCCATCTCTACTAAAATACAAAAAAAAAAAAAAAAAAAAAAATTAGCTGGGCGTGGTGGCATGTGCCTATAGTCCCAGCTACTTGAGAGGCAGAGGCAGGGGAATTGCTTAAACCCAGGAGGCAGAGGTTGCAGTGAGCTGAGATCATGCCATTGCACTCCAGCCTGGCAACAGAGTGAGACTCCGTCTCAAAAACTAACTAACTAACTAAATAAATAAATAAATAAACCTTCAATTTTCATGTAGAAATTCTAATTTGAATAAATGGAAAATTAAGGCTCATGGTGAAAGTTACCACCTACTTTCTTCTCATTGTCATAATGTTGGAACTGCACCTAGATTCTCAAAATGTTCATCTTGTCTGCAATCACTTCAACAGAAGCTTATATTAAGTATCAGGTCATCCCTCATAAATCCCCCCAAATTTTGAGAATAAAAAGCACTGTATCTTTCTGTTGTCACAGAACTTTCTCCAGCCTTCATCTGAGAACCCCAATTAGGCCATTCAATAGTTTGGGTATATTGGGAAAGGGAATTATAAGAATAAAATATTCTTATAATAATAATAAGAGTAAAATATGCAAGAATAAATTTATCAAAAGTTGTTTCAAACTTCTACACTTAAAACAATACAAATTTGTTGAAAGTAAAGACAATTGAAACAAAAGGAGAAATATACTAGATTTATGGGCTGAAAAACAATATTTTAATGATGTCAGTTCTCCTCAAATGTATCAATATATTTAATGCAATTCCAACCAAAATTCCAGAAGGCTTATGTAACATGACAAGCTGATTCAAATAGTATAGTGCTAAAATGTGATGTAGTGTAGAGTATTGGTTAATATTCAGATTCTAGACTCAGACACTTGACTCTACCATTTTCTATCTCTATGCTTGACCTTTATCCAAATAAAGTTTTACTAGTCACTGATCTTCCTAACTACTGACATTTGCTTCTTCTGTATTTTGATGTCACCATACTTTGTAAATAACACTTTTGGCTTTCTGTAAACTGATGTTTTGGTAGTTTTTCAAATGGGCCACCAACTATGGTCCAGTAACATAGAGCCCATATCAAAACTTCGCCATCTCTGAAATTTTCTTTACCCATTTCTAAAGAGCCTACTTAATAGAATTATGTCGAGGTTAGATGAGATAATGCAAGCTACTTAGACTAGTCCCTAGTACATACTGAGGACTCAACAAATATGAACTATCTAAAGGAAAAAAGAGGGATAATAGATGTCAATGTGATGCAAACAGTGCTTTTGTAGCTAACACAACACTGTATCATCTGAAATAATTAAACATGATCAGTTACTGGATCTCAGATATAGAAAAGGTCATCTATGCAAATCAAAACACTATATTGGGAGGAAGCAAGCTACTTAACCTATGACATACCAGTTAGGATTCAATCGGGCTAAAGGAACCACTATAACAAATAAGAAACAAGGGATTTCTTACAGAAGTTATGCAGTTGTGGGAGCTGATAATGACATCTCTGAAAAACTGTTTTCTCTGTTACTGGTGGTGGATCTGAATTCATGAAATGTAAGCAGGGCATTCATTAGAGATAAAAAAGGTGAGCATGAAATGGGTGAAAGCAAAGGTAAATTGTAATCCACAAGAATAAACAGAAACCCACAAAGACAAACTGGAAACTGCCTGCAGTTATCTCTCAATGCATCTAAACCTGACAGTATGGATGACCTGCATTTAAAGCTGGCATGCTTGACCTAAAAACTGTATTTGTGCCTGGTCCATGACTCAGAGAAGCTGAAGGAGACCATCCAGTAAGAGTTCTGGAGCTTTGGACACAGCTGCTGCCTACTGTCAACAAAGGGAGTCTGTAAACCAGCAACAATGCATAAAAGTCAATAGAGTTCAATATTTTTCAGTAAGACCAATCTGAACTCCTGTGTTAATTTATCATCCTGTTTATACTTTGAACATTAAATCTTGTGGTAAACATATAAGAATAAATGCTTTGCGTGAGTTTGAGACATTAAGAACTATCATATCTTGATAAATAAATGCATAAAAGAGAAATTTACATTATTAAATGCTTATTAGGTACCAGATATATTTCCTGACACATTTCACCTTATTATAATAATCCTCACAATTGCATTGTAATTTTTTCTCTAATTTTCTAGTATTTTTATTTAAAAATTACGTTCAGAGGTTAAGTAATTTCCAAAAGACCCAGAATATATTGCAAAACTTAGATCTAAGCATGGGGGTTCCACATGTTAAAGAGTACTTACTACCTACTGTAGTATGTGAGAAACAAACATCATTGTTCAAAATATTTAAAAATATATATATTGAGAACTTTCTACAAACTTGAACATGTTTGTGGCAAATATGCAGAAGCATTGACGATTAGATGGCTTGAAAATAATTCATTTTTAAAAGGCATTCCATCCAGAGAAGGGAAAGTTGAAAGGTAGGGTGGTTTCCATATATCTGAACCTTTCTTACTTGTAGGATTGCATGGTTGTCAAAAAGATGATGATTATGTGATTGACAGAAAGACATCAATATGTACAGGCAAATGAAACACATTCCCTTAGTGCAGTAAAAGATGCATAATTTACTACTCACAGACAGCTATACAAGCCAGGCAACACTCCAGCACACCCAGTCAGAGAGGCAAGCCAAGTCCCCTAACCCTTCAAGTCTTCATGAAATCCCCTTGAGCTAATCTGAGTGAGAATTGTGTCACATCCTTCAAACAACCTTGGTTTGTTAGTCTCAAAGATTTTGTAACCTCCTGCTAATTCTAGCTCTTCTTGAAACTTTGGCTAGGTGTTTGACTCTTCAATAGGTTCAAGACATTTGTAAAAACCACAGCACATGGCTGACTTGAATTTTTCCAGGCTCGTCGCATCCCTAGCTTACCCAGACTTGAGGCTTGCCCATGATCCATTCTACAAGGAGAGCTTCCATTTTGAAAAATGGATGGGTGAAACAGAGAAAATATTCTTAAACTCTGAAACTGAAGGTTTAATTTAGAGATAACAAGACATATGATAATGAGACTTTTAAGAGATAGAATGAGAGCTATAGAATATATATGACATGAGTCTTTTTAAATAGAATAGGCCCTTTCAGGTTTACTTTAATTGTGATTTTAGACTTCTCAAATAACCTCCAAAATTTTATTCATTTACTTATTTAATTATCCATTTAGAAGATGTTTATTGAATATCCACCATATACCACCATCTGCTAGATGTCAGAAGAAAAAAAAAAAGGGAGATTTGATCACTGAGATTTCAAGAAGAAAGTGTAACAACTTTTCCTGATTTACATTAGTAAAATCATACTTCTACAACTCATACTTCTACAACTGACATTTTTTTCTCTCAGAACAAGTCTGTAAAATCTGTAGTTTGATATGTTCTCTTTCTTTGAGACACCTGGTTTCTCTACATAATTTTCATAAATTCATGTGTAAGTTATTTGTATATTGGCTACAAATATGGATTCCATTTGGATCAAGTTTTGCCCACCATAATAGCAAATTATTCATAGAAAACACATTTTCAGAATTATAGAAAAATTCCCATAATTTTTCTTAATAATATCTCAAACATTTTGATTTCCCATCAGCTACTAATAATATTTGAATTTTTACATTTTGATTTGCCATCAGCTACCAATAATATTTGAATTTTTTATTTTCTGGTTGAACAAAATGTAGCAGTGAGGTTTTATGAAATAATTATGATGCTTGTGCAGTAATAGAGGCATTTGTGACTGTTTTTTATATTTCTTTACCTCTTTAATCATTTTCTTTCACCTTCCGGCATAGGTATAAATATTAAACCAAATGCCTGCCATATGCTGCCTACTTTACAGATGCTGATTAACATTGCCCTCCTTGTTTTAATAGCTTTCTAAGAACTTTCCTAGGTCTACATTAAGGGTTAACTAGACCTATGTGTATCCACCATTCATATGATTTCCTCTCACCATTCTAGTAGTATGTAAATTTCCTGCTTCAATTTTTCCCTATCAAACTTATAAAGACAAAAAGATAAATAGTTGCACAAGGTTTATGATAACAAAAACAACAAAAAAAGCAGTCTCCCAATTCCCTAAAGGCAACTGATTTCAATTATTTTCACACTTTTTTTGATATTTTCTTCCATATGCCTAAATATACATTCAGAAACCTCTTGAGTTTATAGTTTTAGCTATTATCTGTTGACTTGTTACTTTGGACGAAGAAAAGTATGCTTTTATATTTCCTCCAACTCCTTTCTATGTGTGTCTGACACACACACACACACACACACACGCACTCACATCCATTTTCCTAACAATGGCCATATAATAATTTTTGGTTAGATTAATATTCACTTTTAGCGTTATGAAAACTGTAAATAGCATCATAGTTTAGTTGTATAATATTCCATAATCATATTCACTGTCTCTTTCGTTTTAGTTGTTGTCATTGTTTTTTACATTTCTTTCTCTCCTTACCGCTCTCCTATTAAGGATTTCTGGTTTCCTGGACCCCAGATAAGCCTTCTCCTCAGTTTACACACTTCTTTTGGTAAACACAGATTCCAGTGATTTCTTCAAAAAGAGTAAACAGGAGGCACGCTTCTTAAGATCTTGCATGTCCAATATTGTACACTTATATTTGATTAAAACTTCAACTGGACTATAAAAATTCTATATGTCTTCTCAGAATGATTTTCCTCATAATTTTGAACACATTTCTATTTTTTTTTTCTAGTTATTAGGGTTAGTTTTGAGAAGTCTGATGCTGGTTTGATTCCCAATCCTTTTAATGAAATTTATTTATTTTTTCCTCCTAAGGTTTTAGAATCATATTTTGGGGGAAAAGGATATCCCGTAGACTGAAAACAAACTCCTTAAATTCTGAAAAATGTTTGTAAATAATTTACTTGATCATTTTCTGCACTTCATTTTTTTCCATGATCTCTTTAAAAATCTCTGATTTTTAAAAATGTTAACCTCATACAGTGACCTAATTTTATTAACTTTCTTGCTATTTTCTGTATCTTTGCTTACTGTGGGGTAGACTTCCTCAAGCTTGTAATTTAATCCTTCAGATGAATTCTTCATCCCTCCTATATTTCCAAAAGCACTTAAAAGTACCGCTTTCTTTTTTATGTTCTCTTCTTCTTATGTCTAGGTTGCAGCAGCTTCACCATTTATATAAAGATATGAATTATAAAACCTTTTTTAAAAAAAATCTTCTGCTCTCTGAATTTTTAAAATGTTTCTGCAAAGGTCTTTTATGCTTTGCTTATTTGTGCTCTACCTTCCTTGTCCCAGCTTTTTTTTTTTTTTTTTTCTTCATATATCTGGGCTCCTTGGCGGTCCATTCATGCTTAAATTGGGTGTTAAGATGCTGCTTGGATGCTCTGTGACCATGGGCTGTTTCTCTGCAGTGTGAGGTTATCAGGCTGAACAATTTTAAGAGGACCCCAAAAGCTCAATACTTCTGGGACATTATCTACCAAACTTATGCTCTACTCTTCTACCTGGGAGATGCAGGCCTGACTGATGCTGTTCTTAAATTTGAGTAGGGAAAGGGGCCAGGAGTCTCATTATTCAGAATGTAGATTTTTCATTTAATCTCAATTTTTGGCATAGCAGTCTCCACCATCAGCTGTGTGTTTCTTTTGTATACATTCACAAGAGATTAAACCGTTGGTTTTCAACCATTCTACAGAATATTATGTGGTTTGGCTTCTAGAGATGGGAATGTAAAGTGTGTTATAACCCTTGTAACAGAAATACTGTCCACATAGGAGTAAGGTATTTTCAAGCAGAATTACAAAAGACTCAATCCACCAACTGTGAAGATAATTTTCGTGAAGAGTTCAGCATTGTTTACTTTCAAGCACTTATACCACAACATGCTAGAAAAGTTGCTAAATTAACGTATCAGGAAATTTGGGGACTATAAAATGCAAGGGAGATCAAGTCACAAACTGTCAGATTCTTGAAAAATTATCCTACATAATTAGGATCATTCCCTTGTAAATCTGTTTTTATGATCTCTGTGTGTCTGCCTCATCTAGGTACTCAATTTCTATAACTTCAGTGGTTTTAGAGGTTCACACTTGGTTCCTTACTGCTAAATCATTTAATATCCCTCCTAGATATAGCTTTTTTTAAAATCTCCCAGGCAATATCAACTCTTCCTCTCTCTCATTATTTCCATCTTAATGAGGAAATGTTTCTGTGCTCTCTTTTGGTATTAAATTTACTAATATGCTTAAAGCAGAAAAATCCAGCAGTACTCAGAACCAGAGGACAAAAATCTTTCTCATCTTCGAGACAGGACAATACTCAGCCCAGGCCCACTGCAGCATCCTTTCCCGGCAAGGTTAAGTATATTTTATAATCACCTAAATTCTATTTCTTGGAAGGTCTTCAAGCAGAGGGGTGGGCAAATCTTAACCCATCTTTCTTCCTGAGGTCTCTCCTCTAGGATTAGATTCTTGATGTAGTTAAATAATATATACCATGGCTTCTGGTATTCTTTCCGGCCATTTAAAGTGTTCTTTAAGAAAGCAATTCAAATGCTGCATGGAGATAAACAACTCATGAATGTATTAAAGGTAAGTGATTGGGAAATAGGAAGCGCGCGCTCTCTCTCTTTCTCTCTCTCTTTCTCTCTCTCTCTCTCTCTCTCTCTTTCACACACACACACACACACATACACACACACACACGCATACACACCTGCCTTTAGCAGTTAAATTATGACAAAATACACTTTAGTAGCTCCCAGTTGCTATGCAAGTATAAAAGAAGACAAATGATCTCTAAGGTAAAAGGGTCCAAGTCAAATAAAATCTTACAGATTGAAGTCAACACATTTACATTCAAATGAAATGGTATCCAGGACTGGCTCTGAAAGTACAGGTGTTCCATATTCTCTATGACCAGCCTTAACCAAACAAACTGCATTCAGAGCATCACAGTTCAATACTTCCAGCCAAATTCTTATTTGGTTCTGCCAGCTAAAGCTTTCGCTTACAATTGGGTAAGTAAATGTTTGAAATATCAAAGAAGTTCAGATAGAAAAGACAAAGGGTCTTTGAGAAAGGGACTTCTGTTTGTACCTAGGCTGGTGGGTGAGGGCTAGGAGTCAGAGTTTATGCCTTTTCATGGAGTGTCTTGAAAGAGAACTGAGGCCCTGATGCTGTATGCTTCATAGATGTTAGGGTCTGGGGTGGTTTTCTGTCAGCAACACAAATACGAATAACTTATTATTCTGCACACTTATTTTTTTCTTTCTTCCTCTCTCACCTCTCATTCATTCTCCCCATCTTTTCCATCTATCTCTACTCAATGCCCCATCTCCCATGGTAGAAACACAAGCACATAGTGAGAAAAGAACATGATTTAAAAAAGGAAAATCAGAAAAATCATTTAACCCCAGTGCGTCTGATTTCCACTATGTAAAATGAGGATAACCACGGTATTACTCTAAGGTCTAGGTTGAGGATCAAATGTGATTATATTCGCTAACTCATCTTGTACTAAACAGATGTTATTAATATTCTTCTGAGAGTCTGAAGGAAACAAGGATCCACAGACACATGAATTGAAGTTACCAACCTGACCTCATTAAGGAACATAGACGTCTACATTTAAACACAATATTTTTAGAATAATTTTTAAGTTGGATTCACTTCTAATTTATAGATAGAATTTGGAAAATGTTTGATCCAATAATATTAAATACTAGCCAATTTTTGTTAGTATTTCCTATATTACTAATATAGGAATATAGTATAGTAATATGGTAATATCAGAAATATAGTAATATATAGTAATATAGGTGATAGTAATATAGGAAATAGCATGAAGATGATTTTAATTACCATTTCCTTTAATTCATCAAAAAGGTATTAATTATAATAGCTACCACTTCTCAAGTGCTTACTGTGTTCCAAGCTGTGTTCTGATTTATGAGTATTATCTCATTAAATCATTATAATAGCTCTATGAGGTATCATCTCCACTTTACTGATAAAGAAACTGAAGAAAAGCAATAGAGCCAGGGTTAGAACAAAAGCATCAGATCCTGGAGTCTGGATTCATGATAAATAGACTAGAAGACCTCTCCATTTGACTGAGCATGATATGCTGAGGTCACTGTTAATCAGAGAAAGTTGGATTAAAAGTACTCTAAGAGAGGATCTAGTTTATCCTCCCCTCAAGTGGAGAAATTCAGGCTTTCTACAACATCCCTAAAGACTGTCACTCAGCCTTTGCCGGGCTGACATGTTCGAAATTCAACTGCTATTCTACTGGATCAGCCTCAGCCAGCTCTGGATCGTATCAAAACAAGATATAAGAGGTTTCCTGGCCACTGAAACAGTAACCTTGGCCTAAGAGCCCCAGTCCCCAAATTGTATTTCTCTCAATACGCGTATACGTATCTTTCCTTCCTTTTGCAAATACCTTCCTCTTGCCTTTCACCAGATAAAAGAAAAATTAAAGCTTGTTTCCTAAGGCCAAAAATAAGTTAGCTTTAGAATTTGATATTCTTTTATTATTTTTGTTTTCTTAAATTTCTACCCCCTCCATTTCTTAAACAAATGAAGGTTGCATGTGTTTTTAGAAAGTAAATTAAAATCATGTTCCTTTCTGTTTTTCTTTTTGGAAAATGTGGGCATCCTCTTTAAGAAAGACTATTTGTGAAGCCAGGGTCAAAGGTCCCTATTCTAAGTTCATCTCTCAGCTGGAGAACTGCGATCCCACTTCTCTGGGCTATGCCAAGGCAGCAGAAGGTGAGTGACAATGAAGTCAAGCATCAAGGACAACAGAGGCACCTTATTCCACATGCTGTTTTTCTCACAGGTAAAGTGAGAAATCAAATCCTCTGCTCTCCCTGCAGCACTGTCCTCTCTGAACATGACATTAACTTCCACAAAAGAGCCTTGTGGTAAAGGGGGTGATTAGCTAGATAGGCCTTAACAGCTGGGCTCCAGGAGATTGAAGCGAGGTGGAGGAGGGGCACTCTGAGGCTCTGGGTCTTGTAGTTCTATCAACAGCAGCAGCAGCAGCAGCAGATGAAAAGCTCCTAGAGGTGGGGGCAGGGGAGAGCCCAGATTGTAAACATCTCTTGCCTGTTGCCTAGAAGCAGTGGCAGCAAACAATCCAAAGACTGCTCCTAGATTTTCAAAATTTCCTTTCTATGCAGGGCTCTGCTTCTTTTTAAAATATGCGGCCATTTTATAAGGTCATCAGCACACATGCGACACATGCATATATCATAATAATTTCGTAGCCACCATGTGTAATTGCGTACATAAAGTGGTCAATTATTGCTTAACAAAACCTTGTTAATGTCAGTACATTAATTCTGAGGTTTTTATAAACCTTTTAATGACTACCTTGTATTAGGTACTCATATTTGTGAGAATCAACAAAAACCAGAAAAGATGCTTCTTTGTTTGTGGGGAAAACTTGATAATTCCTGAATGATAGGTTTCTGAAATAAGCTATGATGAAGAACAGGAGTAATGTATTATAAATTGGTTGAAAATGTGATAACAGTAATGTTATAGGCTGTCTTGGCAGAAATGAACTACAAATATCTCACACACACACACACACACACACACACACACACACACGCATGGACAGAGCAAGAAAAGGGCAGGGTGGTAATAGTGGAAGATTTTAATTATCTAGCCATAGCACAGGATTACATCAAGTGGAGGAAGTGAGGCTGGATCTGGTGCAAAGCTGATTTCTAATTTAATATGTACATCACCCGAAAAGGGAGGAAAGAATGCTAGGTTTAGAATTAAATAATATTTAGGGTTCAAAGGAGAGTATAGGAAGCCGTGATTAAATCTCATTAAGCATATGATTTAATCCCAAATAGAAGCTAGAGGTGTTTAGAGACAAGAGGGAAGTGTCGGAAGACAGAAAATAAAATACAGCATATAATCATTAATTCAGAAAAAGACAAGCCACTGAATTAAGTTCAGGGTAAATAGCAGGGAAGTGGTTTTTAAAAACACAGTACCACCCAAAACGCCATTCCCACTAATAAGTGATAAATTTGTTTAGCATTTTACAAGACCCAAGTAGAAAAGTAAAGCTTCTAGAAGGAGGCAGCACAGAAAAAGCTCCCCCTTCCTTTATCAGGATCCACATTTTTAAAGGAATAGAAAATCAAATCCTCAATACTTGAAAGGGAACTCTAAAAAGGACCCAGGGGAGAAAAAGAGGCACCGAAATTACCAAATTGGAGGGCAAACTTCTTTTATACTGTAAAAGCACACAGCGTAGGCAGGCATCCACAGGGCCATTAAGGGGATGAGTGGGAAGTCAGGGACGGATGAGGCTGCAGTAGTCGAAAGCCTGAATGAATTCTCTGCCTGCGTATTTACCAAAGAAGCTGAAGGTCACGTCCCGGAAACTGGATACATTTTCTTGAGGGGAAAAGTGGAATGTTAAAAGGATTTTATGATCACACAAGAGCAGATAGTTGAGCAATTAGAACTATTAAAAGTTGACAGGGCACAAGACCCAGATTAAGTATGTCATAGAAATCTGAAAGAAGTGTAAAGGAAACAGGAAATGCCTTCAGCAGCATTTCTTGATAGCTTGCTCAGAAGCAGACTGAAGAATCGAATCCGGGCTGGTAGCTGTTCCGGGACTAGTCGTTTTAAATAAATCTTTGGGATCTTTAGAAATCTAGCCAGCAATAATCTGAGTCATGGTTGAAAAGCAGATAGTGCCTACCATCAGACCATCATTTTGCTTTTATAGAAATACATAATTTGGTAAGTTAACATAAGCTTGATAATTCAAAAATAATTGACATTTTCACAGAAATAGAGCTTTTTTGAGCTATTCTGCACAGGTGAAAATGGAATTCACTTACTGCTTCTGAGTTTCTAACGTTATTTATTAGAGACAGTTCCTCTATAATTTGTCTGCATTAAGTGAAATAGTGGAAGAGTAAACAAAAATAAAACGAAACTGCCCCTAAATGCAAGGGAATGTGTATTGTGAAATGGAAAGGAAAGATTTTTGGAAATTATTGTCCTGATGATTACTTTTATTATCCCTGCCATCATCGAGCTGCAATTATGAAACACATACTGCATCCGACATGCTAGCAAGACAGAAGGCTGATAGAGGAGTCACTCTCTCCTGTCTCAAGGTCTGGATTTCACACTGATTCAGCTCAGACCTTTTCATCACTGTCTTACCAACTATCATGTCAGAGCATCATTTTTAAAAACAAAAATTAAAAACACTCCACTTTCTGAGGAAGCGCTTAGAATAAGCAACTGCTTCTTCCACCAACTTCCAGCTACATTTCTATGAACCAATAAAAACAATGTAAATAGTCACAAGATTGTGGAGTTAAAATCTAAGGGACAAACATTATTACTTAATGTTTTTTAACCACTTAGAAACTACATTTTCTTTTCCTTTTGCCATTCCCACCTCTCTCTCTCTTCTTTCTTTGCTTCCTACAAATGTCTGTTGAATTTCCTAGACCAGACTGTAAGATTTAACAATAAAAACATGCAAACGTGTTACTACTGCCCTGAAGTAATCCCCAATCTAATGGCAATGACAACAGTGTGATTGAGGCTAAAATAGTGTAAAGCCCAGGGTGTCCAGAACTACTGAAGGAAGTACATAACACAGCCATGGTCAAGTCAAGGAGTGAATGGGGCATAGAAGACAACAGCTGTTGATCAAGTGAAGAAGGGAGGACAGATATTTCAAATATAAGGAGTATACTTACAAGAGTTTAGAGGTGGAACAATGAAGTAAACTTCAAAATGACTTGACCAGATTGTTTCCCTAATTTTTAATTTTTGTACTTCTTTTCTGTCAAACCCTACCACACTAACTGAACTGCATTTATCATTAGATTTAATTTCTTATATTTTCTTAAAAACAAAAGAGTAAAAGCAGGAAATGAAACACAGTGAATAAGAGGTGGGTGATTTAGGAAAAGGACATACTAAAAGTGTTCATGAATTTCAGAAATATATACATTTTTGTTTAACTTTTTAATTAATTACCTGGGGTTGGGGGGAGTCATATAATGCAAAAGTGAAATTTCTGTTGCTTACCAAAAAAATAAGATAAAAGAAATAAGGGTGGTGAAGAAAGGTGGCAGCATTACATGACTGAATATATTAGGTTCTGTGGACCCGGACAGAACATGTGTAACTCATGCAGGAAAGTGGGAAATCATATTGCTAGGCTAGCCATAACCATATTTCATAAAGAGCACAGTAGGTAATATGAACTAGAGTACAAACATGGAGATAATTATATGAAGATCATCATAAAAATAATACTATCTAATTTTTTTCTTATCAAGCCATGTCATTAGAAACCAGTGAAATTATTCTTGCAGATGTTCTAAAAATCACTCAAATCACCTCTATTTCTAAAGCTGTGTTGCAACTCAAGACTTGAATGTGCATCCACTGTTCCTCTTCCTATGCCTACTGTGGAGTCCTGGCTGGGAAGCTGGTTCTGCTGGCTTTCACTTTCTTCTTTACTTACCTTCTTCACCTGAATCCACGAGTCACTGTACTAATTCATGTTCCTCAATCTCAGTGAACATCACCAAGCAGTACTCCCAGAAAATGGAAAACACATCTTTAGTATCCCCAGGTCTTTTATTTTATTTTATTTTTTTTACCTCCTCCACATTTTTTGCTTAATATTGCTCTATTTTCCCTGCTACAATGCATCTAACTCTGATATTTGGGGAAAATGCCTCTAATAATAATTTATTCCTAGTATGTGGTGTGGCAAATTTATGCAAGTTATTTTCTATTATGCTGTCACTAATTATAGGAGAAAAATCTTTAGTCTTCAGAGAGAGGAATTTTAGAAACACTGGGACAGAGGAGACAGATTTGCCTAAAGAAAAGGTGGGAACAAGGAAGGGGATGCAATGAAGTCTATAGGGGCTCTGTAAATATATTAGAAATACTGAACATCTGGTACCTGATTGGCCATAATGCTGGAGTGCAGACTGCGGCACATTGGCCAGTGTTTACATTTTAGTTGCTGGATCACGGGATGTCCATATTTGTAAATATTAATACTTAAAAGTGACTTATTTCATCTAGCTGACTCTGCAAGTAGGGTCTCTACTGAAAGGAAAAGTTCTTTTTGTATCCCACCTATAATTATTTCTATGCTTACCTGTGTAATTGCACAGCCAGAAGTTGGTTATAACAAAATACTAAATTTTATTAAATATTTATTG
This sequence comes from Macaca fascicularis, assembly GCF_037993035.2. Classification (NCBI taxonomy): domain Eukaryota; kingdom Metazoa; phylum Chordata; class Mammalia; order Primates; family Cercopithecidae; genus Macaca; species Macaca fascicularis. The sequence goes on from NC_088379.1 coordinate 110,317,929, forward strand.
AATGATTAATTGATTGACCATTTGCAAATAAAATAAGATCTAAGTGTTGCTTAAATTATCAGAGGTAATAGAAGAATATAGTTATCAATTGATCAATAGTTATATGTAATTAATAACAGCTGATTTCAGCAAATTAGAATTCTGGGCCAAGAACTGCCTTTGACTTGCTTTCTGACCTTTGGCAAATCAATTAAGATCCATGTCTATTTGTTTTCCACACCTCTAAAAATAGAAATAAGAATTTCTTGTTCTCCAAACAATTGCTCAAAGGTAAGAGATAAACATTAAAAATAACTTTGAAATAAGTACCATATAAATAGTATTACTTTAAATCAGTGATATATATTCTTGTGAGACACATGAACATTTCTGGAAACAATACGGTAGTCTCTCCTTATCCACAGTTTCACTTTCTACAGTTTCAGTTACTTGTGGTCAACCTTGGTCTGAAAACATTGCAAGATATTTTGAGAGAGACCCTATTTACATAACTTTGATTACACTATGTTGTTATAATTGTTCTAGTTTATTAGTTATAATTGTTAATCTCTTAATGTGCCTAATTTATAAATTACATTTTATCATAGATATGTATGTATAGGAAAAACATTCAGATAGATGTTATCCTCAGTTTCAGGGAATCACCTGGGGAGGTCTTGAAACATGTCCCCTGCACATGGAGTAGCGCACTACTGTACTCTAATAAATTAACTAAAAAGAGTCTTCCTTGGAATGAATGAAGTCTAAATCCAAACTACTAAAGTAAAAATATTTGAGATAGTGATACAAATTCTGGCATGGTTTCTGAAAGAAAAGATCCTATAATAAGAGAAAAGTTGTCACCTATTGTCAACATCTCTCTTACATCTCTCCCTTGTTTGCAACCCTGGCCATCACTGCTGCTGCTAAGGGCAAATCCAGAGTGATGCCTCACTATATGTATGTTGGTTTCTTCAAAATATGGTTTTCAAAATATGGTTTTTCATCAAGAGATCATTTCATGATCTTTTTCCAATTTCATGTACACTTTCTTTCTACATAGAGATACTGGATATTAAACTATAATTTTGTCAAGCAACAATACTTTATTTTTAGAAATGGAACAATATTTGTATATCACAAAAAAGAAGTGATTTGTTCAAAGGTTAAATCTAGGTAAATAAAAAATGCTTTATACATATTTCAAAACTATTTTTTCAATTTTTCAAAACTGTTTTTGAAACAATATTTTTTAAAAGTATATAAATTATTCATAATTTTTAGTATTTGGCTGTAGAGAGATAGATAGAGAGAGTCTGTCTTCAACTTCTACTTCCAAATGTCAATTGTTACGAAAACAGACTGAGGAAAAATAAGCTCTAATTTCTAGTAGAAAAATAAATCAGCCATATTTTTAAAAAAATTGCTAGGAATAGTCTAGAAGAGATGAAAAAATATGGTCTAGAGTTGATATTAAGCCCTTTAATGTGAGTGAAAATTGATTTTAAGTCCATCCACGCACACACACACACACACACACATAAGTCCATTCACACACACACACACACAAAGAGTTGTGTGTCATACTATGTTAAACCTGATTTTAATTTGTGTGTGATATTGTTGTTAGAACAGCTTTGAAATTAAATATACACTGCTGACGTAGTACAGTTGAATCTCTATAGAATATATAGTGAACTGTATTTAGTTATAATATCTATGAGTACTTTGAATGAGACTCCATAGGACTCACTTTGTAAACTCTAAATCTAAAGTTACATCACATTTTTCAGACTGTGTATCACTTATGTCTTTTTAGATGTCTGAAGTCTTTAAAAATATACCTTCACATGAGAAGTTTAATTTTCACATATGTCCAGTCTCAGAAAGACCCTCAGAATAAGGAAGGTTAAAGAAGGATCTAAGAGGTAATGTTTTATTTCCTTCCGCTGCTATAACAAAATACTATATGGGAGGCCCAGGCAAGAATATTACTTGAAACTAGGAGTTTGAGATCAGCCTGGGCAACATAAGGGGATCCTGTCTTTACACACAAAAAAATTAAAACAATTAGCCACGTGTGTTGGTGCATGCCTGCAGTCCTAGTTATTCTGGAGGCTGAGGTAGGAGGATTGCTTGAGCCCTGGAGTTTAAGGTTACGGTGAGCTTAACCCATTAATTTTGCAGATAAAAATGCTGAAGTTCAAAGATACTTGAATTAAATTAATAAACTACCCAAGGTCACTCATTTAGTCCCTAACAGTCAGTGTTATGAGTATTGTGAGCATTTAAGGTCATAGTTTATATAAAAGAGCCACATAGTGTTTACTTCTTTTTCTGAAATTCTTTGCTTTACATCATTTGAAATTGTAAAGGTAACTTTAATTTTAAAGGACATGATTTATCCCTTTAAAACTTAAAAATATCTTTTTAATAAATGTGGCTTCCTTTAAAGCAATTTAAGGCACTCATGGTTGTAAAAATATATGTTATATATAAAGCTGTGTCTGCAAAAAGGTTTTGATCTTGTGTTCTCATTCCATTTTGTTGATTTGTTGAATTTTCAGGGGCAATTTAAAGATTTCATGCCTTATCATGCCTGTGCGTAAATTCGTATGTCTGACAATTATACATATAAACAGTTCCAAAATATCTTAGTGTTACACGTAGACATACATATACAGTTATAATGGTATATTTAGCTTGTTTTGTTAAGAAAAGATATCGATTATGAGAATCTATTTTAGTTCATGTTCTATATGAGCAAAAATTTTAAAAGTTTATCACATTTAGGAAGCAATGTTGCATAGGAGGATGTTATATTCAAGGTATATAACATCATGATTTTATATAGATATATATTGTGTAATGATTACCACAGTCGAATTAACACATCCATCACCACCCATCATTACTTGGTGATATGGTTTGGCTCTGTGTCCCCACTCAAATCCCATCTCTCATGGTAATCATCACGTGTTGAGAGAGGGACCTGTAGTTCCCATGTGTCGAGGAAGGTAGGCGCAGTTTCCCCCATGCTGTTCTCATGACAGTGAGTGAGTCTCACGAGATCTGATGAGTTTATAAGTGTTTGACAGTTCCTCCCTCACATACTAACACTCTCTTCTGCCACCTTGTGAAGACAGTGCCTGCTTCCCCTTCTGCCATGATTTCAAGTTTCCTGAGGCCTCCCCAGTCACGCAGAACTGTGGGTCAATTAAACCTCCTTTGTTTATACATTACTCACTCTTGGGTACTATCTTTATAGCAGTGTGAAAACAGACTAATACATTTTTTTGGGGGGGGTGGTGTAGTAAGATACTTAAAATCTGCTCTTTTCTAAAATTTGAAGTAAACATATTACAATATTATTAACTCTAGTTACCATTCAGTACATTAGATCCTCGGAACTTACACATTTTATAACTGAAAGGTTGTAGTATTCCCATTCCTAGAATCTCCCCATTACCCACTTCCAGCCACCCCAGAAGCTGGAAATCACCACTTTACTTTCTGTTCTATGGGTTTGACTTTTGAAGATTCTACGTATGAATGACATCATACAGCGTTTGTCTTTCTGTGTCTAGATTATTTCACTTAGGATAGTGTCCTACAGGTTCATCAATGCTATTGCAAATGGCAAGATTTCCTTCGTTTTATGATTGAATAATATTTCAAGGTATGTATACACCACATTTTCTTTACACATTCATCCATTGATAGACACTTAGATTGTTTCCATATCTTGGCTACTGTGAATAGTGCTGCAATAAATATGGGGGTGAAGATAATTTTCCAGATACCAGTTTCATTTCCTATGGTTGTACAGTGTACACAGAAGTGGGATTGATGAATCATACTATAGTTCTATGTTGACGTTTTTGAGGAAACTCCATACTGTTTTACATAACATCTATATCAATTCACATTCCCATTAACAGTATACTAGAATTGTCTTTTCTCTACATCCTCACCAACACTGATCCCTTATCTTTTTTATAATATCATCCTAACAGATATGAGATATCTCATTGTTGTTTCAATGTGCATGTCCTGATGATTAGTGATGTTGAACACCTTTCCATTTAGCTACTGCCATTTTTATATCTTTGAAGAAATGTTTATTCAGATCCTTTGCCCATTTCTCTGTTTTGTTTTTGTCTTTTGTTTTTTAAGACAGAGTCTCACTCTGTCACCCAGGCCTGAGTGCAGCGATGTGATCCCAGCTCACTGCAACCTCTGCCTCCCGGGGTTACGTGATTCTCCAGCCTCAGTCTCCTGAGTAGCTGGGATTACAGGCATGTGCCACCACGCCCAGCTAATTTTTGTATTTTTAGTAGAGACAGGGTTTCACTATGTTGGCCAGGCTGATCTTGAACTCCTGACCTCAAGTGATTCACCTGCCTCGGCCTCCCAAAGTGCTGGGATTACAGGTGTGAGCCACTGTGTCTGGCCCCTTTGCCAATTTTTATTTTGGATTATTATTTTTTGTTTTGCTACTGAGTTGTGTAGTTCTTTAAATATTTTGGATATTAGCTTTTACCCCATTTACAGTTTATAAATATTTTCTTCTATTCCATAAGCTGTTTCTTTACTCTGTTGATTGATTCCTTTGCTGTGCAGTAGCTGTTTAGTTTGATGTAATCGCACTTGTCTCTTTTTGCTTTTGTTGCCATGCTTTGGGGATTATACTCAAAATAAATAAATAAATAATTGCCAAAACTAATGTCAAAATGCTTTCACTCTATGTCTTCTTTTAGAATTTTTATGATTTCAGATTTTACACTTAATCATTTAATTAATTTTGAGTGAATTTTTCTATATGGTATAAGACAAACATTTTATACTTTTTTGTATTCAGTTGCAATGAACATTCAGTTTTCCCAGCACCATTTATTGAAGAGATGATCACTTTTCCACTGTGTATTCTTGGCACTTTTGTCAAAGATTAGTTGACCATATATACATGGGCCTATTTATGGGATCTCTCTTCTGTTCCATTGGTCTATGTGTCAGTTTTTATGCTATTACCATACTGTTTTGATTACTATTGTTGTATCATATAATTTAATATCGAGGAGTGTGATCTTAAGCATTGTTCTTTTTTCTCAAGATTGCTTTGGCTATTTGGGATCTTTTGTGATGTTATATAAATTTTAGTTTTTTTTGTATTTACATCAAAATTTTGATAAGAATTGAACTTCATCAGTAGATCACTTTTGACAGCATAGACTTTTTAACAATAGTAATTATTTTAGTCCTAACACAGATTTCTTTCAATTTGTTTATATCTTCTTCAATTTGTTTCATCAATATTCTATAGATTTTAGTGTACAGATCTTTAACTTCCTTGGTTAGCTTAATTCCCAAGTCATTTATTCTTTTGATGCCATTCTAAACATGATGGTTTTCTTAACTTCTTTTTTTAGCTAGTTCATTCTTAGTATGTAGAAACGCTGCAGATTTTTGTATCTTGATTTCAGATCCTGTAACGTGACTGATTTTGTTCATTAGTTCTAATCATTTCAGTCTAGAGTTTTCTGCACACAAGATTATGTCATCTGCAAACAGAAATAATTTAACCTCTTCCTTTCCTATTTGATACCTTTTATTTTTTTCACTTATCTAACTGTCCTGACTAGGACTTCCAGTACTATGTTGAATAGAAATGTCAATAGTTGCTACTCTTTTCCTTCCTTCCTTCCTTCTTTCCTTCCTTCCCTCCTTCCTTCCTTCCTTCCTTCCTTCCTTCCTTCCTTCCCTCCTTCCTTCTCTTTTTCTTCTTTCCCTTTCTTCCTTTCTTCTTTCTTTCTTTTTTTCTTTCTTTTTTTCTTCTTTCTTTTTCTTTCTCTCTTTCTTTTCCTTCCCTTCATTACTTCCTCCCTCCCTCCCTTTTCTTTCTTTCCCTTTCTTTTCTTCCTTTCTCTTTCTTTCTTTCTTTCTTTTCTCTCTTTCTTTCTTTTCTCTCTTTCTTTCTTTCTTTCTGTCTTTCTTTCTGTCTTTCTTTCTTTCTTTCTTTCTTTCTTTCTTTCTTTCTTTCTTTCTTTCTTTCTTTCTTTCTTTCTTTCTTTCTTTCTTTTTCTTTCTTTCTTTCTTTCCTTTCTTCTCTTTCTTTTCTTTTTTCTTTCTTTCTTCTCCTTCCTTTCCTTCCGCCCCGCCCTGCCTTACCTTGCCTTACCTCGCCTCCCCTTGCCTCTTTTTATAGGCAGGGTCTCACTTTGTCACCCAGGCTGGAATGTAGTGGCAAAATCATAGCTCACTGAAACCTTAAACTCCTGGGCTCATGTGATATTCCTACCTCAGCCTTCCAAGTAGATGAGACTATGGGCACGTGCCACCACACCCAGATAATTTTTAATTTTTTTTGTAGAGATATGGTCTCACTATGTTGCCCAGCCTGGGCTCAAACTCCTGGCCTCAAACAATCCTTCTGCCTTGGGTTTCCAAAGTGCTGGGATTATAGGCATAAGCCAACGTGAACAGCCAAAAATTGATACTCTCATCTTTTTCCTGATCTTAGAGGAAAAGTTTCAACTATTCGCTTTGAGTATTTTAGCTGTGGGCTTGTGTTATAGGGCCTTTATTGCATTGAGATACACTCCCTCTGTACCTAATTTGTTGAGAGGCTTCTTTTTAATCTTGAAAGGATATTGAACTTTGTCGAACACTTTATCTTCTACTGAGATAATCATATGGTTTTGGCCTTTCATTCTGTTAATGTGGAGAATGACATTTTTCGATTTCCATATGTTGAACCATGCTTACATCCCAGGAATAAATCCCACTTGATTATTGGGTATATAATCCTTTTAATGCGGCACTGGATTAGATTTGCTAGTATTTTATTGAGGATTGTTGCATCAGTGTTCATCAGGAATATTAGTCTGTAATTTTTTTTCTTGTGGTGTCCTTATCTGTCTCTGGTGTAAGGGTAATGCTGGTCTCATGAAAGGAGTTTGAAGGTGTTACCTCCTCTTCAAATTTTTGCAAGAGTTTGAAAAGGATCGACATTAATTCTTCTTTAAATCTTTAGTAGAATTCACCCACAAAATCTTCTGGTCCTGAGCTTTTCATTGATGAAAGCCTTTTTTTTATTGATTTGACTTCTGACTTGTTACTGGTCTTTTCATATTTTCTTATGTCATTGTGATTTGGCCTACATAAATTGTATTTTTCTAGGAATTTATCTTTTTTCCCTAGGTTATCCACTTTTTCAGCATAGAATTCTTCATAGTAATCTCATGATCATTTTTATTTATTTGGTATCAGTTGTAGTGTCTTCTTTAGTTTACAATTTTATTTGTTTGAGTCCCCTGTCTATTTTTGTTAGTCTAGCTACAGGTTTGTCCATTTTGATAATTTTTCCAAAAAATAAACTCTTCAACTTATTGATCTTTCTACTGTCTTTCTATTCTCTGTAAAATTTATTAATACTGAGATTTTTTTATTTTCTTCCTTCTGCTGACTTTGGGCTTAGTTTGTTCTTCTTTGTCTAATTCCTTCACGTGTGAAGTTAGATTATTTGAGATATTTTACTTCTTTTTTGATTTTTGTGTCCAAGTTGATCATTTAAGTTGTAATTCTTTTTTTAAATTTCAAAAGTTTTGGGGGGAAAAGGTGGTGTTTGGTAAGATCTACTTTTTTCTTAATGGAAGCATTTATCACTATAAACTTACTCTTTAGAAATATTTTTTTGCTGTGCCCCGTAAGTTTTGGTATGTTGCATTTTCATTTTCATTTGCCTCAACCTACTTTTAAATTTTCCTTTTGATATCTTCTTTGACTCATTCATTGTTCACTAGTGTGTTTTTACCTTTCCACCTATTTGCAAATTTTCCAAAATTCCTCCTGTTATTGATTTCTAGTTTTATACCACTGTTTTCAGAAAAGATACTCGATACGATTTTTGTCTTATTAAATATGTTAAGACTTGTGGCATGATATGTGATCTATCTGGAGAATGTTCTGTGTGCACTTGAGAAGAACATGTATTCTGCCGCTGTTGGATGGAATGTTCTTTTTGTGTCTGTTAGGTCGATTTGGTCTGTAGTATTAGTTAAGAATATTGCTTCTTTGGCCAGGTACGGTGGCTCACGCCTGTAATCTCAGCACTTTGGAAGGCCAAGGTGGGCGGATCACAAGACCAGGAGATCGAGACCATCCTGGCTAACATGGTGAAACACCATCTCTACTAAAAAATACAAAAAAATTAGCCGGGCATGGCAGCGGGTCTGTAGTCCCAGCTACTCGGGAGGCTGAGGCAGGAGAATGGTATGAACCCAGCAGACGGAGGTTGCAGTGAGCCAAGATCACACCACTGCATTCCAGCCTGGGTGACAGAGTGAGACTCCGTCTCAAAAAAAAAAAAAAAAAAAAAAAGAATACTGCTTCTTTACTGATTTTCTTTTGGGGATGATCTATCCATTGTTGAAGGTAACATATTGAAGTCCCCTAGTATTATTGTATTATGGTCTATTTCTCCCTTCAGATCTATTAATATTTGCTTTATATATTTAAGGTGCTCCAATATTGGGTGCATACACACACACACACACACACACACACACACACACACACCCCTTGTAGTATTTCTTATAAGTTGTGTCTCATCAAAATGAACTCCTCAGCTTTTATTTGTCTGATAATGTGTGTATTTCTGCTTATTTCTGAAGGACATTTTTGGTAAGTGTAGTATTCTTGGTTGATAGGGTTTTTTCTATTAGCCCTTTGAATATATCATCACACTGTACTCTCAGCTTGCTATTTCTTTCGGGAAGTCTGCTAGTGCCTTATGGGAGTTTCATTATATGTGATTAATCTATTTTTCCTTGCTTCTTTCAAGATTCTCTGTCTTTGACTTTTGGCGATTTGATTATAATGTGTCTCTGATTATTTTTCTTTGGGTTGATCTTGCTTGGGGAGATTAATGAATCTGAATTTCTATATACCCTTACAAAGTTTTAAATTTTTTCATAAAGTATTTAATTTTTTTGCCACTTTCTCTCTTTTCTTCCTGGAACTTCCATAATCTATATATTTATGTGCTTTATATTGTCCCATAGGCTCCTTATGCTCTTTTCACTCTTTAATTCTATTTTTTGTTCCTTTAATCTGTCTTCAACTGTGTTAATTTTTTCTTCTGCATGATCAAGTCTGCTATTGGAGTTCTCTGTCGAATTTTTCAGTCTTATCATTGTATTCTTCTGTTAGAAGATTTCTGTTCGGTTCTATTTTACGGTTTTCTTTTTTTTAATTAAACTTCTCGTTTTGCTCATGCATTATTTTCCCAATTTTGTTTAGTTGTTTATGTTTTTGTTGTGCCCCATTAAGCTTCTTTAAGATAATAATTTTGAGTTATTTTATAGGCAATTGGTAGATAATCATTTCTTTGAGGTCACTGATTTGAGCTTTGTTAGTTTCCTTTAGTAGTGTCATGTTTTCCTAATTCTTCATTATCCACATAGCCCTGCCTGGTGTCTGTGCATTGGAAGGAGCAAACATCTCTTATGGACTTTACAGACTAGTTTCAGTATGTAACACCTTCTTCCGTTGGGTCCGTGGGCTTAGGATTGCCTCTAAGATTGTGGTCATGTGAAGTTGGAGCCAGGTCATCTGGCTGCTGCTCTGTCTTTGGTGAAGACCACAGTTTGAAAACCTGTTGACAAGGACTCAAATGGACTTGGATCCTATCTGGTCCACAGGTGGACTAGACTGACTCCAGAACCTTGGTCAGTAGAGCTACCACTAGGAGGAGTGTTCATTTCATGGTCCTGTTACCAGGTTCACATAGATGTGGCTTCCTCCAGGTCCCTGGGAAGGCTCCCACTGGGTCAGTGGTGAGTCCTAGATCAGGCAGTACCTACCCTGGACCATGGTTGAGACAGGCTAGAACTGAGTCACAGGGCTGCATCAAGGTTCACAGCCAATATCAATGTTGGCTCACCTCTTCTTGTGGGGACGTGGATAAGGAGATCTCCTGGTGTGTCCCTAGATAGGCAAAACTGCTCTCAGACAACAGATACAAAGGGCTGGAGCTGAGTTACAGGGATATTTTAGGGTTGATAGCAGAGATTAAGGTTGCTGGGTCTGTCATCTGAGGCACATGTGGAAATGTCTCCTCATAGGTAATTTGGCAGCAAGACAAAGGCCAAATGGGGTGGTAACTGAACCAACAGGAGATGATTTCATTTACCTGTATGGAACTGATCCCCAGTTCAGCATGCTTGCCACCTGGGCATAATCCTGTTCTCTCAAAATGATCATCTTATGACTTTGGCCCTACCAGGGTTTTATAACCTCCTATGTGAATCCCAACGCTCCCACAAAGACACTTTTGTCTATAAATGGCTGTGTTACTGTGAAGGGAAAGGAGTGAGGGAGTCTCTTATTCTGCCATCTTGCTCTGAGATAATTTATTGTAGCTTATTTTTAATGTTTACATAGAGAATTTATAAGCAATTTTTAAAAAAATTTCAGAGAACTCCAATAAACCTATAATTTTCTTCCATTTTTACTCACCTAATTGCTAACTGTTAGGAAAACAATTTTCAGTATCATCTTATTTCATAGCTGCATACCCCATGAAAGAGTAATTATCAGTGAAATTCTGCTCTCCTTTGAGAAGAGTAGGAACTTTCAGAAAGAGAATACACTATTAGTCTATTTTGTGTTGATACAACAATATAACACAGACTGTGTAATTTAGAACAGAAATTTATTTCTCACAGTTCAAGAGGCTGCAAAGTCCAAGATCAAGGCATTGATAGGTTTGGTGTCTGGTAAGGGGCTGGTCTTTGTTTCCAAGATGGTGCCTTGAACATTGCATCCTTCAGAGGAGAAGAGCACTGTTCCTCACATGGCAGAAGTGTAGAAGAAGCTGAACTCACTCTCTCAAGTTTTTTATAGTGGCATTAATTTATTCATAAGGATACAGCACTTACGAATTAAACACCTCATAGTAGGTCCCAATTCTCAACACTGTTGCATTGGGGATTAATTTTCAACATGTGTTTTGGAGAGGACCAAAGCATTAAAACCGTAGCATAGTATATATTTCATCTTTAAGGTTAGCCAACTCCTTTCATGTACACACATGACCAGATTGGAAATAATTCCAAAACTCTCCAATTTATAAAGTTTCCTAAAAATATATCATCCAAACTTTAATATCAATGCAAACAATACATGTTGCTGAGAATACAGGTATTAGCTATTTATATTTCTGGAGAAGAGTGAACACCTGACAAAAGAAGACACTGTAGCTATCTCCAACTATTTGAATGGCTGTAATGCTGCATCAGTCAGGGTTGCTAGTTGCAAGCAACAGAAATGGGCTTTGAATAATTTAAACAGAAAAACAAATTATGAAGGTTTTGGAGAGCTCACAAAATCACTGGCAAGGATGCAGAAACAAGCTTGGAAAGGCTTAGTATAGCCAGGATTGTATCCCAAATCATCCCACAAAACCAGTCCAATGAGCATACATTACTACCACCACAGTGGACATCTGATCTCTCAGCTTGTACTGCCCTCATCCTGGGGCTGAACTCTGAATACTATCACTGCTCTATTGTACTGCTATCCCTAGAAACACAACCCTATAACCTCTCTCTCCACTGTTTCCTGCTACAGTGCATAGTCTGTGGTGTGTCTTTTCTTGGGTGACCAGCACCAGATTTAAAGTTCAGAGCCACTACATCTGTTTGGTTGAGCTATGAAAGACTGAGAATAAATATTTCTGTCTGTGCCTCTCCCCAACCCCCTACAAAACTCACAATTCAGTGAATTCTCTAAACACAGGAAGAATTCAGATGTTGAACAGTCAAGAAAGTATACAAAATATCCACTACATAAGTGGAAGAGAAAGCAGAGTTTATCTGAGTTGTTACAACAGAAAGGTGAAGTAGAAAGTTAAATATAGGACGGTTGCAGATTTGAAAATAAGAAACTTTCCACAGAATACACTTATTAAATAATAAAATAAATGCTCTAGAAAGTTGCAAGCTCCCTGCTCCTACTGGACTTTTAGTGAATGCTATATGACCATGAGAAAAGAGTACTGTAGAAAAAAAGCTGCAGTTTAACTCAAAATTTCTATTATTCTATCTTTCTGTTGAGGTAGGGATTTTGCCTCAGATTATGTTTTCTATGGGTTTCCACCACATTCTAGAAATGGTCAGGTTGCAAATATATCTGAGTGCTCAGAATACCCAGAGTGCCCCAACTTCTTGTGCATACTCAGTCAGCTTAGCAAATACCCAGCTGATCCCAGGCAGCTGAATAAATCAGTTTTTTAAGTCTGCTATGATATAGGAATGATTAGGAAGCTGATTCTATGGATGTGAAGGTCATTGTTTTTACAAACCTCATATATATTTATGTGGTATATATACACATCTATAGATCTCCATCTCTCTATAATGCACATACATAATATATGACATGATATGTATGACATGTGAGAGATATATGTACATATAATATTTCCTATTTAAAAGCAAAAGTGATAGTAAGGTAGATCTGCAAGCAGGTAGTATACATTAAAAATAATAAAAATACAACAAATAGATCACCTATTGACATATATACAAAAATGTGCAATCAGACCCCTGACTTATAGATGTTACTGACATCTGCTAGCATTTGTAATTACTTATGCTTCTGAGATTTATTAACAATAATAATGGCACTGTGAATGTTAATAATATAGTTGTACTATTATCTGGTACTCCCTTTCAAGTGTTAAGTATACACATAACTTGAAGATATTGCAATTTCATTTCACATTTTCAAACAATAAAGTTAATATCACAAGAAAATGAATTGCATGAATATTTTGGTTACCTAATGCATATAAAATTTTTATTTATACTATGTTAGTCTAATAAATATGCAATGGCATTATATATTAAATAATGATATATGTATCTTAATTTAAAAACACTATTCCTTAAAAAAAAATCTAACAATCATCTGAGCCTGAGCCTTCAGGGTGTCATAATATTTTTGCTGTGGGAAGGTCTTGCCACCACGTTGGTGGTTGCAGACTGATCAGGGTGGTGGTTCCTTAAGGTTGGCGTGGCTGTGGCAATTTTATAAAATAAGACCACACTGAAGTTTGTTGCATTGATTACTTCTTCCTTTCATGAAAGATTTCACTGCAGCTTGCAAAGCTGTTTGATACTATTTTACCCACAGTAGATATGCTTTCCAAATTAGAATCAACCCTCTCATACACTGACTTGCTTTCTGAACTAGCTTTATGTAATATTCTAAATCCTTTGCTATAATTTCAACAACGTTCACAGCATCTTAACCATGAGAATATTCCTTCCCAAGAAACCATTGCTTTTTTGTTCATAACAAGCAACCCTTCATCCATTGAAGTTTTATTATGAGATTGTAGTGAACCAGTCACATATTTAGGCTCTACTTCTAATTTTAGTTATCTTGCTATTTTCATGCCATCTGCAGTTACTTCCTCCACTAAAGTCTTGAACCCCTCAATGGCACTCAACAGTGTCATTATTATTGTTAATAAATTTCAGAAGCATAAATAATTACAAACCCCATGAGACTAAAAATTGCTTCTTCCAAAATCTTGTTAATGTTGATATTTTGAATTCCTGTAATGAATCATAAATGTTCATTGTTTACATTTTAAAAATTTTGGAAGGTACATACTAGGTATATATATTTATGGGGCACATGAGACATTTTAATACAGGCATACAATGTGTAATAATGACATCAGGGTAAATGGGGTATCAATCACCTCAAACATTTATCCTTTTTATTACAAGCAAATTATACACTTTTAGTTATTTTTGAAATCTACAATTAAATTGTTATTGACTATAGCTGCCCTACTGGGCTATCAAATACTAGGTCTTATTCATATTTTATAACTATTTTTTGTACTCATTAGTAATCCCCACTTTCTCCTTAATAGCCCCCATCACTATCAGCCTCTGGTAACCATCCTTCTACTCTCTATCTTCATGAGTTCAGTTCTTTTCTATTTTAGTTCCCACAAATAAGTGAGAACATGAAAAATTTGTCTTTCTGTGCCTGGCTGAGTTCACGTAGCATAATGACTGCCAGTTCCATCCATGTTGTGGCAAATGGCATGCGCTCATTCATGTTTTTGGCTGATTAGTATACCATTGCATATACGTACCACATTGTTTAATCCATTCATCTGTTCACGTACACTTACGTTGCTTCCAAATCTTGGCTATAAGGAATAGTTCTGCAGTACACATGAGAGTGCAGATATCTCTTTCATATATTGACTTCTGTTCCTTTGCATGTATACCTAGTAGTTTGGTTGCTGGATTGTATGCTAGCTCTATTTGTAGTTATTTGAGGAATATCCAGACTGTTCTCCATAGTGGTTGTAATAATTTACATTTCCACCAATAGTGTGCCAGGGTTATCTTTTCTCCCCATCCATGACAGAATTTGTTATTGCCTGTCTTTTGGGTAAAAGCCATATAAACATATATCATTGTAGTTTTGATTTGCATTTTTCTGATATTAAACTATGTTGAATATCATTTAATTTTTTATTATATGGCATTATTATAAATGACAAACACCTTTTCATATATCTGTTTGTCATTTGTTTGCCTTTATTTAAGAAATGTCTATTAAGATCATTTGTCCATTTTAAAATCAGGTTATTATATTTTTTCCTATAGAGTTGTTTGAGCCCCTTATATATTATGGTTATTAGTCCATTATCATATGGGTAGTTAGCAAATATTTTCTCCCATTATGTGGATTGACTCTTCACTTTGTTGCTTCCTTTGCTGTGCAGAAGCTTTTTAACTCAATGTGATCCCATTTGTCCACTTTTCTTTAGTTGTCTGTGCTTGTCGAGTATTACTCAAGAAATCTTTGCCCAGTTCAATATCCTAGAGTGTTTTCCCAATGTATTTTTGTAATCGTTTCATAGCTTAAGGTCTTAAATTTAAGTCTTTCATTCATTTTAGTTTGATTTTTGTGTATGGCAAGAGATAGGGTTCTAGCTTCATTCTTCTGCATATGAATATCCAGTTTCCCCAGCACCATTTATTGAAGATACTATCCTTTCTCCAATGTATGGTTTTGGCAACTTTGTCAAAATGAATTCACTGTAGACATATGAATTTTTTTTTTCTGGAATCTCTATTCTATTCTGTTGACCCATGTGTCTGTTTTTATGCCAGTATTATGCCATTTTGGTTACTATAGCTCTATACTATATAGTATAATTTGAAGCCAGGTAATGTGATTATTTCAACTTTGTTATTTTTGCTTAGGATAGCTTTAGCTATTCTGGGTGCTTTGTGGTTCCATATACATTTTAGGATTTATTTTTTTTTCTATTTCTGTGAACAATATCATCTGTATTTTTATAGAGATTGTATTGAATCTATAGATTGCTTTGGATAGTATGGACATTTTAACAATATTGATTCTTCCAATCCATGAACATGGAATATATTTTTCATTTTTTGGTGTCCCTTCAATTTCTTACTTTAATGTTTTATAGTTTTCATTGTAGAAATCTTTAACTTTTTAAGTTTATTCTTAGGTGTATTATTTTATTTGTAGCTATCGTAAATGGGATTAGTCTCTTAAATTATTTTTCAGATTGTTCAGTGTTGACATATAGAAGTGCTAGTGATTTTCATATGTTGATTTTGTATCCAGCAACTTTACTAAATTTATCATTTTTAATAGTTTTATTGTGGAGTCTAGGTTTTTCCAAATATGAAATCATATCATCTGTAAACAAAGATAATTTGACAACCTCCTTTCTAGTTTGGATGATTTTATTTTATTTTCTTGTCTGATTACTCTAGCTAGGACTTCAAGTGCTATGTTGAGTAACAGTGGTAAGAGTGGCATCTGTGTCATATTCCTGATTTTAGAGGAAAGGCTTTCTTTCTCCTGCCCCTCCACTGCCACCCATTCAGTATGATTCTACCTGTGGGCCTGTAGTATATGGCTTTTATTATGTTGAAGTAGGTTCTTTCTATACAAAGTTTTTCCAGGGATTTATCATGAAGGGATGTTGAATTTTATCAAATGCTTTTAAGCATCACGTAAAATGATTAGTTTGTGTCTTTCATTCTGTTGCTATGATGTATTACATGGATGAGTTTGTTTGTGTTGAACCCTCTTGCACTCCTGGGATAAATCCTGCTTACTCATTATGAAAAGAGTTTTTAATGTGTTGTTGAACTTGGTTTGCTAGTATTTTGATGAGGATTTCTATATTAATATTCATTAGGGAAATTGGCCTGTAGCTTCTTTATTTGATATGTCATTTTCTGGTTTTGGTATCTGCTAATACTGGCTTCATAGAAAAAGTTTGGAAGTATTCCCTCCTCCTCTATTCTCTGCAATAGTTTGAGTAGGACTGGTATTATTTCTTCCTATATGTTTGGTAGAAATCAGCAATGAAGCCATCAGGTCCTGGACTTTTCCTTGCTAGGAGACTTTTTATTATGGCTTTGATATGGTTGCTTGTCATTATTGTGTGTGGGTTATGAATTTCTTCACAATTCAATTTTGGTAGGTTGCTTGTGTCTAGGAATTTATCAATTTTCTGTAGATTTTCAAATTTATTGGCATATAGTTGCTCATAGTAGCCAGTAATGATCCTTTGAATTTCTGTGGTATCAGTTTTAATATCTCCTTTTTTACCTCTGATTTTATTTATTTGGGTCCTCTCTCTTTTTCCATTAGTTTGAGTAAAGGTTTGTCACTTTATCTTTTCCAAAAAAAAAAAACAACTTTTTTTTTTTTTTTGAGGCGGAGTCTCCTCTGTCGCCCAGGCTGGAGTGCAGTGGCCGCATCTCGGCTCACTGCAAGCTCCGCCTCCCAGGTTCCCGCCGTTCTCCTACCTCAGCCTCCCGAGTAGCTGGGACTACAGGCGCCGCCACCACGCCCGGCTAATTTTTTTGTATTTTTAGTAGAGACGGGGTTTCATTGTGTTAGCCAGGATGGTCTCAATCTCCTGACCTCCTGATCCGCCCGTCTCGGCCTCCCAAAGTGCTGGGATTACAGGCTTGAGCCACCGCGCCCAGCCAAAAAACAACTTTTTGTTTCATTGATCTTTTGCATTGTTTTCTTCATTTCAATTTCATTTATTTCTGCTCTGATCTTTGTTTTTTCTAATTTTGGGTTTGGTTTGCTCCTATTTTTCTAGTTTTTTAAGATGTATTATTAGGTTATTTATTTGAAGCTTTTCTTCATTTTTGATGTAGGCACTTAGAGCTATAAAGTTCCCTGTTAGTACTGTTTTGCTGTGACCCATAAGTTTTGGCATATTGTTTCTTCATTATCATTTGTTTCAAGAAATATTTCAGTTTCTGTCTTAATTTCTTCATTGACCACTGGTCATTCAGGAGCATATTGCTTAATTTTCATGTGTTTGTATGGTTTCCAAAATTCCTCTTGTCCTTGATTTCTAGTTTTTTTCTCTTGTGGTCAGAGAAGATGATTGATATTATTTCAGGGTTTTTAAAAAATGTTTTAAGACTTGTTTTGTGACCTAAAATATGGTCTGTCCTTGAGAATACTCCACGTGCTGAGAAAAAGAATTTCTATTCTGCAGCTGTTAGATGAAATCTTTGGTAAATATCTATTAGGTCAATTAGGTCTATCTACAGTGCAGATTAAGAACAATTTTTTAATCTATTTTCTGTCTAGAAGACCTGTTCAGTGCTGAAAATGGGGCGTTGAATTCTCCAGTTATCATTGTAATGTTATCTATTTCTCTCTTTGGCACTAATAATATTTGATTTATATATCTGGGTGCTCCAGGGTTGGGTGCATATATATTTACAAGTGTTTCATCTCCTTGCTCAATTGACCATTTATCATTATATAGTGACCTTTTTGTCTCTTCTTGTAGTTTTTGTCTTGAAAACTATTTTTTCTGTTCTTTTTTGGTTTCCATTGGCATGGAATATCTTTTTCCATCCCTTTATTTTAAGTCCATGTGTGTCTTCATTGGTGAAGCATGTATCTTGTAGCCAACAGATCACTGTGTCTTGCTTTTTATTCAGTTAGCCACTCTACATCTTTTTACTGAGAATTTTAGTTCATTTATATTCAATGTTATTATTGATTAATATGAGCTTTTGACATATGAAAATATGCCATTTTGCTATTTGTTTTCTGGTTGTTTTGTGGTCTTCTCTTCCTTCTTTCCATCCTTCTCATCATCCTTTTTGTGAAGATGATTTTCTCTGGTGGTATGATTTAATTTCTTGGTTTTTCTTTTTTGTGTATTGGTCATATGCTTTTGATTTGAGATTACAATGAGGCTTGCAAATATAACTCATTATTTTAAGCTGATAACAAATTTAAACTGCTTGCATAAACTAACAAGCAAAAAGAAAACTAATAAAAATTCTACACTTCGACTTTCTCCCCCTACTTTTTAACTTTTTTTCATATTTATATCTTATTGTATAGTCCATGTCTTGAAACGCTGGCATAGTTCTTATTTTTGATTGGTTCATCTTTTAGTCTTTACTTAAGATATGAGTAGTTTATCTATCACAGTTAGAGTATTATAGTAGTCTGTGTTTTTCTATGTACTTGCTATTTATTACCAATGAGTTCTGTACCTTCAAATGATTTCTTTTTTTCTGATTGAAGTACTCCCTTTAGCATTTCTTTCAAGACACATCTAGTGTGAGTGAAATTCCTCAGCTTCTGTTTGTCTGGGAAATTCTTCATTTCTCCTTAGTATTTGAAGGATATTTTCACCAGATACATTATTCTAGGATAAAAGATTTTTTCTTTCAGCACTTTAAGTATGTCACGCCCCTCTCTCCTGACCTGTAAGGTTTCCATTGAATAGTCTGCTACCAGACACATTGGAGCTCCATTGTGTTGTTTGTTTCTTTTCTCTTGCTGCTTTTATAATCCTTTATGCTTTATCTTTGGGAGTTTGATTATTAAATGCCTTGTGGTGATCTTCTTTATGTTAAATCTGTTTGGTGTTCTATAACCTTCTTGTATTTGAATTTTGATATTTTTCTCTAGGTTTGGGAAGTTCTGTGATATTATCTTCTTGAATAAACTTTATATCCCTGTTTCTCTGCTTTAAGGCCAATAACTCTTAGATTTGCCCTTTTGAGGCTATATTCTAGATCTTATAAGTGTGCTTCATTGTCTTTTATTCCTTTTTATTTTATCTCCTCTGAGTGTGTATTTTCAAATAGCCTGTCTTCAAACTCAGAAATTCTTTCTTCTGCTTAATCAATTCTGCCACTAAGAGACTCCAATGTATTTAGTATGTCAGTTGCATATTTCAGCTCCAGAATTTTGCTTGATTCTTTTTAATTATTTCAATCTCTTTATTGAATTTATTTGATAGAATTTTGATTTCCTTGTCTGTGTTATGTTTAATTTCTTTAAGTTTCCTCAAAACAGCTATTTTGGATTCTCTGTCTGAAGGATCACGTATTTCTCTTTCTCCAGAATTGGTTCCTTGTGCCTTATTTAATTTGTTTGGTAGGTGATGGTTTCCTGAATGGTGTTGATGCCTATGATTGTTCATCAGTGTCTGGGGATTAAAGAGTTAGGTATTTATTTTAGTCTGTGCTGTCTGGGCATGTTTGTACCTGTCCTCCTTGGGAATGCTTTCTAGGTATTCTAAAGGACTTGGGTGTTGTGATGTAAGCCATATCTGCATTAGGGACACTCCAAGCCCAGTAACACTGTGATTCCTGCATACATGTAATGTAGAAGTACTACATTGGCAGCCTTGGATAAAATCTGGAGGAATCCTGTGGATTACCAGAGAGAGAGTCTCGTTCTCATTTTTTCTTCCAAACCAATGAAGTCTCTCTTTGTGTGCTGAGCCATGCAGAGCTGGGGGAGGGGTGACATGAGCATCCTATGGCCACCACCACTGGGGCTGTGCTGGATCAGAACTGAAGCCAGCACGGAACTGTGTCTCACCAAAGGCCCACTGTAACCACTATCTGGCTATTGTTTATGGTCATGTAAGGCCCTAGGACTTCACAATCAGCAGGTGGCAAAGCCAGCCAAGTTTTTGTCCTACCCTTCAGGGTGGAAAGTTCCTCCAGGCCCTGGACAGGTCCAGAGATACTGTCCAGGAGCCAGGGACTGGAATCAAAATAAATAGAAATCTACCTGATATTCTATTCTACTGCATCTGAGCTCATCCTCAAGTCACATGACACAGCTCTGGCCACTCTTCTTTTGCTTTTCCAGAGGCAGAGGAGCTTCTCTCCATGGCCACCATCACTCCTGGCCCATAGGAAGTATTGCCACTCTTGTGGCAAAGTTCTCTTTACTTTTCCCTCCCCGCTCCTCAAGTGGAGTCAAAAGTCAATTTTGTTGCTGTGAACTGTGCTGCCTGAGGTTGGGGGAGGGGTGGTGCAAGCACTCCCTCAACCTCTATGGCTGGTGTCTCACTGTCACATGCCCCCCAGGTACATTGGCTCTGAGCCCAGCATAGCCTTTGGACTTGCCAATGAATTGCAGTCTTGTGGCCTACACTGCATTTCAAGTTTGTGTGTACTCCAGCACACATTAGCCCATGGTGGTGAGGCTTGCTGAAACTGAGGTTCTGACTGCTAGGATTTGCTAGGATTGGCAATTCCTCTCTGGTGAGGGCTTCTCTAAATGCTCCCTCGGTGGGCAGGGATTGGCTGAGTTCAGCCCAGTTTTGCTTTCTACTCTGACAGGGCAGCATAGAGTTGAACGCAACGTCTCACAATCACTGCACACTGTCTCCCCACAAGCACACAGATCCTCTCTCTGTGCCATGCAGTTGCTGCCAGGGGATGGGTGTTAGGAGGTGTTAGACATTTAAGACTGTTTTCTACCATCTTCAGTGCAGCAACATGAATTTAAAACCAGATACTGTGAGCGCTCAACTGATTTTTGGTTCTAATGAAAGTGGTTTTCCTGTATAGATAGTTATTAAATTTGTTGTTCCTGTGCTGGGTGGTATTGGGGGGTGATAGGTGGAAGCTTCTATTTGGCCATCCTGCTTTGTCTCCCTCCTACAAATGGCATTTAGTATGGTGACTCTTTTCCATAAGGTTTTCAATTTACTTTGCCCACATTCATCACAAGAATCATTATGGCAACTATAGCCTTATAAAATGTATTTCTTAAATAATAAAACATGAAAGTCTAAATTATACCTTGATCCATGGGCTACAAAATGGATATTGTCAATCACTAGTAAATATTGTGAATCTTTCTTTTCTTTCTTTTTTTTTTTTTTTTTTTTCTGAGCAGTAGGCCTCAATAGTGAGCTTCAATATGTAGCAAAATCTGCTGTAATCAGATGTGCTATCATTCAGGCTTTGTTGTTCTATTTATAGAGCACAAGAAGAGTAGAATTAGCATAATGTTTAAGGGCCCTAGAATTTTCAGAATGATAAACAAACACTGGCTTCAACTTAGTCACCAGCTGCATGAAGTCCTAACTAGAGAGTCAGCCTGTCCTTGAAGATCTGAAGCCAGGCTTTGACTTTCCTCTCTAGCTATGAACATCCTAGATTGGTATTTTCCTCCAATAAAACACTGTTTTGTCTACATTAAAAAAAACTATTGTTTAGCATATCCACCTTCATCAATGATCTTAGTTAGATCTTCTGGATAACTTGCTGCAGCTTCTACATCAGCACTTGCTGCTCCAATTTGTACTTTTATATTATGAGGATGGCTTCTTTACTTAACCCTTGTGAACCAACTTTTGTTAGCCTCAAACTTTTCTTCTGGAGCTTCCTCACCTCTCTCTGCCTTCACAGAATTGAAGAGAGTTAGGGCCTTGCTCTGGATTAGGCTTTTGTTTAAGGGAATGTTTTGGATGGTTTGATTGTCCATCCAGATCACTCACCCTTTCTTCATATCAGCAATAAGGTTGTGTCACTTTCTTACCATTTGTGTGTTTCCTAGAGTAGCACTTTTAATTTCTTTCAAGAACGTTTACTTTGAATTCACCATTTGGCTGTTTGGTACAAGATGCCTAGCTTTCAGCCTATCTTGACTTTTCACAAGCCTTCTTCACCAAGCTTAATCGTTTATAGCTTTTAATTTAAGAAGGAATAGATATGTGACTCTTCCTTTCACTCAAACACTTAGAAACCATTGTAGGTTTATTAACAGGCCTAACTTCAGTATTGTTGTTTCTCAGTAAATAGGAAGGCCCAGGTAGGGGAGAGATATGGAGGAAAGGCTACTTGGTGAAGACGCAGAACACAGAAATATCTGTCAACTAAATTTGCCATCTTATGTGAGCACAGTCCATGCTGCTCCAAAATAATTATAGTCACATCAAATATCAGTGATCACAGATCACCATATCAGATATGAATAATGAAAAGTTTGAAATGTTATAATGATTGCCAAAATGTGACAGAGATATGAGGTGAGTACACGCTGTTGAAAAAAAAAAAAAAAAGATACCAATAGACTTGCTTAACGCAGAGTTGCCACAAATTTCAGTCTGTAATAAATGCAGTATCTGTGAAGTATAATAAGGTGAAGCACAATAATATGAGGCATGCCTCTATATCATCTAATTTAGTCATCTCCAGGACAAAATGAGTTTGTTGTCTTCACTGACAGATGAAGATACTGAACTTTGAAGCTGTTACATTTGTTGACCAACCCTGCAGTGCTGGCTGTGCTAGAACCAGGGATGGAATCAAGGCCTATCTGACTCTAACATCCCTGCTCTTAGTGACTTTCTCCCTGCTCACTGACATTTTGGCATCTTCCCTGAAAACTATGTCCTAGCCTTTCTGCTATTGTTTCTGGGCCACCATTAGCTGCTCTGTTTCTTGGTGCATAATTTTAACGTGTTCAAAGCATTTACACTGTCCACATGCTTATACCCACATAGTAAGTAAACATCCAGTCTTAGAGCTATGATTTACATTTTGCACAAATTTTTCCTGATGGAAAACAGTGCAGCACACTTCCTTATAATGCTGGGAAGGCAGCTGGGCTCCAGATTCTCATAGTCAGATATCCGTTATATTCAGCAGAATCCACACATGATGCAGATGCAACATTTAGGAGGCTTCTGGTGTCAAAGTGGAACCTTAGGAATCTCTCAGGGAAGGCTTCAGGGAACTCTTGAATGTTTAGCGAAAGAAGACAGAACATTTAGCAGTAGCACACAACTTTGTAAATACTAGTTACAATTCTGGTTGTTTAATCCTGTCAAATGGCATAGGCTCCAGAGTAAACAGCAAACACTACTCATAAGGCATAATCTCCTTCCACCCAGTGTTAAAGTCTCCACTATCACACCCATGAAATATGGGTTTTCACCTTGTTTGAATGCTTTCAGGAGTAAAGAACTCCGTTCAGTCTCATATTGATATAATAGCTTTTTGTTGCTGGTGCCCTAGGTTTTTCAGGACTAGACATCTGAATTTATCCTCTCACTAGGGAACTTCAAAAAAGAAAACCATATACTTGTATTCTGTGCACTATTTTTTCATATCCAGGTTTCTGAAAGCTGAATAAATAATCAGAAGGATGACTTCTAAACTTAGAATAATAGAAAATAAAATTACATATTATTATAAAATTTTTCCCTTGAGTCATGGAAAAAGCCTCATGAATTATCCCTGTCCAATTATAGAGAGAACATTTCTAATAATTGGAATGTACAGAGTCTTTCTCTTCTTCTCTGTAAAAATGCTGAATAAATTCAATCCAATTTCTCAAATAACAAGTATTTATCAGCCACCAAAACCATTACCTCATGCCAGACAAAATTTTACCAAGGTGACAAAGAATGTGCTAGTGAGGAGGGGTATTAACACATTGGAAACTCAGTAGTGGTTGTCTTTTGCAGGCTTGGACTAATAGAAGGAGATACTGTTATAAAACTGGGCTGTCTACTAGTAATAGGAATGATAGGACCTAAAATGTCAGAGACTAGGCAGCAGCTCTTAGCTTCAGAAGTAAAGCAAATGGAATTACTTTAAATAGCTGCAAGGGTAGAACTGGGGGTGGGAGCAGGGGTATGGTGTATGGAGTTGCCCCTTAAGAATCTACTGAGGTGGGTCTAAAACATGATGTTTCTAGAACAAGATGAACCACCAACAAGAGTACTGCTTAATATATATTCAAAAGAGATCAAGAATGATTGAGCAGAAGACTCCCATCAGCTGTTCCAATGGAAAATCATGACATCTCACTTAGTTTCCAGACTTGTACTAGCTCTAAGACCCTGAACATATCAACTAAAGGAGAAACAAGATCTTTGTGAAGAAGGATCCTGAAACACCACATGTATTAGTCTATTTTCACACTGTTGATAAAGACATACCAGGGCTGGGAAGAAAAAGAGGTTTTAATTGACTCAGAGTTCCACATGGCTGGGGAGGCCTCACAATCATGGCAGAAGGTAAAAGGCATGTCTCACATGGTGGCAGACAAGAGAAGAGGGCTTGTGCAGGGAAACTCCCCTTTTAAAAACCATCAGCTCTCATGAGACTTATTCACCATCAAGAGAACAGCACAGGAAAGATCTGCCCCCGTGACTCAATTTCCTCCCACTAGGTCCCTCCCACAACACATGGGAATTCAAAATGAGAGTTGAGTGGGGACACAGCCAAACTATATCATTCCACAACTGGCCCCTCCCACCACAACTGGCCCCTCTCAAGTCTCATGTGCTCACATTTCAAAACCAATCATGCCTTCCCGATAGTCCCCCAAAGTCTTGGCTCATTTCAGCATTAACTCAGAAGTTCACAGTCCAAAGTCTCATCTGAGACAAAGCAAGTCCCTTTCACTTATGAGCCTGTAAAATCAAAAGCAAGTTAGTTACTTCCTAGATACAATGGGAGTACAGGCATTGGGTAAATAAAGCCATTCCAAAGGGGAGAAATTGGCTGAAACAAAGGGGCTACAATACCCATGCAAGTCCAAAATCCAACAGGATCGTCACATGTTAAAGCTCCAAAATGATCTCCTTTGACTCCGTGTCTCACATCGAGGTCACACTGATGCGAGAGGTGGGCTCCCATGGTCTTGCGCAGCTCTGCCCTTGTGGCTTTGCAGGGCATTGCCCCTGTCTGGCTGCTTTCACAGGGTGGTATTGTCTGTGGCTTTTCCAGGTGCATGGTGCAAGCTGTTGGTGGATCTACCATGCTGGGGTCTAGAAGATGGGAGCCCTCTTCTCACAGCTCCACTAGGCAGTGCCCCAGTAGGGACTCTATGTGGGGCCTTTGACCTCACATTTCCCTTCTTCACTGCCCTAGTAGGGGTTCTCCATTAGAGCTCTGCACCTGCAGCAAACTTTAGCTTGGGGATCCAAGTTAAAGTTTTCCATATATCCTCTGATATCTAGGTGGAGGTTCCCAAACCTCAATTCTTGACTTCCATGTACCCGCAGCTCAGCACTACATAGAAGCTGCCAAGGCTTGGGGCTTGTACCCTCTGAAACCATGGCCTGAGCTGTACCTTGGCCCTTTTAGTCACAATTGGAATGGCTGAGATGCGGGGCACCAAGTCCCTAGGCTGGCTGCACACAGCAGAGGGGCCCTGGGCCCAGCCTATGAAACCATTTTGTCTTAGGCCTCTGGGTGTGTGATGGGAGAGGCTGCCTTGAAGACCTCTGACATGTCCTGGAGGTATTTTCCTCTTCATCATCTTGGTGATTAACATTTGGCTCCTTGTGTCTTATGCAAATTCCTGCAGCCAGCTTGAATTTATCCTCAGAAAATGGGATTTTCTTTTCTATCACATTGTCAGGCTGCAAACTTTCCAAATTTTTATGCTCTGTTTCTTTTTAAAAATGTAATGCTTTTAACAGTAGAAATTTCTCTTCTAGATATCCTAAATCATATCTCTCAAGTTCAAAGTTCCACAAATCTCTAGGGTAGGGGCAAAATGCCACCAGTCTCTTTGCTAAAACATAACAAGAGTCACCTTTGCTCCAGTTCCCAACAAGTTCCTGATGTCTATCAGAGACCGCTTCAGCCTGGATTTCATTGTCCATACCATTATCAGCATTTTGGTCAAAGCCATCCCACAAGTCTCTAGTGTGTTCCAAATTTTCCTATCTTTTGAGCCCTCCAAACTGTTCCAACCGCTGCCTGTTACACAGTTCCAAAGTCACTTCCACATTTTCAGGTATCTTTTCAGCAGTGCCCCACTCTGCTGCTACCAATTTACTGTACTAGTCCATTTTCACGCTGCTGATAAAGACATACCTGAGACTGGGAACAAAAGAGGTTTTAATGGACTTACAGTTCCACATGGCTGGGGAGGCCTCACAATCATGGCAGAAGGTGAAAGGCACATCTCACATGGTGATAGACAAGAGCAGAGGGTTTGTGCAGAGAAAATTACCTTTTATAAACAATCAGATCTCATGAGACTAATTCACTATCATAAGAACAGCATGGGAAAGACCTGCCCCCATGATTCAATTACCTCCCACCAGGTCTCTCCCACAACACGTGGGAATTCAAGATGAGATTTGGGAAGGGACACAGCGAAACCATATCACCATAGCATATTGAACACTGAAGTATTTGGAAGTGTTTTCTTCTTTCTTTCTTAAAAAGACTTACAGTCATTTACTCAAGTAATCATACACAGAGAAAAGAGCCTGAGCATGGTTCATGAATGGGATGGTATGTAGGTACAAATAAAAAATGGATTGCTCTTGCACTATAGCTTCTACTCAAGAGTAAACCTGAAACAGCCATGAGAGACTATCTTCCCAAAGGATGGATTTTTTGGGCTATACATCTATTCATCTTCTTCGAACAAAGTAGTGGTAAGAAAAGTTACTTTGAAAGGTAAGGAAAGTTCCAGTCTCATGGACAGTAGTGAGTGACTTAGCTTGCTGGTCAGGGCCATGGAATGGGCAAGATTCCAAGATGACAGAAAGGCGTTCATGGAAAGAAGCAAGTGATGGGACATATGGATAAAGGTACAATGTGTTAGGATCTCTGTGTCACACATTAATGTTTATAAGAGATATCCACTGAAGAAGAAAAAATAAATAACAGAGCTACAGGATGATTTAGTCAGCAGATGTCACCCAGTCTCTCTCACTGGGCACCCCAGTAAATAAAGAAAGCATGGTGGAAGAGATGGAGGCCATGCATGGGTATAAAAGCACAGGCTTCTTCTCACAAAGACTGACCTAGCTACTGATGCTTATAAATATCCAACCTGCCAGTAACAGAATGCAATGCTGAATTAACCATATAAGAAAGTGTATAATAATATACTTTCTTAAGGAGGCTGATCAGAAACCTCGTGGCAAGTTGATCACATTAGGGCCTTTACATGCTAGAAAGGGCCATGTTTCATCATGACCTTTATTGACATGTATTTGGACATGAGTTTGTCTTTCTGGCCTAGTGTGTCATGCTGTCACCCTCCAAAGACTCACAGAGTATCTCAGCAATTGTCAGGGGATCCCTTATAATACATTGAATCAGAGAACTCATTCTATGGCAAAAGAAGCATGGCAATAGGCACATGACTATAATTTCATGGGTTCTGTCATTTATACCACATCATCAAGAACAGGGATGTCCAATCCTTTGGCTTCCCTAGGCCACATGGGAAGAGCAAGAATTGTCTTGGGCCACAGACAAAATACACTAACACTAATGATAGCTGATGAGCTAAAAAATATTACAAAAAAAATCTCTAACGCTTTAAGAAAGTTTATGAATTTGTGTTGGGCCACATTCAAAGCCATCCTAGGCCACATGCAGCCCACGGGCTGTGGGTCAAACAAACTTGATCTAGAAGCTGCCATCCTGATAGAGTGCTAGAATAGTCTCAAGACCTAGCAGAGGCACAAGGATGGGGTAGTATTCTTTGAGCTGTGGTATATACCTTAAACCAAGCCATTATATTGTGTCATTTACCCAATACATACAATGTATGGGTCTAGGAAACAAAGAGTGGAAGTAGAAGTGGTCCTGCTTACTATCCATTCTGCTTACCCACTTGGGGAATTTGCGCTTCCTGTCTCTTCAACTTTAGGCTCTGTAGATCTAGAATTCTTGGTTCTAAGTGGGGAAATGCTTCCATCAAAGGGCTCTTAGTGCCACTGAACTTTAGGTATAGTTACCATCTTAATATTTTGGGCTCTTCATGCCTGTAAACTGATAAGAAAAGAAAAATTTAATATCTCTGCCAGAAAGAATTGATCCTGATCATCTTGAGGAAGTAGGACTGACATTACATAATAATAACAGGAAGGAATATATTTGATGCTCAGGTCATCCACTGCAGCATCTTTTGATGAGCCCATGCCCAGTTATGATCTGAAAAGGTAACCAGTGCTCAGAACTGTCAGTGCTGAAGGTCAAATGACCAGGCATGCCACACAGACCAACATGATGAGGAAGACGATGAGTATCAATATTGAACTCAGGACAAACTTTGCAGTGAGAATGACAGTTTTTCTTCTTATTATTCTTATAAGTTTTCCCAGAAATTGTGACTAACCAGAAAATTTAGAGAAGCTGTGCTTGGATTTAGTAAACTTAATTAGGAAGCAAGTGGATCTGAGTGTTTGGTGGATTGTAGTAAATGTTCTTGGTGACACACCTCAATAGCCACTGCTCCCATCCCACAGCTGCTGTGAGTGTTGGCTAATAACAACTCACAACTCTCAGGGAATAGTGTTTGGTAAAACAGGAGCTAAGATATCCTGGATCTATGTTCCACATGAGTGAGGGCAGATCTTGGCCAATGATTGACTGATATTGATTTAATAAATTAGCTTTGTCAATTTGCACAAGTCAGGCTGAGGTCTTGCATTGAAATGTCATTCGTCAGGACTATGGCCCACCAAACCTGCAGGAGCCTCCTACTTTGCTTCCTTTAGTATTATTCTCCTCAAGTTCATCTTGTATACTTTGTGACATGGATCTCTTTAAGCTGCATTTTTACCATGTCACTTTTCTCTTTAGGAATCTATAATATTTGTTGTGGTGATCTGAATTATGTACACCCAAACTGTATGTGTTGAAGTCCTAACCCCACAGTACCTCAGAATGTGACTGTTTTGGGAGGTATGGCCACTAAAGACATAATTAAGGTTAAACAAGGTCATATGAGTGGTCTCTGATCCAATATAACTAGGGTCCTTGTAAGAAGAGGAAGAGATACCAGGGATGAGCCTGTGCAGAAGGAAGCCATCTGAAAGCCCAGGAAAGGAAAAACCAAACCTGCCAACACCTTAATCGTAGACTTTTAGCTTTCAGAACTGTGAGAATAAATTACTATGGTTTAAGCCACTCATTCTGTGGTATCTTATTATGCAGCCCTAGCAAAATAATGCAGTTATTTAATGCCCACCACATTAAGACTGCTTATTATTACAGGTCAGTTTGATAAATATTAATTGAGTATAGTCACTGAGTCAAAGACTGAAGACACAAACATCAATAAGAAATGGTACTTACCTTCAAATTCTCATAGTTTGCTAGGTGAACAAATGAACTAATTACATCTTAGAAGAGAACCTTACTTTGCCAATATTTGTATTAGTCCAGCTCATAGAAAACAATTATACCTGAAGAAATTAGGAAGGGCCTCAAAAGGGGGATGACAATTGAACCTGGTCTGAAAGAATGTAAGAATAAAAGTTTAAGTAGTGGAAAGTGTTGAGAGGTCTTTGCATATAAAGATTAGCATGAATCTGGGTACAAATGAAAGGGAATGCACAGAGTTTCCTGAATGACTGAAGCAATTGTGTGCTCTTTTTTTATAGAGGCAACCTGATTATGCTGAATGAAAATTGCTTGTGAGGTGTCAGATGAGTAACTTCTTACTAATAATATTAGCATACTAAGGTTTGTGAATGATTCACTCATTGAAATAAAAAGGATTCAAAGCTCTCTCTCAAATAACATCAGTCCCTAATTGAGTTCTGATATCTTTTGTACAGTAGACTTCGGTCTTGCCCAAAGTGAAGTCAAGCCTTTGTCTCTGGTTCTTAAAAGATTACCTCCAAACCATTGGAATTTCCTGAGTGATAGGAGTATGTTTATTATTCATGATGGGCCCCTTAGACCACACTTGGTAGATTGTGCTAATGAGGTAACTCATGGTAGTCTCCTTGGATCACATCATATTAGCCCAACCTCTAGAGAAGGGGGAGTAAAGACTGAGCTCAACTATGTGGCAGCTTATTCAATCACTCACTGCTAAATTATGAAACTTGAATAAAATTTCTGGACTCACAGATGAGCTTTCCAAGTTGGTAATACTGTCTGTATATTATCACGTCAATGCTGGGAGGGTAGTGCATTCTGTTCAATAAAAACTTTGCATTTGAAATCCTCCCAGACTCGTCCCTATTAGTTTCCTCCTTTGGCTGGCTCTAGTTTGTATCCTATTCTTGTAATAAGCCATAACTGTGAATGTAATAAGATCAAATGAGTTCTGTGAGTCTTTAAAGCAGATTTTCAAATCTGAGGGTGTTTTAAGAATACCCCTGAACATCAGTTGGTGTCAGAATTAAGGGTGTTCTTTTGTGGACTCTTGCTTCTAGTTTTGTAGTTGAACTCTAATTCCTTGCAGTTGTTGTCAGAAGTTGTGGGCAGACTTGGCCATCTGGAGGCTTATACCTTTAACTTCACAGTATGGCTAACTGTGTGTACTTTCTTGTTGGGAATAGAAAAGAGTAAATCAGGGTGTATCAACTGATAATTCTGCATAACTCTAGGTCACACATGAAAATGCCATCCATCCTGATTGTCCTGCTGAAGAAGGATGTGTGTGGGTAAATGTGGTAGAAGATGGGATAACCAAAGTAGGCATTGGGTAAATCAGTAATTTTTTTTATATTATAGTATTCAAAAGGGACAGTCACATACTCTAGTTATAATCTATAATCTAGAAAAAACTCTATTGCTTTACTGCAAATACAGTATTTGAGAGAGTCCTATTGTTCTTTCTAGCTATTAGGTTTTAGCTTCTTGTTTAGTAAATGATTCTCAGTTTTTTTTAAATGTATGGAATCAGAATAAAATAAGACGTAATTCAGACAATTATGAAGTTTATGGAAAATGCACAACATAGGAAAGTGATTTATAAATCTTAAAATGTCACTGATGTTAGTAAATTAGAGAGGTTTTATTCCTTTTTCTCCATCAAACAGTCAGAGTTCTCCAGAGAAACAGAACCAAGAGGATATATACAGATATATGGAAAGACATTTATTATGAGGGATTGGCTTACACAATTTTAGAGGCTGAGAAGTCCCATGATGTTCTATCTGCAAGATAAAGGCCCAAGAAGCCAATGGTGTATTCCAAGTCCAAGCCAGAAGACTTGAAAGCCAGGAGGGCCAATAGTGTAAGCCTTAGTCTGAGTCCAAAGGCCCAGGAATGCCTATGACTAAAGGTTGGAGAAAATGTCTGTTCCAGCTCAAGCAGAGAGCAGATTCACCTTGCCTCCATTCTTTTGTTCAATTCAATGGATTGAATGATGCCCACATGCACTGGTGAAGGCAGAACTTCCTTACTCAGTCAACTGATTCAAATGCTAAAATCTATTCTGGAAACCATCACAGACATAGCCAAAAATAATGAATTATTAGCTATGTGACCATCCCTTACCCCAGTCAGGTTGACACATAAAATTAACCATCACAAGTTATCTGACTCAAAAACTTATTTAGCCTCTTCATACTTAGTTTTCTTGTCTGTAAAATTATGAGACCACTTCCACCCCTCTGAGTTCATCTTAAAAGAGATACTTTTATTATAATATTTCACTTCAAAATTCTTATTTTTTTAATAACTTTTTTCAAAGACTAATATTCCTAATAGAAAGGAACAATGATGACACAAAATTGATCATGAGGTTTATAGCTGCCTTATTGGCCAAAACAAGCATAATTCTGGCCAAAAACATGATCAATAGTGGGACATATATGTTGCCTAAAGGAGGGAAAGTAATATTAAATGTTTGACAAGCAAGAACTTTCCAATTAACTATTAGTGAAAATGTTAATTAACAAATTATATTTATATAATAATTATATAATTTCACACATCATTGGTTGTATTTTAAACAAATGGAAGTAATAACATTGATACAGCTTCAGTTGTTTCCTTAATTTCTTCATGGGAGCCAAATTGTTGCATTTTCAGGGGAATACAGGTTGTGTTTAGAGTCTGCAACCGACGATTAGTGATTCTGAGAACAATATAAATTCATATTTTCACTTAGCAATTCTTACATTTATTGTAGCTGGTTACTCTTTGGAGAGTCTTTTTCTAGTCTCTACCAAGATACCTACTCTCTATGCATGGTACAGAAGCAGCTGAAGTTGGAACTGAATGGACTATGTCAGTATGATAAACTGTAAGAAGAGATACCACACTGGAAGGCGGCCTCTCTGAACCTCCAATGCCTTGTCACTGTATATGATTCTGGAAGTTTGATAAAATCACAGTGAAGCCTCAGTTTTACTCTACTAAGGATTAAGTACCCCACCAGACCAGCAGGATTGGGATTTTTTGAAATACCTGAAAAAGCAGGAAATGCAGTATTTCTAGTTCATCTAGGTCTATACACCTTATGAAAAATAAAAGTGCCCAACTTCAATAATTTCAGAACTAAATGACTGAAATATATTGTTTAAATTATAGCTAACTATTACCAGAGAGATTATGAAACTGTGGACATCATAATTAATCAGTGAATTTAAAACTCTCAATATTTGTCTAGACCGAATTCTTTTTTAAGAAAACCTCATCAACTAATTTCAACATTTTCTGTTTTTTTTCCTTTCTAGTATTATCTTCTGATATATACTAAATTGTAAAACTATCAAAATGCGGCCAGCAGAAGGAGAAAGGTGAGAAAGTCAAAGATCCAGAGAATGAATGATCTAGATTGCTCCTGTGCAAATGAAGATTATATTATTTTTGTGCTTTCATTTTTCGTATGTAGATGAACATTGATATATTTCTTATAGATTTATATTTTTATCATTCGTTTAATTTAAAAATTGCATTTTATTCATTTTCTTAATGTTTGTACAAATACATACTTGCTAACTATTTTTCAGAAAACATCAGGCAGTTATAGCCAGTCTGCCAATCCCATGACCTAGAAAATTTCTGCTTTTTTAGCTTGAAGTTTCAAAGAAAAAAAGATTAAAATAGAAAGTGAATTTTCAAACTGGTATGAATACTAATCTGGGATGACCTGTCTCTCCTTTTTTTCTTTCTAGACTATTAATGCCTCACACAAAAAAAAGAAATCTTTCAGTCCTTTATTGTTTATTGAATCTCAGCTAACTATCAGATACTATACTACGCTCTGAGAATAAAAAGTTGGAATAAACAGCATGTCAGATCTCAAAGAACTCAGGTCTAGGTAGTAGGCAAAACCATATAAACACCTAATTGTATAGACCTAGAACAATCTGGTAGGTGGTAAAATGGAAACCTGTTTAATGTGCTGGGGGATCCCAGAAGGGGGCAAATTTGGGTGGCAAAGAGGCATCAGGAATTGATTCACAAAGAGGTTGTTGTCAGGGTTGGTCCTTGGAAAACATATTGTGAATATTCAGTTGTGGTTGGGGGAGGAAAACATTTCAGGTATAAGAACTTGCATAAGCAAAAGGGCAAAGACATGGATATAAAGATGTGCATGTCTGGGGATGTTAAGAAACAGGACATTTATGTGGGACAGAGAAAGCAGGCAGGCAAGGCAGATGGAATGAGGCAAGACAAGCCTAGAAAGGCAAGAGATTGGGTCCACAATTATGCTTCATTTTTAATACTTATTTCTTACTGTATGTTTCCACATTTTGAAGCAGTTGAAAAATTCTAGGTAAAGAGGAAAACCTAGTTTAAAATTCTTTCAACTAACCCTCACTTGTTTAATGGCATTTTAAGAAGTCTAGAAAGGCAGATACTAAATTTTCCTTAAGTCTTCTTTAGTACTGATGTGGAAAATCATGATATACTTGCAGCCTGGCTGCTGCTAAAAATGACTAAGTCATTTATAAAATCTTATTAATGTTTGTTTTGATATGGCTTCTCCATTTCCGATGTTACCTAACACGCATTTCCATCTTCATAATCCAAGCCATTCTTGCTTCAAATACTATAACTAAAACAGCTTTGTAAAGAATTTCCTGATACGTAAATCTCTTTCCTTTCTATCTACAGCTACTATAACTGTTAAAAACAAAACAAAACAAAATAAAAACTTCCTCAGGTGTGTCTTATATCAGAAACTTGCTTCACACACACACACACACACACACACACACACACACACACACACACAATAACACACCATATTTTTTAAGTTTTAAAATCTCTTTATATTTTTATTACCCCTGTATCTATCTGTCTCACCACTGAGTTGTAAGCTCTGTGAAGACCCGGGCCTTTACTTATACTGATGTCTGCTCCAAGGTTCCTAGAACACTACTGAACAGACACGCATTCAGAATGTGTGCTGATTGACTCTTGCATCCTTGCCCGTTGTTCCTGGCTTTTCTTTTTTGCTTATTTCAACAAAGGAATACAGAGAAAGATAAGTAAATTTAATATAAAAGTTTGTTCAGGTACCTTTGCTTTTTGCTTTGTTGTTGTTGTTTTGTTGTTTCATCTATGAGTAAACATACTGTAAAATAGAGACTGAAAGAGATGTGCAGTTAAGACCATAAAAACTGTAAAATTCTGAGTTTCTATTCCTCTGTCTGGATAAAGTCAAATAACATTACTTTACTTATTTATGTACATACTAACTTGAAGTTCACATAAAGGAACAAAGTATCGGTCTTTTCACAGTCTCACAGGGGCTTGAAAACTTAAAGGAATTCCCAACAACAGTCAGCAAATTTGCCGTGCTTGGCCTGGTTTGGAACGTTATTAAGTGCTTTACCCTTTCCAAGTGCTTTGCAATAATTTATAAGTCACTTTTTAAAAAATCCTGAGGGGGAGGGAATAAGTATTATGGCTATTTTTTTAAATAACAAAATATAAAAGAAGAAAGGAAGAAAGAGAAGGAGGCTTACATTCTCAGTGCTCACTACCTTCTTTCATTTTGGCTTCTCTGGCTTTGGATTCCCCACTTGGTTCATGACTTTCCAGAACACCAGGGCATATTGATATACAAACCATAAATAAGGAAGGAAAAATCACAAACTTGCCTCCCACTGCTCAGGTTTTAAAGTGGTACACCCATCATAGGCTTCTCTATTCTATTTCTTCTGCCTAAATCACAGGAGCTTAGAGGTGCCCAGGACTACAGAGTCTGCTAATCTGGCCTCTTTCTACTCTCCAAATCGAGACCTCTCACTTGTTTTTATTTTCTGGAAAAATAGTGCTGTTCTATCGTGTTGGTCCTGCTGTAACAAAATACCTGAGACTTGA
The DNA here is from genome assembly GCF_037993035.2 of Macaca fascicularis. Taxonomy (NCBI): domain Eukaryota; kingdom Metazoa; phylum Chordata; class Mammalia; order Primates; family Cercopithecidae; genus Macaca; species Macaca fascicularis. Next base: position 110,353,319 of record NC_088379.1, read on the forward strand.
GAATTTACTAGGAGCAAAATTTTGTTTTGTACTGTTTAGAGGCTACGTTCAAGACCACGGAGTTGGCATTTGGTATCTGATGGGGGCCTTCTTGCTGCTTCTCATGGTGGAAGGCAGAAGAGAGTGAACCCATGTCCTCAAGCTCATTTATAAAGGCCTTCATCCCATCCATGAGGGCTCTGCCCTCAGGAATTAATCACTTCCTAAAGGCCCCACTTCTTAATACTACCACATTGGCAATTGTCTCAACATATGAATTTTGGGGGACACATTCAGTTCATAGCAGTGTTCTTTCGTAGGTGAACCTCCTTTGGCTTCTGGCTGAAGCTGTGGGTGCTGTCACCTGCTCCCCCACACTAACTTGGCAGAATGGTGGGGTGCACTTTCTGCAGGTTTACACTCTCCCCTAGATTCACTCTTCTGCCTTCTATTTAGATTCCTTTGGTAGCTGATTTCATAGCTTGCTCTCTCCTGATTAATTCTTCCAGGATTCTCACATCTGCTCCCTCCTCTGCTCTTGCTCTCATGGAACACCAGCTTTCTGAAAAGCTCACGTAGGACTTCACTTCAGGCCTCACATAGCTATGAAACAAATTTTTGTGTGGGAGGTTCTTATGGTCTTTTATGAACACGTAAAATATGAAAACCCTACATGGTGATTTTTTCCTGATTAACTTGCTCTTCTTTATCTGAGGTTATCCCTCTATCTCAACTCATGGTTTACTTACTGACCCAATGTCTTTCCTCCCATTTTAGAACAAATATAATTATAGGTTTAAGATAGGTGTCAGGTTTTTCTTTAATAAAGAGAAGAATCATTTGTTGCTAACTAATCCCAATGAGAATTTGGGGGGATGGGGAAGGAAAGCTTCTCAGGAAACTAAAGAGCCTGGTGAAATTAGAAAGGCATCACTTCCTACCCTTAGTGTCAGGGATTTAACAGGAATGATCTCTTCTTTACTTTTCTCCCTTATAGACAATTGCTGTGAGGATAAGAAAAAGGCTGCTTTTATGCATGAGCTTAAGTCTGGATTAAGGAATGAATCACAACTGCTATTTTCTAGAGCCTCTTGTCACTGGGCAAGGCCGGGTCATACCATTTGGCTTCTATTTTATTAATCAATGAACAGTTTCAGAAAGTAGCACAAGCTGCAGCTCAGATTGGCACTTTGTCTTTATTTTTCCCCCCTTTTTAAACAATATCCTTGTTGAGCCACCTGTGATTTTGGAATTTACTCATGTATATGTATTCATTCAACAACATTCAACAGCAAACACGTCGTCGAGTACTATGGTGACTGAGTTCGTGAATTAGTGGTTTTAATTCTTCACTCCCCTGTAGCATAATGTACATTCTCATTCTTTTCATGGCTTCATGGTCAGAGGAGTGTACATAAAGCTCCTTGTCTTTAGACTTCTCCATGTATCTTTTTTTTAACGATGGGATATAGCATACCTGCCTTAAGTAAGGGCTTGAATTGTCCTTGTTCTTTTATCATTGCCATGACAAGAATAGCTGCTATCCCATTATCCAATGAGCCTCAGTATATGGTACATTGTACAGAGATGCCCCAGCCAACTCACACATCTGCACTGAAGCAGTGCCCTCCCAGGTGAACCACAGATGTGTGAATGAAAAATAAATAAATAAAACCATTGAGTTTGGGCTTGTTTATTATGCACTGTAGATATCATTTTCACAAAGCTGAGTAATATAGGCATTTAGATAAGGACATCAGGCCTAAAACCAAATACAGAGTTTTTAACTTTTAAAATAGACTTACTATTTAGACTCACAGTTTATTAATAAAAATATATGTATTTTTATTTGTTGCAATAGTGTATTTAAAAAATACATTATTGCAATAAAATAAATTTTGCAAAGAAGTATGAAGAAGCATATGGAAGTATATAGCTGAAAATGCCTCATTCTGTCTTGAGAGGTCACGAGAAAATTGTCCATAGAAGAAACAATACTGAAACATTTGGATCTTGGGGAAAGAGACAGTGAGAACATTTCAGACAGGAGAATACAAACAGGAAACAACACAGCTGGTTAAATCAGACATTAACCATGTTAATACCATATAATATTAAATCAGACATTAACATCATATCATAAAAATGATAGACAATCAAAGGGGCCATATCAGATATAGAGTAAGGAGCACTCTTGAGCACTTATTTGTAAAGGCTGCTGAAACAGGGCAGGTGTTCAGAAAAAATAGAGAGCCAGTTAACACAAGGAGGAGAGTCCTTGTATAGCTGCCAAAATATGAATTGATCTCATTGCTGCCAACGTGGTCAGGGATCTCAAGTGAGGGGAAAAATCCTTGAAGCATTGACCTTATTGACCTTGGCTGTAGTAAATACATGGTGAACAACTGTTTGAGGTTTATCAGTTTGAAGGACTGCCAAGTCATTTGACAACTAGGAACTCCAAGTCTTGATCTAGCTTGCACCCTTAGAGATGATCTAACTCAACATTTTCATCTTGTGGATGAGAAAACTAAAATTCAGAAGACCAAAATGTACTCAAATTCAAAAATTTAAAACCAGAAACCAGGTCTGATTTATCACTCCTGACTTCTTTCTACTATACAATACATTTTCCTCCCTTAAATTTACCAAAGCCTATAGGGAATGGGGAGATCTGCACATGTAGAAGGGTCAGAATTGAGACTTAAGAATATATGTCACTATAATAATAAAGAATTAAGAGTTAGGAGAACAGAGAAGTTCCATATGCATAGAAATATCCATGATATCATGTCATTTTCCACAAGAATGTGAATGTTTAGAATTTTATAGAATGCCACCACACAAGGTAAGCTTTAGTTTAGGAAAAGTCACTTATGTTAAATTGACTAAAAGGATGGGGTAGGAATAAATAAGAGCAGCTCCTCAGAAACACATCTAGAAGAAGCTACAACCAGCCTAACATCTTGCTTATCACCAACAGAGCAGTTGGGGGTAAAATACCTTCTAAAGCAAGCACACAATGAAGAAAACTGAACAAAATAAACTGACACGATTCAGCAATAGTATCTTCTGGGAAAATCCGGAAGATGTAAAGGCACTACTCTGTGCTTTCCTCCTCTTAAGAACATCTAATATCTTCTATAACATTAAATATTTTGGCAGAAGATCCAGAACCCTCTTTTACAGCTTGATACAATTGTATCTATTCTTACAGATGATTTCAGATCCCTTCAAAGATGCCTTGGAGGGACAGAATAGATTTTTCCTAAGCCATAGAATTCCCAATAGTACATATTATAGCAAGGGACACGGAATGAGCAACCAATTAGCATTAACTGAGCACAAGTGTGCCCAAGACGGAGCATGTGTTGTTCACTTCACATTGTCCTGAGGCAGATGTCATGTCTTTCTCACACCTGCTCCGTGGGACTGGTGCAGATACTGAGCTCTCATCTCTAAATGAAAGTTGAGCCATCAATACATGCAGGCTTGACAAAACAAACAAACAAAAATGACAACAACAACAACAACAACAACAACAACAAACAGGGCTAGTTTAGTCTAAGGAAAAGGACCCGATCTTTGAGTGAATTTAATGAAAAAGTACAATTATGAAGATTTGTTATTTAGAATATTGACATAAAAATGGCCTCTTAAGAGAAAATAAAGGTTGATTGAAAGCATTTATTGCTGTAAAAATAAAGTGGAGAAGAGCAGAAGCATTTAAATAACATATTTTGATCCACAGATCCAGGGATATCTGTGAGACTAAATACCCGCCATGGGTGAGACTGGTGAACTGTAGCTGGCACAGTGGCTCACATCTATAATCCTAGCACTTCGGGAGGCCGAGGCAGCAGGATCACTTGAGCCCAGGAGTTTGAGAACAGCCTGGGCAACATAGCGAGACTTAGTCTCAACAGAAAACATTAAAATTAGGTGGACATGATGGTGCCCGCCTGTAGTTGGTACAGCTCTTGGTAACTGAGGAAGGATGATTGAGCCCAAGAGTTCAAGGTTACAATGAGCTTTGATTGCACCACTGCACTCCAGCCTGGGTTACATAGACCAAGTCCTTGTCTCAAAAACAAAACAAAACTAGTAAACCTCAGTAGACAGTTTTTTGCCCATATTTCTAATTCTCTGCTAAATACGACTACTTCACTATATCCAAGGTACTGGATAAACCTATTTATCCCTGAAACAACCACAGAATAGATGTACCTCCTTTTGGAAGATGCACTTCCTTTTGGATATTCTTCCTTTTGTCCTTAAGTTCAGGCCTCAGTGTTCTGCTCTAATTAGTTTAACTCTCCTCAACTCCCTGTTTCCTCCAGCTTTATCTGATCCTTCTGGTAACAAGACCCACGTGTTTCCCTCTACAGTGCCAACTTCATTCTGATGCTGTACATCACTCTCTAATCATTCCACTCTCAGGTAAAGTTCAGTTTATTCTACAAATACCAAAATGGGTGAATTCTCCTGTCCCCACAGCAGCCTCATGAATGATTTTCTTAGAAAGTGCTAATATTCCTCTTCCATGTACATAGCACTACCTCTTTTGGCTTTCCTTCTACTTCCCTATTTCTTTTCTGTCTCTTAGATCTCATTTTCCCGCTTCAAGATTATTATTCTCCATCTCTGCCCTTAAATTTATTTTTCTTATTTTTATACTTTCTTCCTTAACAGTCTAATTAATTTAATTCTATGCAATTGATAGGTTAATATCTTCCGATTCGATTTCTCTTTTACATTTTTGCCCTATATTTCGAATTGTCTGCTAAATACAACTACTTGGCTATTCTACTTACACCTAAAATCCAATGAGCCAAAATGGAAACTACTGTTTTTCTCATGCAGACTCAGTTACCACTGTTTCTGGCCAAGGTGTGAACATTTTTCCTGGGTTTGAAACTTCAGCACTCTCAATGATTGTTTTATTTCTCTTGCTCCATGTACCCCCACATTCTGATCCAACCACTTTCTTAGTACTTTTGTATCTACATTTTTAATGTTTCCTTCATTCACCTTCTTATCTCCAATCTCATTGCCTATGTCCCAGTTCAGGTCCTCATTACTTTTCTCTTGAGTTATTATGAGAGCATCTTAACTGAAGTCCTTTTTTTGCACCAATTCATTTAAAATATGGTAAAAATATTTCTAAACAAAGAACTGCTCTGATATTGTCATGCATTTCTTCCTCTTTCCTCATATCTGTCAATGTGGCTGTTTTATATTCCTCGGCCTAACATTTAAAGCATCCAAATCTCCATGACCTCATTCCCAAGCTTATTTCACACTAATTCTTTTTATAGAACCATAAATTAAGCTAAACTTAACCACTGGATTGTTATTTGCTAGGATATAATGTTGGAAGTTAGATCTTATTGTTATTGTTATTATTATGTTGTTGTTTCTGTTATTATTATGTTGATCATTTTGGTAAATATATTTTATTTATCATCTTTATATATTCAAATTATAGTAATTTGTCAAGCTCCAACTCATTTTCTTCCTTCTTTATAAATGCCTCCCACAACTGGAAATAATTCCCACTCCAAAATTCAATAGTGTTTTTCTATGCCTTTGTGTATTGTGTATTTTGACTAAGAGCATCTCTCCTACTAGACCATAAACTCCAAAGGGTAAATCTATGTCTAATTAACATTGCATTTATCAGAGAAAATACTCCAGTGCCAATAACATACAATTAAGCAAATTTGTATATTTACTTAATGTACAAATTAATAATCATAGCTAACTTTTTTGGAAGGGTAGCTTCTCAGTGTTGCATGGAAGTATGTGCTATTTTGTTCTTCAATTTTTTAATTAGAAAAAAGCACTGAAATTCAAGTGGTTAAGTAAGTTGTCTAAAGTCAGAGTAAATGTCAAGACCAGACTCTCAAATTTATAGTTCTAACACAGACCTCTCCCTGAGTTCCACTCCCATATACCCAACTACTTTCTCTACGTTTCCATTTGAGTGTTTAATACTCTTCTTTTGTGACAGCTTTCATACCTATCCCTTATAGTTCATTGTCTTCAATTTGGGTCTAGCTTAGCATGCCCTCATATCATATCAAGGCTACTGAATTTGTTTAATGACTTGGTCCTTTAACCCATACTTTTTTAATAATTCAATTTGTCCTACATTTATCTTTCTAAATCACTTCCTGTAATACTGTCACTATCCTGCTCTAACATTTTCAATGGCTTCCTACTGACTATAAAAATAAGCCCAATTTTCTCTGTCTGGCAACCAATAAAATCCACTAATTGGCCTCAATCTATGTCTCCAGTAAAATGCTCCCTAACATGTAGCCTCTACACCCAAACAAATTAATCTCTTCATTGCATTTGAATATACCATGTGTATCTGTGTCCCTTTTCAGAAATTATGTGTAAGATTTGGCTTTATTGGAACACATTCCTTATTCCTATCTACTTATTAAAGTCTAAAGTGTCTGTACTATTTATCTATCAAACTAGCATTCTTTTTGTGGGGGAGAAAGAAGAGGGGAAGGATGATTACTCAGAGACTGCCCAAGGTAAACTGGCATGTACAATTAACCTACTTAATACCCACATACTTTCAACATCTATATCAAATCTCACCTCTTCTAAAATTTTCAGACTCATGGCCTTTAGTTTTAGTGATCATTTTTTCTTTTAGAGCACTGTTGTGTCATAGTAAATCATATAAAAGTCAACATCCTAAGACAAAGAGCTGAATCCTGTCTCCTCTACTTAATAACTACGTGATCATGCAAAGACCTCTTAAATTCTTGGGAAGTTTTATTTGTAAATGGAATTATTTCTCTAATTTATTTTTATTCCTATAGTAGGATAATACATCTACATCCTTTCCCTTGTAACTTTGTAGTATCTGTCACTGTGGATGAAATATAACTTCGTTTCTGATGGATGTTGGCCTCAGCTACGTGACTTGGTTTAGTTAATAAGAGGTTAAGAAACATAACATAACAGAGGCTTTAAATGGGCATCCATGATTTAGTTTGTCTATTTGTGCTTCTGTAAGTCACTCTGAGGTTGACATACCTGAGGAAGTCATTGCTTCTTTATCCTGTGCCTTGGAATAAAGACGTATGAAGTGAAACCACTCCAACTCGAAGCTTGGAGTCAAGTACGACCCATCCAAGTCAAACAGACAAGATTAAGAAACCAATGCGAACCTACAGATCAAAGACCAGAAGAAAAAAAGAGAAGTAGTAGTTATAAGCCACTAATATTTGAGGTTCTTATATAGCCCTTTTCCAGGACAAGCTAACTGATATGACTATCTCACATATTTTTGTGAGACAAATGATAGATGTAAGTGAAGATGATTTCAGAAATTACAAAATGCAATACAAATGATATTTGATTATTGCTACTCAGTATTATGAATTTGTATCCATTTCTTGTTTCCTTATCTAAATTTTAAATATGAGAGAGATAAACTATTATATGAGAAATAGAATCGTTAGATAATTAGATAAGAGATAATTATATTTCTTATATTTGCCAAAATGCCCTACATGATGCCTTATACCAAGTAGGTACTGAAGAAGTATTAACGTTGCTGCTGTTAGCATGCCTCCCAAGTATATTTTGTTTATGTCTTTGTTTTTGTTCTTTTAGTTCTTCAGTTTTTGACATTTTCATGGTAGTATAAGATATTAAGAGGGTGTATTATCAAATCAAACTACTGATTTCAGAAACTGCCTCAAACTCTTATTATCATCGGGTCTTGGGCAAACTGCTTAAACCCTCAAAGCATTAACTTATTTATTTATAAGAATAATATTATTACTAATAATACATTCATCAACTAAAATTAATTACAATAATCATTTGGCAGTGATTGTCACATCATAAAATACCCAGTAAATAGCAGCTTTTATTATATTTTTAATATTTTAAATGTTCCTTTCTCCTCTCCAGAAATTTCTAAACAAACTTCTCAGACCATCTTATCCTTCTCTAGCCAAATATAATTCTTCCAGATAGACAGAAACACACACACAGACATGCACACGCGCACACACACCTCTTGCAGGGTTTTCCATAAATAGGTGGGGAACAGGAAAAAGTGCTCTTAATAACTCTGTGTTTTCTCTCTGCTTTCTGGTCATCTACTTGATGTTTCTAATGCCCCCCAAACAATTTCTATTCCTATTCACCTAACTAATGCTGAACCATCTTCAAATTTCTACTTAGAGGACACTGACCCTGGAGAAGCTTTCCCAGACTCTTCAAGGCTAAGCTGAACATCCCTCTTATAAAGAGCTTTCATAAATTCGTGATTGAGGGCACTTAAAACTGCTTTTTGACTTGTCCATTTTTAAAACTGTACTGTAAGTTATTTGAAGGCATAGACTGTGTTCATCACTTTCACTAGAACCTGGAACAGTCCTGGCACATATTAATCACTTAAAAGTATAAGATAAAAGAATAAAAACGAAGAAAGAAAGGAAGAGAACAAGGGGAGAGAGACAGCGAGAGAGCATAGACTGTGTTCATCCTTTTCACCAGGACCTAGCACAGTCTTGGCACATATTAAGCACTTAAAGATATAAGATAAAAGAATAAAAAAGAAGAAAGAAGAAAGAGAATAAGGGGGGTCGGGGGAGGAGAGAGAAGGGAGGAAAGAAAGAAAAAGGTTACTTTTGTTTTTTTGCTTTTCAGAAGAGAATGTTAAAAGAGCAAGACAATTACTATAACATCATCAAAACTCATTTTCCATCTAAATCTACATTTTGTTTGAAATCACATGTCAGTGTGTTCTCTTCCACTCATCAGGGTAACAGGCTATTTAAAAACACCAACTCATCATAAAACCTATTTGAGACAAAATGGAATGAATAGAGTAAGGTGGATTTCTATTCTTTTCTTCCTTATTCTCCTTCCTGCTCATTTTAGAAAAAGGCTCTTCTTCTTCACTAAAAACCCTCCAGCAAGAAACAAATATAGAATATTTATCTCATCTACTTTTTTAAAATTAAGAACAAGAAATTTAAGTAATTATTTATTTAAAATATTTATTTGTGCTTTATATTTCTGGATAGGAATTAGAGATAACAAGTCTAGATCTGGTTAACAATGGGTAAAAAAGAGGAAGACAAAAAATGGAGAAATTGATTAAAAAGTAGACAATACAAAGGAAAGAAGGAATACAAGAAACTTTAGAGTAATGTCTCTTCATAGCACTTCTGTTTTAATCCTAAATTCTAAATATCCCCCTCTGGGTATGAGGAGAAGAAAGGTCTACAGGATCCTAAAGTATTCTCTAATACTGAGGAACAGGACTGGAATGATATCCCTCTGGAGTTTGACAAAATCTAACTGAAATTAAAATATGGCTATCAAACCAGCAATTCACTATCTTTACTTAAAGGAATAATAAGTCAGGTGTTAATAACATAAATTAATAGTTTCCATTGTTCTTAATTTAAGTGGACAAGTATTAGATACAGCTTATCTGTGCTGCCTTTTATTTTCACATAACTACCTTCAAAAATTATTCAAAGAGTTTAAAGAAGAAAAAGTTGCAGAAAGAGTTGGATAAACAGACAAAAAAGAAAGAAAAACAGGGAAGAGCCAGTCAACTTAGCAACTTTAATTGTCCATGTGGATTATAACAGTGGATTTGTCTCAGTTAGAACTATCCAGTGCACTGGCCCTAAAATACACAGAAAATTACTAGGGGTGTTGTTGTTGTTGTATATTAATTTCTGCTATATAGACAGACTCAGTTCTCTTCCCATATTTGTCTGATATATGCCGGCAAACAGAAATCTCTCAAGAAATGTTCGTGAATGTGTAAAAACAAGATTGCATAAATAATCTCCTTATTTATCATCAGGGCCAGGGCTATTGCTGAGTACCCAATTTATACCCAAAGTTGATTCCTCTGAAACAATGACACTTAATGTACACAGCCTCCCAGAGAAGAGGAGACAGCTCCTGTCTGTTATGTGACTGTAAGCCACTTGTCCAAACCAATTCTGCAGCAACAAGTGCCAAGTAGATTGGGAAAATGTACAGATGGCTGCCTGCATGCATCACTGAATTGGGCTGCCACCACAGCCCATTGTTTTATTTATTACTGACAAAGTAATTAACTGCTTGACTCCTTCTTTTTAAATTGGTCATCCTTAATGGACAGCTGCACTGGTGGGGGGTGGGGGTTGTACTAATCATGCCTTTGACAGGAGCGAGCTCCACAGCCCCACTGCAGCAGCTAGAGCCTTTGTGAGGTCATCCCTTTGCTGCTGGACAGAAACCCATGCTTCACTATCCCCAGGGTCTTTTAACAGGCTTCCTCACTCGCAGAAAACACACAGCATTTTTTTTTTTCTGAGAGCTTCTTTTTCTGAAGTATAATACAATGGTAAAAAAGTCATTTTTTAGTTTGTTTTCCATGTAATCATTTATTTTTTGTTCAAGTAATAATTTCTTAAATACAAACTGAAAAAATGCCTTTAATAATACTTGTGGAAGAAGATTGCAATAATCTCAGCAGATATTACCCAAATTATAAGGAAGCTAGAGGTCATGTGACGGCATCAAAAGCTGTTTCAACTCACTTCTCTGTCCAGCAACCAAGTATTTATTTTTATTTCTATAGCATAAAGAATGATCTTTATTTTTTCTACAGTATAATGAATATTAGATGCTTGCAGAATATTTTACATCACAGAATCCTAAAGATATTTTTATAGTGAGCATGCCTAATATATCAAGCTCAGGCTCATTTGTTAGTAATACAATACCAGATTCACGGCATAGGCAAAATTCTTCCTAGGGGTCTCATGCTTGTCTTTTCTTACCTGTGAAATGAAAGCCATTGTTCTTTCCTGCCCATACTTCTTCCTGACCTAAGTAACTTCAACTCTGTTCTTTAGGATTTATTCTATAAAATCAGGGGACTGGACATAGAGCATCTCTAATAATCTGTGACTATCTGGATATTGAGGCAAATAAAAATTATAAGGTATTACTCAAAATAATAAAAACTGTGAATATGCAATGTAAGGGGCATGTATTAATTACAAATACAAGTAAATCTTGATTTGTTTTTATTATTACAAATATCAGTGTCAGTGATTTGAGTTTGCTTGTGAAAAAGTCTTTTATATATTCCTTTCTGTGCTTTGCTAATTTTCCATTCTGTATTCCAAGGCAGACCAACAGATTGCAACAAAATCGGGTTAAACATTGATCTTCCGCCCTGACATTGCATTAACTTTTGTAATAAACATCTTCACTGTGTCAACCAGCACTGTGTTTACATATTGAACCCAGCAGCCAATTGTCTTACTTCTTTTAGGTGCTTTTGAATTCCAGAAGGAATCTTATCTGGAAGACTAGAATCATGCATCTGTCATGCCTTTCAATTTTGTATTTCAGATTAACTGCTCCTTTTCCTCCACGTTCTTAAGGTCTTCTAAGAAATTTCCTTCCCAATTCACTTGGTAAGTACCTGCTCAGGCTGTTATTCTATAATGAATTCATGTCTTTTCTCCTATTTTTCCTGTGCCGCCCTTTTTATCTGGAGTCAGGATTCTGAGCTCTGACCTCCCTCCTTGTCATGTTGTCTGAGGAGAATTGCAGACAGACCCTCAGACCTCAAATATTCTAAATTTTGAAGTCCCAGCTTTGGCTGAGAGGAGGCCAGCATTGGAGTACAAGTAAGCACTGATATATATATATATATATATATATATATATATATATATATATATATATATTTTACTTACAGTCTCTGAAAATTAACTATTTCTGTTCAGGTTCAGGGACTGACTGAAAGTATGAGCCAATAGGTGTGCCTATCCATTACTGATCAAATATTCTCTATTTTTGAATGTTATGAAGAATACACATTTAGGAATTGGTTTTCATATCTGCAGATAGGGTCCATGCTGCTTGCTTCACTGAAGCAACACGTAGAAGCTGACTAACAAAGGAGAAGGCTGAGGAGAAATTGCTCCATGAGATAAGGCATCGCATTTATCCCTGAATGTTTCTCTCTCTCCAAACGCACAGAAACATGTCATAAAGTGTGGGATTAGGGTCTCTAAAGGACATGTAATACCTCATTCCTGGAGATGTGGTCTAAAATGAAAGGGTCAAAATCGATGGTCAAGTCACAACATTTATTCCTAGAGTCTTATTTTAATAAATATGAAGAGATCTGCAAAAATTGTATGCCTGGGAAAAAAATCCCATTCAGACCAACTGACCCAGACCAATTAATGACAACTCAGAGTAGTAATAATGAAAAATTCATTAGACTAACTCCCATAATTTGCTAAAAGGGTATTTATACAAAACACTGTACTAAGTATATAACACAATATCTCATTGTGTGATCCTTATAATAGCTCTGTGAGGTACATGTCCTTATTCCTATTTTTTAGACAGAAAAGTCTCTGATAAATAACTTGTCTAAAGTCACGTATTTACCACATTTACCAGAGTTATAACCCAAATTGGTCTGACTCTAAAAGCTCTTATCCATTCAGTCCTATTGTAAAATAAGCACACCAGTGGAGAGCAATAGAGAACGGGAGTGCAGTCACGATGGGAGCCTGTCATTGGATCTCATGTATGCAGAGGTTCCTCCTTCCAGGAGAGCTTTGCCCTTGTCCTCATTAACTTTTACGTCAATACATTCAATGCATTGTATTGGATTTCTAGATTGGGAGCTAAAAAAAGAAAAGATTTCTAAATATCAGCTATCTTATTTTACCAGTTTGCTTAAACAAGTTACAGAATATCTCTATTCATAATTTTTTTACCTAAAAATCGGAATAAAACTACTCTTCAATAAGTGATTTTTAAAAATGATGATAAAATTAAAGGAATTTAGAATAATCCTTGCACATATTGGGCACTTAGAAAATTTTGCTTCCTTACTGTCTCCCTTCTCCTTACATTTCAATTTTGCACAATGTCTCATGGCCTCTTCAGAGCAGAGACTATGTAGTATTTACCTTCATATCTTCAGACCAAATGCTTAGCATATAGTCAGTGGACAATTACTGGAAGTGATTTAGAGACATTGAGAATTACTTCCTTTGAAATTTTAAGAGGTATGGTAAAACTTTGGTTTCAGAATATATATTTATTGATTTTTCAAATATGTATTTTTGGTCAACCTCTTGGGATCTTTAGAAAAGAAAATTTTCCAGTATTTTTTTTTTTTTGAATCTCAGGCCAAGAGAATTAGAACACTCCGTAAAATTACATAGGTATATCTGATAAAGGCCATACTCTGTTTTTCCATATAAGTATAAAACTGATAAAGGCCATACTCTGTTTTTCCATATAAGTATAAAACTGTTGTATAAAAAATTACCTTCTGGCTAGGTGTGGTGGCTCATGCCTGTAATTTCAGCACTTTGGGAGGCCAAGGCATGCAGATCACTTGAGGCCAGGAGTTCAAGGCCAGCATGGCCAACATGGCAAAACCCCCTCTCTACTAAAATACAAATATTAGCCAGGCCTGGTGGCGCGTGCCTGTAATCCTATCTACTGTGTAGGCTGAGGTGGGAGAATTGCTTGAAACCAGGAGGTGGAGGTTGAAGTGAGCCAAGATCATGCCACTGCACTCTAGCCTGGGCAACAGAGCAAGACTCTGTCTCAAAAATATAAATAAATAAATTACCTTCTAAAATGTTATCCTCTTCACTCAAATATATACAGTAAAAGATGTCTGTCCAATAGTATAATATATTTTGTTTAGCAAAAATACATTAGTCAATTATTTATCTTAAATTTCCTTTTTCCTCCTCAGTCTAACATGTTTATTTTTATACTGGACTTTGGTCTATCCATTTCACATATGGCTTAACTATTTCCTATATAGATAGTTCAGTATCTGTTAGCTGCATAGCAACCTAATCCCAAAATGGTGTTTTAACATTTCCTCACCATCTCTGAGTTGTTTGGACTCAGCTGGACGGTTTTTCTGCTTCTTATGATGTCAGCAAGGGCTATAGTCATCTGAGGTCATGGGTGGCCTACAACATCCAAGATGGCTGCCTCCTATAACTGGCAACTGATGTAAGCTGTTGGTTGAGAGATGCTAATAAGCAGATCTCCTAAGTTTTCCTTGATATGACCTCTCCATGTGGCTGGTTTCTGAGAAGGAGTACCCAAAGGGTGAACGTTTGAAGGGAAGGAAGCAGAAGCTAAAAGTCTCTTAAGGCCTCCTTTCTGTGCATTCAGTTGCTCAAAGGCCATTGCAGATTCAAAAGAGGAGAAATAAACACTCCCGTTGACCTGATGTGCATTAAAGAGAAGAAATTGGTGGGTCATTTTTAAAGACTGATTATTAAATATAAATAGTTATTCTGTTATATATTTTTGTAAATGATTTCATTGTCCATTCTACTGCTATAAATTTTTCTTCTGTATGTAAGAATTTAAAATCAATGGTTTCTTTCTATGTACTAATCTACACACAGTTGTGTTTATCATTTGATAAATGATATGTCTTTGATGAATATATTACATGATACTGAAAACCTGATGTACCATTAAACATATAAATAAATATTTCACATTTTAGAATTCTGAGCTCTAACTCCTTCTTTAACCTCTGCGTTAGAATTAGACAAAAGCACTCAGATTTAAAATATATTAAATGAGGCAGTGGGAGAGGTAGGTGGTGAAATAAAGTTTTTCGTTAGTCTTATTTTTCTCTTTTTGTTCATACATTTTGAGCTCTCAAAATAGCTGCAAAATGCTTTATTACATTGCTAATATATGCTTAATTTAAAAAAAATCCAAACTCTACCAAATTTAGCTAAATGAAATAGTTACATGTTATATTGGTGTGTAAGAGGTAGGGAGAAGGAGCACATTCTAAACTTCCTTGCTCTTTTCTAAATTTGTCTGTGAGAGACCACCGATTAAGAGTCAGAATTTCTAACTCCAGTGTGGATGGACTTCACTGGAGTAACTATTAAACAAGATGCATTACAAGTGTTACCATGATAATCAGGTGAAGTTATTAAATAGAAAAGAACATATTTCTGTCTTTTGTAAGGAGAAATACATCATTTCCATGGAGAAATGAAGGAACTCTCTGAAGCCTGGAAACCCCTGGGAGGGGAGCACATGTATTATTCTAGATCAGAACTAAATATTCCAGCATGGAGGATGACCTCATGTGGCCTCCCTGTCGAAAGGTATGTAAAAACAAATGTTGTAACTATGAATTTGACATTAACCATGGGAAAATTTAAGACAAATGAAAGTTATACATTATTGATGAATCTCTTTGGGAAACTTGTTGAAGTTATATGTCATTTTTTCATTCACTAATCAGACAGTAAGGTTATTGGGTCATGAATGGTAGGTATACTTAGCAAATAGTATTTCTATTGTGTAAGTTCTTTTTGTGCCTTTTCTTGTTATTAGATAAATTATACCTGGGTATTCTTTAAATGGGAAATTGTCTGCGCTCGTGTAATTGAAGCAACATTACATCTGTTAATAGAGAGCAGAAGATATAATCGGAATTTTGCTACAAGTGGAAAAGAAGGAAATTAATATTCTTTTTGTTTTTAGACATGCAACCTATGTATTAAGTAAGATATTGTTGATGGCAAGTACACACTGCTTGGCATTGATTTCTTCCTTGCTGCAAGGAGGTGGACCCAAGGTGAATTCAAAATGGAACACAGGAAATAAGAAGTAAATATAGTGAAAGGCAAGAATTTGATTTGATGAAACTCATCACTAAATGATGAAACTGATTACTCAACGTATGTTATTACTAGAGCTTTTTAGTAGAGATATGATACTATCGGTGTGAGCCAATATAAAATTGCATTGTAATAAAGAGCACTGGATCTAAAATGAGACTGGTTACTATCTCAGTGTTTGTTTGAATATCTTTAAGGTAGCGGTAAAAACCGAATATGAAGTAAGGTACATGAGAAAAAATTGTCATGATATTTAGGAGTTTTAGTAATAATTATATAAACATTAATGTTTCTGGGTAAGTTTCACAAAAGAGAAAATCTTGTAAGAAGCTAAAAGGGGTAAGGAAACCTTTCCTATAAAGGAACAAGGATGAGAACTATAGCAAAATTTCATCAGAAATCATGCAAGCGAGAAGAAATTAAAGTTAAATATTTGAATTGTTAAAAAAAAACCCACCAACCTAAACTTCTGTATCCAGTAAAATTAACCTCCCAAAGTAAAAAAGAAAGAACTTTCTCAGACAAACAAAAACTGAGGTAATCCATTTTCAGTAGACTTCCACTACAACATGTTAAAACACGTTCTGCAGGAGAAGGAAAGTGATATAATATAGAATCTCAAATTTACGTAAACAAAGGAAGGAAATCACAGTAGTCCATAAAACAAATCTTAACAAATTTAAGACAATAGGGATTATATCAAATATCTTTTTTTTTTTTTTTTTTTTTTTTTGAGACAGAGTCTTGCTTTGTCACCCAGGCTGGAGTGCAGTGGCCGGATCTCAGCTCACTGCAAGCTCCGCCTCTCGGGTTCACGCCATTCTCCTGCCTCAGCCTCCCCAGTAGCTGGGACTACAGGCGCCCGCCACCTCGCCCGGCTCGTTTTTTGTATTTTTTTTTAGTAGAGACGGGGTTTCACCGTGTTAGACAGGATGGTCTCGATCTCCTGACCTCATGATCCGCCCGTCTCGGCCTCCCAAAGTGCTGGGATTACAGGCTTGAGCCACCGTGCCCGGCCTCAAATATCTTTTCTGAGCAAAATGGTATAAATCTAGAAATCAACAACCAAAATAAATAAATAAATAAATAAATAAATAAATAAACCCCTCAGAAACTTTACAAATACATGGAAATTAAACAACATGGGTCTATACAACCAATGGGTCAATAAAAATGTTAAAAGAAAGATTAAAATTTTTACTGAGACAAACAAGAATGGAAGCAGATCATATCAAAACCTATGGGACACAGCAAAAGCAGTTCTAAGATGGAAGTTTATAGCAAAAACACCTATATCAGAAAAAAATAAAGACTTCTAATAAACAACCTACCAATGCACCTCAAGGAACTAGAAAAACAAGAACAAACAAAACCCCAAACTGGTAGAAGAAAGGAAAGAATAAAACTCAGAGCACAAATAAATGAAATAGAGACTTAAAACAATTTAAAAGAACAATGAAACAAAGATTAGGTTTTTAAAAAAGATAAACCAAATGGACGAACCATCAGTTAGATTAACTTGGAAAAAGGAGAGAAGACTCAAATAAAATAATTAAAAAGGAGACATTACAACTGATACCATAGAAAAACAAAGAATCATGAAATTATTATGAATGACTGTAAGTCAACAAATTTAATAACATATAAAAAATGGGTAAATTCCTCTACACATACAAGCTACCGAGATTAAATTATAAAGTAGAATATCTGAACAGATCAATGAGTGAGGAAATTGAAAGAGTAATAAAAAATCTCCATCAGAGAAAACCTTAGAACATGATGGCTTCACTGTCAAATTCCATCAAACTTTTAAAGAACTAATATGAATTATACCCAAACTATTCCAAAAAATAGGAGAGAATACTTCAAAATTCAATTTATGAGCTCATCATTACCCTGATTCCAAAATTGAAATAGGACACAACAGAAAAAAAATACCACAGACTCATATTCCTGATGAACAAAGATGCAAAAATTCTCATTAAAAAGATCATTTACTATGATGTAGTGGGATTCATCCCAGGGATGCAAGTTAATAAGTATAATCCACCACTTTAACAGACAAAAGAACATATAATACAAAAAAGACAAAGAACATATAATAATTACAATAGAAAAAATCATTTGACAAAATTCAATATCCCTTCATGTTAAAAACTCTCAACAAACATCTATCTATGTCTAGATATAGAAAGTATGTATTAAACACTTCAACAAAATAAAGGCCATATATGCCAAACTCACAGCTAATATCATGCCTAATGAGGAGGAGCTGAACAAGTTTTCCTCTATGATCAGGAGGATCTTTTTCTGCTGTGATAAGCTAAAATTTCTATTATTTATTTAATTCTTCTCATGCATTTTACTCAGTACAGTTCAGTGATGAGAATGTTTATTCTATAGTGCTTGGAACATCTGGATAACTACATACATGAATTAAAGTCACAGAGCACTTAATACAAATTTTCTACAAAAATAGGACATTTTGTTTATTAAAATTTTACAGATAGGCATACAAGACTACAATAAATAACTGAAGTGAAGTTCTACAGTTTTTAAGAAGTCAGATAGGCTGGTCACATAGGCTCACGCCTGTAATCCCAGCACTTTGGGAGGCTGAGGCAGGTGGATTCCTTGAGCTCAGGAGTTCAAGATGAGCCTGAGCAAATGGTGAAACCTTGTCTTTGCCAAAAATGCAAAAACAATTAGCTGGGCTTGGTGGCACACCTGTGGTACCAGCTACTCAGCAGGCTGAGGTGAGAGGATGATTTGAGCCCAGGGAGGCAGAGGTTGCAGTGAGCCGAGATCACGCCACAACACTCCAGGCAGGTGACAGAGTGAGACCCCAGCTCAAAAAGAAAAAAAAAGTCAGATGGTTATCTAAGTCCAGGCTTTGTATATTCTGGTTCAGGGATTATAGAGGAACATGGCCAATGTGAGAAACAACAGCAACTGTAAGCCCTTGGCAACACACTAAGAATATGGTTCCCCTTAATACGGAATCCATGGATACAGAAGCTGCAGCCAGCACACTTTATTTCTGTTAGTCATACTCTGTATAATTGATTTGTAATCTTTTTGGGGACAGGATAACTGTGGAGGAATTTTAACAAACTGGACTGATCTACTGATAAGGAGAAGGTCAGCCTTATCCTCACAAGTAAGCCCCCACACACTGGTACTGCCAATTAACTGAGGAGAACCATGTCTCTATGCCAAGTATCCCCTGCTGAGTAATCCCTTCCACTGCCCCAGCATCTGAGATGAGGATGTGGATATTTAGCTGAGCAGGACAAGGATACCCACTTTCACTACTGCTGTTCAGCATAATACTGTAAGTCTTAGCCAGAGCAATTAGACGAAAGAAACAAAAAGAAGGCATCCAAATTGCAAAGGAGGGTTCAAATTGTTCTTTTAAAATTCATATGAAACTACAAAGACCCTGAATAACCAAAACAGTCCTAAGCAAAAAGAACAAAGCTGGATGCATTACACTACCTGACTTCAAAATATACTACAAAGCTATAGTAAACAAAACAGCATGGTACTGTCATAAAAACAGACACATAGACTAATGGAACCAAATAGCCTGCCCAGAAATAAATTAACACATCCACAGCCAACTAATTTTCAACAAAGGTACCAAGAACATACATTGAGGGAAAGACAATCTCTTCAATAAATAAGTGTTGGAAAAATTGAATATCTACATGTGGAAGACTATGACTAGACCACTACCTCTCAACATATACAAAATCAACTCAATATAAATTAGACTTAAATGAAAAACTAAAAACTATGAAACAACTAGGAGAAAACATAGAGAGGAAGCTTTATGAAATTGGGCTGGGAAAGTGTTTTATTTTTTTAATAAGGCTGCAAAGTCACAGGCAACAAAAATAAAAATAGACAAATGGAATTAAATCAAACTCAAAAGCTTTTGTACAGCAAAGAAAACATTGACACAGTAAAGAGACAACCTACAGAAGGAAAGAAAATAGACAAAAACTTTATGTCTGACAAGAGGTTAATATCCAGAATATATGAAACTTAAACAGCTCAATAGAAATAGAAAAAATAACACAATAAAAAAATGGGCAAACTTTAATAGATATTTTTCAAAAGAAGACATGCAAATAGCCAACTGGTATATGAAAAATGCTCAGTGTCATTAACACAAAGTAAACTCACAATGAGATACCACCTTACTCCAGTTGGAATGGCTAATACCAAAAATATAAAAGAAATCAAGTATTGGCTAAAATGGTGAGAAAAGGAAACACTTACACACTCTTGGTGGGATTGTAAACTAGTACAGCCATAATGGAAAACAGTATGTAGGTTCCTCAATAAATTAAACACAGAATTACTATACGATTCAGAAATGCCACTACTACATGTATATCCAAAGGAAAGGAAATCAGTATGTCAAAAAGATATTTGCACTCTCATGTTTATTGCGGCACTAGTTACAATAGCCAACATATGGAATCAACCTAAAAGTTTAACAACAGATGAATGGATAAGGGAATTGTGAGATACACACACACACACACACACACACACACATGCACGCACAATGGAATATTACTCAGCTATGAAAAAGAATAAAATCCTGTCATTTGTGACAACAGGGATGAACCTGGAGAATATCATGTTGAGTGAAATAAGCCAGAGACTAAATGACAGATACTGTATAATCTCACTCATATGTGGAATCTTTTTTTAAAAACTTGATATAAAACCAGAGTAAAACAGTGGTTACTAGAGACTGGGAAAGGGAGGAGGAATAATAGAATGGTAAGAAGTTGATCAATTAGTACAAATTGTTAATTAAATAAAAAAATGAATTGGATTGTTCTATTGTCAAATAGGATGACTATGGTTAATATTAAAATATTCCATATCACAAAACACTTAGAAAAGAGGCTTTTGAATATTCTCATCACAGAAAATGCATGAGATGATGGTTACACTAATTGCCCTGATTAGATCATGATACAACATAGATACATATCAAAACATCACATTGTACCCTGTAAATATATTCAATTGCAATATGTCAAAAATAAAAAATAAATTTTTAAAAACATTTAAAAAGTAAATAATAGCAACATTGTATTGGATAATTATATCATGAACAAGTGAAAGTAATGACAGCAATGTTGTTACAAGGAATATATTTTAAATATAAACATTCAAATAAATTAAAAGTAAAAGGAAGAACAATTATATATCATGCTAACACTAATTAATGGAAAGTTGGAGTAGCTATATTAATTTCAGACAAAAGCAGATTTTAGAATAGGGAAAATTATCAGGGATAAACAGGAGCGCTACATAATGATAGAAAGGTCAATACTCTATGAAGACATAACAATTTTTAACGTGTAGGCACCTAACAATAGAGCATCAAAATGCGAGAGAAACACTGTTAAAACTATAAAAAGAAATGGACAAGTCCACTATTATAGTTAGAGATTTCAAAAGCCCTCTTTCAGTAGTTGATAGATTCAGCAGGCAGAAAATCAATAAGTATATAGTTGTTCTGAACAGCACTATTGATCAGTTCCAACTAATTGATATTTAAAGAATAGTTCC
This sequence comes from Macaca fascicularis, assembly GCF_037993035.2. Lineage (NCBI taxonomy): Eukaryota > Metazoa > Chordata > Mammalia > Primates > Cercopithecidae > Macaca > Macaca fascicularis. The sequence goes on from NC_088379.1 coordinate 110,374,621, forward strand.
TTAAACAAAAGCAGAACACACATTCTCTTCAAACTCATATGGAACATTCATTAAAATAGGCCACATTTTTGGCCATAAAATATACCTTAAATTTAAAGGGATAAAAATCATACAAAGTATGTCCTCAGATGACAATGAAATTAAAATATAAATCAATAACAAGCAAATTATCAAATATCTGGAGATTAAGCAATAACACTTCTAAATAACACATGGGTCAAAGAAGAAGTCTCAAAATGAATAAAATACATTTTGGACTAAGTGAAATAAAAAATACAAATTACAATTTGTGGGGTGCAGTGAAAGTATTAAGAGGGAAATTTTTAGTTAAAACACTAAATACATATATCAGAAAAGAAAAACTATCTAAAATCAATAATATAAGCTTCCATTTTAAGAAGCTAGAAGAAGAATAGAAATTTAACCTAAGGCAAGCACAAGAAAAGAAACCAATAAAAATTAAACAGAAATGATTAAAATTTGAAAATAGAAACAATAGACAAATTCAATACATTTAATATTTGATTGTTTAAAAATAATTATAAAATTAAAAAATTCTAGCCATGTTAATCAAGAAAAAAATGAAAGAACATGCAATTTATCAGAAATAAAAGAGAGAGCATCCTTACTCGTCACAGGAACAATAATAGGATGACAAAGGAATGCTATGAACAATGCTATGCCCATGAATTTCCTTGAAAGACACAAACTATCAAAACCCACACAAGGGGAAACAATGTAAATATTTATATGTTTATTTAAAAACTTTAATAAATAATCTTTCAAAAAAAGGAAACCCAGTTCCAGATGGTTACACTGGTACATTTTACTAAACATTTAAGAAAGAAATAATGCCAATTTGTTACAATATTTTCAATAAAACAGAGCACTAACATTTTCTAAATTATGCTATGAGGTCAACATTATCATATTTCCAAAACCAGATAAAGACATTACAAGAAAGGAAAACTACAGCTCAACATCTGTCATGAACTTAGATGCAAAAATCTTCAACAAAGCAAATTGAATTCAGCAATGTATATATATAAAAAAAAAAAAACAGCTACACCGTAGCTGTTTCAGTCTCTTTTGTGCTGCTACAACAGAATACCAAAGACTCTATAATTTATAATAAACAGACGTTTATTGACATACAGTTCTGGAGACTGGAAAGTTCAATACCAAGCTGCTTGCTTTTGATGAAGGCCTTCTTGCTGCATTATTACATACCAAGAGGTGAGAGGGTAAGAGAGAGAGCTCACTCCTGAAGACTTTTTTATTTAAGGCATTGAAACTCCTATGAGGGTATATCTGTTGTGGCCTAACAATATTTTAAAGATTCCACCTCCCAATACCATTACACTGGCAATTAAATTTCAACATGAGTTTTAGAGGAAACAAACATTCAAACCAGAGCAATAGCTAAGTGGGATTTAGGTGGTATATCAGAAACAATCAGTACAACCCACCACATCAGCAGGTTTAAGAAGAAAAATCATATGATCCTGTTAATTGTTGCAGAGAAAGCATTTGACAAAATCCAACACCTAATCATGATTTAAAAAAAAAAAAAAAAAAAGAAAGAAAAAAAAAAAAGAAAGCCCTCGGCAAACTGGAAACAGAAGGAACTCACTAAACTTTATAAAGAATAGCTACAGAAAAACTAACATCATACTTACTGGTAAGAAACTGAATGCCTTTCTCCTGAGATCAGGAACAAGACAAGGATGTCCTTTCTTGCCGCTTCTATTCAACATTGTAGTGAAAGTCATAGCTAATGCAATAAGACAAGAAAATGAAATAAATACATGTTAGTTGAGAAGAAAAAAATAAAGCTGTCTTTATTCATAGATGACATGATTGCCTAGGTAAAAGCATTCTATAGAATCAACAACAACAAGAAAATTCCTGGAATTAAAACGTGAGCATTGAAATTTCACAAGATACAAAGTCAATATACAAAAGTCAACTGATATCCTACATATAAAAATAAACAATTGAAATTATACATGGAAGAAGGTACTAACTACTAACATCAGAAACAAACAGGTAGATTTATTTTACAGAATTTATTATAAAATATAAAAATACTATAAAGAGCTTACAACAAATTGAAACTGGAACTAAAAATTTCCAACAATATCAAAGACAGGTAAGAATCAGACAATGTAATAGTTATTTCTTCAAAGCTGTTTAAGAAAAATAGTACCATCCATATAAACTAGTCTAAAACACACAAGTAAAAGTTCTCTAATTATTTTTTAAGGCTAATGAAAGCTCGATACTAAAACTTGACTAGTTCATTATAAGAACGGAAAATTACAAGTCAATATATTTTATAAATAGAATGCAATGTTTGTGAAATTATGAACAAATAAAATTCAAATGTATATACTTTAAAAACTATATTACAACAAACTTGAACTTACTCTAGAAAGCGAGGTTTCTTTAATATTATAAAATTAAAGTAATTCATCACGTTAGCAAAATAAAAAGGGAAATTCTACAAAGACCTCAAAAGATGCAGGAAAAGCATTGGAAATGATTAAAGACCATAATTAAATTATCTTAGAAAATTATGATTAGAAGAAAAGTTTCTTATCTGATAGAAGGTATCTATAACATAATATCTACAATAAACATTATATTTAATGCTATAGTATTAAAAGTTTTCATCATGGGACTGGGAATAAGATAAGAATGTACTGTATTACCATTTGTATTCATTACCATTTTGAAGGTTTCTACTAGTACAATATGGCAAAAAACAAAACAAAAGTAAAAGAAGGATGGGACAGGGAGAGAGATACAGAGAGAGAAAAAAAGAGAACAAGAGAAGAGGAAGAACAAGGAGAAGAGAGATGAAGAGAGATGGAAAAGTGACAGGAGATGGGGAGAAGGAGGTAAGGAAAGAAAAAGGAAGGAAGAAAGTAGAAGAATGGTAAATAAAGAAATAAAACTTTTATTTATGGTTTACGTGTTTATACATTTAAAATTCCAAAGTAAATACAGATAACTTACTAAAAGCAGTACAACTTAAGCAATGTCTTTGCACAGATGAACAGTATTTAAAAAGCAAATGTATTTATATGTACCACCAATTAGAGATAAAACTAAAAACTCACATTTAAAAAAGCATAATAAATAAAATATGTAGGAAATGACAAAGTATGTAAAAGTTCTAAACATGCAAATCAATAAGTTATTGTGAGAAGCATTAAAGAGACCTGAAAAAACTGAGATGTTACCAATATACCAAGTTTTAGACTGGAAGACTCAGTATTCAATAGATTTCAATTTTCTGCAAATTGGCTTATGTGTTTAATGCAATTCCTGTAAAAATTCTAGCAAGTATTTTGTGTTGTTTATATTTTTGTAAAAATGGGCAATCAGATTTTAGGACTAATGGAATGCAAAGAGTCTCAAGAAGCCAAGCTATTCTAAAAAGAACAAAATTTGAAGACATTACATAAATTAAGAGAGTATGGCATTGGCACTTGAATAGACAATTAAATCAGGGCAAAAGAGAGTCCAACAGCAGATTGTCACCACTACTAACAATTGACTTAGGGCAAAGGTGACACAATGCTGTGGAGAAAGGAGGGCTTTTCAAAAAAATAATAATGAGTTAATTGCATATTCAGAAGAAAAAATGATTCTTAACACAGAGTTCACTCTACACTCAAAAATCACTTCCAGATGGATTATAGATCAAAATTTACATGAGATAAAACATAGCTTCTGGAAGATAACATAAGAGAATATCTTCATAATTTTGCAGGGAAGATTTCTTCAACAGACCACAAAATGTACTAATCATTAGAAAAAAATATTGATAAGTTGGATTACATTACAATTCATGGATTACAGAAGACTAAAAAATTATATAGAATTATGTAAAACTATATTAAAATTTTAAAAATCCTAATTTCATCAAAGACAATACTCTTCAAAGGCAAACAAATAAGGGAAAGAAAATATTTGCAATACATACAACATATATATGTTATGTATGTGTGTGTTTGTGTGCGTGTGTTTATCACTCTTACAAGTTAATAAAAGATGACAGGCAACACAATTTTAAAAATAGGCAAGACTTGAAAAGACAGATCACTAAATAAAATACTCAAATGACTATTAAATATCTGAGTTGTTGCAACTTATTAATCACCAGGAAAATGCAATTTAAATTCACAATGTGTTGATACTGTTCTGTTTGTTGACATGGGTGGTGATTATAAATTTGTCCATTTTGTAAAAAATTATTAAAATACAATTTATGATTTGTACACTCTATGTATTATACTTAAATAGAAATGTTTATTCATACAAGGGATAAGTGAGTTTGGGAGTTGGGGGGATTTGACTGGTAAATATGGAAGAAAAAATGTTGATAGTATTTACCCTCATATTTTCCACATGATTTCCTTTTCTCATCTCTGTCTCTTTTCTTCTCATCACATAATCACATTGTAAGTGTTTCAGTAGAAGAAGTGTGGTGATGGTGTTAGGATTAGGGATGGAAAAAGCAAAATTAAGGTTATTCCCTTCTCCGTTGTATTAGTCTATTCTCACACTGCTATGAAGAAATACCCGAGACTGGGTAATTCAAAAAGAAAAGAGGTTTAATTGACTCACAGTTCCACATGGCTGGGGAGGTCTCAGGAAACTCACAATCACAGTGGAAGGCACCTCTTCACAGGGTGGCGAGAGAGAATGAGTGCGGAGTGAAGAGGGAAGCCCCTTACAAAACCATCAGATCTTGTGAGAACTCACTATCACGAGAACAGCATGGGGGAAACTGCCCCCATGATTCAATTATCTCCACCTGGCCCTGCCTTTGACATGTGGAGATGATTACAATTCAAGATAAGATTTGGGTGGGAGCACAGAGCAAAGTCATGTCACCCACCCATTTCCTCCTGTTTTAATTCTGTGTTCCATTCTGCATAATGAATACTTTAGCAGAAGGAAATGGAGGAGAGTAGGAGTTTTAAGTGAGAAGATCAAACTTTCCTCTTATTCTCCCCAGTCTTGATAAATTAGTCCTGCTGCTAGATTAACACTGGAAGAGGGTGCTTGAGGAGTCACGGTCAGTTATAGGGTCAACTGTTGTGAAGGGGAAGAGTCAGAAAATAACTGATGGTGACAATAAGTAGGGAAATGAAACACCAGTGAATATTCCAGGCTGTATCTAATGGAAACGGAATAGCTGAACAGTGGAGATCATGGTCATTAGAGATAGACCAGCATTGAAATTCTATTACTGTCTGACTTTGAGCAACTTACTTATTCCCCAAATTCTCAATTTTCCCATCTGCAGTATGTATGAAATACCAATGCCTATTTCAATTAAGTTGTAATGATTAAATAAAAATAATGTACATAAAATGCTTATGGATACCTGATATAGTTTGGCTCTGTGTCCCCACCCAAATCTCATGTCCAAATGTAATCCCCATGTGTCAGGGGAGGGGCCAGGTGGAAGGTGATTAGATCATAGTGGCACATTTCCCCTTACTGTTTCATGAATAGTGAGCTCTTAGGAGATCTGATGGTTTTAAAGTGTATGACATGTCCCCCTTCACTCTCTCTCTCTCTCTCCTGCCACCATGTGAAAAAGGTCCTTACTTACCCTTCACCTTCAGCCCTGATGGTAAATTACCTAAGTCCTCCAAGTGTCATACTTCCTGTTAATCCTGTGGAACTGTGAGTAAATTAAACCTCTTTTCTGCATAAATCACCCAGTTTCAGGTAGTTCTTTATAGCAGTGTGAAAATGGACTAATACCTGATGCAGAATAGGCACTAAAAATATGTTAACTGGGAAAATTATGATAGTGATAGAGTGTTTCAGAATCTCACATCAACAGTCTTTTATTTTATGACCTTTTTAGGTTGAATAGCCCTGAGATCAACAATGTCACTGGTTGAAGAGGGCTGTCCATTTCATGTGATAGAGGGCTCTTTAGGCGGCTTCTATACTCATTAGGTTCACAAAATGTGAACTGTTCCAGATGACTAGTAATAAGACATTTTCACTGATGGCAGTTGATGTTTCTCCTTTCTGACACATCAAAGTCTATCAAAAACTGAATCCCTTGCAGTCTGACATCACTCCATATGCTGCAAAATGTCTTATACTAACTTTAATTTTTTAGGCACCTAGTATTGAGCACCTATTATCTATCTGACACTGCTTACACTGATAATTTAAAATTAATAGATACATTTGGTATTCTCTGTTAAAGGAGAAAAACAAAAAGATGAACATAACATTGGAGGATAAGTGTTATGACAGACAAAACCTGGCAGGTTATGGAAACACAGAAAGAGAATGTCCAAACCAGAATAACTGAAATGGGCAGAAGGATGATAAGGAAGGATGCCTGGAGAATGTGATGGGTGAGTTGAGTTTTAACAGGTGAGCAGGAATTAGCCAAATTAGAAACCCGGTTTCACCGGGTTAGCCAGGATGGTCTCGATCTGACCTCATGATCCACTCACCTTGGCCTCCCAAAGTGCTGGAATCACAGGCATAAGCCACCACGCCCAGTCACTTCTTTCTGATATTGTCTTGTTCTGTGACTCTGTATTTAATGGATATTCATCAAGAATGAAAAGGCAACTTCATTGTGTAAAAGTCTGAATGATTTTACGTGCAAAAACTGTAGACTACAGCCTATCTTACATGCATTCCAGGATTAGGTAAAACTCATTCAGAAAATAATAAGCCTTATTCTATTTAAACACCATTCAGCTGGAATAATTCTTGCCTGATTTTAAAATCTGAGCACCCAAATACTCACTAAAATTTTAGTGGGTTTACCCAGATAAATAAATCTCTTTATAAATACCTGCTTTTTGAGATCCTTCTCTTCAGGACTTTATTTTTTATTAAACTCAAAATTACATGAGAAGAATAATTCCACAACATGAAATAAGAACTATGCACAATTTATTAGGAATGATAATACATCTGGCTGGATTTTCAAAACTACAAGCAATATCCAGAGTGATTCTGGTATTTACTTCCAGGCCATTCACATTAGATAACTGGTATCTCAAAATTAGTCTTGTCTGAATGTTCATATTCTGAGTCTATAATCTATATGTGTGTGCCATGCCAATTTGTATTAAATGGTGCCTAATTTCAGTATCTCTACTAGAAAGGCTCAAACTTCAGATTTCACCAGCAGTCTTTCTATGGTCCTATAGTTTTATGCTGATATCTATGTGATACTGAAATTTAAGGTGTACTTTGTTTCAATATGCTCTGCAAAATGCCAACCATGGTTGCTTATTTCTTGGGGATGACATTCCTTGTGCGTTCTCCAATCTGTACTTTGGTGTTGTATATGTGTTCACACAAGTACCTAAATTTTTGGCAGAGAGAAGGCACCAGATTGGCAATAAAGCACCTGAAAATAGCTTTTCACTATGAAAAATGTTGGACTCTATGCTTCTTATAACACTATCAAAGATACTCATTTCACTACCATTTCATCTTAGTCCAGACCCTACCATGTAATAATTCAAGATTTTAATGTTTAGATTTTTGTGCCCCCTATAAACAAAATTCACTAGATATTTATAAGCTCTGTATTTACTAATTGAAGATAAAGTAAATACCATATCTTACAAGAAAATTATACAAGCCAATACTTAATATGTAATTTGCAGCGTAGCTCGATGAATCTAATATGTGGTTTCGTATAGTTTTACTTGGGCAACTTTGAGAACAATGAATGTGCATGGAATGTTCATTGAAGACTTTGATTTTTAAAAATTCTATTAATAAAATCTCGAGAACCATATTGTCCTCGCCCCAATCTATATTTTGACTGTCAAAATCTCTTTCCTACCTGATCACATATAAGTTTATAGACAGAGAAAGGAAACTGTTTTCTTTGTTTTAAGAAAAAGAAAAGAAGAGGTACTTTTTAACACTTAGAATCTCACTAGCCTGGTCAAAAATAATTTTCATTGTTTACTTTTATTGCCCTCATCAATAGATCCAATTGTATTTCTGTTTAACCCCTTTATTTTTTGAATTCACTTTTACCTTTCTGATCTCATCTTTGCTTATTTCATTCAGGTTTTTAAGAATTACTTTACCTCTCTATGCTTATAAAACTTCTAAGGACTTCTAACTGGCAATTGTGTAATATCAAAGCCAATTGTCTCTAGTTAGACAATTTTAAATATGTGCAGTGATAGTTGTTACCCATAACAAAATTTTAAGATTAATCACATTAGGGTCTGTTAAAAAATGCAAATGTCATAATAATTTAGTTATATGCTCTCTTTTTTATGTGGTTCTGTTTTTTGGGGAATACATATTTTATATAGCTTAAATTCCTTACTTATGAGCATAAACCAGAATAAAATAAAGGAGTGGATATAAATCTAGATAGTTGCTCTTTTAATTCAGGGTAAAAGGCTGCTTTCATGTCACCTCAGGCAGGGAGCAAAGCTACTCCATGAAAATTGATCCATAGCCATCCTTCTACCCTGACCATTAACACTAAGGTGGGTTCAGGGAAGGATCAGAACACGTCTGTGTTTTGCTTTCAAGTCACAAACTTTGCCATTTTATAGCTACAGAGGCAATCAGTACAACTGTGCAGAACTTCTGGAAGATTGGCACAAAGCATTTTAAAAATCACTTTCTAGTCTATATTAAATTCTTCAAAAATACTTATGAAGAAACAGGAAGTAACTAACTTTCTTTACCTTTGCGAGAATTGGCTCGTGAGAAAAGGTAATATATGAAACTTGTAGTATTTTAAAAATCTTCATACTGTAGCCAAAAAAAAAAAAAAACTTAATAGATAAACAAACTTTCCTAGTAATTTAATTTTTACTTTAGGGTTTCTTTAACTCTTAAAACTTCTTTATTAACAGTAAATTTTCTTTATTTTATTCTTTTCTTAATTTTCTATGACTAGTCTTTTTTATTCCAACTCCAAGCTTGTACAACAACTCAGCAAATGTCTTGGGGTGAATGCCTGAACCCAAGGCCTCTTTACTCTTGGGGCCAAGTCTGTCTGACAGATTCTGGAATTACTGATTGTCAGGCTGATTTCTCTTCCCATCTCCACACTTGGTCTGTCCTGCCTTGCACAGAGGCATGTAGACACCCCAGTATACTTGTCTAGACTCTGCTCACACCTATGGTAATAACTATTCCTCAGGCCAAGGTGTGCGGTACATGCTGGACCCAGTCTTGGAAAAAGAGGTACTGTAGGACCTAGAAGCAGGCTTGGGTGATTTGAGTGTGGGATTCTAGATTTCTGTGTGTCATGGCATCTGATCATAAAATCAGTGGGCAGGTCCTGGGTGAGTGCATCCTCTTGGCCCCATGGACTCCTGACCCATTGAAGAGGTGAGGTCCTGGAGAGCCAGGGTAGGCCCCTCTAAGTTCAGGGCTTAAAGCTGGGTCTCAGTTTTCCAGGTTAAAAGTTATTATTGTGGAGAAGCCATCTAGATATATGTGAGGAAATAATAGATATTATATAAACAGGATTATTCCCAGCCATGAACCAGCCCATGTTTAATTAAAAATGTGGAATTGAAAAGTAAATATGTTTTATAATGAACCCCAAGCTAGAGAAAACAAAATTATAACAAAGAATCAAAGAAGGAAGTGAGTTTTTTCATGTCAATGAAAATACTCTGAGAATACTAGGCTAGTAATCACTCATTCCATGAATGTTTTATAGGTACCTGTTATGTCTCCAATGCTGTACTATGTGCAGGGAACACATCAATGAAAGGAAATGACAACATATCTGTCCTCATGCAGTTTATGTTCTTCATTACATAACAGTATATAGAGAGACAAACAATAAAAAAGTATGCAGAAAGTTATCATGTATATAATTGGCATAGTAACTAGAAATATTTATAAGGTGAATAAATAAAATAAGCAGTGGAAGATGAGCGTTGCAGGCAGGGATGAGTAGTGCCAAGTTTCTGTGGTGGAAAATGGCTTTTCATGGGACAATATGAGATGAGGTTGAAGAAAAGACTATTCAGCACCTTGTAGACTATGATAAGGATTTTAATTTTATTCCAGGAGAAATAAGAAGTCCTTAAAAGGTTTGCAGCAGGAAAGTTTCAGATATAATGTAGATTTTTGAGAGATGGCTATATTAGTTAGCTTGGGATGCCATAACATAAAACTGTAAACTGGGTGGTGTAACCGGAAACATATTTTTCTCATATTCTGAAAGCTTGGAATTCTGAGATCAGGGTGTCAACATGGTCAGATTCTGGTGAGGAGGACTGTCTCCCAGGTTGCAGACGGCCATCCCTTCACTCTCAGTGTGTTTTTTCATGGCAGATACGAGAGACAGACAGAAAAAGAGACAGTGGAGACAGCGCACAAGAGCGCTTTGGTGTGTTTTCTTATAAAAACACTGATCTCATCATGAAGGCTCCACCTTTATGACTTCATTTATTATAATTAACTCCCAAAGTCTCCATCTCCAAATACTATCCCATTGGGAATTAGGGCTTCAACATATGAATGGGGGGGACACACACCTTCAGTCCATACCAGTCGCTGGTTGCTGTGTGGAGAGAGGTACAAGTGGCAGGAAGGAGACCAGAAAGAAGGCTATTGTGTTCCAAGAGTAATGACAGTCAAGAATGTTATCACACAGCACAAGTTACTCGAGAGTCTAACTAAGACAACATAAAATGCTTTTGGATATTTCCATCTGATAGCCATATTTTAAAAATCACCTTGAACATTTTGCAATTCTCAAGCATTATGTTTATGTACTATTTGTGCAGATAAAAAGTGGATGTGGGAGGAAAAGGCCAAGAGCAGGTCAGTCTTCCTTTTCAGTCCCTGCCCGTATAACGTGTCAGAAAGTGTGACAATATTAAATGGATGGGAATAAGAGAGTGGAGTGGATTTAAATCCAGCTTCTATGTAAAGATTTTCTGGGATCCTAATATCAACCCCACCTAAAATGTTTGCTTCAGGACACAGATTTCAGCCAAATAACAGACCAAGCTAGGATGAAAATATGGGGACGCTAAGTCAAATTCCTTACTCTTTTGCTGCCACCCTACCTCCCCCCGCTATCTTTCTTCCCCACCTTCCTGTATTTGCTCTGAATCTGTGTTGTTGCCCTCTTCTTGCTCAGCTCACTGATTCAACTTTACTGGACCCCAGCTGTTTGCAAAGCACTATTGCCTTTTCCTGAAATTCTCTCCTAGGTTCTCAGACACTTGTTTAAATTGTTAAATTGGGTATTAATTCAACTAGGGGTAAGGAGCGGGGGGAAGACCACAAGCCGCCTCATTTCAGCAGTTCCCTGATAGCTTTCCCAACTCCAAAAAGTCAGTTTCAACCAAGTGTGCTACTACATGTGCAAAAAAGCAATGCTACGGCAGCTATCTGAGAGTATGACAGTGAAAAAAATATATACTATTTCCAGTCACTGAGTAAAATAATTATTAAAGTGTACACCATAGCTGCTGTAGACAGTTATGTACTATGGGGAATGCAGCAATAAATGAACTGGTGTCTGCATTTATGCCCCTATGCCCTGACAACATGGCCTCATTAATTCAAGGAGGCCCTATTAAAAGGGTGGCAAGTGGTTTGCAACCTTGTTTTCTCACCCATTAACTACAGCACCCTGACCACAAGATGGCCTTTTTTATGTATTATTACATAATGCCAGTCTGATTTTCCCAAACATAGCTCGCACAGTATAACAAAAAACCACTTGGCTTTGGCCAAACGAGGCTCAGCTGCCTGCAGCCCAAGTGACACGCCCTCCTGTCACTAGAGAGTTATGATCTAGTTGAGAAACGAAAAATGAAATAACCACTGAACAATTCCAGACAATGTAAAAATAATCTCTATTGAATTCAACTGTGAAAAGGACATCCCAAGCGAACTCTTATTCATACTAGCTGAAGAATACTGTGTTACTCAAGTTTCAACAATTCGGACTGATTCATTTCTCAAGCTGTCTCCATTGTTTTTCTCCTGAAGAAAGTCTATAAAGATGCTGCAAGTAAAGCCCGTAAGAAAGCTGTAGAGCTGAATTCCATTCCTCCTGGGCTGCTCTTCCAAAAACAGCCTTCATTAACCATGGATAAGTAACATGGAGGCACCAGGCTTAGAGAGCAAACCTTTGAAATTAGATATTATCATTGCCAATAAATCTATTTGGCAACTTAACCCCTAATATAACACCCACTAAAAGATGATATAGGTATATATGTAAATAGAGATATAGATACATAGATATGCATTAGATATAGTGACTACTACATGCAAAGTTCTGATGCTCTATCAGTGAGTAAAAGAGGTGAGGGGAAATAGTCATTAAATAAATATGCAATTTATTATATGATCACTATTATGATATGTGCTTTGAAGAAGAAATTAAGTGCTTTGAAAACTTATAATGAGGCTTTGACCTAGTCTTGGGGACCTGAATTGGCTGTTAGGATTCGGTTTTAGCACTAATAATAATAAATAAACTTGCCCTCTTTTACTTAGAAGTGGTCTGGCTTCCCTGCTAGGTAGTGACTCTGCTAAACTCTACACAGGCCACAGAAGAACTTTGTTCATATTTCGCAAGTTCCACAGTCCATCTTCTGAAAAACTACATGACAGTGATCTCAGGAGGAAAGATAACCAGGACCAAGGTCCTCATACCTAATCTCTTTAGTTTACCTGTCTCAGCAGGACCAGTGCTGCCCTCCCAGTTATCCATCAGGATGAGGACACTTATCTCTATACAGTTCTATATATGCCCTTAAATCTGACCAAGTTCTACCTCCCCTCCACACCGCTCTAAATTCTTGTTTTGTGGCTTTTGAAACTCATAGTCCGCTTGCAGCTAACCCTTTTATCTCTGTCTTTTTTCTGGTCATTCTTGTTACCTTTGGGCTCTCACTGAAACTTGGCCCTCCCCAAGGTCACAGCTTCCCCTGAAGCCTTCTCAAGTGGTTGCTCTTTTCTCAACCATACCTTATGTCTTGCTGGTACTTGCCCTTCCTTGCTAATTTCTATATGCTTCCTAATAAATACATACTCATGCACACACATACACACACTGAAAATACTCCCCTGTCTGATGACACTACCAGTTGACAGCAACTAACATTTACATAGGTTGAACATCCCTTATCTCATCCTAAGGACCAGAAGTGTTTCCTATTTCAGATTTTTTTCAGATTTTGGAATATTCGCCTATACATGCCTGTTGTTCACTCGATCTGAAAATTCAAGCATGGCAGGGCTCAAAATGATTACCTTGTTCCAGGCACCGATCTGACTTAATATACACAAAAACACTGAGTTACATATGTTCCTATCCTTATTCTACTGATGCACTTGAGGTACTGGGACATTGGATGAAATATTCACAGTTAAACAGCTAGGAGGTGTTAGAGTGGGGATTTGTACCCTGGAAGTGTGGCTCCAGAGTTCATCTTCTTAAAGACTATGTCATATTTGCCTCCCGTCACTTGCTGGCCTGTGATGCAGTGATGATCTTAGTTCTGTGTATTAGTCTGTTTTCATGCTGCTGATAAAGACATACCCAAGACAAAAGAAAGAGGTTTATTGGACTTATAGTTCCACATGGTGGGAAGGCCTCACAATCATGGCAGAAGGTGAAAGGCACATCTCACATGGTGGCAGACAAGAGAAGAGAGCTTGTGCAGGGAAACTCCCCTTTTTAAAAACCATCAGATCTTGTACTACTTACTCACTACCATGAGGATAGCACAGGAAAGACCTGCCGCTATGATTCAGTTACCTCCCACCAGGTCCCTTACACAACACATGGGAATTCAAGATGAGATCTGGGTGGGGACACAGTCAAACCATGTCATTCCACTCCTGGCCCCTCCCAAATCGCATGTCCTCACATTTCAAAAACCAATCATGCCTTCCTAACAGTACTCAAAGTCTTAACTCATTTCTGCATTAACTCAAAAGTCCACAGTCCAAAATATCATCTGAGACAAGGCAAGTCTCTTCCACCTATGAGCCTGTAAAATCAAAAGCAAGTTAGTTACTTCCTAGATACAATGGGATTATAGGCATTGAGTAAATACAGCCATTCCAAATAGGAGAAATTGGCCAAAACAAAGGGGCTACAGGCCCCATGAAAGTCTGAAATCCAGCAGGACAGACAAATCTTTCAAAGTTCCAAAATGATTTCCTTTGACTCCATGTCTCACATCCAGGTCACACTGATGCAAAAGGTGAGTTCCCATGGTCTTGGGCAGTTCCACTCCTGTGGTTTGTTAGGGTACGACCTCTGTCTTGACTGCTTTCATGGGCTGGCATTGAGTGTCTGCAGCTTTTCCAGGCACACAATGCAACTGTCAGTGGATATACCATTCTGGGGTCTGGAGGATGATGGCCTTCTTCTCACAGCTCTACTAGGAAGTACCCCAGTAGGGACTCTGTGTAGGGGCTCCAACCCCACATTTCCTTTTCACACTGTCCTAGCAGAGGTTCTCCCTGAGAACCCTGCCCCTGCAGCAAACTTGTGCCTAGACATCCAGGCAATTCCATACATCCTCGGAAATCTAGGTGGAGGTTCCCAAACTCCAATTCTTGACTTCTGTGCACTGGCAGGCTCAACACCACATGGAAGCTGCCAAGGCTTGAGGCTTGGACCCTCTAAAGCCACAGCCTGAGCTCTACGTTGGCACCTTTCAGCCATGGCTGGAGCGGCTGGGGCACAGGGCACAGGGCACCAAGTCCTTAGGCTGCAGACAGCACAGGGACCATGGGCCCAGTCCACGAAAGCACTTGTGCCTCCTAGGCCTCTAGGCCTATGATGGAAGGGGCTACCTTGAAGAACTCTGATATGCCCTGGAGACATTTTGCCCACTGTCTTTGGGATTAACTTTCAGTTCCTCATTATTTATGCAAATTTCTGCAGCCAGTTTGGATTTCTCCTCAGAAAATGGGATTTTCTTTTCTATCGCATTGTCAGGCTGCAAAATTTCCAAATATTTATACCCTGCTTCCCTTATAAAACTGAAGCCTTTAACAACACCCAAGTTACCTCTTGAATGCTTTGCTGCTTAGAAATTTCTTCCACCAAATATCCTAAATCATCTGTCTCAAGTTCAAAGGTCCACACATCTCTAGGGCAGGGGCAAAATGCTGTCAGTTTCTTTGCTATAACATAATAAGAGTCACCTTTGCTCCAGTTCCCAACAAGTTCCTCATTTCCATCTGAGACCACCTCAGACTGGATTTCATTATCCATGTCATTATCAGCATTTTGGTCAAAGCCATTCAACAAGTTTCTAAGGAGTTCTACACTTTCCCACATTTTCCTATCTTCTTCTGAGCCCTCCAAACTATTCCAAACTCTGCCTGTTACACAGATCCAAAGTTGCTTCGCCCTTTTTTTGGGCATCTTTTCAGCAGCACTCCACTCTACTGGTGCCAATTTACTGTATTAGTCTGCTTTCCTGCTGCTGATAAAGACATACCCAAGACTGGGCAATTTACACACACACACACACACACACACACACACACACACACACACACAAAGAGGTTTACTGGAGTTCCACGTGGCTGGGGAGTCCTCACAATAATGGTGGAAGGTGAAAGGCACATCTCACATGGTGGCAGACAAGAGAAAAGAGCTTGTGCAGGAGAAATTCCCCTTTTTAAAAACCATCTATCTCATGAGGCTTATTCACTATCATGAGAACAGCATGGGAAAGACCTGCCCCCATGATTCAGTTACCTACCACCAGGTCCCTCCCACAAGACTTGGAAATTCAAGATGAGATTTGGATAGGGACACAGTCAAACCATATCACTCTGAAACCATGGTTTTTCCCTCTGTTACTGGTCCTGTGATCAACCTTGGTGACTTCAATAGATGGGGAGAAAATTCAACACGTAGGCCTCGTGGTTCCTTAATGCCATTCCCCCAATCATGCACTCTCCTGGATGTCCTCTTGATCTTGTCATTGCCAATAACTGTTCCATCTCCCAAATCCCACTCTCAAATACTCAAATAACACCTTTCATGCTTCCACTTATAGACTCTAGCACCTCCACTCCTACGATTGTTCTACCACACCATACTTCGTTTCTTCCTCACTCACTTGCATTCCATGCCTGATTACAATCATGTCCTTGCACTCTCCTCTTTCCTTTTCCTTTTCTTTCTCAATCCTTCTTTCTTGACAGGATTCTAATCCAGGTTGAATCTAGCTCTTCACCTACACTCATAATTCTGCGCAGCTGAACATGAAGTGAAAATGAAGTCATGATAATTTTAAATTTATAAAAGCAAACGTCAGCACCACCTAGTAACTCTACCTTTTACTAATCAGTTATCTTTCCTAGTCTACAACATAACTGAATTTTACTTACTTTCCTTTCTCTACAAACCTGAAACATCACATATTTAATCTTGTATAAGTGATAATTTTGCCTAATATTGTCTGAGCAAATATAAATCAGTGACCATCCTCATCCTTCCACGTTCAAACTTCCAACCTACCTGCATTCATGAATTTGTACTCTGTCTCTCCTCCCTTCAAAAGGGATGGTATTCCAAGCCCATTTCCAAAATCATTGTTTTAAAAATTTCACAATATAATTAAACTTTACTATGTAGAAATCCAGCAATGTATTACAAAAATGTAAACAAAGAAAACCAAATGAACCTATATCAAATTTTTTTGAGGTTTTTTTTTCCTAGCTTCAGTACTGTTTTTCCTTCAGGATGTATCCCTGTGGTTTTATTTTGCTTTTCCCCAAAGTAATTGTGCACCTATCAACACGATTGATTGTGGAAATAAGTAATAGATGTAGCATCATCACTTTCTTATTGGATTCTCATAATGAATTCAGCATTTCTCAGCATATTGAGCTTCTAAATTATTAATCTTATACATAGTCCAAAAACACATTCATAACATAGAACATATACTATAGAGAGAACAAACTATACTCTGGTGTCCAGTGTTTGTGACAACACAAACCAGAAGAGAAAAGCTTGAACTGTTTGCATATCACCAACACAAAAAGATGAAAAAACATTTAAATGTAAGAGCAACTTAAGCAAACTTTTATCTGCTTATCTCCTAGATAGTTTGATATAAACAATATCAAATAATTTATTTCAATTTTCTGTCCAATTCTTTTTTTCTATTTATTTTTGGTTTTTATTTTTTATTTCAATAGGTTTTTTTGTATGAGTGGTGTTTGGTTACATGAATAAGTTCTTTGGTGGTGATTTAGTGTACACCATACCCAGTGTGAGGTCTTGTATCCCTCAAGCCCCTCCCACCCTTCCCCCCAAGCCTACAAAGTCCATTGTATCATTCTTATACCTTTGCATCCTCATAGCTTAGCTCCCACTTATGAGAACATATGATGTTTGGTATTTTATTCCAAAAACCAAACATCACATGTTCTCACTCAAAAGTGAAGAGTTACTTCACTTAGAATAATAGTCCGCGGTTCCATTCAGGTTGCTGCAAATGCCTTTGTTTTGTTCCTTTTTATGGCTAAGCAGTATTCCATGGTGTATATACATACACATTTTCTTTATCCACTCATTAATGGACGGGCATTTGGGCTGGTTCCATATTTTTGCAAATTGTGCTGCTATAAACATGTGTATGCAAGTGTCTTTTTCATATAATGACTTATTTTCCTCTGGGTAGATACCCAGGAGTGGGATTGTTGGATCAAATGGTAGACCTACTATTAGTTCTTTAAGAATCACCATACTGTTTTCCACAGTGGTTGTACTAGTTTACATTCCCCCCAGCAGTGTAATAGTGTTCCCTTTCTACTCCATCCACACCAACATCTATTTTTTTTTTTATTTTTTGATTATTGCCATTTTTGCAGGAGTAAGGTGGTATCACCTTGTGGTTTTGATTTATATTTCCCTGATAATTAGTGATGTTGAGCATTTTTTCATATGTTTGTTGGTCATTCATATATCTTTTTTTGAGAATTGTTTATTCATGTCCTTAGCCCACTTTTTGATGGGATTTGTTTTTTTCTTGCTGATTTGTTTGACCTCCTTGTAGATTCTGGACATTAGTCCTTTGTCAGATGCATAGTTTGCTAAAATTTTCTCCCAGTCTGTGGGTTGGTTGTCTTTTTACTCTGCTGATTATTTCTTTTGCTGTGCAACAGCCTTTAGTTTAATTAAGTCCCACCTATTTATCTTTGTTGTTGTTGCATTTGCTTTTGGGTATTTGGTAAAGTCTTTGCCTAAGTCAATGTCTAGAAGGGTTTTTCTGATGTTATCTTCTAGAATTTTTAGCTTTCAGATCTTGGATTTAACTCTTTGATCCATCTTGAGTTGATTTTTATGTAAGGTGGAAGATGAGGATCCAGTTTTATTCTTCTTCATGTGACTTGCCAATTATCCCAGCACCATTTGTTGAATAGAGTGTTCTTTCCTCACTTTATGTTTTTGTTTGCTTTCTCAAAGATGAGTTGGCTATAAGTATTTGGGTTTGTTTCTGGGTTCTCTATTCTGTTCCATTGGTCTTTGTGCCTAGTTTTATACCAGTACCATGTTGTTTCGTGACTATGGCCTTGTAGTACAGTTTGAAATCAGGTAATATGATGCCTCCAGATTTATTCTTTTTGCTTAGTCTTGCTTTGGTTATGTATGCTCCTTTTTGGTTTCACATGAATTTTTAGATAGTTTTCTCTAGTTCTGTGAAGAATTATGATGGTATTTTGATTGGAATTGCATTGAATTTGTAGATGACTTTTGGCAATATGGTCACTTTCACAATATTGATTCTACACATCCACTATGTGTTTTCATTGTTTGTGTCATCTATTATTTCTTTCAACAGGGTTTTGTAGTTTTTCTTGTAGAGGGCTGTCACCTCCTTGGTAGGGTATATTCCTAAGTATTTTATTTTTTATTTTTTACAGCAATTGTAAAAGGGGTTAAGTCCTTGATTTGATTCTCAGCATGGTCACTATTGGTGTATAGCATTGCTACTGATTTGTGTACATGAATTTTGTATCCTGAAACTTTACTGAATTCATTTATCAGTTGTAGGAGCTTTTGGGATGAGTTTTTAGGGTTTTCTAGGTATACAATCATATCCTTCGGCAAACAGCGATAGTTTGGCTTCCTCATTACTGATTTGGATGTCCTTTATTTCTTACTTTTGTCTGATTGCTCTGCCTAGGATTTCGAGTATTATGTTGAATAGAAGTGGTGAAAGTGGGCATCCTTTCCAGTTTTCCAGTTCTCAGAGGGAATGCTTTCAACTTTTCCCCATCTAGTATAATACTTACTGTGGGTTTTTCATAGATGGCTTTTATTACCTTGAAGTATGTACCTTCCGTGCCAATTTTGCTGAGGGTTTGAATCATAAAGTGATCTGGATTCTGTCAAATGTCTTTTCTGTGTCTATTGAGATGATCATGTCATTTTTGTTTTTAATTCTGTTTATATGATGTATCACATTTATTGACTTGCATATGTTAAAACATCCCTGTATCCCTGGTATTAAACCCACTTGATCATGATGGACTATCTTTTTGATATGTTGTTAGATTCATTTAGCTAATATTTTATTGAGGATTTTTGCATCTATATTCATATTCATCAGGGGTTTTATTTTTGTTATGTGCTTTCCTGGTTTTGGTATTACAGTGATACTAAATTCATAGAATGATTTAAGGAGTATTTCCTCTTTCTCTATCTTTTGGAATAGTGTCAATAGGATTGGTACCAATTCTCCTTTAAATGTCTGATAGAATTCAGCTGTGAATTCATCTGATCCTGGATTTTTTTTTTTTTTTTTTTTGGCATTTTTAGTTACCATTTCCATCTGACTGCTTTTTATTGGTCTGTTCAGAGTTTCTATTTCTTGCTAGTTTAATCTAGGAGGATTGTATATTTCCAGGAATTTATCCATCTCCTCTAGGCTTTCTAGTTTGTGTGCGTAAAGGTGTTCATAGTAGCCTTGAATGGTCTTTTGTATTTCTGCAGTATTGGTTGTAATGTCTCTCATTTCATTTCTAATTCAGCTTATTTGGATCTTCTCTCTTCTTTTCTTGGCTAATCTCACTAATGGTCTATCAATTTTGTTTATCTTTTCAAAGAAGCAGCTTTTTGTTTCATTTATCTTTTGTATTGTTTTTGCTTCAATTTCATTTAGTTCTGCTCAGATCTTTGTTGTTTCTTTTCTTTGCTGGGTTTGGGATTGGTTTGTTCTTGTTTCTCTAGTTCCTTGAGTTGTGATGTTAGATTGTTTATTTGTGCTCTTTCAGACCTTTTGATGTAGGCATTTAATGCTATGAACATCTCTTACACCATGTTTGCTGTATCCCAGAGGTTTTGATAGGTTGTATCACTATTATTGTTCAAAGAATTTTCTAATTTCTATCTGGATTTCATTGTTGACCAGTGATCATTCAGGAGCAGGTTATTTAATTTCCATGTATTTGCATAGTTTTGTGGATTCCTTTTAAAGTTGATTTTCACTGTGGTCTGAGAAGTATTTGATATAATTTTGGTTTTCTAAAATGTATTGAGACTTGTTTTATGGCCTATTATATAGTCTATCTTGGAGAATGTTCCATGTGCTGACGAAAATAACGTATATTCTGCAGTTGTTGGGTAGAATGTTCTGTAAATATCTGTTAAGTCCATTTGTTGTAGGGTATAGTGTAAGTCCAATGCTTCTTTGTTGACTTTCTGTCTTGATGACCTATCTAGTCCTGTCAGTGGAATAGACCCCAGTGTCTATTTTTCCCATCTTTCTATCTATAGGTACCCCATGTTTAGCTTCCACTTATAAGTGAGAACATGTTGTATTTGATGTTCTGTTCCTGCATTAATTTGGTTAGGATAACGGCCTCCAACTGCATCCACATTGCTGCCATGAACATGGTTTCATTCTTTTTTCTGGCTGTCTAGTATTCCATGGTGTATACGTGCCACATTTTCTTTATCGAATCCACCATTGATAGGTACCTTGGTTGATTCCATGTCTCTGCTATTGTGAATAGTGCTGCGATGAACATACAAATACATGTGTTTTAATGGTAGAATGTTTTATTTTCCTTTGAGTATATACCCAGTAATGGGATTGCTGGGTCAAATGGTAGTTCTATTTTAAGTTCGTGAGAAATCTTCAAACTTCTTTCCACAGTGCCTGAACTAATTTATTTTTCCACCAACAGTATATGTGCATTCCCTTTTCTTTGTAGCTTTATTGACATCTGTCATTTTTTGGCCTTTCAATAATGGTGATTCTGACTGGTGTGAGATAGTATACCATCAGGATTTTGATTTGCAGTTCTCTGATCATTAGTGACGCTGAGCATTTTTAAAAGTGTTTATTGTCTGCTTGTATGTCTTCTTTTGAGAACTGTCTGTTCATGTTCTTTGCCCACCTTTTAAAGGGGGTATTAGATTTTGCTCGTTGCATTACGTTTCTTATAGATTCTAGTTATTAGACCTTTGTTGGATTCATAGTTTGTGAATATTTTCTCCCATTCTGTAAGTTGTCTGTTCACTCTGTTGATGATAGTTTCTTTTGCTGTGTAGAAACACTTTAGTTTAATTAAGTCCCATATGTCAACTTTTCTTTTTGTTGCAATTGCTCTTTTTAAAATAATTTCAACTTTTTTTTTAGGTTGAGGGAGTACATATGCTGGTTTGTTACATGAAACTACCCATGTCTTGACATCATCACTCACACAGGGATTACTTTAATCACTTCCTAGCAAGCCTCTTGATCCTCCAATTCATGCTATGCTTACTGCCAATATACATTTCCCTAAACATTGCTTATGTTAGTCTCTGCTCGAAAACAATCCAGATCTCCCTGCTTAAAATTCTGTGCAATGTAAATTTATTTGCTTAATTTTTAAGACATGTCAGAATGCCTATCCGTGTTTCCCACAAACTCTTTTGCCTAATAAGGTCAGTGTCTTCATGGCTATTTAAAAATCTGTTGCTTCTGAACATTTTCAAGTATTTTCCCGTCACCTAAGCAGCAGTTTTCATCTCTGCTTCCTTTTAAGTTTCAGTCTATCCTTGAAGGCTAAGACCTACTCTCTCCATATTAACTTCCCAATCTGCATTTTTTTTTCTTCTCCCCTCTATGGTCCTGTAGCACTCATGGCATGTTCCACATAGATCAACACATGTCCACAAAAGTATTCAAAAGCTCATTCATTTTATCTCGGTTTTTCCAGCATTACCTCCTAGGAGGCAGGAACTGCATTTCACACAGGCTCCACGGCACTCGCACAGTAATGAACATATAATGGGAATTTATTAGATAGACACTCAGAAGGTTTATGAACCCCCTTTTTGCCTATTTATATTTTCTAAAAAATAAATACATAATTAATATAAAATACTTACCTTTCATTTATTTCAGTAAAATATTACATACATGTATAGTATGAAATAGGTTTATAACCTCTATTTAAGAAAGGTTTCCAGGACTCTCAAAACAAACTAATAAGCACTTAGAATGATACTTTTATTTCTTCTCACTTTCTTTTCTTTTCTATACAGAGAACCTTGGCAATATCCTGAATTTAGTACTAAAAGCAAAAGATAAGGAAGATGTTATGCGGCCTCTGTATAACAGAGACTGTTCTATACTGAAAACTTATGATATACTTTCCACCTTAGACAAAGCCAGACAGGTAAGATTTTCTTTATCATAGTGTTTAGCACAAGCTGGGGAATATAACTGCTCAATAAATTCTTGTTAAGTGATTGAATTTTTGATAATTCACTCAATAGAACCTTCCATTTCTGAAATATGCACATAATATCTTCAGGAATTAGACCTGAGTAGCATTTCCCAAGGCAATCCCTCATTCTAACTTTGAGAAGGAATGTGATTAATTTGAAGCTGCTATTCTAATTTTTCATTTTTAGATTTTTACTATTATCTTCTTTTAGGTTTTTACTATTATCTTGAGAAATAGCAGGCCAAGATCCTTACTTCCATACTACCAGCCATTTCTCTTGGGTAGCAAAACACTTTAGAGCTGTAGAAACAGTATTAGAAACCATGTATTCCAACCCATTCACTCTTCAGATGAGGAAAACATCTCTCAGGTTAGATGGGGCGGGCCAAGACAGAAATCAAACTCTTTTAAACAAGTAACTGCCTTACCTACATTTAAATAATGAAGGATGGCAAAATACCATGAAATCTCGGGGCTGAATAGAACTTACAGATGGTTCATTATTCTTTGTTTTAGCACTTCCAGTAATTGGCAAACAACTCTTTCTACAATGGAATGCCTCGAAAAATTAGAAATGTTCTCAAAAGAGTATTTCTCAGTGACTTATGTTGAATCAAAATTTGTCTTCCCAGAACTTTGCAGCAACAGCCCTAGTTTTGAATTCTCAAACAGTAGCAACAATCCGCTCCCTCTTCCATGGGACTGAACTAAACAATTTATACAACCCTTAAGATTTTGTCCTCCCAAGTTCCTCTGAACTTCCTTTTTATGGCATGACTTCCCTCTGTTTTGACAAAAATCTTATTAGAATTTTGTTCTTGAATCTTAGAATGTTCTCAATTAAAGGCGACAAAAAAATCAAACCCAAGTTGGCTTAAAGAATAACTAAAAACTCCAGGGTAATTTAGGCATAGTTCCATCAGAGCGCTGGGTCCATTTTCCTGTGGTTTGCTCTGCTCCTCTTTAATCAGTGTTAACTTTCTCCCCAGCCTGACTTCCCTCCTGGTTGCTGGATGCCTGCCAGCAGTAATTAGTGCTGCATGATGCCTCATTCAGCAAGAAAGGCAGGTTGCTACCCATTAACTGCTGAAAAAAGGAAACACTGAGATTTACATCAATTGGCCACCCCTGAACCAATCCGTAAAACCAGGGGAATGCCACACACTGATAAGCTTAGGCCTGTATTAATTAAACCAATTACAGTGCAAAGGAAGATGGAATTTTCCTGATTGGCCTTAGCCGAGCATAGCTTACTGTTGAAGCTGGGGTGAGGTCAAGTTCACTCAAACCTTATCGCTGGTATCAACAGAGAAGGTGTAATCGATGTTGAGGAAAAAACCATAGCTTCTGTCCACCATGCATGTATACCTGTATGTAACACTCAGGATGGGTCTGACAAATGTTCAAGTTCAGTGAAATATTAGAAATTAGTCTTATGGCCATTTCCTTCATTTTGAAAATGTTCTTCTATTAACATAGTCTTACCTTGAATTCATTTTCTTTTTTAAAGCAGGTGTAATTGTTAGAGTTTGTGGTTACTGAAGTACCTAAAGTGGTTTTTTAAATTTCATTTTATACTGCTTTTGAGTTTAACTTTTAAAACCTCCCCACCAAGTGCATTCTTATGGAACTGTTTGCAAAAACCAAAACAGTACATTAATTCGGCTCCTCAATCTCCGTGTTCTGTTTTTTTATGCATTGTTCTATCTACTAAAACACTTCAAATTATGTCTCTAAAAGTCAATACGTTAGTTTACCCTTTGCAGACAGATGCCTCTTCACCCAGATTGGATTTTTATATGTGACCAAGACAAAGCCAAAGACAAAGCCATGAGACATACTGTGGGAAACCTTCCTGCAAGCTAATATCATATTAATAATTACATGCAGTTGTTCAACCAGCTTTACACATCTGCTTACATTCACTATTATTCAGTCATATTTCCACCCTTGTTCCCAAGGACATATGAGTGATTTCATCAAAATCCCTGCCTAAACACAAATATTGCAACCTCCCAACCCTCTAAAATCTCCCAGGCTACTCAACCTACAGAAAATTAAATAAGGCTAATTTGGCAGGAATGCTTTTAGTGCACTCAAATTGGATCTTAGAGGTTGTCTCATTATTTTCTAAGTGATTTCAATTCCTTGTTAAAGTAATCCATTCTAAAATGCTATTAAAGATCAACGTTGCTGATCTAATAGTTTCCAGAATCTACCTTTTAACCCTTTGAGAGAATTGGTGTGATATTTGCTTAGATCGCATCTTCTAGCAGTACTCCCCTTCTCTGTGATTTCTGTGGATTACTGCCAATCATTCTGTGATTACAACTGTAAGTCCTTTCGACACCTTGGAATGTAATTTGTCTATGACTGCAAACTTGAATTCATTTAGAATGTCTGGGTGGCTTCCTATCATCTCTTCTTTTTACTTTTTCTGGGACTTCAATTCATTGTTAATGGTGTTTTTCTAGCTGTTCTATTTTGATGATAACTTCTTCATAGTGGCAAGGACAGATTCAAAATAGGAGCAGAGTAATTCTGCCTCCTGCCTGTATTTGTTAGCCTCTCATCATCTTTTCTAAACAGTGGGCTGATGCACTATATTCTCATAATTATGATTCCTAGCTTTTGCAGAAGTACTTTTCTCTGCTGGGAACACTCTTCCTGTTCTGAAACTTTCTGTAATCTAACTTTTGTTCATCCATCAAGTCTTAACAATAATCTCTCTGAGGAGTCTTCATTTATCCTGCGAAGCTAAATTAGATGCCCCTCCTATATCTTATGATACCTTATGATAGCCCTTTGGTGGAATTTAGTAGATTATATTGTAAATGTCCGTTAGCATGTCTGCATTCCCCATTTGACTATCAGTGGTTAGAGGATAAGGATCTTTCCTTGTTCTCTTCTGCAGAGATTTTCATAGTTCTTGGCACCAAATAGGTGCTTAATATTAATAATTGTTCAATGAATTAAACCTGTAAAGGTCCTTTTGGTTAACTTTGAGCATTGTTTTCTTTCTTATATTTTCTTCCAAGATTTATTTTACTGCCACATCAAGTTTCCTTGGTGGTTGAAAGTAAATCTAGAATAATGATTTCTTCATACTTTTTTTTTTTTTCAGTAAAAATCTTCCTTGTCGAACCTCTGAGGTATTAATTTTTGGGGAAGCTTAAAATAATGTTTCTTATGATAAAAGGAAAAAATCTTCTACTATACATATATACTGGATCAGAAAATATGCTCATCAGAAATGTTTGAGGTGCATGGAGTATACTCCACAAATGGAAACATGAAAATAAAAGTGAGATGACTATTTTTGTAGAGACAAAATGAAACAAATTTCACTAGAATTTTTTTAAACACAAGATTTTAAAAAAACACATTTCAGTCATTAAGACAACTTTAATATTTTGAAAGCTTGAAAACTATATTTTTTATCAAATGCACTCAGTAAATTTTACAATCTTTAGTTTTTCTATTTACCCATGGTATTTCCTACTGATACATTTTTCTTACAACAATAAATCTCCTTAACTTATTCAATTTGTCACCTGTTCAGTAGTTTATAAAATTTTAAAGCTAATGGTATAACAAACTCAAATGATGATATTTTATATTTATAAGTGCATCCGGGGATGAATAAGTAATGAAAACACAGTCTGCTGCTACTAAAAGTGAGGGACTTAAGAAGTTTAGCTACAAAAGAGATGGAATGCACTTGATTTCCTCTGATTTTAAAATTCAAGTAGATTTGATCCAGCTTGGTTCTTAAGAAGGTCATCAATAGAAAACACCCTATTACTTTTTCTTCTGTTCAGCACTGGATATGCAGTAATTTTCCTAATCTACTGCCACAGATTGAATGCATCGTTGCATTTTTTTCAAACTATCTTGTGTTATATGACATGTTTGATGACAGACTTTCCTGACCACAGTTTTCAATTAAACTTATCAGTCAAAGGTCATTTACAAGCAACTGTGATTGACTGAGAGTCAGAAGTATTATTTTCATTGATTAGGGTTTAAAGAGAAAAATTGTTGCCAATTGGTACAGTCGAAAGATATAGTACAAATAATCTGTAGCTACTTTTTAGCCAAGTGTAATGACAGATTTCAAGAGAGAGGACTTAAAAATGTCATCTTTAAATTTTTTAAAGAAAAATATTATTAATATAGTTATAATTCATTTGTATGCAGCCACCAAGAGAGAGAATATCTGCAATGTAATACAATATAATGGCAACAACAGTGTCACACTAACACATAATATTTTATACCTCATGTTAATTGTCATTGTAAATACGAACTGTCATGTTTATATAAATTATAATATTTCCATAATAAATATAAGTCATCATATTATCTACTTTCAGTAGAATTAAGAAGATTGGCCTTCTAGTGCTGAGACACCATTAATTATCTGTACAATCTATGACAAATCATTTAAACTCTCTAGGTCTCAATGTTTTCTATGCATAAGTAGTAACCCCTCAAAAAATTAAAATCTACAAAGTTTGTAGTAGGGGGGCCTTGAGTTACTTTTAATATTTCATAAAGCTCTTGGGAACTTTGTACTTATCTACAATAAAAACTCATAAGCTCCACATAGTTTCTGATACATAAAAACTAGTTAATAATAAAGTATGAAATGAATAAGAGAATAAATGAAAAAGTAAATGAAAGAATGAATGAATGAATGAATAAAAATTAGAACAGTAGGTTGATCTGCACTTTATATCAACTCTGTTGTCTACTGGTTATTTCTTGCTGATCTGATTTCCAATTATATGTGCTTGTGACTATTTAAAAATGAATTAGTCCAGGCACAGTGGCTCATGCCTGTAATTCTAGCACTTTGGGAGACCGAGGCAGGCAGATCATGAGGTCAGGAGTTCGAGACCATCCTGACCAGCATGGTGAAACCCCATTTCTACTAAAAATACAAAAATTAGCTGGGCATGGTGGTGCACGCCTGTAATCCCAGCTACTCCGGAGACTGAGGCAAGAGAATCACTTCAACCCGGGAGGCAGAGGTTGCAGTGAGCTGAGATCACACCATTGCACTCCAGCCTGGGCAATAGAGGCAGACTCCATCTCAAAAAAAAAAAAAGAAAAAGAAAAAAAGAAAAAAGAAAAAAAAGTGAATTAACAATTACTTTTTCAATGTAATTTGAGGAGTAAAATATTTTTAATACCCAGAGCAAGTCATGGGTATTAATAAAAATGATGCTTGGTAGCATTAATATTAGAAAATAATAGAAAAATGGAAATACATCTACCTATACAAGTACCATAAATCCTTTTCAGTGACTCTATTGCAGCTATGAGGAATTCTAAAGCTTTTTCACAGGGATTGTTGTCTATTACTTTCATCATTTTATGTGATATGATCCTACCTGTGACAATCCCTTATCCTAAAATCTCAACTAACAAATTGAAGAAATCAATAAAAATTATCTTACTTATAAGATATTAGTGGTTATCACTAATTTCATATAAACTCAATTTTATTTCATTTAAAGCTATATTTGCCTCCATAACTCCTCTTTTCACAATGATTGATTCCGAGGGTGAGGTATATTTTATTCCATCTAGAACGAGATGTCCTGATCAGAGGGTAAAAGGTAGAAAAGTTTTTTCCCTTTATCCTTAAGGAAAATTGTTAGTCCTTCTCCTTATGTAAGGAAGAAAGTAAAATATTTTTTTTCATTTTTTGAAGTAACGTATGACAACTTAGTGCTATTTCCTCTAACTTTTCCCTGAATATGTTCCTGATTCCATAACAACCGTACTCATTCTTTATTTTGCTTATAGCTGAGTTGATACTAGGCTCCAATATTGTTGTTATTATTGATTTCACTGGCATTCTCTGTTATATAGTCTTCACTAAAAAGCCATGAATACAATTTATTGTGGTAAATTATACAAATACTTGTTCACAAAGCGAGAGTATTAACTGACATTTGTCTTTCCTGTTAAGTCTGTTCATTGATGTTGATCAATTCATTATTGTTTAATACATATAATTTTTATCCAATTTAAATGGACTAGACTGAATTATGCTGCTTTCTGGATAATAGAATTTTAAGTCAGCAGCATGTTTAATATGCATGGACAACCCCCCATAACCTCTCCAATAAATAAATAAATGAACAAACAAACAAACAAATAAATGTATGGCATATCAGGAAACATGGTCTTTACTTGACACTGGGGGAAACACACATGTGTTTTCCCAATGTCATGTGTTAAACATATCTAAATATGTGTTGATACATTTAATGTGTGTTTTAATACATACATTTAAAAAATATAAAATCAATTAAATAAATATGTAAAATTAAATATAAAAATATATTTTATATTAAAATAAAATATAAAATTTATATTAAAATAAATATAAAAATATATTTTAACTTAAAAATATATTGTAACTTAAATATATTTTTATATTTAAGTAAAAATATATTTCTTAAATTTAATAACTATATACTTGCTCTCTCAGGACAGAACTTTTCAAGGTCAAAAATTAAATTAAAATTCTTATTTAGAAAGTTAAGAAAGCACTGAAATTATTTTGACTTTAGACTATGTAGTTAATCTTATCGAATCTTAGTTTCCATTTTTTTTTTCTGTCCCACAGGACAGAAGGCACAGAAGACAAAGCCTATGGCTCACCAAAGTGATAAATCCAGTAGCGCATACCTACATAATGCTGGGATCCTAAATGACTCTACCCTGTGTATGGTGTGTACCAGTAATAAATCCACCCCACAGCACAAGAGAGGGAAATTCTTTGCTATGATTTTTGTGCTAAATTCAGACAAAGTATCTCCCCTGAACATTCATAGCGAAAGAACACTCCTCATGCTGATTTGTACACTGAATCCACATTGACCTAGTGGCCTAACAAACCTAAATCCAACAATCTGTTTAAAGTGGTCCCAAATAGTAGTTACTTCAGAGATCTCAGATAAACCTAGGCAAATTATCTTTGAGGGAATACACATTCTATCCAGGCTTCAAAGGATTTCTACAGGTAAAGTTCCAAGAAACATGAATTTACAGTCAAAATTTATAAGATAATACCCACAATAAATCACTTGATAGAGTCCAACAGAAACAACAGATGACAGAAAGACTTTAGATGTAGAATATAAAATTATATTTCAATCTGTCTAAATAAATAAAAGATATATATATAAAGCATTATAAAAGAGTAAAACTATACAAATGCAAATCATATTGCAAAAGAGCCAAATGGAACTTCTGGAAATAAGATTATGTGTAACTGAAGTAAAAAATTTCAATGGATGAGTAAACAGCAAATTAGATACAGTTAATGGGAAATGTAATGACTAGACTCAGTGCTGAAGAAATTGTCTATAATGTAACATGTAAACACAAGTAGTTGGAAAATATTAAAGAGAAGTTAAAATACATACAGAATAACATAAAATTTTTAATACACATGTCATTGGAGTACTACATTAAAAAAAAAAAAAACTAGAAAAAAATGAGGAAGGGACAATATGAGAGATGGTATCTTAGGTCAGTTTTCCCAGAAGCAGACCCTGAGGCAAGGATTCATGGACAAGTGATTTAGAAACGCAATACTCCCTGTAGAGATCAGCAAGGTAGCATGGAAAGCAGAAGGGGGAAGAGAAGAAAGTCATGCCAGGGTGCAGTCTCAGATAAAGTCCTGCAAATACAGCTTTGGCCTGATCTTGCCAGAGAATGTTGGAGTAAGTTAACCTCAGAGTTGCCCAAGGCAAAGAAGGTAACTTGCTGTACTCCTACTTCTGTGGGACATTGGTCAAGGGCTGTGTGGAAGGAGTAAATTCTCAGGGACTTCTAGATTTCTGTATATGTGGATTAAAAACCCCCATAGAAAAAGTACCATTCTCAAAGAAGAGGCATAGTTGCAATTTGCCAGATAATAGTCAAAATTGCTTTCATACTTGTTTATTTTTTTCTTGGTTCCCTTTAATTTTGGCCTGGTCTCATAAACTCTTCAATGTGCATAAAAATAATGTCAAAATTTTGCCCTTCTTATAGTTGTCCTCAGTGAGACACTTGTTGTATTAAACTAATCCAACAATATTTTTAATTGAAAGTTTTACCTTTATTCTCAACTTTTATCATCTTTTCTTTGAAGTTTTCTTTTGTATTTTATATTTTGTTGGATAATGTTTCTTCTAATCCATTCTGAAGGTCTCTGTCTTTTGTCAGTGAGTTTAATACATTTACATTTATTGTAATTGTTACTAGGATTCATTTATTTCTTTATATTTGATTTTTTATTGCATATTTTCTGTGTATTAGTTTAATTTGCCTGTCATACTTTCCATTCAATTTCATACAAGAAGTTTCTTCTTCTCGTATGAAAGTTAATATTGTATTTTATTTATTGTTTGGTTACCAGTAAAACAATGATGCATATCTACATTAATTTTTTCTTCTACCCATTTCTTAGCTTATCCATATTCATATCTTCTCTCTCTACCTTGTCTCTTATTTTCTTCTCCCCTGCCACCACGTTTGCATTTTCTACATTTTTAACTCTGAGCTTTATGGATCTTTTATAGATTTTAAGTTTGTTTTAGCAACAAGAAAATTTACTATGCTGTTTTCTTACCTGTATATTTCATATATTTCATAGATTTTTCTAGTTTCAACTTACTATTTTGCTACCTGAAAGTATTTTCAAGAGTCATTTGCTTGATGAAACTTGAGTTCTTGTTTGCCTGAGAATATGTAATTATGTTTCCTTTGCATGTAAATTATTGTTAGTTGCATATAGTATTTCAGATTTAAAGTCCCTTTGTTATGACTCTTGAAAAACGTTGTTCTCCTCTATTATGCATATAACATTAACAATAATTATATTAGTGTTTCATTTCTTGTTATTTTTGTTTTTTAAATACTCTGTTTTCTATTAGAAAACTTTAATAATCTCTTCTTTATGTTTGATGTTTTAAAATTCACTTTAATATGTTTGTATTGTCTTTTTAAATCATGTGAAAGGTTTGGCACTGTGAAACTTTGCAATATTTTTCTTTTTTAATTCTTACAAATATTAGGCCACTCTTTCTCCAAATATTTCCTCTCTTTCATTTTTTAAAAATATAGTTTCCTGGAATACCTTCAATGTGAAGGTTAACAATTATATATCCATCCTTCCTCTCTCCAAAATTTTGTTTTTTCTTCTTTTTCTTTATCTTTTTCTTGTGACATTTAAAAAATTTCCTCTACTTAATCTTCAAACTTATTAGTTTGTTACCCAATTGTATTTATTCTATTTTAATTTACCTATTGAGTTATTTTTTATTTTTTCAAAATGTATTATTCTACTCATCTTTTCCATTATTCTCCCTTATCTCTTTGAGAATATTTAATTCTTACTTATATTTATTTTAACATTTTATTTATATTTATTTTGAGTTTCTGTTCCACAATTCTCTTCTATCTGGTATAAGGTGAAGGAATCCACCTCAAGTCTGAGATTTTCTAACTTTGCAATCTGTACAGAATCACTCTCTGTGCTCACTGCCCCACAGTAAGCAATTATGTACTTTGAGGACTCTTGTTTTCTCCTCACTAGTCCTGATAGGGAAGATGGAGAAGAGAAAATCAGAATCCACCCAAAATATCTGGGAACCTGTTGTTATTCACCCTCCAACCCAGCTAGGTTGGAGTGCCTTTCTGCTGTTTCCTCCATTTGTCACTGATGCTGGGTTGGTGCTACTGTTTTTTCTCCTTACTGTAGGAAATAATTCTCGCAGGGCAATGTGAAGAAAGGCAGAAATTACAACTTAAAAGTTCTTTTCCAAGTTCCTGCTGTTTTTGCAGCCAGTTCTTTTCATATCTAAATTGTTCTTCCTTCCATATATATGATGAATCAGCTTGTGTCTTTCTAAGAGTACTCAGTATTTCATTTTTTGTTTCTCAGAATCAACCAGACTAGCATTTGTTTCACATCTACAGAATTATATTAAGGGGAAGAAGACAGCCATACTCATTAATTTGTCAAAAACTGGGAGAGGTTTTTCCAGTGATCTTATTTTACCCTTATAACTAAGATCAATATTATTGCTGTATCTCCTTCAAGACTCAGTTTTTGGCTATTACGAATTAATTCATTTCCACAGGATTCTATGTACCTAGCTCAGTGTCATGGGCAAAAGTGTTTTCAATAATTCCTAACTTCTATATTTCTGGGGAGGCCAATTTTCATAAATCTATTACTAAATTTGCACACATATTTTACCCTGTGGAATAATACACTTGTCTAAATTGCAAATAAAAAAATCCTAAATATAATGCTAAAATTCTGCAATATGACTTATATAGGCAGTAAGTAGATAAGAAATAATTAAGGGGCCCAACTAATGCTTTCTATGAATAAATAGGGATAGATAAGTAAGACACAGCATCATGAGACTTTCTATGCCTTTATTTCATACAAATGTTGTGAAGTAGTTCACAGCTTCACAACGTCTTCTTTGAGGATGAAGGACAATCTTAACACTCACCTTGAACTGCTTTCTAGTTTTCCAGAGTCCATTTGTAAATTATACTTAAATAGGTTTAAAATTACTTCTTTCTCTCAGGTAAGTTTTTAATTCCACATGAAGTATTCCAAAAGAAAAAAAAATATGTCAGATTTATTTTCATATGTTTACAAATACGCATTTTTAAATCCACTTTGAGACTTTTACCTTGATCATTCCAATATGACAGCACAGTTGTATCTATTGACATTGACTGGTATTAAATTGAAGAACTGCTGTAAATTACCTCTCCATTCAGATCTATATGTCTAAAATGTAATTTTCTTCCTCTTACATGCAACACTATTTCTTTTAGCTCCTCAATATTTTGAAACCATCTATTTGTCCATGAAAAAAAAAAATTCTTCCAGGATTAATAGAACAAACAATTTGGTGAAGACTTCTGTGAAATTACCACAAGAGATAGATCATAATAGGTGGTTGTAACAAGCAAAAAAGCTCCTAAGAAAAGGCTTTCAGAGGACTCTAAGGGTCAAAATCTCCCATGGGCTTTGCAAACAGCAGCCCCAGTTGCAAATCCAGGAACTGGCTTTAGGTACATGAAGCTCAGCTCAGGTTGTCGCTGGCACAAAGGGTCAGCTCTAAATGAAACTCTAAATAAGTGAATTCCATTTCAGTGTACTGCAGGGGCCTTTGAAAACAGTATGCTGAGAATAGATAGGGCTCAAGGAAAGTATCTCCAATTGAACTTTTAATGAACTCTCGTAGGCGCCAAGAAGGCGAGCAGATAAGGAAGAGCATAGAGACAAGGAACTGAGTAGAAGGTTACATCTGGGTAAAGAAAGTTTGTTTTGCATTGTGTTCTTTCTGCTGCCATGGGATTTATGGAGTATAAATAAAGTGAGGCGGAGGCTCTGAGCGCGGCCGCCATGTTCTCTGTTTGTCTTTGTCTTTTGTGTCTGTTCATTCTCCACCACCCCCGGCACGGACCCCAATAAGTGGCACAGCGAGCAGGGTTCGCACGGGTGAGTAGGGGAGAACAAGAAGGGGAACCCCCTAGGAGCGGGTAAAGCCCGGATATTGTTAAGGGGAACCTTCTTAAGCTTTCATTATGGGGAATTCCACTTCCTTGGCCTCAGAATATTTAAGATTATTACAAAGGCTTTTACTTTCAATTGGAGTTGATACCAAAGAGAGAACTTTATGGAAATTGTTTGCTCATGTGGAACAACATTGCTATTGGTTTCAATATCAAACTAAAGTGCAATTAAATAAACGAGATTGGCAACAGGTTGTTAAGACCCTTCGTCAAGCGCATTAGCGCGGCGATGTAATGTCGGCACCTTTGTGGGCCCTCTGTGCCTCTATTACTCAGGCTTTGGAGCTCTTAGAGACAGACTCTGAAAAAGAGGAGGGTGGAGATGAGGAATCTTTGAAGTCTCCAATAGCCATTTCCCCTCCTTTAGATAATCCTGTAACTGATGGGGAAGGTCCTTTGCATAATGATGTGTCTCAGGAAAGGGAATCAGAAATTCAAAAGGAGCTTCAGCCCGTTGTTCAATTGTTACAACAAATTTTACAATTGCAGTTATCTCCCCCTCACCCTTCTCCTCCACCCACTCCTGTTTTTACTTTTCCCGTGGCTCATCCACCCCCGTCAGCACCCAAGGCGGAGGAGGAGGATAGTTTTCCACCACCACCACCGCCAGTGGAAATGCTTCCTCGTTCAGGCATGGTTTTTACTGTCCCTGCTTCTACTGCTAAAGCTGTAATTGAGGTTTGGATTCTCAAGAGGATGAGGATCCTCTACAATTGTTCCCCATTACTAGGCAACCTTTTGGCCCTAATGATCAATTTCCTCAAGGAGGTGTGAATGTGCAGTATAATGTCCTTCAATTTAAGTTCCTTAAAGAAATGAAGGCAGCTGTTGCTAATTATGGCCCTCAATCTCCTTTTGTCATGGGGCTTTTAGATTCTTTCTCCTCTGAGAATTTGTTTTTGCCTCTTGACTGGGAGACTTTGGGGAAGGCTGTTTTGGACCGCTCTCAGTGGCTCCAGTTACGCAGTTGGTGGCTGGAAGATGCCAAAGAACAGGCCTGCCGCAATGCCACTAGAAATCCTCCAGGACCAACAGAGGAGCAATTAACAGGTACTGGTCAGTTTGCTACCGTAGCGGCTCAATCTGGGCTCAATGATATAGCATTATCACAAGTTAAAGGACTTTTTTTAAAAGCTTGGTGTAAAGTAGAACCATCGGGAAAAACTGCTTTGTCTTTCGTTAAGATTTTGCAGGGTGCTAATGAACCTTATCCTGATTTTGTTGCTCGGCTCCAAGATGCTGTAATGAAGACTGTGGGTAATGGGGCAGCAGGCAAAATCCTGATAACCACATAAGCTTTCGAGAATGCTAATCAAGAACGTCAGAGGTTGTTGCGCCCTCTAAAGGCTGCTGGAAACTTACAAATAGAAGATTTTATTAGAGCCTGTGCCAGAGTGGGAGGGGCTGCCTATAACGCACAATTGTTTGCTGGAGCTCTATCTAAGGCACTCATGGGAAAAAAGGGGGTTTGCTTTCAATGTGGAAAGACCGGTCATTTTAAAAAGGAGTGTCGTAAGTTATCTAATAAGAATGACTCCCCCAAAATAGGATCTAAAAGGCTTCCCACTGAGCCCTGTCGTCGTTGTGGCAAAGGGCGACACTGGACTAATCAATGTCACTCTAAAGTGAACAAATATGGTAACCCTCTAACCTCCGGATCGGGAAACTTGCAGAGGGGCCCTTCAGCTTGGGGCCCCAGCAACAATACAAGCCCTCTTCATTTGCAATTTCCAATCAGCTCGGGGGTCCAGCATCAGCAGGCCAATCAGTCAATGTTAACCCCCAATTTTCACTAACTCAACTTTTCTCTGCTACTTCTGGTAGCGCCGCTGCTGATGTGTCAATTTTGCAGGCCGTCGAACTCACTCCAGAAATGGGAGTTGTTAAATTGCCTACAGGTGTTTTTGGGCCATTACCTCCACATACTGTTGGATTGCTTATAGGACGTAGTAGTAGTATTCTAAAGGGTTTACAAGTTCATTTGGGTGTTATAGATTCTGATTATAAAGGGGAAATTCAAATTATGGCACAGGCTCATAAACCCATATCCCTTAAAGAGGGGCAACGGATTGCACAACTCCTTTTACTACCCTATTTCCAGTTTCCTTCACGGAGGCAAGAAAGAACCGGAGGTTTTGGAAGCACAGGTAAACATATTTTTTGAGAAACTTTAGTAACTCAACAAAAACCCTTGTTTCCTCTCGAAGTAGAGGGACAAATTTTTCAGGGCTTGGTTGATACAGGAGCTGACGTTTCCATTATTGCCTCCAACCAATGGTCTTTACAATGGCCTAAACAGCCTGTTGCTGTGTCTCTTACTGGATTAGGTTCTGCCTCAGAGGTGTATCAAAGTTCTCAATCCTTGAGTTGTCGAGGGCCGGATGGTCAAATGGCCCAAGTCCAATTTTATATTGTTCCTATTGCCCTAAATTTGTGGGGGCGAGATTTATTGCAACAATTTGGAGCTTTTGTTTCTATTCCTCATGTTTCTAATTCTGCCAAGAATATGATGTTCTGCATGGGCTACAATCCCCTTGAAAAGTCTTTAAACATGTAGCCACTGTTCAGCAGCCTCAAGCCCTTCCCTTAAAGTGGAAAACTAATATTCCTGTATGGTTGAACAGTGGCCTTTAACACGTGAGAAGCTTGAGGCCTTGGAAAACTTAGTTCAGGAACAATTATCCTTAGGTCATATAGAACCTAGTACTTCTCCATGGAACTCCCCTGTTTTTGTGATAAAGAAAAAGAATGGTAAATGGAGATTATTAACAGATCTTCGTGCTATTAATGCATGTATTCAACCCATGGGATCCTTACAACCTGGCCTTCCTAATCCTTCTATGATTCCTCAAGATTGGGTGCTCATGGTTACTGATTTAAAGGATTGTTTTTTTTCTATTCCTTTGGATCAAAAGGATTGTGAGCGTTTTGCCTTCTCTGTCCCTGTTTTTAATAATTCTCAGCCACTTTCTCGATACCAATGAAAAGTTTTACCTCAAGGTATGTTAAACAGCCCTACCTTGTGTCAAGAATTTGTCCATCGGGCCTTGGATCCTGTTCGAAAGCATCATCCTTCTGTTCTTTTATATCATTATATGGATGACATTCTTCTTGCTGCACCCACCAGAGAAAAGCAGCAAGATGCTTTTGCATCATTACAAACTCAGCTTTCTTTCTACTCACTTAATATTGCCCCAGAAAAAATTCAAGTGGATTTTCCTATTCAATGTTTAGGTTATACCTTGGGAGCACGAAATATTCGACCCCCAAAAATTCAAATTCGACGTGATCATTTAAAAACATTAAATGATTTTCAAAAGCTTTTAGGAGACATTAATTGGATGCGTCCTGTTTTAGGAATACCAACATATCAGTTACAACATCTTTTTTCTATTCTAGAAGGAGACAGTCACTTGGACAGCTCACGTCATTTAACTCCTTTGGCTTTACAGGAACTCCAGCTTGTAGAAGAGCAACTTCAAAAGGCCCATTTACATTATATCCTTCCCGACGTTCCCCTTTCCCTTTGTTTATTTCATACTTTACATTCTCCTACAGGAATGATTCATCAAACCAATCAGCCGCTAGAATGGATCTTTTTGTCCAATAAAACATCTAAACGCTTGACTACTTATATTGACTGTTTAGCTGAACTGATCATCAAAGGACGGCATCGTCGACAACTTTGGGGAGGAGATCCTTCCTTAATTATTTCTCAATTCACTCATAGTCAGATCACTTATCTTCTTGCAACTTCTGATTCTTGGCAAGTTGCTTGCGCTTCATTTGTTGGACAATTTTCTACCCAATATCCTAAGTCTCCAATCTTTTCATTTTTTAGGCAACATTCTGTGTTGCCTTTCTCACCAATTTCTGTATTTCCTGTTCAAGGTCCTACCTTTTTTACTGATGCTAGTAGCAATGGTAAGGCTGGATATTGGAGTGTTCATCAATCTCGAGTTACAGTTTATCCTTATCCCTCGGTGCAACAGGGAGAATTGTTTGCTATTCTCATGGTCTTACTTGATTTCCCTACTACTAGTTGTAATATTGTTAGTGATTCTCAATACGCCATTTATGTTACTTCTTATATTTCTCAGACCACTTTACCTCTTTGTGCTACTTCTTCTCTTCAAAAACTCTTTTCTTTGTTATCCTCTACTTTGAGCCAACGTCGAACTCCTTTATTCATCACTCATCTTCATTCTCATTCTCAACTTCCTGGACCATTAGTTCATGGTAATACTCAGATTGATTTGCTTTTAATTGGCCACCTGCAGGCTGCAGAACAAGAACATGCTCTACATCACACTAATAGTTCTGGCCTTCAACGACGGTTTCATTTAACTCGTAAACAAGCTCGTTCTCTTATTTGAGCTTGTCCTTCCTGTGCTTCTTTGAGCATTCCATCCTTCCATCCTGGGGTTAATCCACGAGGTACTCAAGTTAATCAGATTTGGCAAATGGATGTCACACATGTCCCTTCTTTTGGACAATTAAAGTATGTTCATCATACCATTGATACCTTTTCTCATTTTCAATGGGCCACTCCGTTGCCATCTGAGAAAGCTGATTCTGTTATTACACATCTCTTAGCTTGTTTCGCCATCATGGGCATTCCTCTTATACTTAAAACTGATAATGCCCCTGCCTATGTCTCTCGTAAATTACAAGTTTTCTTACAGCAATACAATATTCAACATATCACCGGTATCCCGGGCAACAGTCAAGGTCAAGCCATCATTGAGCGTGCAAATTTAACCTTAAAAACTCAACTGCAAAAACAAAAAGGGGGAAATGAGTCCCCCAGAAACCAGATTCTGAAGGTTGTTTTTACCTTAAATTTTTTGAATCAATGGAGACAATTGCAAGACTCCGCTGCCGTAACCCATCTTTCCTCACCTCCCTCGGTGATAGTCCCCACTGACAGTTTAAGGGTTTGATAGCCTAATGAAGAAGGTAAGTATGTTCAAGGGCAAGTTCTAAAACAGGGACGGGGCTATGCTCTTGTCCTTACAGGGAGCGGACCTGAGTGGTTTCCTACAAGACGATTGAAACCCTGTTGAAAAGAAAACTGGATTCAGCATGCATTTCTTCCTTTGTTGGATGTGCCTCGGCGGGGGACTTATTTCCCTTAGTGAGGCTTTGTATGAATATTGGACTTATATTCCCTTTCCACCCTTGTATCAGGGAGTCACCTGGGGGGAGGCGGAAATTAAGGTTTTTACCAATGACACTACTTGGATGCCGTCCCCCTATATAGACAAGGACAACATAGAATGGAAAATGGGAATCATAAACAACACATACCAATTTGGAGTGGAAGGACTTCCAATATGCATGGGAAATAGTCCTCATTGTCTCCGAAAATTGCATGAAGCCTGGGCTGTTCGCTATAATCATAGTCAT
This sequence comes from Macaca fascicularis, assembly GCF_037993035.2. Lineage (NCBI taxonomy): Eukaryota > Metazoa > Chordata > Mammalia > Primates > Cercopithecidae > Macaca > Macaca fascicularis. The sequence goes on from NC_088379.1 coordinate 110,414,395, forward strand.
GTGGCTGCTAATACTGTTATTATTGTAACTAGAAGCTTTCAGTATAATCATACTGTATATAGTAATGAGACTATTCCTAGTTCTTTACCTTTTTGTCCTATCCCAGAGGTTTCCCCTAATATTGAGGTGCTGGAGTGGCAACAATGTCGGGGAACTAAACCCTGGATTTTATTAGAATACAATGGGATGCAAATAACTGATTGGAGTGTGCACGGTGATTTTCAAACAAAATTTAGTCACATACCTTTGAAATGGCACCGGGTAAATAAAAGTATTGCCGCTAATGGTAATGAAATCTTGGTATGGCGTGAAGGAGGCCTGTCACCACCTATGCCTCATCTTAGACACTCTTTACAAGTACAGAGTCATCTTTGGAAGTTGTTAGCTGCAGGCGATGCCATTAGCACTTTTGTGGGGAATATGTCCCTTAATCTTTCTAACCCGAATAACTCCTTTCATATTCAGTTATATCGGAATACCTCCCGATATATTATTGCTTGTGTCCGTAAGCCCTACCTATTATTAGTGGGGAATTTGACATGGGATAATGATACGGGGATTGTTAATTGTACAGATATGTGTACATTTTTGTCTTGCCTCAATCATTCCTGGTGGCACAACTTTACTGGGGATATTTGTATCCTCAGGGCTCATAAGGAAATTTGGCTACCTGTTAACCTTACGTGACCGTGGGGGGCATCACCTCTTGAGACTTATATTTGGACTTCTCTCCAGCGAACCTGCCGTGCCCTTGGACTTATAATTGTCTTGGTGATGAGCCTTGTCGCCATCACCTCCACTGCGGCCGTAGCAGGGCTCGCTCTTCATCAAAGCATACAAAATGCTGAATTTGTGCAGCAATGGCACGAACAATCTCACCGGTTATGGCTTCAACAACGAAACATTGATTCTCAACTTGCTGAAAGATTGGACAACATGGAGCAAGCATTGACATGGCTTGGAGATCAGCTCACTGTCCTCAGTACTCGGATAACATTACAATGTGATTGGAACTCCACTCAATTTTGTGTAATGCCTGTGCCTTTTAATATCTCTTAGAATTGGACCGAAATCCGAAAATTATTAATAGGCCATAAAAATATTAGTTTGGACATCCAAGAGCTCACTCAGAACATTTCCGAAGCATTTCGACAACAATTACATGTGTTGTTCGGAACCGCAACCCTGCAGGAGCTGGGTCAACGCCTTGCTGCCCTTAACCCATGGACCCAGATGAAAACATGGATTTCTACAATCTCTGGAAGTATATTGCTTTGGGCACTCGGATTGGGTCTACTTCTCTTGGTGATTCGATGCTCCCTCTGTCGCCTCCAAAAACAAAAGAAAACACAGGAACAAATATGGGCTACCTTTTTAGGACTGAGGCAAAACAAAAAGGGGGAAATGCAGGGGCCTTTGAAAACAGTATGCTGAGAATAGATAGGGCTCAAGGACAGTATCTCCAATTGAACTTTTAATGAACTCCCGTAGGCGCCAAGAAAGCGGGCAGATAAGGAAGAGCATAGAGACAAGGAACTGAGTAGAAGGTTACATCTGGGTAAAGAAAGTTTGTTTTGCATTGTGTTCTTTCTGCTGACATGGGGTTTATGGAGTATAAATAAAGTGAGGCGGAGGCTCTGAGCGCGGCCGCCATGTTCTCTGTTTGTCTTTGTCTTTTGTGTCTGTTCATTCTCCACCACCCCCAGCACGGACCCCAGTAGTGTACACAGTGGTATATTTCTCCTTCAACTCGCTCCCCTTGAATTCTCCCTCAGACATTCAGGGTTCAAAGCTTCCCCCTTCATTGCCAACACGAAGTCATTTTATCGTGTATTCATTCAATGAACAATTTGTAAGACCAAATACCAGATGCTAGAGTTATCAAGACACATAAAGCAGAAGGTATATCCTTAATTCACAGTCTAATGGAGAGAAAGGTACAAAATAAATGCAATTTAATGTGACGAACACAATAATTAGGGTTAAATACTCTGTATAAACACAATCAAAGAAGTAAGTTATCAACTTCATTTAGATAGTTCAGGGAAGGTTTTGAATTGAAAAACACATTTGAATCAGGTCTAGAAACATTGGGTATGGGAGACAGGGGTAAGGGAAAGGGCACTTCATGAGAATTAACTGGATGTGCAAAGCAGAAAAAACTTAACAGTAAATTGATTTACAGTGAGGTGTGAAATTTCTAGGATAAAAGAATATTAGGTCTGAGAAATAAATCACTAAAACATACATTTTTAGAACCTAAAAAATTAGGAATATCATTTGATTCAGGGAGACCCTCCAACAAACCCAGAAAAATGATAGTTATTCTGCTTAGTCTTAAATATAAAAAATATTTTTAACTTAAAAAATATTGAATTGTTATAAATACATAATAGTTATACATATTTATGGGGTACATGTAGTATTTTGATGTAAGCATACAATGTGTAATGATCAAATCTGGGTAACTGATATATCCATCACCTCAAGCTAGAGGTGATAGAAAAATGCTATCATTTCTTTGAGTTAAAAATATTCCAAATCCACTAGTTTAGTTACCTTAAAATATGCAATAAATTATTGTTGACTATAGTTGCCCTCTTATGCTACTGAACACTAGATCACTAGAGGTCCCCTGACTTGCCAGCATTCATTATTTTTTGTCTATTAATAAAAGCCATTTTAACCAATATGAGATGATATTTTATTGCAGTTTTGATTTTCATCTGATGACTAATGATGTTGAGCATTTTTTCATATACCTGTTCACCATTTCCCGATATGTTTATCATGAAAAAATGTTCAATGAGAAAAAGGAAAACACTTATGGCTCATTTTGAGAAATGTCTATTCAGATCTTTTGCTCATTTTTTAATCATATTATTTGTTTTTATCATTATTGATTTGTTTGAGTTCCTTATATATTCTGATTATTAATTCTTTTCCAGATGGGTAGTTTGCAAATATTTTCTCCGACTCTGTAAGTTGTCTCTTTGCTTATTGATCATTTCCTTTGCTGTGTAGAAGATTTTTAGCTTGATGTGATCCCATTTGTCCATTTTTGCCTGGGCTGCCTGCACTGTTGAGGTCTTACTCAAGAAATCATTGCCCAGACCAGTGTGCTGGAGTCCTGTCTCAATGTCGTCAACTTCACAGCCTGATTTTTTATCTATTTATCTATTGATCTATTTATTTATCTAACTATCCATCTATCTATATAATCTACCTTACAATACACACACACACACACACACACACACACACACACACTCTCTCTCTCAAATACACATAGTAAATGTAACCTAAAATGGACAATATAGGATATATCAATTCTACAATGCTAAAAAGAGTGTTTGGTAAGAACATTTGTTTGCTGTCATACTGATAGCAAAACGTCTAATCAGACTGCTTCTCTATGTTGATCTTTAGCCAAATGTTTGAACACCCAATTACTCATAAGTGTTTTCTCATACCATGTCTGTGCTACTGTTAAATTTTTGACCAACTACCATCACATGTTCCAATTTATTTTTTGTGGTAACTTTTTCTTTCCTTTTTTTCTGCTAGAAACACAGAGCTTTTGGTATAATTTGGCAAGTCCTTTTCTTTCTATCTCCAACCATATATTACTATCCCTTCTGAAAACTATAACCTATATGAAGCTCATACTGAAGCACCATTATTGGGTGGTTCACTGTAGTCCTTAAAAAACATAGAGAAAAAGTCCAATTACAAAGAGTTTAGTTTAAAAGCAAGTGAGTCATTTCTTATTCACACTACAACACTTAGAAGTTTATATTGATCCTCATATGCTCCGACAGAAATTTTACCAACCTGTATGTTAGGCGGAAAATCCAAAAGACTATCCATTTTCATCTGGAAATTAAATTGATTATGCATCTACATGAAAAAGATAAATTCAGGTCATATCACTGAGAGAAGCAACAAAATATTGTAAAAGTCTATAAACATCAAAACAATTAAAACTTTTGAAATTACCAAGTAAATGAAATCTATTTTATTGAATCACTGAACTTCAAAATCATAGATGCCATGGCTCTGTCTTTGGGTAAGCTAGCATCCCAGTTGTATGCGCTAATATTGTTTTTAAGTCAGTCATTTCGCAATCTTGAATCACTTTAATTGATGTTTAATTGCCATGTTTAAAAACTTTTGCCATAGAAGATATGAAGAAGTCTATTTTTAGGCAGGAAATAGAAGTTTCTAGGTCTTCATGAAACTATAAAATTATAATTTTACACAAATCCCTGCCAGCTGGATAATAAATTAGAATAACAGGGGATGAGCTATATACCCCCTTTTACTCTTCCGTGAAAACTGATTTTGTTTTAAAAACTTAGAAATTCCAAGTTAATATTCTACTATTGCACCAAAAGTTGACATCCTTCATTCACATTCCCAGCCTTCCAGTGGCCACTAAAGAAGAAACCTTCATCTAGTCTACATCACCACCAAGGGAGAACAATGACAGCTAACACTGCTCCAGCCTCTACCACCTTGACCTGGTACAGCCATAGAACACAGGAAGTCCTCTTTGCTTCTAATGAAATTGGAAACATGGGAACATGCCCTATAATGAATGGTCTATATCCAAGAGAATACACTACATTAAAGTGTAGGAGAAAATCAATATTTATTAACTATAAACTTCCATTATTTAAAACAAGTCTTTGAAATAGTACCAGTTGCCTCATTTTCTTCTTCAAGCATTATATTTATAATACAGAAAAATGGGTTTTCTATTGGGCTAATCATTTTCTAAATTCTCAAATTGAGTCTTTTTCTCCAGTTATAATACTTTTCAGATGCCTCTTTGATGTCATTTACAGGGAGTTGAGGTTTTTTAAGTGTATTATGACCTTCCAGGCTTTCTGGTTTCAAAAGAACCTGGTGTCTGGGATACTAACAAAAATAATCTGTCCTTCTTTGAATTACCCTAACGTTTTATCTACAAATCAACAGGCTTCTTGAGGCTAGGGATAATGCATCCCTAGCACTTAGCCTAAAGTCTCTGAAACAGTACACTTTAATAGATCTGTAGCTCTTTAAAGTATTATACTTATTTACATTTATACCATTTCTGTGACCAGGTATGTTTTCCAACTACACTTATCATTTTGTGTTATTACAAACATGTGACATAGTTAAAACAGAAATCATGAAAATACAGAAAACCACAAAGAAATAATCACCTGTAATTACTGCCTATATTACAGATATATTGTATATTTCCCACATTAGCAAGCCAATTTACCAATTATTATTTATTGGTTAATTAGCATTTCATCATATGGCTGTCCATACTTATTTATACATACTATATATAACAATATGGTGGCGATGTGTATATTATTGCCTGTGATCTCATAGGCATGATAAACAATGCTTCTTAGTTGGTGTTCATTTAGTGTGAGTCCTTTGTAAAAATCATTACATCACTGATTTTAAATTGAAGAGAGAATAAGCCAGTGGATTTATTTATTGTTATAACAAAACTTTGTAAATTTTATACCGATATTTTCTTTCACCAAAAGTTCAATTCAAGGCTGGGCATGATGTCTCATGCCTGCAATCCCAGCACTTTGGGAGGACAAGGCAGGTGGATCACCTGAGATAAAGAGTTCAAGAACAGCCCGGCCAACATGGCGAAACCCCGTCTGTACTAAAAATACAAAAAAATTAGCCAGGTGTGGTGGTATGTGCCTGTAGTCCCAGCTACTGGAGATGCTGAGGCAGGCGAATCACTTGAACTCAGGAAGCAGAGGTTGGCAGTGAGCTGAGATCTTGCCACTGCACTCCAGCCTGAGCAACAGAGCGAGACTCTGTCTCAAAAAAAAAAAAAAAAAAAAGGTTCAATTAAAAATTACTCCATTATAAACTATTTGATTATATTATCCAGAATTTTACAACTCATATTGAAATGCAAATTTTATAATATTTTTTCCAAATAGAGTCTTAATAGGGTTAAAGGTTGATAGTCTCACAATAATACACTATTCCACAATGTAGAGCACTTAGCAGTATCCATAACAACCATTATTATTTTTAAAATATTTGAATAGTAACATTCTTTAAAATAGTTGATGATTTATTGTGACAGAATGAGGAGAACTTAAGCAAGACTATCTATCGGTAAATTAATTTCTAACCATGCTGACGGAAAAACAGCTTTATATTTTACTTTTGAAACAAGGTGATGGTTGTATCTGAAGAAAAAAGAGATACAAGCTACTATTTCTAGGCTATCCAGCTCAAGGAAAGCACTTTGTCAAGCATTTGAAGTAAAAGAATGTTGTCTTCAGAACCCAAACAGTTGTATCTCAGAATACAAAGGAATTTAATACATATATTGGTCTGTCAGTCAGAAAATAAAACACTGTAAAAAATCAAAATCATTTCAAATTAGTAGAATTTTAGTCATTTTTGTTGTTGTTGTTGGTTAACATGGCAGAACATGACACAACTGAATCTGTTTAGAACGTACTCCTGTGTTCAAGCAACAATATTTTCTGTGCATGAAAAAATGTGTATAGGTTGTCTAATTAACACTAATGAAAGTTCTAGTTTTCAATATACTCTGAATTATTGGGTAAGTATAACTGATAGTAACGTCACAACAGTACTGGGAACAGAAATATATCTGAAGGAAAAGATGTTACTGAGTTTACTGAAAATCTTCAAAATATTCATAAAGGCAGAAGAGGAAAATAGAAACAAGGAAGACTAGTTTATACAGGAGAGTAAATGGAAGATGAGTATAAGGAGAAGAAAAGGGGAAAATCAGACTTGAGGAATGGCATGATTCATTTAGTGTGGTCCTTTCAATGAAGCTAGAAGATAAAAGAAATAGTTTATTGTTAGGTTTCTTATGTGAAACAAAGAAAAGAATCTTTGAAAATGTGACTGATATCTGTGTACAAAAGTAATATTATGTAAAAATTCTTAGTGTTCTACTGAGCCATTTGTTACCTTAATTTGCCTGAAACTGAAAATTCAGTTGTAAAGAATAAATGAAAAAATAATTTACTTTGGGAAAAATAACACCAAAATCTGCTGCTAAGTGTAATTATTTGATATAAACTTTATTGACTTTTTTGTGATTAATAACTTACCCAAAACTATCTTAATTGTTGTATTTCTATATGAAAATTTGTTTTGACAATTTAACTATTATTGATTCAGTCAGATAAAATAGAAATTTCATTTTATTTGGTTCCTTGATTTTTCATTTTAGTATATATTTCACATTTTGCCAATTATGGCAAAGACTGTGTAGATGTTAGCAACCCTGCATCCTCCTCTTGCCACACTGGAAGATTACATATTCCAGCCTCCCTTGTAATTTGGACAGGGCCATATTCCTGTGCTCTGTCAAAGAATAGGAGTGGAAGTATTTCATATCTTCTTCCAGGACTGGCCAAGAGTCCCCCTTCACTTGCTGTTTGCCTATTGCCAATTAAAAGCAAAGAAGCCTATGTGGGAATTTGAAGGAGGCCTAGGAGACAGCAGTGTCATGACATGAAAAAAGCCAGGATTCCTCAACCGTCATGCAAAAGGCCATCCACTAAATATATAAACTGTGGTATTACCCATAAATGAACAGTAATTTTGCTAAGTTAGTGAAATTAGGAAGTTGTTTTTATGTAAAGCTAGCATTAATAAACTCAAATGACAACCTGGCCCTTAAAAGGTTTTCTGTTGACATTATTAATTTTTTAATTTAAGATGGTGTTTGCAAGTTAGACAATTTTAGTATTGAGTTCAAAAGAAATAACTAAAATAAAAATAGGTTGCTCATACAACATTATTAACTAAACTGCCTTGTAATCAACCAAGGACTGTCAACTCTGCACATGTTTCTCTTGGATGTTAGCTCTTTAAAATACATCCGGTCTTAAGTGTTCTGAAATACATTACTTCATTTAGTTCACAGCTAAGTGATGGTAATACTCTCTGATTACTCATCAAAGCCAGAAGCTTTACAGAGCAGAGAGAACTACCTTAACTCTTTGTTAAATCATCAAATATTACATATAAGAATTGTAGACATTTTGGTATTGGAATGGACCTTAAAGACTACAAAACCATCACACTCGTCAGCTGAGCCAACTATGCTTTAAGGGAGGTTAAGACATTAGTATGAGGATCCAGAGCTACTTGGCAGCAGAGCTAAGGTTAGTACTATAAGCTCCCGAATGCCTAATTACATTCTTACCTGCAAAAGCTTTTTCACAGCAAAGTCAGTCATAGGACTCCAATATCCATATTTCATTCTGAGAGATACTGGCCAGCCAATGACAACTGTTGTTCAGTTTGACTCATTGACACCACCACTTCTTTCCTTCTTGCTCCAGCCAGTCACCCAAAGAGAGGATTCCAACTAATGGACAGCAAATCCACATGTTGACCAAGAATCTGCACTGAGGCCTTGTATATAAAGATTAACATGACCATACTCTTTGAAATCTAAATAGAGAAACATAGGCCCATGGCCAGTTAGCAATAGGATCTGATATTAAAAGTATATGTAAAGAGAACAAGACCGAATTAAATCTAAGTAAGCCATGAGGGACTATGACGAGTCAAAGTTATAAGGGGGAACTAATACCTAGAGATAAATAAGATTCTACCAGGGGAAGATCGTGAAAAGATTGCTAGAGCTTCCTGAAATCCTGATGTCTATGTTGATTTATTCCAGTACTAATTTTTATCATTAAGCCCTCTTTATCTTGCTAACTTATAAATAAGCCTTCTATATCTTACAGAGGCCTAAATGAGTAGCCATCTTTTTACAACTGAAAAAAATATACATGAAAGAAAAGCATTTAAAATATGTCCTTCAACCTAATGTTTGTAAATATATATATAATTATATACATTTACAAATATATATTTACAAATATAAATATATAATTATATATGGGAAAAATCATACAATTAAATATTAAATTAACCATTTAAAATTTTAAAATTTAATGGATGTCAAAAATATAAATTGAAGTGCACGCACAATGAGAGTGAATATTGACTAAAACTACATCACAAAAAGGTTAATAAATTAATAAAGAAAACATACATAATTATAATAAAAACACTAATGCTTCAGTGAGATAATATGCAAAGAAAGTGGACTAACGGTTCACAAAAGAAAGACATAGAAAAAGCTGATTAGTATATGAAAAAGTTTAGCTTTGCCAGTAACAAAGGAAATGTGATATAGGTCAATTATAAAATATCATTTCTACTTACCAAATTAGCAAGCATTTATAGAATATTAATAATATGCTGATAGTGGTGAGAAATATATTAACACATTGCCTATGTGTTCATAAATTAATGGAATAATTCTGGAGAGCAGTTTGGTATCACATACCTATAGCCTTCAAAATTCTTATCCACATTGGCCCAATAATTCTCTTTCTATAATATAACCTTAGTTAGTGATCAGAAATATAAACACATATTTATATTAATATTTTATATTAGCATTTATTATACTTTATCATAATTATTTGTTTTTATAGCCTATCTTCTCCACTTACTGACTTTGATAACTTCAAGGCCTAGCATAGTGGCTGGTACACAGTACCTGACCGAGAAAAACCGTTTAATATAAATCTGATGAATGAGCAAATAAAGAAAAGAAGGAAGATATATAGGATAGTGTTATTTAAAACAATGAAGTGTTAGAAAAAATCCTATGACTATTAAATAAATCATAGTGGACAAATATAATTGCAATAGTATATAAGCATAAAATTATGTTTTGAGACTTTTAATGATATAAGGACTTGTTTAAAAGTAAAAGGTAATCAAAAACTAGGATATAGCACTCTATGTACAGTATGCTCTTGACTCTGCTAAAATGTGCTAAAATATACATGAAGTCTAAAAGAGACATGCTAATACATATATATTGGTCAAAGTTGGTCAAATATTATATACAAGTTGATTATTCCTAATCCAAAAATTTGAAGTCCAAAATGTTCCAATATCCAAAACTTTGAGTGTGGATGTGACACCACAAATGAAAATTCCACACCTAACTTCATATAATCATTCACAGTCAAAAACACAGGTGCACACCACATAGTTACTCAGTGTCCCAAGGGACAAAAGACCTTCCCAGTCCTTTTCAGCTGATATATCCTTTCAGCATACACCCATATTCTTCCATGCAAGCATGCCCACAAAGGGTAATCAAATGGCATGTGTGTAGAATGGCATGTGTGTAGGCTGGACTTGCTTATGGTAGGTTCCCCACAAGGTTCCCATGGGACCAAGACCTATGTGCATTATTCTTTTTTTTTTTTTTTTTTTTTTGCTTATTCTCTGCTCTGTGGTATCAAGATGTTGAAAATGTCAAAAATATCTGCAGATATCCCTATGATAATAGTGGTAAGAAAAAGAAGAAGCATTTATGTTTATTGCAGAGCAAGTCAAGCTGTTGGAGAAACTGGATAGCAGTGTAAGTGTGAAAAGTCTTACAGAAGAATATGGAGTTGGAATGACCTCCACATTCTACCTGAATAAACAGAGGATAAACTGTTAAGTTCTATACTGAAAGTGATGAACAGAAGTTAACAAGAAAAAAAAGAAAAAAAAATCACTGCACAAAGCCAAACATGAAGATCTTGATCATGTATTGAAAGGGTGCATTTGTCAGCTTTGCAGTGAACACATGCCACTTAATAGTATACTGATCATGAAATTTTCAATAGATGATTATAATCTCTATTTTGATAGCCTACTTTTATTTAGACAATAAGTCTTATTTTTTTAGAATGCATTAGTGGAATAGGGAATCTCCATTAATGACTCAGATGTCCCAAATATTCAATATGTCAGTGTTATCTGATCATATCTGTGTATATTTACCTGATTTAAAGCATGTAACTGGGACCAGTTAGATTGCTTCATAGTTCTAAGTTGCAGTGCATGTCTTACCTGCAATTGAGAGTGTGGCAAGGGATTATGGGCAAATGAACATACCCATAGCACTACAAACCATTCCCCAAAGGGAAAGAAGGTATTGGAACTAGAAGATACAGGGGTTAAATTTGGATACTAAATCAGTTCCATAAGTTGTGAAATGTCATTCAAGGGTGGATTTTTCTGCCATAGTAGAAATGACAATTTTAAAAATCAATATGGTAAATAAAATCAAACACTTTTAATAGTATTCATCCTGGTGATATTGTCACTATGCTACCTCTACTGACTCCCCATTTTACCTGCCTGTCCCCATGAATTTGACTATTTATGTTGGTGCTTGAATATCTTTGCATTGTTCTGCATACAAATTTATTTCCCACAAAATTTCAGCCATGGTAATTTGCATTCTTGGTAAATAGTAAACGTTATTATTTTAAATCATGATAAAAGACTAAAACTATATTCTCTTCTGAAGGTTTTACATGCACCATAGCTTATATCCTTTTATTTCTCTCTCTGGGTTTCTTCCATTTTCTTCCATTCCCACATCTTCTGTTACCTAGCTGGAGCAGAAATTAAACTGATGTCACTAAGATACTAGGGTTAGAAGAAATGCCAGTGCCTTGTTGCATACATCCTTATTAGTATGAGAGACCAGGGTATGTATACTCCAATGGGCCCTCCTTACCAACTCACGGAACACCTCAATTCTTTATCCCTAATCCTACAACCACAGTTAATCATGTCCCAAATGCTTGCCATTGTTCAAAATAAAGGTACCCTGAAAGGAGATGACAGCTAATGAAGCAATGCCCATGCAGCCAGGAAGAAGGGAGGGGACACTGTTCTAGCAACTATGTGATCCAGAACTGCCCATCTGTCAAGTACTAGATGTCACTGCCAGAAAGCCTCAAATATATAAGAAATTTCCAGATGTGTTTGAATCAGCATAAATGTAACATCTCCTACTAGAAAATAATTCCCTGGCAGGGTACCAGTGGGATAGGTTAGTAGTATTGTTTTGTATGTAACTCATGGTTCATGGGTATCTTCAGCATAAAACTCTTACTTATTCAAAGCTTAAATAACCCATGTACAGGCATATTCTGCTCTCCCGGCAACAATTCTCAGATGTTGTTACAACTCCTCAAGCATAAGAACTGTTTCCCTTAGGTTGAGTTCTGGAGGGTTAAGTATCTATCCACTGAATTACTGTGGTTTCTATCAGAAAATCTGACTTTTAGTAGAAAATATTCAAATAGTCAGTGACTGCTGAAAATTTAACAGCCAACCTATTGAATTGTCTGTGATCAAGGCCTTAGAAAAGTGAGTGGTGGCCTTGGAGAGATGCAGGTCACTTAATCAACAAATAAAGCTTTAGAAAACCAAACAGGAGATAGCTGGCACTGTAACATTCTGTTTTGATGGGGATTTCATTACATTTTGGAACATGCATACTTGACTTTAGCTTTAGTTGCTGAGAGTTCAATGAAAGAGGCCGACACTATATTTGTTTTGTGCTAAATGAGTATATTTGATGAAACACGTGACTTCTGTAACAATAACCACTACATGTACCATAAACATGGGTAACTACATTTATAGATTAATTAATGATAAATATGCACAGAGAAATCAGGCACTTAGCTAGACACTCAGCCTTCAAATCATTTTTCTTTAACTGATAGGGCACTTGTTGAAATTCCTACAAGCACATTTGCTTGAGTTCTCATTGAAATAATTTGGTTCATTTTTCAATTTACTTTTCTCACAAGTCAGAGAAGATTTGCCATGCTAAGGAAATCAGACTTACTATGCCAAAGAAATACAACATTTAGGGTAGACTATTTGGGTAATCATGTATTCTTAAAAGAAGAAAGCTTTTCTAAATAGAAATCAGACCAATGAAACTTTCAACAAAGCATTGCATAGATAATTATTAAGATTATAAATATGCATGAAAACTAGAGGTAGCCAAAGATTGTCCACAGCTACTAATATGTTTTGACAGGACTATAATTTTGTTATACTTCAACAAGAGTTAAGGATAGTCATGAAGTACAAACTGTGGGCTTGCCTGTTTTATATGCTGAACAAAGAAAAATAGAAAAACAATTTCATTGAATCAGGATCAAAAGCATATATCAAGGGTATTCAGTCCTTAGAAATAAGCTGGTTCTCAAAAATACTTTTAAAAACTTAAATAAAGCAAATTTTAATTATTCATATGAATGAAGAATTAATACTTAAGGTGAATTTTAATGTTCAGTAGATATGCATAATTATGTGTCTATTGTATTGACTTTATATATCCTTATTAAAGCTGATAAGAGCATGTAAAGTTTGTTTCTTCTGCCAAGTAATGTTGATTACATCATTACTGGTATTTTTAAAAATATGTATTTCACTTGATATTGAACATCAATGTAATATTTTTCCTTTTCTATCCCAAGAACGATACATACAAGTGAAACAACTTAGAATATATATACAATATGGATACAGTCATTTGCCATCACTCTGAATTCTAATTTTTGCATTAGGATATTTTAGGATAAGAAAATTCTGAGTTATACTAGGATGCAAAGATGAACATGCACTTTTATTGAATCCCTCTTATTTTCTCCTCTCTCCCTCTGAAGTTATCAGAAAGCTTATCACTTGTCAGTATGAACACATAAGGTTAGGAAAAAATAGCATGAAAATGGTATACATTTATTTTTCTGGACTAAACAACGTTGAAGATACATTTAAATTCTTGGTCATATTCAGTTCACCTTGCTATTGACTTATTTTCATGTAAAAGTACTGGCTTAACAGTTGCACATTGTGTAAAAACATTAAATACTAGTACTATTACTAATAGCTAACATTTGAGGATTTAGCATATGCCAGGCACTGTATTAAGTAGTATACATATTTCTTCTGATTTTCTCAGCCAAACATACTATAGGGCAGGGGCAATGTTATTATCCATAATTTGTGTATAAAAATATTTTAAAATACTAAGTGTAAAGAGTCTGTATAACTAGCACAATGTCACACAACAGAGCGTGGATAGAAATCCACACAATCTGAGGGACTTCGGGACCATACTTTAAACCACCATGCTAGCATGTTGTAGATAAAATATGCTGTTGATACAATATTTAAATGCAAATAAGCATTCATGTAAAAAATAAGCCACACTGCAATTGTTTATGGACATGATGAGTTTAAGAATGATGAGACTTACAATAATAAAATCTTAGAATATAATGTGCTATAGTCATACAAGTCTAACACATTTTTGCTGACTCTTATCATGGGCCCAACATTGTCCTCACCATTGTAGATATAGTAGTTAAACAAAGTTCTGCTTTTATGAATCTAACATTGCAATTAGAAAGCACACAAGAAGAATGAATGTTTTTAAAGAATGGCAAGGGCTATGGGGGAAAAAATAAAACAAAGAGCTATAACAATAAGAAGGAAGAATTCCTTTAGCCAAAGTAGCTAGGTAAGGCCTAAGGAGGAGGCTTTAAGTGCTATAAACTTCCATCTAAATGCTGCTTTAGCTGTGTCCCAGAGATTCTGGTACATTGTTTCTTTATTCTCATTGGTTTCAAATCAAAATCAATGTGCAAAAATCACAAGCATTCATATACACCAATAATAGACAAACAGAGAGACAAATCATGAGTGCACTCCCATTCACAATTGCTAACACGGGAATAAAATACCTAGGAATACAATTTACAAGGGATGTGAAGGACCTCTTCAAGGAGAACTACAAAGCACTGCTCAAGGAAATAAGAGCGGACACAAACAAATGGAAAAACATTCCAGCTCATGGATAGGACGAATCAATATTGTTAAAATGGCTATACTGCCAAAAGTAATTTATAGATTCAATGCTATTCCCACCAAACCACCATTGACTTTCTTCACAGAATTAGAAAAAGCTACTTTAAATTTCATATGGAACCAAAAAAGAGCTCGTATAGCCAAGACAATACTAAGGAAGAAGAACAAAGCTGGAGGCATCATGCTACCTGACTTTGAACTATACTACAAGGCTACAATAACCAAAACAGCATGGTACTGGTACAAAAACAGATATATAGACCAATGGAACAGAACAGAGGCCTCAAAAATAATGCCACACATCTACAACCATCTGATCTTTGACAAACCTGACAAAAACAATAAATGGGGAAATGATTCCCTTTTTAATAAATGGTGTTGGGAAAACTGGGTAGCCATATGCAGAAAACTGAAACTGGACGCCTTTCTTACACCTTATACAAAAATTAACTCAAGATGGATTAAAGACTTAAACATAAAACCTAAAACCATAAAAACCCTAGAAGAAAACCTAGGCAATACCATTCAGGACATAGGCATGGGCAAAGACTTCATGACTAAAACAGCAAAAGCAATGGTAACAAAAGCTAAAATTGACAAATGGGATCTAATTAAACTAAAGTGCTTCTGCACAGCAAAAGAAACTATCATCAGAGTGAACAGGCAACCTACATAATGGGAAAAAATTTTTGCAATGTATCCACCTGACAAGGGCTAATATCCAGAATCTACAAAGAACTTAAACAAATTTACAAGAAAAAAAACAAATGACCCCATCAAAAAGTGGGTGAATGATATGAACAGACACTTCTCAAAAAAAGACATTTATGTGGCCAACAAACATATGAAAAAAAGCTCATCATCACCGGTCATTAAAGAAATGCAAATCAAAACCAGAATGAGATACCAATTCATGCCAGTTAGAATGGTGATCCTTTAAAAGCCAGGAAACAACAGATGCTGAAGAGGTTGTGGAGAAATAGGAATGCTTTTACACTGTTGGTGGGAGTGTAAATTAGTTAAATTGTTGTGGAAGACACTGTGGTGATTCCTGAAGAATCTAGAACCCAGAAATAACATTTGACACAGCAATCCCATTACTGGGTATATACCCAAAGGATTATAAATCATTCTACTATAAAGACAGGTGCTCATATATGTTTATTGCAGCACTATTCACAATAGGAAAAATTTGGAACCAGTCCAAATGCCCATCAGTGATAGACTGGCTAAAGAAAATGTGGCGCATATACACCATGGAATACTGTGCAGTCATAAAATGAATGATTTCACATCCTTTGCAGGGACATGGATGAAGCTTGAAACCATCATTCTCAGCAAATTAACCCAGAAACAGTAAACCAAATACCGCATGTTCTCGCTCATAAATGGGATTTGAACAATGAGAACATATGGGCACAGGGAGGGGAACATCACACATTGGGGCCTGTCAGGGCATGGGGGCAAGGGGAGGGATAGCATTAGGAGAAATACCTAATGTGGATGACGGGCTGATGGGTGCAGAAAACCACCATGGCATATGTATACCTATGTAACATACCTGCACATTCTGCACCTGTATCCCAGAACTTAAATGATCATCATCATCATCATCATCATCATATCATCTCTCTCTGGATTCTCTTTGAAGGATGGATTGGAGAAGTAAAAAGAATGGAAATAGGAAAACCAGATCGAAGGTTATCAATGCAGTTGACATAAGTGATGATTGTGTCTTGGACTGCAGTTTATGTGAAGGGAAAATGAAAGATCAGAATATGTTGTAGAAGTGAAGTCAACAGGGTTCGCTTCCTTATATTGACTTACAATGGTCTCCACATAATCTTAGCCACTGACCTTGTTTGGTTCTTGGAGGATATACAGAATAGATTTAATCCCTTCAGATTTTAAAAAGCAGGACACATGACCTCTCTTAAATATCCCTATTTCCATACTAACAAGCCCTACTTCCCTCCAACTATCTTCTGATATCTTTTTAACATTGCTGAATATCCTGGATACCTCCCATTGATTATCTTCTTTTTTGGCGTGCCCAGAACTGAATGAAGCACTTCAGGCATTCCCTGACAACTATGGAGTCCAGTGGGGCGATTTCCTTCCAGAGTGTACTGCATTTCTTTTAATACAGCCTAGTGCATATGCATTGCATGCTTAACAAAGGAAGGTAGTGGTAGGACAATATAGTTTGAAGAGTCAAAACCAGGATTACCACCTGACTATTACTGGAGAATATTTATGAAAGTAGATTTTTTTTTTTTTTTTTTTTTTGGAAAAGGGAAATAGAGCTATGGAGAGGATGATTTTCTTGGCAACTGACAATCTTTAGAAAAGGTGCTAAATTAATAGTTAAATAAAAGTGCTGCTAAAAAGTTCTGCTGGGGTTGGAGGTGAGGTGAGGAGAGCAGATGGGGAAGCAGGACAAGAGAGCGAGCGAGCAAAGCAAGGTTAATAATGAGAGATGTTTCTGAGGAATGAGGTGAGTGAAGTGGAAAGTGCAGGTGAACATAAAACAATTATTTCAAGTTGAAAACAATGGTAAACATGATTTTTGCAGTAAAGTTATCTGGGTTCTTTAAGCACCTTAATTGGTTTGACTCCGTGTTTTGCATCAGTCGCAAATAATGCTTCGTGAACCAAATTTTAATCAATCACTACAAAGGAAATGTCTTAACTATATTTTAACTAATTTGTTTTCTTATCAGTTATTTCTATTCCATGGTTCCACAGGACATGGAATAGTCCTTATTGTTAATAGACACTAAGTCTATTAACTCTGAAGCGGTCTAAGGATGTGAGAACTTGTGGCATATTAAAACTGTCTCCTAAATGCCAGATCTGATTTTTTATCTTTGTTATATTTCATTTTTATTACTCCATGCAGAATATTGCCTTATTGTGTGAATGAGCATCTGACATTAGGGGAAGACCACAAGACGGTGAAGAGGGACATTTTGAGAGGAAATTAACTCAATCCCTAAGAGGAAATGTGCCATATTCAATGAATGAAAATGTATCATTCTATTTATCCTCATTCAGGAAAGAGAGCATTATACACACAGTACTTTTCTCAATAACACAATGAAATCATAAAAGTTAATGTTTAACACTAATCTTTCTAAAAATTTGTGCTGAAAATGTTGAGTTGGGGTAGACGTAAATAGGAAGGTCCCAAATAAAGCTTCCCAAACAGTCTTTTTGAGACAAAATAATTCCTCAATATTCATAATCTAGAATACAGTAGAATACAGTCCAGGAACCAAAATAAGTATACCATTTAATAAGAAGTAAAATAGCAACAATATCTCATTTTTAATGATTTCTAGAACTTGTGAGAATTTTATAGAAATTAATTCATTCATCTTTACAGCTTTCTGAAGAGTTAGTTGAAATAAAAAGGAATAATTTACAAAAACACTGGCATCTATTAAAATCTTACTGTGTGCTAACCTTTATGTTCAGTGGATTATCCTTATGCCTTAGAAAACACCTCAATTCATTTTTGCCAACTGACACAGACAGTATTTCAAGACATTTATATCACACAATCATTATATAAATTCCTTAATGAGGTACCCAAGAACTACACTTCATTGTACTGCCTGAGTAACCTATAACATCTATGTGTTAAATTCTGCAGCTTCATCATACTATGTCAACTCAATGTCTATAAGGAGATTTTAGGTTTGACTAATACCGTAAATATGTTTGAGGAAAAAATGTGATTATTAATATATAAGGAATAAACATTAGATTCAGTGTAAATATTCTAAATACTTTTGGCAAAACTTTACCCCAAAGGTTAAGGCCACTGTTTTGTAGATTGGAAACTAGTTGAGGTTTACAAAACAAAGGATAAGCATCAGTTTACTAAGAACTGTTAATTTTTAACCTGGAATGGGATAATTTTTATTGAATCTTTCATAAACTAACTGGAGGTGGTTTAGAAGTTGCAGACAACACTAAGCTCTTCCAGTTAGTGAAGAGGTAAACGGATGAGAGTACAACATAGCAAGATAACCTGAGACTATGAGTTGGTATAAAAGTGGTAGCCAGGCTCCTCAGGGAGAAAGTGCAAAGCAACACATTTAGCTATCAGTTATATTGCTTAAAAAGACTAGACCTGAGTATCTTTTGGTAGTATTTATTTAAGACATCGGAGCAATTGTTTCTATAGCCAAAAAGACTTAAAAAAAAAAGTCAAAGTGCAAACATTACTTTGCCTTTTTATAAGTAAGACTTTCCATTTGCTGCCATGGTATATAATAAGGCAATAACTAATTAATATTCTACTGAAAACAGAGTCAGTGTGTCATTTTGAAGCAGAATATGTTGTTTCCAGTCCTGGCTCAAGTGCTTATTATTTTATTCAATAAGTCATTCATTTAGTCATTCATTCAGAGCAAGATTTATTAAGTATTTATTATGTATCAGACACTCTGCTGGGTACAGGCAAGTATGTGTAGATGATAAAATTACATTCTCTCTCCTGAAAGAGCTAATACTTTAATAGGGGAGATATACAAAATAGCAAACAATGACAATACATTGTCATTAAATACAAGTTTATGGAGCAAACATAATACGTAAGAGACAAAACTATTTCAGATGAGGGTAGAAGATGTTTTGTAAGTAGTTCAGTGTGGCCAAACTGTGACGTACAAGAAGAATGGAAGAATGGCAATAAAACTGAGATATAGGAGGAAGAGCTGGTTTATGAACAACCTACTAGTCTAGGCTAAGGTGTTGGTTCATTTGTTTGTTTTAATATAGCTAAGGCAATGAAAAGTCATAGTGAAATTTAAGGAGAGGTGGGCAATGGCAATTGTTAAATTTATATTTCCAAAAGGATAGTTCAATATGGTTATGGAAACTAAACTGGATTATATTCAAGTTTGGAGAGAAAGGAAAAATTGGAATACTACTGAAGAAGTTTGGATAAGAAATAAGAAGGACTTTTTAGGAAGATAAAGAGAAAAATAGCAGGACTTGATGACCTATTAGGATAGGAGATATGTAAGGGAGGAACCAGGGATAAACCCCAGGTTTCTGGGTTGGGCAACTGGGTATATTATGAAAATAATACTGACCAAGGTAGGAACAGTAGGTGTGTGTTAAAATTTGGGACCTATTGATTTTGAAGATACTTAATGCCCTCCAATAAAGGAAATGTGCACAAAATGTTTGCACAAAACAAAATTTTAGACATAAAAGTAGATATTTATGCTATAGACACCGATTTTGAAATTATCAAATTGCATAGTTGAAGCCAAAAGTTTGAATGAGATTTAAAAATGTTGTCTAGTAATGGAACCTTGAGCATCTTCAACACCATTCCAGCAATAGCACTATTCATAGATACAAATGTGTGTGTGTATATATTTATATTTTAAATTTAATTTTAAATAAATATAAATTTATTTTATATTTAATAAAAATAAAATTTAATAAATATAATTTTATTTATATATTTAAATTTATTTTAAATTCCACATTGAACATTTATTCAAAATGTGTCCTTGGATTATAATGGAATTAAAGAGGTAACTGATAACAAGAAGATATCTAGAAAATTATCAAGTATTTGGAATTTAAACAATACACTTCTAAGCAACCAATGGGTCAAAGCTAAAATTTCAAGGGAAATTAGGAAATATTTTGAATTGACTGAAAATGAAAATACAACATAGCAAAACTTGCAGGAGGCAGCTAAAGAAATACAGGAAAATGTACAGTCTGAAATACTATATTAGAAAAGTATGAAGGTCTCAAATCAATAATCGAAGTTTCCGTGTTAAGAAACGAGAAAAAGAAGAGCATAGTGAATACAAATTAAGCAGAATGAAGTAAATAATAAAGAGCATAAAGCAATAAAGTTAGAAACAAAAATACAAAAAAATCAATGAAAACAAAAACCAGTGCTTTGAAAAATCAACAAAATTGACAAATTCTAACCAGTCTGACAAAGAAAAAAGAGAGAGATAAAATGCAAATTACAAATATCAGGAATAAAAGGGATGATATCACTACATATCCCACAAACTGTAAAATAAAATCAGATACTAGAAATAACGGCATATTTTAAAATCAAAAAATAGATTTCATGGACCAAATTCTTGATACACAAACTATCAGAACTGACTCAAGAAGAAATAGATAATCTATAACTATTGAATTGAGATCATAGCTTAAAATCTTTCAAAAAAATGAAGACCCAGAAGAATTCTACTATACATTTAAGATGAAAAAAAAGGATTACATTCTGCATAATGTCTTTCAGAAAATAGAAGGTAACAACTCACAAGGCATTCTATGAGGCAAGTATTACCCCAATTTCAAAACCACAGAAAGACTTTGCAGAAAAAGAAAACTATAGACCAACCAACATCTCATATGAACACAGACTCAAAAATTATCAACAAAAATATCAGAAAATTAAATCCAACAATATATAAAAATAATAATATATCACAATCAAGTGGGTTCTTCTTTCCAGGGATGCAAGCCTGGTTCAATATTGAAAAACCAAACAATATAATTCTCCACATTAAGAGATAGGGAAAACCATATGATCACTTTAATACACACAGAAAACATTTTTGATAAATTTCAATATGCATATGTGATTTTAAAAATCCCCAGCAATCTAGTAATAGAGAGAACTTCCTTAATCTGTAAAAGGCCATCTTTAAAAAACAAAACAAAAAACCAATTAACATAATATAGAATTATGAAAAACTTAATATATTCACCTAAAGATCTGGGATAACATAAGAATGTCCTTCTCATAATTCCTTTTCTATATCTTACTAAAAGACATACAGCTTAGAATAGATGAAATAAAATTGTCTCTGTTTAGAGATTTTTATTTGTTTGTTTGTTTGTTTGAGATGGAGTCTCGCTCTGTTGCACAGGCTGGAGTGCAGTGGAGCGATTTTGGCTCACTGCAACCTCTGCCTACCAGGTTCAGGTGATTCTCCTGCCTCAGCGTCCTGAGTAGCTGGGACTACAGGCGTGTGCCACCACACATGGCTAATTTTTGTATTTTTAGTAGAGACAGAGTGTCACTAAGCTGGCCAGGCTGGTCTCGAACTTCTGACCTCAAGTGATCTGCCTGTCTCAGCCCCCCAAAGTGCTGGGATTACAGGAGTTAGCCACCACTCACTGTTTTCTATATGCTTGCAATTAATTCAAAAATTTTCAAAATACCTTTAACAATAGCACCTGAAATGAAATATTTTGATATAAATCTAAAAGCACAATATCAAAGTCTATATGCTAAAAATTACAAAACACTGATGAAAGAAATATCAAATCTATATAAATGGGGAGATATACTGTGTTCATGTGCTAGAAGAGTGAATACTACTAACATGTTAATTCTCTCCAATTTAATCCACAGATTAACATAAAGCAACTGAACATTCCAGCAGACCTTTTGTAGATACCAACAAATTGATTCTAAAGGAACTAGAATAGCCAAACAATTCTGAAAAATAAGAACAAAACTGGAGAAATCACACTACCTGATTTTAGGACTTACTATAAAACTACATTAATCAAGACAGTGTGATACTGATGAAAGATAGATATATAGATAGGTGAAACAGAATAGAGCCCAGAAATAAGCCCTTGCACATAGTCAATTGATGTGTAACAAATATATAAAAACAATTTAATGGGAAACGTTAGTCTTTTCAACAAATGGTGTTAAAATAATTGGATATATGTAGGCAATCTATTCCTCAATCTATTCTGTGCAAAAATTAGCACAGAATACATCATTGACCTCAAAACTATAAAACTTCTAGAAGAAAATATAGGAGAAAATCTGCATGACCCTGTGCTTGATGAGATTTTAGAGACATCACCAAAAACACAATCTGTAAAGAAAATATAAATAAACTGAATTCTATCAAAATTAAAATCTTCTCTGCTAAATACACTGATCCAAGAGTAAAAAGACTGGAGGTAAATATTTGAAAATCACATTTCTGACAAAGATCTTGTATCTAGATTATAAAACAAATTCTCTAAACACAGCAGAAATAAAACAAACAACCCAATAAAACAAATTGCTGAAAGATCTGAAGAGGCACTTTACCAAACAGCGTATATGAATAGCTTATAAATACATGAAGAGACGGTTAATAAATCAACTGCAAATTAAAACTATGTGCTACAACCCACATCTATTAGAAGGAGGGCGGTTGGAGGAAAATGGCACTACCAAGTCTCGACAAAGATGCAGAATAACTGAAACCCTCATACATTGCTGGTGGGAATTGAAAATGGTACAGTCTCTTTGGAAGACAGTTTAGAGGTTTCATATAAAGTCAAACATATATGTACAATATGACTCCGCAATCTCACTTCTGCTTATTGACTAAAAAGAATTGGAAACTTCATGCAAAAATCTCTATATAGATATTTATAGCAGCTTTCTCATAATCATATGCATGCCCTTTAAATGGTAAGTTTATACACAAAATGTGATACATACATAAAATATAAAAAGAAACAAGGCCGGGCATGGTGGCTCATGCCTCTAATGCCAGCTCTTTAGGAGGCCAAAACAGGCAGATCACCTGAGGTCAGGAGTTTGAGACCAGCCTGGCCAACATGGTGAAACCCCGTGTCTACTAAAAATACGAAATTAGCTGGTTGTGGCAGCAACCTAGCTACTCAGGAGACTGAGGCAGGAGAATCGCTTCCACCCAGGAGGTGGAGGTTGCAGTGAGCTGAGCTGAGGCTGAGACTCTGTCTCAAAAAAAAAAAAAAAAAAAAAGAAAGAAAGAAAGAAAGAAAGAAAAGAAAAAAATTTTTCTGCATGGCTGAATCTTAAATGTATTTTACTAAGTGAAAGAAACCAGACCCCAAAGACTACACATAACTTGAGCACATTTATATGGTACTCTGGAAAAAGCAAAAACAGATACATAGAAAATAGATTAATTGGAAAGATCAGTACTGCATTTTGACTACAAAGGGACAGCACAAGAAAATTTTGGGGGTGACGGAACTCTTCTGTAAGAAAATGTGGTGATAGATATCTGACTCTATGTCTTTGCCAAAAACTCTAAAAGTGTACACCAAAAAGAGTGAGATTTACCATACATAAATTTAAGAAATGAACCAAAATGTCAGAGAAACTCAAGGAATGCAAACTATAAGGATGAATCTAACTGTATTAAATGTAAATTACATAACCACACTGAAGGAAGTCAGGAAGAAAGTAGTTGACTTCAGTAACCTTCGGCAAAATACTTTCATACTATAAGGCTGAAGAAGAAAGATCTGTACAAAAACTAAACTGTAGTTGATAAATGTACCTTTCCTAAGTATATCATTTAGCATTCATAAAATTACATGTATATTAGGCTTGAACAAATAAGCAAATATATTATAGATCATGATAACTAGATTGCTTACTGTCAAAGAAAGAAGTTACAAAGAAAGAAAGAAGGTTGGTGTGAATACTGGGTTGCTAGAGTCAAAGTTATCAGTATGGTCTCATGGATTTTGTTTTAGATACATTACATAGAACAATGTTATAGAGATGATAGATGTCAGAGATTTGTGTTCATGTCTGGGTATGTACACATAGGTATATTTCCTAGCTCTTTTCACTGAAAGGAATTCAACACAGGGATATCTCCATGCAATGAGCAAAATTGTTGTCTAGATCTCTGGGCATCTAAATACCATTCTCCAATAAAAGCAATCAGGGTTCTTTGAAGAAGTAGTTGATTTCAAGGCTGGAAAAATACAGGAACAACCTGAAGCATCCTGTACTAGAAAGTAAAGAGGCATGCAATAAAACAAGTTGTTTAAGGATGAGGGTATCACTTCCCATTGACTTCTTATCACTAAAATCAGGAAAACTTGAGCAACAAAATAAATGATGATGGTATTATACTGTAACTGAGAAAATAAATATCCATGAGTTGATACCATGATAAAAATAAGTGAATAAAGAAATCAGATAAAAAGAATGATACTTCCTTATAGAAAAATTTCAATTAATAAATGAAGGGAATGAGGAAAACAGAAAATCACAATTGGGACAGCATGGTAATAATTGATACAAGCAAGATCCACCTGTGGATGCTAAAATTAGCAGTGAAAATTTAAACAGAGGAAAAATATTTATAGATTCTCAAAGTCTGTTCCTCCAAATATTTATTAATTACAAATGGTAAAACAATTAGTTTACAATGTGGTAAAGCACATATACCACTTTAGCTAACTGATCAAAATTATCATCGTATGTATCCATATAACATCATTTAGTCTCTTATTTGACACCCTGAGAAGGCATGAAGCTCCTGTGGCATTCTTCCCCAAAATGCGTAACCTTGATCTAATTATGAAAACATATCAGAACTTGGAACCAACCCAAATGCCCATCAATGATAGACAGAATAAAGAAAATGTGGCACATATACACCATGGAATACTATGCAGCCATAAAGAAGAATGAGTTTATATCCTTTGTCCATACATTGAAACAATCGAAAAAAGGCAAAGGAAAAAAAATCACAGAAAAATGAGAATTAGAAACCACAAAGTAAGATGGTAGAAACAAGTTTAAATATCAGCAATCAAAAATGGATAAATGAACTGGACTCCCTTTCAAAGAAGACAAGAATTCTCAGCTCAGGGAATAAATCCAGTCTTATGCTGTTTTCAAAGTGGCAAACCTAAAATACAAGCTGTTAAAAGGCTAAAAGTAAAAAGATGCAGAGATATACTGAGCAACTACCAATCAAAACAAAGCTAGGGTATCTGTTTAATTTTATGCCAAAAAACTCATAGAGATAAAAAAGGGAGTGGGAATCACAAATTAATGATAAGGCTCAATATAGAAGATCTAGGTATTTAAAACTTGTAGCAACTTGTAAAATAGCTTAAAATTAACCAAAAAAAAAAAAAAAAAAAAAAAAAAAAAAAAAAAAGAAAGAAAAGCCACACTAGAGTTACAGAGAGAAATAGATATCCCAGCATTGTTTCAACACACCTTTTTATATTATTCTTAGGTAAAGGAGACCAAAAAAAAAAAAAAAAAAAAAAAAAGAATGATGACAATAAAAAGGTGGTGAGAATACTAGCTCGATTTAGAGGAAATACATAGATCCTTGGATCTGACAAATAGAAACTTCACATTGTTCTCAGGCACACATGAACCATCTTTAAAACGGGTGAGGGGCAAATACTAGGTAATTCTCTACTAATTTCAAAGAATAGATATCATCCAGATTATATACTCTGACTATGATGAAATTGCTACAAAACAAAAACAAAAGATATATTTTAAATCATATACTTTAAAGTTTTTTTAAAAAAAACATTATTCAAAACTCATTAATAAAGAAGATATCTGAAATAAGATACTGAAATAGGAATTTTGAACTGAACACTAATAAAATCACTTCATATTAAAACTTTGCAACACAATACAAGTAAGTCTTTGAGGGAAATTTTTGTCTTAAATGTTTTACATGCAAGAAGCTATAAACAAATTGCAAACCAAAAAAAGCAAACAAACAAAAACAAACAAACCAACTATTTTTAAAAGTTAGTAACAACAGACTACATCCAGATCAATGAGGAGGAGACACAGGTAGTGAGAGAGAAAAAAGAAGTCTCAAAAAAGAAAAATTTGGCCATTATTTTTATTTTTTGAAAAAAAAAAAGTTGAGTATAGAATTTTGGAAGCACAGATTTATAAACAAAGGCTGACGACAGCTCGGTTGTAGAGATGGGAACCTCTGAGAGAGGGAAGCCCTCACTTGTAGCTCTTCAGGACTGAGAAAATAATCAACCGCCGCCATGGAAGGGCACAAGAGAAAGGTACACGTTCTTAAGCGAGATTCAGGCCTCAGCCCAGTAGGTAAGAAGGTGAAAGGAGCTTTCTGTGAAGAAACTGAGGGTGTGGGAAGCTTTGTTTATCATGATACAGAGGTCCCAGAAGAAGGAAAGAAAAGAGTTGGAAGGGAGTAAAGAAGTGGGAAAGCGAGTCTGGGAAAAACTGCATGATATTACTAGTATTAATAGTACTAGAATGAGCGCACATGAGAGGAACAGACATGAGGCTTTCTTATGGACTTTGGTTAAGAAAAAGAAAATGTGAGGAACAAGGTGTTTTATGTCCCTAAAACTCTGAAGGAAACCTAGGAGGAATGGTGTATTAATGCTCCCGCAGGCTAAAGATCCTGACATACTATAACCTTGTTGATTTTTAGCAAAATGTAGCCCTTGGCCAAAGTTCCAACAGAACACTGTTACAAAATAATTAAGAACTTTCTGAAGTCCTTCTGGCAAAAAGCAGCAAATCACAGGACTCTGGTGACTCTTAGAATCAACTAAGAACTGATTTGGTCACATGTCAGTGGAAATCCACCCCTGTTCAGGTGACAGTTTTACTGGTTTCCAGGACATTTTCCTGGTATGAATCGCTGGCAAGAGCGGATTTTGGCCTCAGTTGATGGAGGCAGTTCAGTTTGTTTCAAAACTTAACAGTTGTGTGACCTAGTCTGAAATATTTAAAATTTCTTAGTTTTTACCCCTTTATATTTAAAATTATAAAATGGACACAGGGTCCTTGCGATGACTGCTGATAACATAGAATAGTGCCTAGCCTTGAAGGTGCCTGCTACATAGGAGGTAGTTCATAAATTGTAACTCATCATTAGTATTAACACCTGTTGCAGATTATCACTTATCCACAAGTTACAAGCATGCTTAAGTGCTTTAAAAATCACTAGTCCTTTAGCACACAAGTACATGACAACCACTACCCCTTAGCTAGAGTCTACCAGATCAAGGATTTCACTTGCTTTACTGCATCCTGTTGATCAGGTCCAGCTTCCACTTCAAAGTTACCTCACGTCCACATTGATACTGCCGCCATCTCTCCCAAGGGATGCGGGGAGGGACAGTGGGACAGTCAGCAGCCTTTTATGCTGCCCTTTATATGCTTGCTCTAATTCTTTTATGCTCTGCTCTGCTTGCATCTCTTTTATCCAGCTCTTGATTCATTCATTTATCAAACATTTATTGAGTGCCCATGTACTAGGTTGGACACTAGGGATACAAAGTTGACAAAGGCATAGTCATGTCCGTAAGAATATCACAGTCCAGTGGGAGAAGGAGATGTGAGCAGATAACTGCAGTACAATTAGGTAAGTGCTAATGGAAGGTTTCCATGGCACTTTCGGGAGCAACTAACACTTCTGGGGCAGACAGAGAAAGTCTCACAGAGGTATCTGAGCAACTTTTAGAAAGGTGGGTAAGGGGATTACCAATCCAGGAGACGAAGGTGAGGATAGGGAAGGAAAAGAGAAAGAGAAGAAAACTACCAGAGACTGAAGCACTGAGCAGAAACGGGGTGGTTGGGTTCCAGTAGAGAAAAGCATGGGCATTTAACTTCACTGCAGGATTTTAGGGGGAGGTTTAAGAAAAAAAAAAAAAAATTAAATTCAGGAAAAAAAATGAAATAATATTTCTCGAGGATATTTTGCTTAAATTAGAAGAAAAACATTCCATAAGATTGCCCAAGAACATACAGGTTCATCATAATTCCCACTGGAAAATTGAAATGTTTTAGATTCATGTCATACTTTATAGAAATGCAGTGGTGAACAAAAATTATCAAGGTATCTTTAGGCATCATTTGGGAAAGGTTTAGTTTAGCTTGCATAAAACATATTTTTATTCTTTTTCTGCCTTCTTTGGTGCAATATGTAGACTGCACTAGACTCTCTCATGAGTGTCATTGTAGTGAAAAGAAAAAAGATGACCATGGCAACCCGATGTCCCCCATTTACATCTGCAATGCCTTTACATTTCTTTTAGCTTTTGAAAAAAAAAAAATAAAAAGTTTAAAAGACTTTTACCACCTCTTTTGCCCCCATCAAAAAGAAACATAGCAAAGTAGGTCCCACCCAATGAGAAACAACAAAAACACAACTTTCTCCCTTTCACATTCATTCACAAGACCACTGGGTTACACAGGAGTTGCTGGGAAAAGCTTCTCTCAAGAGTTATTGAGCAGAAACTTCCAACCCTAGGCCCTGAAAGGTAACCATACTATAAAATAAAACAGAGAAAAATGTCCTAAGACTGATAAGGAGCAGGAAGAATATGTTAATTGTGGTGAAAAATGACCCAAAACATAACTTTTGACTAATTTTTCAGGTTTCTTCCTTGTCCCCAGATCCTCTCCCTAGCTCTTACAATGAATACCCAGTTCCTGTGGGTTTGTATCATCTCTTTATTCCTGAAGAAACAGATCTGGAAGAAGGCAGAAATTCTGTAAGCCCAAAAATTCTTCAGGGTTCCTGGTAGGTTGATATTATATTCCAGACCAAGAAAATAAGAAAAGAAAGGCAGGATAAATTTTGTATTATTTTCTCACAAATATTTACAGGTCAAACACCCTAATCCTTAGCTACCGCTTAGGGCTATCGTGTGTCAGCAGGGTTAGCTTGGATTTGTTTCATCTTGGTTAGAAAGCTGGTGTCAGCAGTTCTACAGAATATTAGAAATGTGCTTGTTTCCCAGATATAAAGACTATACACACATGGTGTCTTTTTGTCCTGTGGAGTTTTATTCTAACATTTACATTGAGAGAAAGATGGACCCTATTTAGATTCTAAATCATTAGTACAAGAAGATGTTTTAGAGATCATCTAATGAATGAGACCACTCATTTTTATGTGGAAATTGAAGCACTTTAACTTGGTATGTAATATTGTGGGACAGTAAACAGTTTAATTTTAACATGTGTAAGCTACAAGAGTTTCAGTATCTTTAAGAAGAAGAGGAGGGGATATTTTAATTACTGTAAAGCAACTCATAATCATAAAACAAATATTTTCATACTGTTTTGTATATAACACTAAAGTCTTTTTATCTCCATCAGCCTCAACCATGTGGTACCATTTTGCATGCAGACCACTCAGGCTGAGGAGCATTAAATTTAATTTGTGCTAAAGTTGAAGGTGGAAAAGCGTGAAATTAACTTGATGCATTTTTATGGCATTTTCTGTCTCCTAGCTTCTCTGAGCCTTTCCAATCCAGAATGATTTGATTGGCTGTGTCAAGATCTCCTCATCCCTGGAACTTCCCTCTACTCTCTGTTCAGTGAAACTCTGAGGTCTGTGTATGTGTAGCCCATTCTTCCTTACCTCACGGGCGACCCAGCTGAAGAAAACGCTGATTTATTTGGCTTGGTATTCACTTTGGCCAAGCTTCAGTCTGTGCTCAAGGTTCACTCTTCTTGGTGATTCATCCCTTTCAGGAATATGTGTGTGAACAGCAAAAGATGAGTCAACTCATTCAAGAAATCATTCAGCATGGTCCAAATAGCTTGCAAAGATTTCAAGAGAAAGCTAAACATTTTATAAGGCTATACGGTAAATAGTAACTTTCCAGCAATCAGTTGCTGGTATAACACCTACAAACTTTCAAGGTTTTTACAGATATGCCTCAATCTCTGGGAATAAAGCTGAGATATTCCATATTGTATTCATCAAGGAAGCACTTCTACACAGTTTTAAAAAACCCATAGAGCAAGAGCTGATTGAAGGCACTTATGTTTAGAAAGAGAGAGACAGATGGAAATGAGACTGTGGGTTGCCTACTGTAGATTTCATTTAGTGACCATTTGTTAAGTGTTATAAAAAAATGTCTATACCAGGAAATGTAAGCACTCCTATCCTATTATTGTATGTCTAGGAAGACATTGCTATCAATTCTGTTCATCTTCTGATATGATCATTCAAATAGTATTATTTAAATAACATGGTTGCACAGAGATTTTGGAGTTTTGTGTGGATAGATTTGCAATGGGGTGTATTTGCAATATTGAAGAGGATGATAAAAACAAAAATGAAATGCATGAATACCACAAATTGAGAATTTTACCTTATTACATTAGTATTTAAAAGGTAATGGTAAATGAATATTTTGTGCGTGTTTACAGAAGTAACCATATAGTAATTTTGTAAAGGTACCTATTTAAAATTTATTGTGCTCATGACCATGTGTCTTTTCCAGTACTGGCAAGTTTGCCTTTAAAGAAACTCTTTTACCCCACTAAACAATATTTTTTTTTCAGGAAAACATGTTTTTTACCCTAAATAGGACTTGCACTCCACTTGCCAATACCCAACACAAACCAAATCTTCTTCATTAATTGATTCTGTCTGCTATACAGGGACATTTCCACAGGTGTTGGGCTCTAGCGGTGCAAGTGTTATGCGACATCATGCATTCATATCTGATACATGTAAACAAATAAGTTTATATGGGCTTATGCCTGGATTCTACCAAACTTATAAATAAAGGCCTTCCTGTTTCTAAAAGGACTGTAGAAAAAAAAATCAAATGATTCTGTCTCGTGGCAAGGCCTTTCAAAGAAAGATTAAAGGACCTCATAATAAACCTATAATTTGGGAGAATAAGATCAGTACCTTTCCATTAATATTGAGAACACCAATAACATGGAGAGAAAAGTAGAAATAAGAGAATATTTATGTGTTGAGAAAGAAGGGGTAGACTTATTTGTCCTTTAAAAGAATAGTTTAATAAGAAACTTACAAGATAAGATTTTTTTTTATCCTCGTTGAACAAATGAGAAAACTGAGGATCTGCAAAATAGTTATACAAGTAGAATGTAGCAGAAATAAGATGGAACCCAGTTCTAACAATCTTCAGAACTTAATCCTTGTAAGCTTAAGGAAAGTATCTCAGAAAGGGTGACATCTATGTTAAAGTTTGAAGAAAGAATTAAAGGCTCATTTATGAACACCTAGGTAAACATTGGAGAAAAAGCATTCTAGACAGAGGGTGAGTAATTACAATTATAGCTATAGTTTATAGCATTTACTCTGTTAGACACCTAATGTACAAGGTACATAACTATTAAATAAACACATATTGAACCTCCCAACAATCTAACAAAGTAAGTAACATTACTTTCCTCTGAAAGAAGACAAAATGAAGGCCAGGTAAGGTTTCAGTAATCCACTATAGTTATGACATATCAGAGCCTGACTTGAAGCCAAGTCTGAAGGATCCCCAAAGTCTGTGCCCTGTCTAAATTCTTAGGGTCACTAGCATAGCAGGATCAGAGGTGATGGGAGGAAAACTGGTAGAATTGAGGCTGTTGAGTAGAACAGAGTCCAGGTCACAAAAAGCTGTGATAACAAAGCTAGGGTGTTTATGACTTATTCTTGACTAATGAGAAGTATTTGAAAGATATTAAATGAAGACATGACATGATCATATTTGTGTTTTAAGGTCATTCCGGGTAAGGGATAAATTGGAGAGACTCACTCAAATTATGAGGCAGAGACCTGTTAGTAGACAATTTAAATCACCCAAAGCAATAAATGCTATTTAGTTAAGTAGCCATGGAATTGGCATAGACAAGGAGGGTTCTAAATGTACTGAAGAGGTAAAATGACAAGGTAGGGAGACCAGCAGATTTTCTTGCCAAGAAAGAACTCTATAGTGATTCCAGGTCTCTGATTTGGTTAGTGGAAAAATCAAAGACAATAATGGAGATTAAAGATAGACAGTAGTCATTAGGAAGTAAATAAATAATATCTAACAAAGATCTAATTATCAGCCTAGGTTCAAAATTCATGAAAAAGTTTTGTTGCAGTGAAGATTAGAATAAATTTGGAGAACATATGAGAAAGCAAATTGAATTGAAATCACAATATAGGGCCTGGCACAGTGGCTCACGCTTGTAATCCCAGCACTTTGGAAGGCCAAGGAGGGCAGATCACCTGAGGTCAGGAGTTCAAGACCAGCCTGGCCAACATGGTGAAACCCCATCTCTATTAAAAATACAAAAATGTTGCCAGGCGTGGTGGTGGGCACCTGTAATCCCAACTACTTAGGAGGCTGAAAAGGAAGATTGCTTGAATCTGTGAGGCGGAGGTTGCAGTCAGCCAAGATTGCGTCACTGCCCTCCAGCATGGGTGACAGAGACTCCATCTAAAAAAAAAAAAAAAAAAAGAAAGAAATTACAATATAGGTGATTTTTTGTATTTACAGGCATTTTATTTGTTTTTATGTTTAATTTTGTCTACTTCACATCCCTAAAGCATACATTTCTTCACAGCAAGGATTTTATATTCTTGTTACCACTCAAATCTCAGCACATAGAATAGTCCCCAGCATAGACTAAGAACTCAGTAAATATGTGTGGGATGGATGACTGTGCATTGCATATGCTTGAGATCCTGACTAGAGGAATCCTCATAGTTTATGCAGCATCTTCAGCCAAGTGTTAATGTGCTGTTTGTTTCCTGTCCTGACGAATGAAATCGGGTTTATTTCTGACATTCTGACAAATAAGAAATGTAATAACAAAACTCTCTGAACTCTGGTGCTACTTCTTCCTTCAAATAATGAGTACCAAATAAATTTTCATATTAGGTACTCTTCAAACTCCCTAGAAAAATCAGTAATACAAAGTCATGACACTAAGGTTAGATTATTGATTCATCAATTAATATTCTTTTAACTTTTCTGACAAGAGATGGTCTCTTCAAGGCCACTTATAACCACCTAATCTCTACTCCTTTTCCTAATCTTTATTCTCCTTGTTGTTTCATTTAACCTTGAAGAACATCCTGCATAGCCAGGGAGCCAAACCCTCCAATTCAATCTGCTCTAATGGAGTCAAGCTGAAGGTAAAGACAAGATCAGAAGCAGCGAGCCTAATCTGCCTATATGGGAGCAAAGTCAGCAAACAGGAACCAGCTCAGAGACCAAGAAAACCAAACAAGTTTGTTAAACCACATCAGAACACCAGACAGAGAAAAAGAAGTTGGTTCCAAGATGAGAAATACAAGAGAGAAGCAGATTGTGGAAGGAAAGAGAGGATGTTCCATGTTCATATTCACCTGATTGTACTTAGAGCCTCACCCCTCCTTTTACTCAGGTCCAACTCAGCAGGGACCTTCTGGAAAAGCTTTTTGTTCTGTGCACTTCCTTTCTCTGGCTTTCTTTGTCTCTAGATTTTCCTTGTTCTGGGCCTGATCTGTCATAATACTCCGAGGTTTTATTCTGATCCCTCTGCATTCCCCCCTGAAAATTATTTTCTTACAATTTCAGATATCCTATAATACTAATTATGGCTAAGTGCCTCTTTGTTTCTATGTGGATCTTTTCTTGAATCCTTGTTTCATATCATTAACTGCATACAACATATCTCTACTTCAAAATGATATTGCAATTTCAAACCCAACTGTATGAAAATATTTTTATTGGTATTTTAAAAACACGTTTCCATTGATAATACCAATATCTGAGTACTCCTCACCTGGTGTTCAGATTACTGCAATGTATTCCTATCAGGTAATTCTTCCTTCAATCTTCTGTACCTCAAATCCAACTTATTAATATATTCAAACTTAAAAGAATTAAATTCCATTTGTAGCATATTATTCCTCTGATTGAAAGGAAAAAAATCTTATTTTTTTGTTACAATAAAATTTCTTAACTTAAAATCAGTTGAGATCTCTTGCTGTGTTTGAGGTTACAAAAGTGCTTAACTAGAGACTGTAACAACACTATTCAGCCAACAACAGGGGTTATTTTTAGAATCCTACTTACCATTAGAAGTCTAAATTTGAACCTGGTCTTGCAGGTTACTATGAGGACATATTTGTCAATGTCGGAGAATGCAACATATTACATTTAACAGTTTGTTTTCCTAGTTTGTTATTTCATGTATGTAGGTATAATATGCAATTGTATTCCTGCCCCGCCCTTGAAAATCTAGTGGATGAGCCTAGAAAGAAACCTGAGTAATCTGATAAGACATGAATAGAGACAGAAGCTTCAGCAATTGTGGTGGCAACAGCCACAATGGAGTCTATGAGGTAAAGTTTGAAGATCTATCAATAAATTTAAGTTAGAAGATTGAGGAATAAAGTCTATATTCATTAACCCATCATTACTAACCCTTCATACAGTTCATCAAACATTCTTTGCTCATGCTTTTAAGATGGAATACCATGCTCTGCCTCCCCTTTCCCACTTCACCCTACCTGCACATCACATACCCTGACTGCTTTGGATCTTTCTGCAAATCCCAAGTACTCAACCTTCTATAAACTCCTACTCCCTATATGTTTCTCCTAACTCCTAAGGCACATTTTTGTCTATCTCAGTCATTTGGAAGTTAACATTCCCAATTTTATTTGGCCTTTTAAGTTTCTTAATGTTATAAACACCATATACAATAGCTCTTCTAGATTGTGATCTTGTTGAGTTAAAGTACCATGGCTTACTGATCTCTCTTAGTGAAGAGGGAATGTCCCCAACATGTTAAATACCCAGATGAAGTGAGTTAAAGTTATGTTCCCAATGTTTGTTTCTTATGAGTGTTACCTGAAAAAGGATTTAGCATTAAAATAAGTTTGGGTGGTTTTTACAAAGTTAAGCATGTTTCTTTACTTCAATGCTTATCAGAGCCTTTAATATACTATTAAATATGCTTAATATCTAAAAATGAGTAATAATGAAGAGTTGATCATATTCATTGACCTTTTATTTCAAGAATATCTTACACAGCTAGTGTTACATAATAGATACTTTTGAAAATCCTGGCTTAAAAGCTAGTCCTCAATCAACTATCTACATATATATTATTTGTATAGAGTATATAATTCCAAATTTTCATATGTATTCAAAAGGCTAGTTTTACCTTGACATCCCCACTCCAACTCTGGAAAATTGTTCAGATTCTACAAAACTCCTATCTGATACACACATTTCCTGCTCACTCAGTTTTTAGAGATAAAAATTCAGGTCTCTTTTACAAAGTATAGTGATGGACTGATCTCCACGTCCATTGATAAAAGATCCAGAGTGAACAGCTTTATATCAAAACATAAAATATTAAGATTCCAGTTATTAACTGGAATGTGTTAAGGAGGCAGATGAGAGATAGAATCGTTGGCTCTGAAGACCATCTGACTTTTCATGGCTAAAAATGGTTTTGTCATCTGTGAGGTGGACCTTATCAGGCTTTCTTAGGTTGTAAGCATCCTGTGGACAGACACAACAGCTTTCTTAGTTTTACAAAGTATCTTAAGAGAACATCATCTAAAAATATTGATAGCAACAGTGAACAGAATGCTTTTTGTTCCCTTCTTCACAGAGATGCTGTGAAAATTAATGACAGGCAGTTTGGTAAGTTTCTTGAGTTCCTTTGGGTAAGATCATATAAAATATAAAGTACTTGCATATAATAATGTTTTTGTCTACGTCTGTAAGCATTTGTAAATTATACGACCTTAAAGTACATGGTCAGTGAAGCACTAACTTCTTTGAGAGGCAGACAGATAAAGTTTATGATTGGAATGTGCGTCTGAACATGAAGAAGCTACTTAGACTGTGTCCAGTGGGTCATTGACTTAGTAGTTCTGCTTTTCATTATTTACAGATATCAAAGTAATCTAAATTTTGGCATATCACCTTCAGGGTCAACAATAAGGAGGATGGCCAGTCCCAGAAACACTCCCATTATTATCTTAGCTGACCTGCAAGTAACTACATTGAGAAAAACTCTATCTAATTTGTGATAATGCCATGGAATTAAGGTTTCCATTAGTACTCTCAGACATTGTGGAGTATTTTCCTCAAATACTGTCACCTTCATTTTATCTAATTGAATTTCTCACTTTTGAAGCCAGAGTTTCTTTTATCAATACTGTTATTAGCATTTGCATTCCTATTTTTAACTCTCATTTCAAGGCATGCCTTGAAAACATTTTGTTGAAAGCAGTTATTTGCCATGTTTAGTGTGTTGCAGTTTGGCAAAATTGAACAAATACCTCTACTGCATTAGTAACATAAGAACAAAAATGTATTTTATCACTTTGAGTATGTAAACACTCAGAGAACAGAAAATCAAATAATAGAAAGAAGAGGAGACATAGTCTAATGGACTCAGCAGAGAATTAGGAGCCAAAAATATCTCAGCTCTAACCTTGGCTCCAATACAGGGTTCTATGTCCTTGGGTCTGTTCTTTTCTCTTTATGGAAAAGAAGAACTGAAAAAAAAGTACTTCATTGTGGTAGAAATGGGAAATGGTAGTTGGAAGAATCACAGACATCTCAGTATGATTTAAAGCAAGATTTTTACCTTAACTGTAACAATGTTATATTCCTATCAATTTCTGTCACAAATTTGACACTCTGTTCATGCTGCCATAATTCTATTTGTTTTCTCTCTATATCCTTTGAACTTGAATGCTTTCCAGGTATAAATAAGTCACTGGAAAGACCTAATTAAACAGCCTTATCCTTTATTCTTGTTATGACAATGGTATGCAGTTATATATTCTTTAAGGAGACAACCAGTTCAGGCAACAGATTATATATGCCTTGTGGTGTCAAGTTTTTCTTAGGGTTTGACCAGGTTGAATATATTCTATTACACACAATCCCCATCTGTGATGTTTGGACAGAAAATAGAACACATAGTACCTCACCAGAATCTTGTATAAACTTGTTATTTTAATTAGCTAGAGACCATTTGTGTGCGGGCTTACACATCACCTCATGAAAAACAATTATCTCCTCACGTCAGCAAAACAATTCCAAAACGCAACTTGAAGGCAGGAACCGCGTGCTGCTCCTCTGTATTTCCAGCATCTAACAAAGTTTTGCTAAAAAGAGTGGCCAAATAAGTGTTTATTAAATTGACCTGCATAAGATTAAGTTTCTCTGCCTAACTGTATAATTAATAATACTTATCAGAGCACCAGTAAAGGGAAAACTAATGGGTAAAAACAAGAATGAAGCTCCCTTGAGGTTCATTTTCACAGATGCACCTGGTGCTACCTTAGCCACCGCCTCCTCCTTCCTCTCAGCACACATGGGCACAGAGTGGACGGCAGTGAGGACTCTGCTATCAGGGAACCCTTCTCCAGATGCAGTATCTTGGTGTTCTTGACAAACTGCAGTGCAGTACATGTCTCCTCTTCTGTCTCCACTTCTCCTATGGGCCTAACTAAATTAGGAAGTATCTCCTCTTCCCGCAAAAATGGGCTTCTCAAAATTTCTCTGTGCAGTAGTAGCAAATGTCCCTCAACTACTTCAATCTTTCTTTACCTTGCAAGTTCACACTACCAACCCTCCACTGTCCCCAAGCTAAATGGACAGATTGCTGCCTCCCCCAGAGTCTTCCTGTAGCCAGTTAGACCCTTTCTGTTGGAAGGCTTCCTCTGCAATGGAAAAGATACAATTTGAGTAAATCACTACAGTTACTGCCCTAAAAGTATCCTTTTATTTGGGTTTTTGCATAAAGACACCACCATATCTTTGGAAGATAAAATATGTACATACTTCCAAATTAAATTCCTTTTAAAATTCATGAGGTTCTTGGGGTTCTATATATAAACTGGAACTATTAGGGAATAGACTTTCTTCCCAGAATATTCCTTTGTTGGACCTCTTTCCTTCCCTGTCTCACTCAAATGAGACAAAGGCAAAATGTTACTGTCTCCCAAGGAGCTTGGTTTTACCAAATGTGCAAGTGGAAAGCCCCACACAAAGCTTCCTTTCCCAGACAGAAAGGGAAGTACAACGTTATTAATACTTTTAACAGGAAGTAAATCTGTTTGGGGACTTAACTGCTGTATACCAGCAATGAAAATATGGGGGTTCTAGAACAGGCCAGGCAACTTCTTAGTCTTTTGCCAAGCCAAAGTCTCTCAATATGCAGTAAGTTTAGAGGGACATGGGGATAAAATAAATCAGAGACTCCTACCTGTGCCAGATGGTAATAGATGGTAGATGGTAATCTGACGTAGTTAGAGATTTTCCCCCATCTAGTTATGCAGCTTGGTGTTGACTTCAGTGTTAATAAATTGAGGGTGGAAGAAACAAGAATAGACAGGAGCTCTAAGCTTACTGGGTAAAGGGGAACAGATTAAAAGAGACCCCATTTCCCTTTGAAAACTCTTGATATAATGGACTCCAACCATATATTCTCTGGAAGAGCTTTGACATTTCCCCTTTCTCCTCATACTTTGACAAGGGAATTCTTTTATTTTCTGCCTGAGCTCTTAGAAAGATGGCTATATAAGAAAGAAACAAATGGAATATATATGGCACACGCTTTTCACTTAGCTTGGGACAAGTGATTGATCGAATTTCTAAAAATGGGAATATGGGGTACTTTAGGTATAATTCCAACCTACTAACATGGTAATATAGATAGAAAAGTAAATATATGTAATAGCAACAGAGAGTAAACCTAAAATGCTCACTAACTATTAAGCATATATGGACCAACAGAGAGATCAAGAGCCCAAAGGAAGCAGAAATTCAAAACCATTGCTTTCATATCATCTATAACATTCAAAACACAAGGTTACATAAAACTAGAAGTATGATAAAAAAAAATTAGCAAATGACACTAATCACAGTATGATAGGCCGTTGAAATACTGTGTAAAGTTTCAACATCTTATTACAGGAAAAATATCAAAGAGTTGAAAGGTACAGAAATGACAACAAAATGATAAATGTATGTATGTTTATAACTGTGAAAAAATGTAGAAAAAAAATAGGTTTTTTTCATTAGAAAGGAAGAGATTAGAAGAGATAATTATTGAGGTGTCTAAAACTCTGATGTCTACTGAGAAAGGAGAGACAGGAAATGGCTTAAAAGCAAAAGAGAACATGAGCAGAAAGGAACAAAAGACTGCATTAAAGGGAATTCAGAAGCAATGTATTTGCAGAGTGTAATTACTATGGTCTGCAGAAAAGGCTACTGATATCAGATGGGCAATATTCAAACCCTGAGTGTATTTTTACAATGAGTCAGAGGAGGGTTTTGTTTGTTTTCGTTTGCTTTTTGTTTTGTTTTGTTTATGGCTGTGAGAGGTGGGAGTAGGGGGGACTCGGTGGGGAGGGTAGTGGGTCGGAGGTGGGAGAGGGGATACTCTATCAGGCACAGAACCTACATACAGGGATTGATTCATCAGGACGACATGGCTGCTTTCCTTCCTGAAACGCGAGCTGCTCTCGCTCATTAAGTTAACGCACTGATCTGGCAGAGCCACATCCTGGAATCCTAAAAACATCAGCTTCCATCTAAACTTTTCATTTCTTATAAGCTTAATTTGGCTTAGTCAGCTTGATGGCAAGTTTGCAATATTATAAATATGCATATGGCCTGGTATCTGCCACCCATCTGATCCTGACTTAGTTGCCTATAGGAAAAAGCATAAGCCAGATAGGATGTGCCGGTGGGCAAAGCTCCAGGTTTGGAGTTCAGGTTCAGTCTTGATAAATATCAGATAATACTGACTGCTTATCTAAACTGCTCAGTCCCATAAAGCCTCTGACCTTTCTTCAATCACCTGACTAGGTCTCGTTCGCTCAGGGTAGAGGAGAAATTTTAAAAGCAATCTATACAAGCCACAGTTTTACCATAATTTTGCCTACTACTGTTATAAAATATTTTGACACTCAAATGTCTCATCATTCAGGGTCAAACCAATACTTACTATGCTCTATGAAAATATATGCCCCTACATTACACTGTCCCCCAAAATTAAAGGCATAGAAATTCAGAAAATAGCCTTCCCACAGTGGGTGCTTGTGTCACATCAGTGCAGCCATAGGTTGGCAGTATCACAACAAAAAGTCTTTCTCCCCTCAAACTAATTCAAACCTCCTGCATCCACAAGATATTGCTTTGCTAATTTTCTTCGAAAATGTCAACCTCATTTTTCCTTCAACCTGTAAATGTTTTAAAATACCTCCCAAAAAAACTCCTCCTGTAGTAACAACTATATCCCATCCCTCTAAAAAACTTGTCTCTGTGGTAAAATAAATAAATAATTAATAAAATTTTTTTAAAATAAAAGGAACAGACTCACAGACTCTGCTTCTTCAAAGTCCCCAGCACTCATTTAGGCCCCAGCCTCTATTCAAGATTTAGTTTGAACATCATTTGTGGTGTACCTTCTCAATGCAATCCTCTCCATCCAACACTAGTCATGGCTAAGCATATTTTGGACTACATGCCCAAAGCATTTTGTAACAGTATCCACTAGAGTTTATATTACATGTGATCTCTGTATGGTTTGTGAGACTGCCTTTCCTATTCAATTCTGAACTTCATAAGGTCAGAAATGATGTCTTATCATTTTGGCCTCCCTTAGTAGAATGACTGGTACATAATAGACATTCAATAAATGTTTATCAAAATCAATAAAGTTGTATTAACTGTTCCCAATAAGGGTGGCTGCTGATGGTTAGGAAAGAGAGCCTACTGGTACTAAGGTCTCAATATTTGTACCCCTACATTCATATGTGGAAACAGTTCCAATGTGAAGATACTTGGACATGGGGCCTTTGGAAGATGCTCAAGTCAAGGGCAGAGTCCTCATGAATGCGATTACTGACTCTATAAGAGATCCCAAGGAAACTCTTTCCCTTTCTACCACATGAGGACATAGCAAGGTGCTGTCTATGAAGACAGAAGAAAGTCCTCACCAGACACCAAATCTGTTGGCAGCTCCAGCTTGGACTTCCCCACCTCCAGAACTGTGAAAAATATATCTCTGTTGTTTCTAAGCTACCCAGTCTATGGTATCTTGTTATAGCATCCTGAAAGGACTAAGACACCAGGCGATTACTTTTACCATAAAAATCAAGAAGAAGGTGAGATTGGACAACGTTTTCTAAGGTAGTTAGGAAAATTACCATGAATTTAAGCCAGTAGAAAAAAGTTTTTAATCCATACTCACCCTCCCCCACCAAAAAAAGTGCAAAAATTCAAGTTTTTGAGCAAATGCTTACTAACCAACCCCAGAAGGTATTTTAGAGGTGTCTAGATCTGAATTTTCTTAGAGAAGTTTAATAGTAGCAACACATGTGGTATATGGAGCATTTTTTCCTAAGTGTTTCCATCTTTATCTTGGCATATATTTTCACAAATCTAGCCAGCAGATATGAGAATATACTGAGATTTCATTTAGCAGATGAAGAAACCAAAGACTCAAGATGTTAGGCAATTTTCTCAGAATTATACAATGTGTCAACAACTGATTGGTATCCAGTCTCCTAAATCCACGCTGCACGTTCTAGCAACCTAAACTTGTCCTCTTTATAAAGGATTCTCCTTTCTCGTTTCATTTCTTTCTTTTATTAATGCATACATTCATTCATTAAACAAATATTTTATTAAGACCTATGATAAAAGAAAAAGACTCATCAATTTAGAGCTCAGAGGCTTGACCTTGAGTTCTTCTAACATGTACGTAAACATTCAAATGCAGCCAAATATAATGAAAAGAATACTTGGAAGATCTGGGCTAGATTCCACTCCACTGCTTTCTGGCTAAGTGATCTTGAGCAAGTCATTTCAATTCTCTGAACCACAATACCCTTTTTTACAAAACAGAAATAGAAGTGTTTATGTGGTTTACTTCATAAGGAGGTTTTGAGATGGAAAACCTGAAGCCACTTTGTAAAATGTAAAAGCTATATAGTGACACTGATAACATTTATTGAATGTTTACTATGTGCACAGTAATGCCATAGATATTTTATAGACACAGACTAATTTTAATCCTCACAATGATCCTGTGAGGTAGACACTATATTATTCATATTTACAGATGAGAAATTCAAGGAATGAAGGAGTTAGGTAACTTTTAGAAAATCAAACAAGTAATAAATGGAGCAAGGATTGAATCTAGACAGGGAAATGCCCAAGACCATCTCTAAACAATTTAATTATGCTGGCTTCCAAACGAAGACACCGAGCATTTTCATATTCTAGGGTCTTAGGATGTATTAACTCATGCAATAACTCTTTGTATGAATTATTCCACTCAATCCCCTCTACAACCTTCTAAGTGTGTCCAGAGGCAGTTAATAAAGATAACTAAGTTCCATGCTTGCTCCTCTATTCTTTCTGAACACAGCAGCTGGAGTGAGCCTTTGCTCAGAACCCACTAATGCTTCTCATTTCATTCAAAGTCGAATACAGTGTCTTTGCTATGGCCTAAAAGGTCCCGTACAGTCTAACTTTTTGTTACTTGCCCTACCAGTCACCTCATTTCTCTTTTCAAGTCATACTGACCTCCTTACTGTTTCCGAAAAATGTCAGAAACATGTTTCTTCTCAAAGAATAACCTACCAGAGGTTCCTTCTTTTACTATTCAATATAAAAGAGAAACTACCCACCCCAACCCCAGCCAATTTCTAGCTCTTTCTGGGTTTATTTTTTTGTGGCACTTATTATCATTGGGATTTATTTTTGCCACCTTATATATTTAATATGTATCTGTTTATTTGTGTCCCTCCTACCACACATACATAAACACTCCCTCGCCGCATGTGTGTGCACGCACGCACACACACACATGAATATGAACTACTTAAACCAAACTCTGCTTTCTGCTGTTGCTCTCAATACTTAGAATGACATGCAGCAAAAGCCTCAAAACTTGCAAGTTTTATGAAAAATTGATTCTGTGCCCTCATAGATTTTTAACTCATGTTAAAAAGCAAGGGAAACTTCCTAAAGATTCCTAAGAAACAGTTTACAGTGAAAAATTGGGGGTTAGTATGTTTTTACTCCATTTCTTTAGACCCTTTCAGGAGCCCCAAATATAGTCCTCTATTGTGAAATAAGGTAAAGTAAATCTGATCAAATCAATATCCAACTACGTCTCTCACCTACAGGAGTCCCTACCTTTGCTTCCACCCAGATAGTAGCTAACTTTGTTTTCAGTGGCATATAAAGGATTAAAATTTACCTGATTCGAACCAGGCATAAAAAAAGAATTAGAGTTTAGGCATGTGTAGAATGTGATTCTTTTTATCTGTGATCTACTTCCCGGGAAGGTTTGTTTCACTAGAAGTTGCAATGTACTCGTATCACAAAAATACCTCGTGCATCATTTTTCATCCAAAAGAAGGTAGGTCCTAACTATTATTATTCACTTTATTTTTCTCTAAAAATGTATTTGCCTCTGTTTCATAGCACTATGGGAAAAATGAGGTGAGGAGGCAGGTGTCTCAATAAGAAAATGCTAACACAGTGCAAAGCATGGTGGAACTCTCCTGAGAGGAAGTGTTTGCAGAGGCTTCAGAAGGACCTTATATCGTGGTGTTATCATCATTTCATGGAAGAATTGTTCAGAAACCAGGGAACTGGAACATAAATCTCACTGTTTTCTGGCTAGGTCAAGTACCTCAATCTCTTTCCTTTCTATGAGGCATTAGTAGCCAGTGGAAAAAGCGTGAACTTTAGAATCAGACAAAATTGATTTTAAGTTTTGGATCTACTATGTATTAGCTGTGTGATATGAATATACCACCTACCTTTCCTGATCCTGTTTCTGCCCATCTAAAATTGCATTTATAATACCTGCTCCCTAGGACTTTTGTAGGGTT
This sequence comes from Macaca fascicularis, assembly GCF_037993035.2. Taxonomy (NCBI): domain Eukaryota; kingdom Metazoa; phylum Chordata; class Mammalia; order Primates; family Cercopithecidae; genus Macaca; species Macaca fascicularis. The sequence goes on from NC_088379.1 coordinate 110,458,674, forward strand.
CCAATTAAGTTATGTCATAAACCACCTAAATGGTCTTGAGCTGTGAAGGTCTGTTTCCTTCTTTATTGCCTTCTCCCCTAATAAAAACAAAAACAAAAACATAAAAGTACTTCAGCTAACTCTTGATAAAGGCTGCAACTGTTAAAATAACATCTTATTTGTTTTTGAAGTAAATATTTCAAATATTTCTCCAAAAAACTCTAATAAAAAAGACCTAGGTGTCAAATAATGTGGTTAGGGATTAATGAAAACTTCTGCATTTACCTTCTATACCTTGAGTAAAGCATTTAAGATCCAATGGTTGGTACATGTCCTTGCAGTGTTCATCCCTTAAATTTGGTAAGAAAAGAACTGCTCAAATCTTTAGCTTGTAGGAGGAGACATAAGATAAAATGCACGAAAAACTTTGGTATAAAGAGGAACCGAAAACACGATTTGCCCCTGGGGAACGTCAGCTCTCCTCTGTCTGACTCTCTTTTCACTGACACACAAAAAAATACTGAGAAATTTCAAAGTCACTTGGTTAAAAGAAAACTTTAAAACAGCCAGGGTGCCTACAAAGCAATCCCTATTCTGCCCTGAGTTATGTAGAGAGCAGCTTGGATCTTCACATATCTAATACAGTGTCAGAGCCAAGCCAGTCCCAGGATTATCATGAATCTTGTATGAAGGCTAAGTGTGGCTTCAGCCTGCCACCATTTGAGGGGTAGGAATTGGAACCCCAAATTTAGCCCTGCGTCCTGCTCATGTCTCAAGGGGGTGGGAGCTTTGAAAGCTTATTTGATTGCCCAGTTTGATATTCCCAGTGTTTAGTAGTAAAATCTGCACCACAAGCTAGCAAAAATAGCAACTCTGATTCTAAGAGGAAAAAATAAGATGGATGCAATTATACAAGGAAGGAGAACAACAACAACTCTGAAGCTGCATGAAATAAATATTTTCTTAAAATCATGCTATGGTCCTTTTGAAAGGGAACTAGAGCTAAATATTAACAAACCACATAGCTTTTATTGAATTTATTTCATTTAAAATATGTCTAAAGGCATCAAAATAACTTTAGGCTCTAATTTTAAGGAAATTCATTTTAAATTCTCTATTTTGAAATTTTATTTATCCACATTGCTTATCTATTGAAATGTAAAGGTTTGATTTGTGACAATCACTTACTGTATAAGCACCCAAAATTGTTAATGATATCGTGGAGGTGTCCTAAGAATGCATCTAGCAAGAGGAATAGTAATGCATTTGGAAAGATTTCTAAAAAGCTTAGTGTATTTCCATATAACAAATGTATCTGTGCAATTTTTATCTTCCTAAAATACAAAGGATTAGAAGTTACATTGGGAAAGAATGAGAAATGAACAATAATTATAATATTTTTCTGTTTTGTAGTATCTTATAGCTCATTCAAATATTTTTTACAGACAATATAGTTTCTCATTTTTACATAACAACATGTTTATTTAAAAAATTCCCTCTTTTAACAGATGATGAAATTCGGGCCCAGAGAGCTAAAGGTTCTTTACCAAGTAAAAACATAGCTAGAAGATAGTAAAGCCAGGGCCAGCTGGCAATTCCTCTGGCCCTTTGAGTTATGGTCTAGGCCAGTGGGCAACGAGGATGAGCCAGGTACCCAGGCTAAATGATTTTTTTTTTTAAACCATTTTTGTCCCATACCTATGATACTCCTATGTCAGTATTTTCCTTTTTTCTTTATACTATAAGGTTAACATACGTCTCAAATTTCTGATTTTATAATTCAGGGACAAAAGTAAAAAGGTTTACTGGAAGGGAATTTGATAAGATTGTTTTCAAATCATTATCCAAACATCTTACAGCTTGCAATTTGTTTAGCTTTATTACGTTTTTATATTTTAAATAACAACTGTTTTAGATAGTATTTTATTGCTGTTTGTTTGGTTTTTGAGATGGAGTTTCACCCTTGTTATCCAGGCTGGAGTGCAATGGGGCGATCTTGGCTCGCTGCAACCTCTACCTTCCGGGTTCAAGCGATTCTCCTGCCTCAGCCTCCCGAGTAGCTGGGATTACAGGCATGCGTCACTACGCCTGGTTAATTTTGTATTTTTAGTAGAGATGGGGTTTCTCCATGCTGGTCAGGCTGGTCTTGAACTCCCAACCTCAGGTGATCCACCTGCCTCGGCCTCACAAAGTGCTGGGATTATAGGCGTGAGCCACTGTGCCTGGACTTAGATAGTATTTTAAAATGTACATTAGGTATATTTCTTCACAAAAGGTGGTTTCTGTTTTTTTGTTAGTTTGTTTGTTTTTTGAAAGTTACCTGTATATTTAGAATGGAAAGCCATATATAATTTTTCCCAATGACATTTACTATGCTAAAACAAGACCGAGTTTTTTTATTTCATTCAACTAAGCAGAATAATAAAATATGAGACATTCCATTGTTCAGTTTGTCTCATTTGGAAAAGAGCATCTGCTTGTAAACATAGTCTTGTGATTTAGAAATAAAAATTACATATCTGAAGATGATTTTTTTCAGAATTTATACATCTATTTTATATTTATCAAAAGCCTATTTATGTATAGAAAGACAATATCAGATATTGTATAGCTGGAAAACCAGTATTCTACGACGGATTAAGAAAATATACATAGCAAAGGATCCAGGCCTGCATTTCTGTTTTACTTTTAAAATTTTAGTTAACTAGGAAATAGAGATTGAAGAAATGACATTCTCTTTCTGCTGTTTAATTTGGCAAGCAGTGGAAGGGACCTACAGCTGGCCCCTATCACTTGCACCCAAGATACACGGTGATTTGGACAAACGTTAACCTCCCTTCCCTGGCCTCTCCTTCCAGGAATTAGATGGGATCAGGAGTGCCAAGTCAGAGCTCTGGGGCTGTTAACTATAGGAAAACTCTGAGAAATTAAGATAAGGAAAAATCTCCAGAAAACTATATGAGGACCTATTTCAAAATATTGTACATGATAATAATCAGAATTCAAAATATGAAAGAAGTACCCCCAAGATTGCCACTCCAGAACTTTCTAATAAATATTGTATTGGCTGTATTGACAATTGGTGAGCTCCCCAGGTTTCCACCCCACTGTTCATGTGCCTACTATGAGTCAAGCACTATATTGGGTGCTGATCACACAAACATAAAGATGGTTCATTGTCTTTCTTCAAGAAGCTTACAGCCCATAATGCAATATTGTGAGATAAGTGCTGTGCTAGAGATTGGCAAGAGGAAGAGCTCTTAATCCAACCTCAGGGGAGAGGGAAGATTTGTAACTGGATTACTTGCTCCATATAAACAAAGGTGATGTCTCCATAACATCTATATCCTATATCCTCTGTACCAGGCACTATACCTGTTCCCTAATAGAGTCTCAATGAAGTTAATAACAACTGAACTGAGTTTTACACAATGAGCAGGATTTATATAGGTGATGAGAGGAAGGAATGGTGTGTCAGGTATGCCCAGGAGTAGAAACGGTAGAGAACATGAGATTTTGAAATTGTAAGCCATGTGTTAGATGCAGCTGAAATGATGAGTGTCAGTGGAAAACCCTGAGCAATAAGGCTAGAAACATGTGCGAGTATATCTTGAAGATTTGGTAGACCAGGCTGAGAAATATAAACGCTTTTCAGAAAACTATCAAAGTCCTGACTTTCAGAGATTGAATAAAGCAATCATTACAGTATAGTATATGCATAGGTTACTGCTACAAGAGCACAGGAGAGACACAACATAATCAAACTGCCCAAGAGGCCTTACCAAAAATGTGATCCTTGAGTACTATGTTGTTGAACTTCACCTTGAAAGAAATGGGGAAACATGGAAAGACTTTATGCAGAGGAATCATATGTGCATACTTCCATTTTAGAAAGGTCTGAATATGATGTGACTAAGAAAATCAGGGAAATGGTTCTCTAAGGGGCAATAAATACTATACCAGGAAGCATTTTGAAAAATTTTTGCTGTCACAATTATAAGAAGGCATTATGAGCATTCAGGATGCAGGGGTCCAGGAATGCTGGAGATCTTGCTGTCCAGAGGAAAGAAGAGCTTATTCGTGTGTCTAGCATTGCTTTCTAATGTTCCATTGCACATTCAAGAATAGAAAAACCTCTTTAATGATCTCGATTAGAATCTAACACTGATTTACTTATTAAAACAAAGCATTTTCCACTGTTTTAATATATACTGAATTATACATAAATGCAGGTACCTTATAATTTAAGATAAAATTTTGCTTTTCTTCAAACTTTGTCAAAAATTGTACCCCATTCAGAAAAAAAGAAATGCACCAAGGAAACATTGTTTATTACCAATACAGCACACCTGTATCAGTCAGCTCTTGTAGCTGTTGTATTCACAGTGCTTCCATAGGCACAAGCTTCCAGAATTGGTTTAGACATCTTTTCTTCCCCAACAGCCTTGCCTATGACCCAGCCCCAGTCCCAGCCACAAGACCAGTTAGTGGCGTCTCAATCCTGCTCTCTGTGAGGAGGGGTCTTCAATAGAGATCTAGAATTCATGAGAGACAACATCGTAGACAATTTGAATTGGGAAGAAAAGTGGATTTGAACAATGGCTCTCAAACTGGAGTGTGGATCAGCATCAGAATTACTCAGGTAGTTGAATTACAAAGTCAGGTTCTCAAGTTCTACTCTCTGAGAATCTGGGTCAGCTAGTCTGCGGTGAGGCCAGGGAGTTTAAATTTTTAACAAGTTCCCCAGGGAACTCTGTTGCAGATGATTAAATCTTGGAGTACCTTGGGAGAACCAAAACACTGTCTAAGGTCTCCTTGAACCTAACATTCTATGATTCCTTGAAGACTATAGCATGGGAGTGAGAGGCTTCCCTCTGTCTCCTGATTAGCCCCACCAGAACTCTGAGCACCACCATCCTGAACTTGACTCCAAATAAGTCACCAGATGAGTCATTTATGTGTTAGTGATCACACAAGCATGCTCTAAGCAACTCACAAAACAACTACATTTTTCTATTTGTTGTTAGGTATACAAAGTGCCACCCTTAGTATTCATAGACATTTATAAAAGAGTAAATGGTCAAAAATGACTTAAAATATATAATGTACGTCATAGCAGGTGTATAAGAAATAAAGTTTGCCAAACTGCACTGAAATTTACTCCATGACAAGAGCAGTGCATTTTCTCTATGGCTGTCATAGATTTCATGGATCCTGAGAAATCCAGCCATTTTTAGAAATCCCATGAAATTTACCTTTTCACTAGAATCCACATGAAATCAAAATTTTTCCCTACGAGTCCCCATAAAATTGGCACATTTCCTCAGAAGACCCCATGAAATTATAAAGAATATTGCAGATTCTTTGCTTCTAGCCCTTGTTGCACATCTTAAAGAAACAGGTTAGAGACTGCAGAATTATTTCATTTCTCTGATGATATTTCCCTAAAATCACTATGAATACCAGCAAGGCAACAGTTGTTAAACAGATAATTTCCGAGTGAAATAGAACTTGAACCTACTTTGCATAACCTGAAAAGATAACGGAAAATTTTTTCAGATGAAAACAATAGTAATATTCCAAACATCTAATAAAAATAGAAAGTTGCCCCAATTTTTTTCTTAAATAAAATGGCCATTATTACTCATTTTCTAATTGCTCTTAATTTATCTACACTTTGATATTATAAAAATTTCTGGGAAGCCAACTGAAATTGGGATGTTAGAAATAAAGAGAATATTCCAATTTTCACATTAGCAAACTATGTAATAATCAAATCAAAACAAAATATTCCCCAAAGCAAAAAGTTATATTCTCATATATAGGTTTGCAATGGAAAACAATGTCTTTCCTAAGTTCTACTTCACAGGATGTTATGAGAATAAAATGAGATAATGAATGTGCAAATGCAGACTGTAAAGTGCTTTTAAAATATACAATAATAATTTAGTGCAATTTTCATATTTAATGAAAAAAATTGATTATAATAAAGAAAAATATATATATTTCTGCTAAAACTAGCATGCATATTCCAATTAATATAAAATGAACACTCAGCCCTTTCTCTTCTCAAAGAAAAATTGAATAAGAAAAAATTTTAAAAAGGCATCACAGCAAAACAAAGCAAAATTGCAATACATCAATGGTTTTAAATTATTACTATTTATTCATTAGGAAAATAAAAGGAACACACATATTTCATATTCCTATAATAATCATAAAATTTCACCCTCCTGTTTTTACCTATATCTTGATTCCCTCAGGATGGTTAAGCAAAATAAGCTCTCAGTTCAAGTCAGTAAGGCCACACCTCAAATGTCATCTCCTGAGTGTGAACCAGAATTCCACTAGAAGGAGGAAGTTTTGCTGCAGATAGAGGTTCTTGAATGGTAATTGGCCTACAGAAATTTGAAGCTGCCTTCGCATTTGCCTCAGCACTTTCATTTTGAATCATGGGAATATGGAATCCTTTATAAGGTTCATCATGCACAATCACAAATCCAGAAAGGTGCTAAGGATGACCACACAAATCAGTAAATGAACAGAGGTACTCCATGCTGCCAGCCAGAAATTCTAGGAGCATATACAGTATTATTTAAATGTAAATAAACAGATGCAACTATAGAAAGGAAAGAAGAATTTAGCTTATTCTGATATTTGGAATTCCGATTCTGATCCAGATGGGAGATCTTGTGCTGTCCTGGTAAAAACATCATTGTAGAAAGAAAGTGCTTCTCCCAGCTCTCTACCAACATTGATTGGATTCCCCTTTAGGTTAATCAATCTGCAGCTGAATTAACTTTCTGTTGCGATAAGCTTTCAGGCTCTCCAACGACACCCAGCAGATAGAACATACCATTGAAAATCAGCAGAATGGAGTTCTAATCCTAACTTCACTATGAAATATTCATGTGACCTTGTGCACCTCAGTTAACCTCTTTGAGCTTCATTTTCCTTATCTCTAAAATGGGGACAATAATCCCTTGTGTGACAACTTTTCAGTTTTAATAAAGCTCATATAACATGCTTTCTAACTGAAAAGGACCGCACACCTTTCCAGGCTTTCCTCAGAAGGAAACTCAGTACGCAGAAGACCCCTAGGAGTATGCTTCTGAAGCCAGAGCCAAGGGGTGACCCTCAAGTACTTTCCAGGATCCCAATGTTTGGACTTAGCAGAAGGAGCACATATATCTGTAAGCAAGCCATTCTTTAAGCTTCAGATTTCTAATCTAAAATCAACCAGGACAACAAAATTGAAACCGGTGTTTCTTGTGTTATAAGAGGTTTTGAACATTGATTGCCTAAACCAAACAAACAAATGAGAACCTTTGGCAAAATATCAATAATCCAGAGCTTTTTACCTGATGGATGAAGTGGTTTAGCCCATTGGCTCTACTTAATTAATCTGTGAGCTAAGTTATATTATTTTCCTCACTTTATGATGAGGCTTTGATGAGAAAACCAAGATGCAAAGATTATCCTAGGGGCCTCCAGTTAGGAAGTGATGGAGAAGGGATTTTTTCAAGTGGCCTTAGCCACCAAGTCCCAGGAGGCTTTTGTCTTTGTTTCCACTGATATTTGGGGATAGATTGTAAAATGTTTTGCTAACAAAGAAAGTTGTCTGTACCCTGCTTTTTAATTAATGAAGAGACAATTTGAGGGTAGAGATTGTAATTTAGAGATGTTTAAGGAAAATTCATAAAGGTGAAGTTAAAATGCAGGAGATACAGTTTTACCACTTTTTATTTTTATGTCTGAAAATCAGAATAAACCAATAAGGTTAGAAATTACCATAACAAGAATTTTTTGTGATTAGTCAAAAATTAAACTGCTACTACTACGTATTTCCTTATTATCTTGCTTAGACAAATGAACAAACAAACAACAACAAAACAACAACAACAAAACAACAACAACAAAAACCCTGGCTGTCCTGAAGACGCACATGTAGAAAATCTATGCTAAAAAATTAAGCAGGTGAAATGCAGTGTGGAGTGAGGAAGCAGCTGCCCATAGAAATGATCCTTAGCCCATCACCAGAGAAAATTTGTATTTCTCCCAAGCTACAAAACTACTCATATCTGACTTTAGACATTTAAATGAAGTGATTGCTTGATTGAGGTGTTCCAAAGTCTGTCTGTCACACTGACTTCAGTACTCACAACTTGCCCCAAATTTTGATAAGTGTTTTTAAGGAGCATAAACATGGCACAAATAATGCCTAATTCATCTGAGTTGTCATAGGATTTTATATTTGATATTTTTAAAATATTAAATAACAGAAAATAGTTGATTAATATACTACAACTAAATGGTTATATTTCATACATTTTCTTTACTACATCATTTATATCCTGGCATTTTTCTTCATTATAAAAAGGCATTTGTTAATTTATCTACTCACTTATTTGACAGCTATTTAATGAACTGCTACTCTGTACCAGGCACTAAGTTAGGTTGTGGAAATTTGGATATGACCACAACTCTTTTCTCTTTTGTCCTTTAGATCTGTGCAACTGGTTCAAGGTAGTAAGGTGTGTATAACTTACCAAAGAGGTTTGTTAATTAGAACCAAGGACTAAGCCACTTCATCAACAGGTAAGAAGCTCTGGACTATTGACATTTTACCAAAGGTGTGTATTTGTTTGGTTTAGGCATTTGATGTTCCAAACCTCTTAGAGCATAAGAGGTTCAAAATAGCGAGGTGGAAATCAGCCATCAGGCGATTGAAATGGGATGTATAATTAGAATGATACGTGGTGCTATACTGGTTTCCTCAGGATTGGATTAACAAGGATTAGTGCTTTTCCTATGTTCTGAACAGCGGCAGGGCTTAAATCAGCATGCTAATACTTGTTAGCCTTATAAGAAGGCTAGAAACTGAGCATAGATACCCAAGCAGGTAGAGACTGTGGGTGGGGGTTCATCAAGAAGGAGCTGAGAAAAGGCCAGAAAAAGTTGATCCAGAGCAGATCCCCATGGCAGGACACTGTGTGATGAGGAGACTCTTGATGGATCCACACACATACCTCCCAAAAACTCAATCACTTGAACCATTTGCCACACAGATTGTGTCCATGCCCAATTGAAGATTTCCAGGGAAAGACAATGATTATCAATAGTCTACAGAGGTATCAATTAAAGAAACAGAACTAATAATCTCTGTGTGATCCTTCATGCCTGTGTCAACACAAAACCAAATGGTGAGAAAACAGGAGTTAAGTAGCAGGGAAGCTCCCCACCCCCATCCCCCATTCAAATTATCGGCAAACCTAAGCTAGAGAGAAGAGAATGTTACACTGCTTATAAAGCTGTACTTTTTAAATTTGACTGATTTTTTTTTTTTTTCAATACCTGAATGTGATCAGGCAGCCAAGGGATTCACCTGAGATGTTAATGAATGGGAAAACCATGTTTAAAGGTGGTCCTTCAAGAAATAATAAAACTCTATCTCCTTTGTCGTCCCTGTGGAGTTCGGACTGTTCAAAACTCTCGTTGTAAGTGCTATAAATAAGAATGTCATGAGACCACTTAGCAAAGACAATTAACATAATGTTGAGGTGTCAAAGAAGCCTCAGAAATGTTTATAGCTATGAAAAAACCATTACCTCAGTTAACCTCTCTAAGCCTCCATTTTACTTCTGTAAAGTTACTTGCCAAAGTCATTGAGTCATGTTTATTTTGGTCTTGACTCTAGATTGCTGACTTTAAAAATAGCAAAGGCCTTGCTTTACATAATGCATAGTCTAGTCCATTATTATTAATTTTTTACATAAGTGAGTTTCACTTTGGACAAAGATGATTTCATTCCTTTGACTGGCTTACTTGCCTTAAAGTATTTTGAGGATGGAGGGGTTTGTTCTTGAGTTTTAAAGAGAAACATGAGGTCTAGTGCAAGCACAGACTTCAAAAACCATATTATTTGGGTTACTCGTATTTCCCAAGGAGGAAAAGGAAAGTGAGCAGAACAAAAGAACAAATACAAGACATTCTGAGGAACACCAGAGCAGGACTCCAACTGACTTACTGAGGTTTTATCCACATTAGGATGGAAGCTGCCACTGAGGAGACAGATGCTCATCCTAGCCTCATTGTTCACAACCAGGTATGTGACCTAGCAACTCACACCTCCAATCTTACCCACGTCTCCTCTGTCTATTGTGGGTGTGCTTTAAGGTCCAGCAGCAGAAACAAAGATGTGGTGTTTTTTTTTTTTTTTTTCTGTTCTCTTCCCTTTCTTTCTTCCTTTTAAAATGTTTCTTACGTCTGATTTTTATATTACGTCCCTTTTGTCTCCTCCCTTGTGTACTCTGCCTACGAGAAATGAAATAAACCCTCTATAATGACAGTGACTCAAGAGAATAAATTCTCAAACCAAAAGCAGTCACTTTATTCAGAAAAGTTTTAACATATCTTGGCCTGGCAATGCTTTTACTTTCATTTCATTAAGAGATTTCAAAACCTGGGAAACATTAATGGTTTCTGCTCATATATATGCCCATACATACCCATATATATGCAGTGTTCATAATGAATCCTGAATTATTATTATTATTTTTTTTTCTGAGACGGAGTCTCACTCTGTTGCCCGGGCTGGAGTGCAGTGACATGATCCTGGCTCACTGCACTCTCTGTCTTCCACATTCAAGCGATTCTTCTGCCTCAGCCTACCAAGTAGCTGGGACTACAGGCTCCCGCCACCATGCCCGGCTCAATTTTGCATTTTTTATAGAGATGGAGTCTCACTGTGTTGCCCAGGCTGGTCTCGAACTCCTGACCTCAGATTATCCGCCCACCTTGGCCTCCCAAAGTGCTGGGATTACAGGTGTGAGCCACTGTGCCCAGCCAAATTATTTTGTTCTACTAACCAAACAGTATTCCTTTGCAGTGTTGGGGTTTTTGTTACAATTTTTTATTTTTAATTTTTGTGGGTACATAGTAGGTGTGTATATTGATGAGATACTTGAGATATTTTGATACAGGTATGCAATGTGAAATAATCACATCATGAAAAATGGGGTATCCATCTCTGTAATCATTTATCCTTTGTGTTACAAATAATCCAATTATACTCTTTTACTCTTTTATTTTAAAATGTACAATTATTATTGACTATACTCATCGTGTTATGCTATCAAATACTAGGACTTTTTCATTCATTCTATTTTCTGTACCCATTAACCATCCCCAGCTAACCCCCACTCCACTCCATTACCCTTCCCAGCCTCTGGTAACCAGCCTTCTACTCCCCTATCTCCCTGGGTTCAATTGTTTTGATTTTCAAATCCCACAAATAAGTGAGAACATGAAATGTTTTTCTTTCTGTGCCTGGCTTATTTCACTGAACATAATAACCTTCAGTTCTATCCATGTTGTTGCAAATGACTGAATCTCACTTTTTTCGTGGGTGAATGGTACTTCATTTTGTATATGTACCACATTTTCTTTGTCCATTCATCTGTTGATGGACACTTAGATTGCTTCCAAGTCCTGGCTATTGTGAACAGTGCTGCAACAAACATGGGAGAGTGCAGATATCTTAATATTCTCATTCCCTTTTGTTTGGGTACACACCTAGCAGTGGGATTGCTAATTGTATGGTAGCTCTATTTTTAGTTTTTGAGGAACTTCCAAAGTGTTCTCCATAATTGTTGTATCCTTTGTAGTTCAGGATTGATTGTTTTCATCTTTACTTGTTGCAAATTCTGGCCCAAGTTGTATATTGAATGTTAAAAACTGGCTTTGTGCTATAATTATTTAAATTGAAAAGAAATATTCTTTAAATGGAATGACAAAATCCTCTAGTTACAGAAACTGAAACTTTTTTGTCAATAAAATAGTGTTACATTTTTTTTGCACCTCCTGTAAATTACTACTTGTAATTTGTGAAGCTGGTATCATTTGCCATTTGGTTATACAGACTAGTAATAATAATTTTCTTCATAACAGATGATAAAAATTTAATATAAATTAGGTTATATCATAATGTGGCTCCTTTATCTAAAATTAATTTAAATACAGAACATGAATAATAGAAAAATATTTTAAATGCAATTTAAAGAAAGTATACGCAAAATACAAAGTACATTTTCATCTCATAAGATGGTTACCAGATTTATTCAATGAAAATAGATTCTGGTTTTATAATTTGCACACTTATAGCTATATAATCCTTTTTACACTTTTGTACTGTATTTTCTTTTTAGTGTGCTTTCATTTGGGGAAAAAGAACCAAATCTCTGACTCTCAAATCTCTATTTACAAGTTTAGAATAAGCGACTGTATTGACTCTAGTTGTTAAGTTTAATTACTTAGCCAATACATATTAAGATAAGACAGCCTTAATATGGCTCTTTTAATAATCATAATGATCAACTATCCCCAACTTCCTTTTCCTATTTTAGTTTGGGGGTAAAAAATTTCCATAAACACTTTAGATGTAGTTTTGCAATTTGGCAAATAGTTCTGAGTTTCCTAAAAAGTATCTGTTTCCCTCCAACCCCAAATAAAATGGAAGTGTACATCTATGCAAAGGCCTATATATGAATATTCACAGAAGCATTATTCACAAATAGAAAACGCTGGAAATAATCCAAATGCCTATCAAAAGGTGAATTGTAAAACATAATGTGGTATATCTATGTTTTAGAATACTAGTCAACAATAAAAATGAGTCACTGATAACATGCAACAATACGAAACCTCAGAAACATTACACTAAGTGAAAGAAGCTACACACAAAAGGCTACACATGGTATGATTACATTTACATGAAATTACTATAAAAGGCACTACAATAGAGGCAGAGAACAGACAGATCCGTGTTTGCCTGGGACTTGTGATGGGAGTGAGGATTGGCTGAAATGGGCATGAGGTAACTTTTCAAAGTGATAAAAATGTTCTCCAACTAGATTGTGGTTTTGATTGAACAACTGTAAATTGAATAAAACTCTATCAAAATGTATGCTTAACATTGGTGAATTTATGACAAGTTACACATACATAAACCTTTGGAAAAAATCTAGGCTTATTCTATTCTCCTTTTGTTAATATTTCATATATTTCTCTGCTTTTTATTCATGATCAGAGTAGAACATTTTTCATTCTGTGATCTTCTTCTACTGAAAACTTACCCAAATATAGCAGCTCTTTATATCTCCCTCCTTCTGTCTGCCTGGCTTGTTCATTCACTCAGTCATTCAATTATTCAACAAAACTATATTGAGCATCTACCGAGTATCAAGCCCTGTGCTAGGTGCTGAAAATGCAAGATGAATAAGTCATCTCCTAATGCTCCTCTCTTCCTTTCATTATGAACTCTGTCTTCATTTTATGGGCACATTTACCCATCTTTCCTATTTCTACTAACTATCTTATTTAGGTCAGTAATTTTCTATGTTGGTTCAGTGCTTTGCAAAAAGTACTACCTTGAAGTGTCAATCTTTTATACTATAATGAATATATCTTTAAAACACTAAACCAGTTCAAAATTAAGTAATCAGTTAAATGTTTTATTTATTTTTTTCTCAAAAGACACACCAGACAACAGCAATGGTTTGGGAAAAAGGACTTTTGCTTTACTCAGCAACACCAACTTTGCTGTTCCTATCAGTAACATCTAAGGCAGTTCTGAATTTGTGTAAAAGTTTCCCTCTACTCTGATGGAAGGACTTCCAAGTCTTCTCTGGAGATGTCCCTAAAACCAGAATTAGCCTTTGGATTGGAATCCATTTTCTAGACTCAATGTGATATACTTAATAGTTTCCAGAAATTGTTTTTTACTTAATTACATTTTCTGGATTTGTTCATGCACTCTTTCTGCAAATATTTTCATCTTGTAACTCTTGTGCACCAGACATCAAGCTAAACAAGATGTCTGCAAGATGAGGCCTAAAGTTTGCCCTAGGCATACAGTGTGAGAAACAGGCCAGCAAAATGACAAGACAGAAAAGGACAAAACAATAAAAGCCTATACAGAGAACAAAAATTACATATACAGTGTTAGATAAATATAGCTTTTTCTGAAGGTAATATTGAGCTGATTTTCAAAAACTAAGGGTGTCATAGGAATACGACGAGTAAAATGGTAAGGTATCCAAGCTAAGGTAACAACATATGCAAAAGTCATGGTCAGGGGAATTATATATAACACAGACAGATAGTTGTAATGTGTGGTGCAACTAGGGCAGTATCTGTACGAAAATGAACATTTCCTCAAGGGTTGAATAATGAGAGACCACATACACTACTCAAGAAATTATATTTTATATTATAGATAATGGCCACCCATTGAAGGGTCTTAAGTAGGCAAGTAACATGAAAAAGACCTGTTTGATGCCAATATAGAGGATATATAATGACTGGATTTGAATTGTTTAGATGAAGGAGATCAAGAGATCTGGGCTGATTTCTCCATTTCACTGACTTTTCTACAACTGATTGTGACTTGGGTAAAAAGTAAACCCCTTCTCTACTAAAAATACAAAAACTATCCAGGTGTGGTGGCAGGCACCTGCAATCCCAGCTACTTGGGAGGCTGAGGCAGGAAAATCGCTTGACCCCAGGAGGTGGAGGCTACAGCAAGCTGAGATCACGCCACTGCACTCCAGCCTGGGTGACAGAGTGAGACTCTGTCTCAAAAAAAAAAAAAAAAAAAGAAAGAAAGAAAGAAAGAAAGAAAAGAAAAGAAAAGTAAATCTCTTAACCTTAGAAAATAGGTATTCCACAGATTTTCCTTAGATAATGCCAGAAAACCCTGTTAAATTATTGGTATGCCAGCCTTCAAGGCCTAGATATGTAATTAAAGTCTATTTCTTCTATGCATATATATGTATTTAAGTTTCTGATTTCACTCATATTTAACAAAGATATTACTATTACTAGATACTACTGTCTTTGGTCTTCTTTCATGATTTTCTTTGCTGGAGAAATCATTTAGTGGCCAATCCTGCTAAAAGCACAAATATAAGGATTCTATCAATGCCACTATTAAAATCTGGTCTCTCCCCAATGTTTAATCAATTTTTAATTATCTTTCTTCATAAAATAGACATTAATACAATTTAAAGTTTTTAACATTTTAAATATATCGTCTTACATTTTGTTTATGCATATACTTTGTGGACTCTTCTTTCCCTTTATCAATCCCAGCATTCTGAAGAATAAGAAAAAATTTTATGGAAAAGAGAATGTGTATTCCAAAAAATGACACGTGAACAGGTGCCTTAAGGAAAAGTTGAGTATTCCAGGGAATTTTCTGGAGAACAGCAACTCAAACTTTGTAGCTCTATTGGTGAGAGATGCCCCCAATGATTGCCATGAGTTGTCCAAGGGGAAGAGTAATGTTAGGTACAGGGTTGTCTCAAACCATCAAGATCTATACAACCGAGCATACATGTGACCCAAAGGAAGAAGCCGCTGACCCTCAACGCTCTAGATGTTGGGAGGTCCATAAATCAGGAGGTGGTATTAAGCTTGTGTAAAAGAGCCAAAGGAGACAAAAGGTCACCCACTGGCCTCAGGCTTTCCCTGAATGATTGTCTCCTCAGGCCCCTATTTGTTTGGGGACTTTGAACCTAAAGGTAGTTCCTCCTTCTTCTTTATAACCTCAAGGTGTGGGTGAGTTTGAATTAGTCCCTTTTAAAGGACTGAGGCTTCCTAAACTCAGAGTTTCTCAGCTATGATACAAACTTTGTAGCTCTATTGGTAAAAGCTACATCCACCTGAGCCACTCTGCATCTACCTGAGCCTCAACATCCACCAGAGCCTCTCTGCATGGCCACTATTAGTGCTTTTGTGGGGTCAGAAGAACCAACAGTGGGAACCTTATGCTGCCTGTTATGCCATGAGTAATAAGGTCATTTATCTTTTACCAAGGAGACTTGCAGCTTTGCAACGTCCAGAAACTATGGTAGGCTAACTTATCACCTTGCAATTATGTAAGAGTAACATCTTAGATTCTTCACAGTTCTTGAGTGTAACCACAAAAGAGTGTTTTTTATTTATTTATTTATTTATTTATTTATTTATTTATTTATTTTTTAATTTGATAGGAAAAGCAGAAGTTCCTGATGTATCTATCACCTTTCCTTCCATGTAAACATTAGAGTTTACCTCTTCAGGTTTCGTGCTTGCCTTTATTCTGTTATTCATTGATAAAACTGGAAATTATGTTGACATGAGAAATTGTACAGCATCCCAACAGAATTATCTAGGAGTCACTTATAATAAATCTTTTACCCATTTACTGATCGAAGCCTTTATTTTTCCCTTAAAACAGCTCCTATGCTCCTATCTCATCTCATAGTGTTACTCCTTTGTAGTGGGCAGTTTGGCTTCTGATGGAACTATCATCTGCATATAATGATGTTTTTATTTCACACAGTACACAGACCCTTGACTCTATCCTCAAACCTGGTCAGAAGCATGGATGTCAAGTGCTAGAAGGATTCTCATTCATAGTCATGAATCAAAATAGAAGCCTTATATAAATCAATCACATTCAAGTTAAAAAAAAATAAAGAAAAAGAAGGAAAAGAAAAACTGTAAAATTTGGTGTCATCTGCGAAAATTGTCTGCTTGGTTTGAATTCGTATGGAAATGATTTAAATTCAGGTTCTAGAATGATGTTTTGCTTCTATCGGTTTTAAGGCATCTGAAGGTGTGGGCCCCAGGAAAGATTTACATTAATAGAAAGACTTCAGTATTCATTGCTGTGACCAAACCCTTCATTTAAAAACAGTTTTGACATGTTATGTTCAAAATATGTCTAAATGTAAGAAGAAAAAGTTTATTCTTCCACAGAACTCAGATTTAAAACTAGGAGTTGGGTGAATCAAACAAGGCTCGCTAAAAACACATATGATTTGTAATATTGGAATTGTACTTTCTAAGAAATACAAATTAGTAGGCATTAGCAAGGAACAATAAGTGAGAGGAGTGGTAGAAAAAGGGAGATTAATACTAGGAAAATTTCTTCTCATCAGTAATAATACTGTGAAGGTAGCCATCTTTTAAGTGGAGGTAAGTTATCATGGGCTCTTTGCTAACTAGGGGACAGATAACAGAAAGATGGTACTTTGTGTGTACATTTCTATTCTGAGATAGAAAAGAAAAAGATAAGAATATAAGGTGATTTAGAAACACAGCAGGTATACAGAAGCCTTGAGATGGGTTGCCCTTTCACAAGTACTAAGTAGATAGTGAGACCTAGGTAAGAGGTCAGGATCTTTTTTTTCTAATAAGAAGCTGAAAAAAATAACGAGGTGATGCCTGAAGCCAAAGCTGCAGGAGCCAGGCTCTGTGTTTCACAGAAATATTAGCATTTGTGAGCAGAGCAGCAAATATGTTCAATACAATGCAAAGAAGAATAATACATCAACATTTCAAATCTGACTGAAACAGAAATTCAAAATAGATTACAAACACACTATACGTAGCTATTAGCATTTTCTTCAGTCTTGCCTCCCAAGTCTAAGAAATAATCTCTTAAATGTCATTTGCAAAGTTGAAATCATATTCTTGTCTTCTAAATCAAAATTAACATATTAGTGAGAGAGACATCAAAATACACATTTCAAATATATATATGTGTGTGTGTGTGTACATATTAATTTTAAGAATTCATATTCCAATATGGAAGTGTAATTTTTTTTTCATTTATCTCAAGTAACCCTACTAGAAAAAAATAATTCATTCAGTCTGAGTTCCACAATCTGTGGCTAATCCTATCTACTTAGGATTGGCTACCTACATTGCAAGAATTATGCCTGAAAGGAAATGATCAGCCTGCATTGAAAATTCACTCTATTTTTGTGACGGCATTTACAAAATTACTGTCATTTTTGAAACTTGGTTTTGAAAATTTTAACATTTGTACACAGAGATTTAAAAAGAGAGGACATATTATGATGAATTGATGGGGAGTACCTCTGTTAACAAGGGAAAAAGCCATTCTGATCAATGTTTTTAACATTAGTTGTCAGCTTGGAAGTGACCTTCAGCCATGCAATATGCAGTCAGAGGCATTTGAGCCACACACAGTGCACATCATCCCAGGGTCCTATGCTAATTAAATCTGTTCAGGGGATTGCATTCCCTCCAGTCTGTCTTAATCTACAACTGCACTGCGGGGACTAAATCTGACCTAGAAACATTTGAAACACATATGGTTAGTAAATTAATATACCATTCAATGTACGTGCTCCTTCCTGTCCATAATAGCTTTCAGCATGATAAAATTTTGGCTAAAAAAATCATTTCTAAAACTCCTCAAGCTACTTCCTTTTTCTCAGAAGAGTCTCTATTCCATATGCATTGGGCTATACCATGTTCCATATTCTCTTTCTGGAATCAGGCTATAGCAAGACTATATAATGCATGTGCTGCCAACACAACCTGGAAGATTGCAGGAGTTAATACCCCATGGGGCACACCTTGAACAGTAAACAGGAGAATCCAGAAGATAAATTCCTCTTCCTTTCTTCCCTTTGCAGGAGGTACAAGGCACATGATGTCATATGACTCTCCAGAGCAGTCCTCAAAGTAAATGTCTGTTTTTTTGAAGCTGTGGCCACCTCAATACCATATCGCATTACATTTGCTTTCCCTTTAGTCCTTCCTAACTTCCCATTTCCCTTCATTCCTGCTGCTCCAGAATTGCATCATACAATAAAGCACTAGTGTATACATTTCATCTCATATCCTGTTTCTCATGGCTGAAAAAGGATGCCAATGGGTTTAATTAATTCGATCATTAATTTGATCTAATGCCGTCATAAGCGGAAATTATTAACTAATAATATCTAATCAAAAGTTGTTAACCAATTTAGGACATGGTGGAGCAAGTTTATCCCTATTATTTCACAGAAACACAAAGAAAAAGAAGCATGAACAAAAGGTTTTATGTAGGGAATTTATAGGGGTTACACTGACTTTATCTTTTGAAAGGAACATGAAGACTGACACATCTTGATTTAGAAAAATAGTCATTGTTTATTAATCCCATATGTTCACGTAAAATGGGGAAAAAAAAGTACTGTGTTATAGTCTCAGAACTATTAGGCCCCATAACAGATTTTCCTGAATGTCTCCTTTATGTTCCTACACTTAAGTTCTGGATATACTAAAGTTCTCCAGACCCAATACTGTAATGTTCTCGGACTTCCGTATCTTGGCACAGGCTATTTACTCTACCTGAATGTCCTCCCTTCCCCTGCTCCCCCAAAAACACTTTCTGCCTGGAATATTCATGATTCAGATAAAGAATTTTCTTTTTTGGAGCTTTCTCAACCACCACTTCTCCCTATGGCAAACTTAAGTGTTCCTACCTCCACTTTCATAAACTCCTATTTATACTTCTATTCTAGGACCTACCTCATAGACAGTGTCTGTCTACATGTCTTTTCTAACTATATGGGGCCTCTCTGAAGTTTCGTATTGTGTTGCTTTTTATTTTTCTATCCCCCTGAAGTTTTATGTCTCCTCAAACATGGTATGAACTCAGTAAAACGGAAAAAATGGAAAGAGGCAAAGAACAAGAAAAAGGAGAAAACGAGAATGTACCTGATAAAGTTTCCTTCCATTCTTCCTTTCTCCCCAGATTTGGGGCTTGAGGCAGAGAATCCAAAGCTAAATAATGCTACATATTTTTGAAAGTCCTAGAAAATATCCCAGACTTCAATGCCCTGCATGATAAAATATCCTAAGTCAATCCTCTAGAGAATTTTTTTCCTATTTGAGACATGATTTCAACAGTAGAGTACAAATCAGTTTAAAAAAAAAAAAAAGGGATTTGCTTTCCAAAAATTTTGTTGGGAAAAGTTGTGCTGAAATGTTTTAAATATATAATCTAACAGATATTTTGTATTTGTATCTGAAGTTTGAGAGCACTATGGGGCATATAAACTAGAATGGATCATCCTGTAACTAATGATAAGCCTTACTTGTGCTAAAGAAGGAAAAAAAACTTGTAAATACAGTGTTTCAGCTACAAATTTGATTGTGAACTAACAGACAAACCCCCTTCTGATCTTGAACCTTTAGAGAGATAAGCCTAGATGCACAGAATTCCTTCCGAAACAAAACAGCCAGTGGTGCCATGTCCACGCTCTGAAACATCATAAGAAACAATCATTTCCAGAATAAGAGTCAGTACTCTAACACAGGTTAAAGACTGAGGAGGCAACTGCTATTTTTGATTGTGCTAACCTGTGCATAATTATGTAATTACCTACTAAAATTTAGTCAGAGTGTTGCATATCTAAATCATTAACTTTAACAATTGACAAGCTGCTTTGATTAGTATTTTCATAGTGTAGGATAATATACTTTTGTCAGCTTTCATATGATTAGTTATGACTAGGAATTTGTTTATGCAAAATGTTTTCATTGCCTGTTTGAAGAAAAAGAGAGGGGGCTGGTGAGGGCAGGGGAGTCCTTTCCCTCCCTTGGCCAACTCCCTAACAGATTGGCTCAGGAAATGTCAATGATGAGAAAACACATAAAAGGTACACGTTATCAATCCCCAAATGGCAGATAGTTTTAGTGTCAAGGTAGAAGAGAATCTAAAGAATTCAACTTGGGAGATTAGGCTCTCATTTGCAAATTAGAATAACAGAACATCAGGGTCGGTGACACCAACTCAGACTGTCACATGCAACCCCTGGCTTGGCCAGACAGCCCTTTTAACAACATTGATCAGTACAGCTGCTGTTCTAAGGAAAAGGCATGTCAATATATTTGTTATTTATTTTCTAGCAGAAACACAGCAGCTGTGGCAATTTTTGAGAAAATTCTCTAACACGTCTGATTTGCTATCAGTCCTAGGTGCTATTGACTGTAGACACACATTCCTAACAGGCTAACATCTCTGAATGCAGCTAGCTATTGAAATAGAAAATCCCTTAATTTCTTGGCTATGAAGCGGCTGTGTGATGCCAAATTTCAACTCTCTATGGAAGACAGAAAGTCCTCAGGACATGAAGCGTTTCTTGTCTCCTAGGGCAAATTGGCTGGGCTCATTTGTTTGAAGCAAGCAATTACAAAAAGTGGCTTAGATAAATTTTAAAGTATAATTAAAACAAAAATACTCCACTGGCTACTATGCATGTATTCCCTTTCCCTTTAGAGGGAATATGTTTGGGGTGAAGACAGGAGTAATCAGAACAGGTTACTATAGGTAATGCATTCTAATTTGGAATGGAAAAAAATGTGTGTGATTTACCCCTGAGATCAGAAGATGAGACCATCCTTCCAAAAGAATTTTTAAAGCAAAAGGGACCCTCAGCTCTCATTATTCTTTTCTTTCTCTCTGCATTTTTAGGATGTTATATTCTAGTGAAAAATGCCTAGAAAAGGATTGTTTCATAATATGATAGTCATTGTTGTCTCCCTACCCACAAGAGAAATAATACTTAAGTGCTGTCTTTCAAAAGGAGCCGAGAATGCTGTATCACGTGGGAGATACTTTTCTTTATCAGATTAGAAATGTCAAACTTCACAATCATAAAGTATTGATCTTTCAAAATCAGACATCTCTGTCTCCATGTCTCACAGGCATGAACATCTGCTCCATCTTTCACAATAAGACTCTTCCCCATAATCAGACACACTACTGTCTTTGAGATGGCAAGCTTAATTATACTGTTTTTAAACCTTCGTGATTGAGCACGCATGCAGCAACACCGCTCCCTCACTGTGGCTTTAATCTTGTCTTTCTATGTCTCTAAGTATAATTTAAATGTAAAACTCTTTCTTGGCAATTGCAAATCACCATCCAGTCTTAGAATTTTTCTTCTACTCTGTATTAATTCTACCTTTTGACCACAAGTCAGTGAAAGATTCTAAAAATCATAAAAGTTTCTGTTTTTTCCTAAACAGCAGAGACTTGGTAGTTTTACCAATTTAAGAAATAGATGCCTTTCTGAAAATCTGGAGAAAAATTCTCCTCTACTTCTCTTCTTTGATAACATTTTATTTTCTATTCTGTTTTGCAAAAAAGGAAAGTTATTTGATGCTCTGCCATATTCTTTTGCATTTTAAATAAAGTAATCACTCATTTTTATTAATTACGTGTCTCCTTCTTTTAATGCCCTACATATACATAAATATGTGCAGCAAATTTGGTGTAGCAATAGGCATTTCCTCTGTCAGAAGATTGGTCACCCAATAATGCCAAATACTATGAAAAGAAAGGAGTACAAGTCACTTGAATATTACAGGTAACATGCATTAATTCCTTCTGCTGCATGGACATATCACAGTTTGGGTATATCATACTCGATGAAACCATTTTGTGGCCTAAAGAACTAAGCCACTCGACTTTCAACGTCTTTTTTAAACTACAATATATGTGAATCCAATTCCATAGTTGAAACTCAGGTATGAGATGATGCTTAGGAATGGGGTCAGGAATGGGCTACCGTTAGGGTCTGAAATGGAGAGAGATGCAAAAAGAGGTTTAGCAAAGAAGGAGAGAATGGAGTAAAATCTGAAATGGTATAAAATAAGGAGTGCCTGTACACACATTACTCAGTAACAATAAGCTATATTTATATTTTAACATGACTGGGACATCAAACAAAAATAGCAAAAACAGAAGAAAAGAAAGCAAAACTCTAAACCAAGATTTCTTTGTTCTGGTGTTGAGCAACACTTGTAGCTTCTACCCACCAGATGCCAGTTGCCCCCGTCAGGCAGTTGTAACAACTTAAGGCACTGTCAAATGTCCCCTGAAAAAATAAAACTGCTTCCAGTTAAGAACCACTGTTCTGAAAATTACCTTAAAATATCTCACTTTACTCTTGACCTCATAAATATCCTTAATACTACCTGCCATATGATTTTTCAGGGCAAAGGCAAGGGTCCCTTAATAATGGTTCCCTAGAGTGTAGCCACATGATCAGTAAGGGAGGTTGATGACCCAGCCCTATCATCGATTTATAAAGACCTAGTCACAGCTCTGTTCTCCACAAGAGAATCTACACTGGAAGCAAGCAAAACTTAGCTACGTGTCCTCTCCTTTCACATTTAGATCACTCTGGCTACAGGCACGGGGTACTCTTTGTCTACAGGACCACTCCTTTCCGCATTCAGTACGTTGTTGATGAAAATCTCAAGAATGGTTAAGGCTGGACCCTGCAAGAGGGAAGCCAGGTTTTTTAAAACATTCTCACAGAGCCTGCCAGTTTTTCTCACTGAACAAGAGTCTCGTCTCTGGATAAAAATAATAGTATTTCCATATTAGCAAATTCAAAGGTCCATAATAAGGTTTACTTTCACTTAAAAATTCCCACCATGTTCTCCTTTATAGTTCAATAAATCTTAAAAATATGCCCTTTGTTTAAAGGATCTAGAGGGAATTGTATATAGTATGTACCTATCTAATAGAATATTTATTTAGAGTTTTATAGACAGTAGATTTGTTTTCAAATTGGAAAACTATATTACTACTTAGCTTATAGAAATAATTATTACACATTTTACACAATTTAACATTTCGGCCTTTCTCTTTCTGATCTCATAAGCTTTTCTAAATTTCTTAGGAATGAAAGATTCTAAAAATCATAAAAGTTTCTGTTATTTCCTAAACAGCATGCAAAGCTGTTGCATAATCTCAGAAAAAGATAGACAGGACAGACCTTACAAATATATTTAAATCTCTGAAATGTAGACAAGAATATGTAAATTGAAAGTAAATTTATTTTAGTGAACTGGCAAGAAGGGAAAAAATATAGGGCCATATGTTACCATCAGTTTTGCTATGCATATTTGGGGGGGGAGCTTCTTAAGCCAGACATTTTCAGGCCATAAAATGTCTTCCATAGGTAACCACAAGCTGGCAAAAGTAGTAGGCAAGTGTTGGAAGTTAGAAATGAGGACGATGCTTTTATTGGTGGCTGAGCAGAGTTGAGAACTTGGTGTAAGAGGAATGGAGATGAGAGTGTGATTTTATTTATGTGAAAATGGTAAGGAAACTCGGTGCTTGAAGCAGAAGTTCTTTGTTTCACCTGATTTCCTCTTGTTGGTCTCCCTCCATCATGAGGAGCAATTTTGAAAATAACCTACAATGTACAGAATGTGTACTCCAGTTCACCTACCTGTTCTAGGTGCCAAAGTCATTTCTTCTTTCATAGCTTGTCTCAGTAAAAAAAATCACAGCACACAAGATGTCAGTTTGAGTTCTAGTCATTGATGCAACTAATAAATTACATGAATTTTTAATATTAATCATAAGCTCTATGAAAGCAAGACTTTGTTCTGACTTTGATCTACAGTGTTGTGAATGATGCCAGGTATTCAATAAGTACTCAATAATTTTTTAAATAAAAAAAGATATAATAAACAACAATTATGCTACAAATGGTGCCAGGAGTTTTACATATTTTAAATTAATAATTATTCTGCTTTGTGTGTATATGCCTGTGTTTGGGTATGATTATATTTGGACACCACACATTTTCATCAAAGATTAAATATTTCTCAACAATGACATAATTTTATATGTGTGTACTCCTTTAGCATTTATAAAGCATCTTCCCATAGCTTGTAATAAAGGAATTCACAAGACAAAATTCCAATTATTTCAAAAGACAGAATTATATTTGCTAACCAAGATCATGGGCAGATAACTGACTCTCTAAACTTCTATTTCTTACTCTATGAAGCGACAATAACACAACTCTCATAAGGTTCCTGTGAGGATTAAATGGACTGAAGTATAGAAATTGCTCGACAAAATGTAAAGTACTGAATAAACATAAGTAGCCTTACTGTAGTTATTCTCAAAGAAAAAGACCACAAGTAAATATGTAGATCATTTGCATATTAACAATTACATGACCTCTTGAACTCCAAGATGTTGGAAGTCTCAAGGAACAAATGCAGGTAACCAAGAATCCCAGGCTCCAAGTCTAATTTTACACTGATATGCTGTGATATTTGTCAGAATTCATAAGCTTTTTTGTACCTCAGTATCATCACCTGTATAAAAGGGTCCTCATAATTTATCAGAGGTTCCTTTGGCCCCAATGATTTATGATTCTACAGCAATAACAACAAAAAAAAAACATTAATGAGGCACCTGGAGCAGAATCTAAAAATGAATAACTCAACTTGGGGAATGTTTTAATAGAAAGAAGGGAGTATAATTGGTCATTTCTTGTGCCCAATTTACAGCCTTTTACCACATCTTACACTCCAGTCATGCTGCAGCACTGTCTCTGTGTTGTAATCTTGCTCCACAATGTGGGACTCATTGGGGAACCCATTGGACACCCGTGTGAAACCCGGAAGTATAAGGAAATTAAAGGCCAACGGCAAAAACTCATCGATGGAGGATAAGATCAAATGGACAAAACTCCTCTCTTCTTTCCCACAGGTGACAATTCTGAGGCAATTCTGTAGGGCTCCTCAGAGGGTCCTGGTGGAATCAAGCCCCAGTTTCCCACAGTGGTGACCAACCTAATAATGCATACTTTACTGCCTTTTCTTCTTCCCTATTTCATGCTTCCTAATCCACTACTTTGGTTCTTTGGGGTCAATTCTCAAAATAAACTATCTGAACATAAGCCCTTGCCTTGAGCTTGATTTCGTTGATTGATCACATGCTAGGAAACAAGTGGCCCTGGAAAGCAGACCATTAGGATGAGATTTTAGACTGGATCATTCACCAAACACACAGAGATACAAACACCATCTAGTAGTAAGTGAGATGCTGATAACTCCTGGCATACTATCCCATCATGCCATGCTGTCATTATTAAGGCTGCCACTAGGGTTTAGCTGGAACACTACAACAGCCATAAAAATCTAAGAGAGGACTTTGTCAGCTGCAACCGCAGAGAAAAGTGTGCTGAAAATTAGGCCCTGAGTTCAACTGCTAAGAGTGGCGTTTCAAAAGAGACAGAATGTATGGGTTAAATAACTTTTATAAGCCAACATCAAAGTCCTGATTAAAAAAAAAATCAATGGCGGCCGGGCACGGTGGCTCACACCTGTAATCCCAGCCCTTTGGGAGGCCGAGGCGGGTAGATCACGAGGTCAGGAGATCGAGACCATCCTGACTAATACGGTGAAACCCCGTCTCTACTAAAAGCACAAAAAATTAGCTGGACTTGGTGGCGGCGCCTGTAGTCCCAGCTACTCGGGAGGCTGAGGCAGGAGAATGGCGTGAACTCGGGAGGCGGAGCTTGCAGTGAGCCGAGATCACGCCACCGCACTCCAGCCTGGGTGACAGAGCGAGACTCCGTCTCAAAAAACAAACAAACAAAAAAAATCAACGGCATTTGAAGACCTGAGATAGGAGCATTTTTGTATCACTTTTAAGCTTTTAGGCTGCATGGGAGAAAATGTATTGACATCAAAACATTCATGTTTTAGGATTTAATGTTTTAACAAAGAAGCTAGAATCAGTCTCAATATGCTTCCAGGATGACAACTTGAAGCTTGGTCTGCAAAAATGGTATAGAGATTATCAGAGGTGCTTTAGCAGAGGATTGAGGGAGACGTCAGAAGCCTCAGAAAGAAGAAATAATAGGATGGGTTTAAAAAAAAATATGAGACCAGATAATCTACCACTTTTGAGCCTGCTATCTCAATGAAATTCTAGAAATCCAAAGGTCTGGAGGACATCCTCAAGCCTTAAGCTAACCCTCTAGGATAAAAGAGACCCTGTATTTTTACTACTAAATAGTGGCTCAGCATGTAGTAAGCCTCTGAATTTTAGAGACAGTGGAAATACCGCACTTAGGAATACTTCTAAAATACTTTCTGATGACACAGAAAGTTGCCAGTTTGGGGCACGTGTCAGACCAAGAGAAGGCATTACAGAAGCTCCTCCCTCCAGTACAAGCTGCCTTGGCACATGGGCCATAGGACACAGCAGATCCAATGGTATCTGTGTTGGATTCTGATACGGAACAGTGCCTGACAGGTGCCAATAAGAGAGTCATGATTCAAACAACTGTTTTCATTTTGAAAATCAGTTCCTGGTTTGCTACTAATCCTTAGTGGGAAAACACCTTAACTATGTGACATAGGAGAATAGGCCACCAATGCAGCCTTTTCTGAGCTGAATATTATCCCAACCACTGAGTTATAAGTTTGGGTGAAGGAGGCAGTGATCCATTGTATAATGGGTTGTGTGCAAGTAGGTCCAGAGGGTTCAAGGCAACTTTATGAACATGTGGCCCAGAATCCCACTTCTCCTACCTCTGTTGCACCAAAGATGTTCCTCAGTTACTACATAAGGCCCCATGGAGTGTTGCCTAACCCAAATGGCAGAAAATTTACAAATGTGGACTTTACTCACCAATTGAATGTCTTAATATATTGGTACTCGTCAATACAGACCACTGAGACAGTGGCAAAGCAAAAGCCTTCAAAGTCCTTTTCTGCTCTGATTTCATGGTTCTGTAACAGAACAAGTGTACTGGAGCATGTGTGGCAGCATCCAAAATAGAGGACTATATTTACAAATAGTTAGAAAGGAATAGTATTGGACTTCTCTTGGACCCCATCCCTTGGCCTATCTTTTATTCTAATTGTCACTGCAGTTAACAGCAATACAAGGAGGAACCCTGACAGAATCTTGTCTCAGCTACTCCAAATATTACTTGCTTTGTGCTCTGGAGCTTTTCAACTCCACAACGTGAAACACTTTTAGGAACCACCAGGCTCTCACACAAGAGCAACCTGAAAGTCAAAAGAGATAATGTCCTATTAGTAATCCTTTTGTTAACTTCTTAAGAACTTTAAAAAAAAGAAAAGGCAAACTTATATTAGCCAATTAGCAATTCAAGCCATGCTGTGCAGGTCAGAAGGCCTCCAAGGTGGTGTTTAAAGAAAGGGAACTTCTAGGCGTTAATGCAAGCACAGCTTGGAAGTGCAAGAAAGTTAATGCCCCATGAAATCACTTTCCAAAACAAACTACCTGCATGTAATCCCTTGTCTCAAGTTCTTTTACTGAAAGGAAAGCTAGAATAGGCCAGAGAGGTAAAAATAGAAAGCATAGTTCCTTAATTGAAGACGTGGCTCTCATATTCAGCAATTCATGAATGTATAGATTCAATATAAGAAAAGGCATTAAACCCAAAAGATCATCCACACTTGCTGATCTCTTGCACCTTAACCAAGAGATTTTGCATAGGAGAAATGTGCTCAAAGATTTAAAGGACAGACTGTGCTTAAAAATGAAGTTTCCATGTAGGGCTGTACTTTGCTGTTTTCTTCATTGTGATTCACTCATTAGTAATGTCATTTAATGAGATATAATTGTTGATAATAGCTACCATTTATAGAGTGTGCCTTCCATGCCGGGAACCATGCCAAGCTCTGTGTGTGTGTGTGTGTGTGTGTGTGTGTGTGAGTGTGTGTGTGTGTGTTTAATCACTCTTAAACTGTATGGCCACCCTCTGAGGCAAGTGTCATTACCCCTTTTCTACTGATGGGAAAAGTGAGCATCAGAATATTTAACCTGACAAAACACACATAGTAGGTAACAGAGATAGGATGTGAAACTAAATAAATCATTATACCATATAGCTGCCTTGTGAGACATTTCTGTGGAATTAGACATTGAACTAAAGCATGGGAAGCACAGAGGCAAGAATGGGAGAAAGGTACTAACCTGCTGAAGTTTTTACTAAAGGATCTAACTCAACTGGGGCCACCAAGAATTACATTTTAGTAGGAGGTCAGGGCGTCATTAATCATGTATTATTCAGTCAATAGTATTTATTTAATATTCGACTGTGTGTAAAGTACTTCTGTAGATATTTGAGATAAAACCAACATCTATCAAAATGAATCTTAGAGCACTTTCTCTAACTAAAATATAAATGCCACAAGAGTGGAATTTTATCCCCAGCACACAAAATTTGCCAAGCCTATAGTAGGTGCTAAGTGCATATTTGCTGAAATGGTTAATCTTTCAGGAGCAGTTACTTCCAAGCAAAAATTTAGCCTTCTCCTGTATTTTACTGTATTTGTACATAAGCATTTGATTTTTAAGCACACTCTACGTTTTGTGGAAAGAGGGGTGATGATCTCATGAAACGATTGAGTTAAATGATTCAGAGACTCCGTTTCAAAGCATCATGTCTTGTTCTTATAATTCATCCAGAGTTTCCCTCTGTGAGTTTTTCACTTTTCAGTTGGTTTTCCTGTCTTCTTTCTGTTGACATTCATTGTATATTTTAGATATTAATCTTTTGTGGGGTTTTTTTACATTGTAAATATCTTTTTCCATTTCTCACCATCAAGTTAACTTTGTCTATTTATCCTTTCTTGAGCAGAAATCTTTAGTGGTGATGTAGTTAAATCTCTTGATTTACTCATTAATGTTCTGCCCTTGTTTTTGAAGCTCTTGCTATCTTCAGAGCTATAGTCATGTCTCAGATTAAGTTTTGTTTTGGCTTTTGAGTTTACTCTTCACGTTTAGGCCTGTCTTATCTTCATTCATTTGAGGCATTGCTCCAGTTATAAACCAAATTCCAGGATGCACCATATCTGTTCTGACCTTTCATTTTGCTTCCATTGGGCTTTTATACTAGAACTCTGACTTGGTAGTATATGTTAGAATTCGGGAGGCTTTAATTTATTTTTTAAAAATCCAGAATTTTTAAGATCCTATTTTTTCAAACACATAAAAATCAATGTTTCAATATCTTGTTTAAAAATGTTTGCAATTTTGATTGCAGTTGCATTGAATTTATATGCTACTTTAGCAAAATCGACGTACTTATATTATTAATCATACCATCCATGAACACGGGTCAGTATTTTGACCATTTACTTAGGTATTCCTTAATATCATTTAATAGACTTTTGTTTCTTTATAAAGATGTTGTACATTCTTCATTAGATTAACTCCTACAATTTTATAGTTTCGTTTTTACTGTGATTGGTCTCTTACTTTCTATTTTATATTCTAGTAAGCTATAATACAGATGAATTAACTTCATTTCTGTAAACTGGCCTTATATCCAGCAACTTTGTTTTCTATGTTTAGGAGATTTTGTAATAAATCTGAATTGATCTTTATTAAAGTTTTTCTTTATTAATTCTGATAATCAAAAATTATTTCTCCTTTGGTTAATTAATATAGTAAATTGTACTACTAGATTTTCTGATGTTCACATCTCCTTACTTTTTTGAGATGGACCCATCTTGATCAGTTTTTAAAATACACATTTGAATCCAGTTAATGAATGGTTTATTTGTACTTTTGCAACAACGTAAAGAATTGATCAAATTCCTCTAGAATTTTCTTTTTCTCTTATTTTTCCAACTTGTTAATCAAATTTATACTAACCTCATAACATGAGTTAATAAGATTTGTCTTTTTTTTTCTGTTTTATATAAAAACTTTAAAAGCATTGAATACTGTTTTCCTTGAAAGCTTGGTACAGTTCGCCTGTAGAATCTTTTGTTGATGGGAGGAAGGGCTTGGTTGAGTTTCAGTTCATTAGTAGTTTTAATAGTATGCATATTTTCTTCCTTTTTGCACCTGCAAAAGCCTGCAGGACAGGCTTTCTCCAGAAATTTATTGAAGTCATCTAGGTTTTCAAATATAATTGGATATAGATTTTCATATTCTCTTTATTATTTCATGTTAAAATTATGATGTTTCTACTTTTTTGTTGTTATTTGCATCTTTTCTCTTTTTTTCAAGATCAGTTTTTCCAGAGGATGGTCATTCTTATTAATATTTTCAAAAAACAAATTTTACTATTATTAATCTTTTTTTCTTTATTTCATTATGATTTATTCTTATGTTTATTCTTATTTTCCATATATCTCATGAGCATATTATGCTGCTCTTTTCCTAAGTTATTTGTTGGTCTCTGCTCTCTCAAGCCTGTTTGGAACTGCTCAGGAGTATTTCCTTTCCACAAAGTCTCATTAAGGAATAAGCCTTTTTACCCTATTGCTGCATGTGTAATAGTATTTCAAATTTATATTCAGTCTTTATTACATTTAATGTTATTATTGTTTTTCTAAACATGCCTGCTATAGTTCAACACATTAGATAGGTTGCATTTTCAAGGTCATTTAGGTCTAAGTGTTTTCCCTTTATCATAATGTTCAATCTAAAGGTTATTTAGTAGTAGGTTTATTAACATCCAGAGAAAGAGAAAGTTTTAAGTTATTCTTTTACTCTTGATTTCTAATTTTATTGAATCATAGCAAGTCAATATAATCTGAATAATATGGAATTTTAAAAATACACTGAGACTATCTTGAGGCCATGTTTGTGGTTAATTTCTATATTCTATATAATTTCTATATATATTATATGTTTGTTTGAAAAGACTATAATTTTTTCTTTGTTGATTGTAAAATTTTCTTCATCACTGTGTGGACCTTCCTCCCCCATACACATATCGCAAATTTCGTTCAGATGTCAAACTAATGACACCACACATGCACCGATGGGTATAAAATGTTTCTCACATAATGGGGTTTTGCGGGGAGGATACACTCCTAACCAGGTCCAAAACCGGATTGAGAGAGCAGAGAAAGGAGACTGGTGTGACTTTTATTATGGTGAAGGAGTGGGGCTGAATTGAGAGTTCTCATACATACTGCCCAAGACTTATGTGGCTTTAACTTACCACTGACTGGCACTAAAGAAGGGGACACCTGGATTTCTCATCTGCTTGACCAAATGTGGAGCAGAAAAGGAAAGGAAAAATGTGGTCATTAAAAGCTGTCAGCAATCAAACATCAAAAATGGAGTCAGGCACTTCATTACAGCCTCCTCCTTTCCCTCTTTCACTCTCTATGTATTTTAGCTTAATTGTGTTTTTGAATCTTCTAAATATTGAATATTTTTGGTTTGTATGACATATCTATTCCTCTGAATCTAGTACAAAATCTCTAGTTAAAATGTCTAATTTATATATTTCTGCCCACTATGTTATAGTTATATTAGTATTTTGTAAATTCCAAGTTCTTTCCTATACTAAAGTTCATGGTCTACAATTCTTAATTTTATTTTATTTTCCTAATGGTTACCCCTCTGGTAACCATCATTTAACTCTCTGCCATCATTTTCCTTGTACTTTTTTCTTTGTATTTTTTTCCCCAAAATCAGTTTTTCTAGAAGTTCGTTATTCTCACTAATTTTATCTCTCTGAACTTCAATTTCACTATATAACAATACTTCTATTGTGTTCAAATTATTACTCTATTAACTAACTTTAGTTTTCATTCAAATGTATGCTTCTTTCTTTCTTGATAAGTTTCAGACGTCAGTTCTCAAGTCAAAGTTTGACCAGTAGACCAGGCAAGCTTTAGGCTCAGCTCACCTCTTTTGACACTTTACAATCCTCACCTAGACAAGGCTTTGGGATCCAGTCTGGAGCCTGCACCCCACTCATGGTATGGAGAGTTCTATAAATTAATCCCCTGTAGGTTTCTGATGCTAAAATATCTTCTCCCAATGAAATGTTGTTTGTTTATGCAACAATACCATATTGTGATTTTTAAAACAATTACCATGGCTTTGTAAATATGTATTCATATCTGCTAGGGTAAGAATTTCTCTTTAAAATGTTCCTCAAAATTAACTAAGCTATTAGTAGATCCTTATTCTTTCATAGACATTTTAGACATGAATTTGTCTAGATCCTCAAAAAGGTTTTTAAATTAATATTGTATTAATGTCATAATCACACATATTTCTGGAATAAATGTGATATTTTGGATACATGCATACCATGTGTAAAATCAGGGTATTTAGGATACCCATTACCCCAAATATTTATCATTTCCTTGTATTAAGAACATTTCAAATCTTCTTCTCTAGTTATTTTTAAATATACAATAAATGATTGCTAATTATAGAGATTTTCCTTCCATCTAACTGTATGTTTGTACTGATTGAACAACCTCTCTTCCTCCCTGTAATCCACACTTCCTACCCTCTGGGAACCATCATTTAACTCTCTCCCTCCATGAGACCACCTTTTTTAGCTCCCACCCATGAGTGAGAATATATATTTGCCTTTCTGTGCCTGGGTTATTTCCCTTAACATGATGGTCTTCAGTTCCCTCTCTGTTGCTGCAAATGACAACATTTTGTTTTCTGTGGGTCTGAATAGCATTCAATTTTGTATATATGCCACATATGCTTTATCTATCCCTCTGTTGATGGATACTTATGTTGATTCCGTATCTTGGCTATTGTGAATAGTGTTGCAGTAGACAAAGGAGTTCACATATCACTACCCAGTAATGAGATTGCTGAATCATATAGTGGTGTTATTTTTGTTTTTTTTTTTTAAGAAACCTCCATAATGTTTTCTTTGTTGGCTATACTAATTTACATTCCCACCAACAGTGTGTAAGAGTTCTCCTTTTCTGCATCTTACCAGCATTTATTATTTTTTGTCTTTTTGATAACAGCCATTTTAACTGGAGTGAGATAGTATCTCATTGTAGTTTTCATTTGCATTTCACTGATAATTAGTGATGTTGAGCATTTTTTCATATATCTGTTAGTCATTTGTCTTCTTTTGAAAAATGCGTATACAGATTATTTACTTACATTTTAATGAGGTTATTTGTGCATTTGTGGCGGGGGGGTGTTTGTTCATTTGTTCATTTTTTTGTTGTTTGTGTTCCAGGTATAAGAGCTTTTTGGTGAAATGTGTAGGTTTATACATACACACACATATATATGTATGTGCGTAAGATTATCTTGTCTGCAAAGAGAAATAATTTGACTTTGTTTGCTAATTTGGTTGCCTTTTATTTATTTCTCTTCCTGATTGTTCTAGCATTTCTAGTCCTTGTCATATTCCAATTCTTAGAGAAAAAACTTTCCACTTTTTCCCATTCAGTATGATGTTATTGGTGGATTTGTCACATATGAACTTTATCGTGCATAATTTGCTTTTTCCTGCATTTATTGAGATTATCCTATGGGTTTTATCCTTCATTCCATTGATGTGATGTATCACATTTAATGATTTGTGCATGCTGAAAACATTCTTGTATCCTGAGATAAATCCCACTTTATCATAGTGTATTATCTTTTTGATGTGTTATTAGATTTGATTTACTGGCATTTTTTAAGGATTTTTCATCTATTTTCATCAGACACATTGGCCTGTAGTTTTCCTTTTTTGTTGTGTCCTTGTCTTGTTTTAGTATTAAGGTAATATTGTTCTCATAAAATGAATTAGGAAGAGTTCCATCCTTTTTAATTTTTTGGAATGATGTTAGAAGAATTGGTTTTAGTTACTTCATTTTTATAAGACTGGTTAGAATTCAGCAGTAAAGCCATTCAGTCCTGGAATTTTCTTGGTTAGAAGACTTTTGATTACTGATTCAATCTTATTACTTGTTATTGGTCTGTTCACGTTTTCTATTTCTTCCTGGTTCAATCGGTAGATTGTATGTGTCTGGGAAGGTATCCATTTTCTCTAGGTTTTCCAATTTGCTAGAGTATAGTTGTTCACAGTC